>NC_053158.1:75922450-76576950 GCF_016835505.1 Polypterus senegalus
TATCTATCTATCTATCTATCTATCTATCTATCTATCTATCTATCTATCTATCTATCTATCTATCTATCTATCTATCTATCTATCTATCATTAGGCAAAGGCACTGATTATTGCTTGGTTTGCTTTCTTTGATAATGATATGAACTACTAACAGCCTAATTCCCAGTCTTTCCTAAAGTTAAGAAGTTGATCAGATTTTACTAATTTATTTATGTATTAATTTAATCTGGCATCCCTGTTTAACAGCTTTATGTTTAAGGTAGTGTGCATTTTTCTTTTACTTTGCATTATACCATATTATGCATCTAGGAGTGCATTCTTCTATAATTGTTTCTAAACTGGTTTACTGTGTAATCCTGAGTGAACAAGTTAATTAATGTTGTATCTAAAAGTTGTATCTATAAAAGTTTTTATATTAATAATTTATGATCTTGTTTTCAAATCCATCCATCCATCCATCCATATTCTAACCCGCTGAATCCGAATATAGGGTCACGGGGGTCCGCTGGAGCCAATCCCAGCCAACACAGGGCACAAGGCAGGAACCAATCCTGGGCAGGGTGCCAACCCACTGCAGGTTTTCAAATCCACCACCACCAAATACTAATAATAATATCCCCCTTTCTAGTAAAACACAATAAAAATAGTATCCTTCAAATGTATTCTTTAGTCACCTCTTTAATAATTTAAAGGCCTGGATTTCACTTTGCTTTTGTAGGAAAGGGTGCTACAATATAGTAATACTGGTATAAGCAATTGTTGAATCATTCTATGCTTGTTACATTCAATTGTATGGCAAATATCCTTAAGCCTTTTCACTGCATAAGAATTGTGCAAATCAATCTCTATTTAAGTATTCTGGCTACCATGTCCAAGATGACCACCTTTTCTGTTTTCACATGATAATATTTGTGGTCTGCTCAATTAATGAATCACTCTAGTCAAGAACAGCAGGAGTTCAGCAGTTAAAGGCTTTATTTGGGGTTTGCAAACAAAAAGCAGCCCTCCATTTGAATAGGCTACTGAGACATCACAACATGCCAGATAAAGCTTCCGATGCCCCAAAGGTATTTACATACACTGACAATCATTTTCTTTACTCACTTGTTACTGTCGGCACAAATTCGGGTTTGAAGTCTATCATACTGCACTTGTATACTTGCTGCTTTAGTGCCATTACAACAAAACAGCAAACCATTCTCCCAAGTCTTGCAGTTTTACAGGAACTTTATTTAGTGATCTGTATTATGTATGGTGTTATGTGTGTAAAAGTATTATAATTTTTTACTATCCTGCAACTTTTTCTCTTTTGCTTTTTACTTTTGACACTGTTAATAACAAAACATCTCCAAAACCAACATATGAATTATGTAGTTGTCTGTTAATTTGTATATAGAACCTTTTATAAAAGACACCATCCAAAAGTACTTTTATATGTAAATTATAACACAATACAGGTGAATTAATTCATGTCATTTTGAAGGAGCAACATGCTGACACCTTACATTAGTTGTCGACCAATCTGGCATGAGACATTTCATTATTGTACTTATTGTGGACAACATTATTAGCCTTAAAACATTTTGATTATTTAACTGAATAAGTAGCTAATTGAATGTTTGTCATTTGTATGTACAATAAACACAGTATTACCAGCAAGAGTTGCAAACCATATGCATACTATTGGTTGATAGTTGCAAATAGTTATGTGAGTGTGTTCATTTCAATCTGAAAATGACATGAAAGTAAGCATTTGTATCTGTGTCCATTTGTTTGATGTCTTAGACTAAAAATACTTGATTTACTGTGCTTGATAGTTTTTAGATAAATTTTCACTTTTCCATCTAGAAATTAAATGTTGATCAGATTCCTTCCACCCTGCAGCTACAATACACCTCAAGTAGGTAGTAAAATCATAGGAGAGAGTAGGGACAATGGCACTGATTGGACATAAGAATTCTGTAATGCACTACAAAACATAACATTCCCCTGCCTGCCTAATTCAATTTAGGGTCTTGGTGGGCTATGGCTTTTCCTGGCAACACTGGGTACAAGGAGAAACTAGCTTTGAATGGGTCACCAGTCCATCACAGAATCCCTCACAGAAGGACAACTTGGAAGCAGCATTTGACCTAATATGAATGTACTTGCTATATGGAAGTAAACCAGAATACCCAGAGGGACACGTATGGACATAATGTGCCAACTCAGCACAGTCTGCCACAACGATGCTGAATCCAGGGCATAATCTGCATCAGTTAGAACAGAAAGTACAACAATTAGTGTGACACAGGAAATAAGAAAACTAAACTTTTCAATACCAGGTTGCTGGTTCACTACCCACTTCCAACTTAGTGAGTGACCCTGAGCAGGTCACTTGACATGTCTAGGTTCCAACTGTAAATCATACAAGCAAATAAAGTGCAAACACTCTGCACTTGTAAATTCCCTTGAGATTATATTTTCCACAGAATAGCACTACATAAAATAAAATCTGGTTCTTCCCAAATACAGAAAAATAAGGAAAACTACATGAGAAAACTACATTCTATTGTAAATATTTTTTAATATAACACCTTTTACTGACATTAGCTTTATACTGCTCTCCTGAATATAATACAAGGGAAAAATAAGAGACTAAAAACATATATTCCACTAATTTAACATCATACCTGCTAAATTCAGTTTAGGGTCTTGAGAACTGGCGTCTAACCCTCCAACATCAGGCGGAAGCCAGTGGTACAACACAAGGAAATTCAAAAAGGGAAATAGCTGAGCGAAATCTGCAAATGTACTAGAATCAAGCTAGAATATAAAATAGTCATATAAAATACAATTTGACACAAAGCACTGCAGAGTCACATCAGCACAATGGGTACAAGCTGTAATAAGGAATACTGTATATGCAGACATAGGAGATGTAAACTGAAAAAGAAAGTAAATGAAAATGGTGGGTGATAAATGCTACAATCGATAAGGCCTGAGAGTCAAGACCTAAACAGAGACCTACAGTCACCTACAACCTAAAGTTGCACCTGTAATATTTGTTGGAGACTCTAAATAGGCCCAGTATGAATGAATATGAGTGTGTCCCATAGTGAACTAGAACAATGTCCAAGGTATTTGCCTTGGTGTCTGGTAGTCTGTAGCCCTCTGTGACACTAACAATGGATATACTGTAAATTATTTCTATAACATTATCATGTATTAGGCACCATCTCGCATGTACTACAAATTAATTTTTCTAAAGCACCATAGAGTATTAAGCACCATCGAACATGCACAACAAGTTCAGCTCCTGTTGGACATTTTGTGTGCACATTCTATTTTTAGATAGTTTCAAATAGGACCCATTTTTGCTGATAATGCAGCTTAGCATTTAATATGAAGGCTTATTTCTGTTTGCATATTTACCATGGAATATTTTATTTTCTTCAGAATTTCTTCAAAATGTTTATTGAAACTGGACAGGATACTTATACTCCTCATTAATGCCTTCACTTTTAAAACCTCATTTTTTTACATATTTTATTCAAATGGTTACTCTTTGATGGACACACACACAGAAGCAAATTGCATTATACTAGTTGCTTTACCCTTGGCTATCATTGTTATTTGTATTTCGTTATTAATTATCATCTGGTTAAGAATAAAGAGAGCATGTAAGAATTAAGAAATTTGACAAAAAATTGTAGAAGCTTAATCTTCTCAGCTGTGGTGCCAACAATCAACTCTATTGCATTAAAATAAGTAAAACACACGGACAGATGGAATATGCCACCTAATTAAAAAAGCACACTCTGTTAACAAATGCTACTGGCTTTTAACTAAAGACCTAGTTGAACCAAAAGCTTACTGTCAATGCAGTCCTACAGGAACTGATTCTGAGGACCCTGACATGGAAGAAGTAAATCTGTGCACCTACAATGTAAGTAAAGGATTATTAAATGACTCATTAATGGTCACGCATTGAGGAAATTGTGTGGATTGAACTGTCATCCTTGGGGTTTAAATTCCAGCTCCTTAGCCATGAGGTACACTTCCGAAATAGGTCAATCAGTTTATTAATAATATAAACCTGTTTTTTGTCATTTCATTATATTTCAGAATGTGCACATTTTGTGTTTCTTCATTTTGACAGTAATATTAACTAAATTTGTTAATTTCCCAACATCCTTCTGCAATATAGGGTTATGGAGGTAAGTGGAGTTCATGTTTATCATGGAAAAAACTAAACCTCGATAGGACATCAGTTTATATATTTACTCACACAGGGCAATTCACAGTAATCTATTATGCTAACTTACTTATTTTTAAATTGTAAAAGGAAACCATAGTAGCTACAGGAAAGAAACATGGTAAAGTCAAGAGCATGCAGACTTCACAGTTGTGACCAGACAGGGATTAAAACCTAATGCAAAAAAAAAAATCAAATAATTAGTCCTTGTGTTCAGTTTTGTGTCTAAATAATAATCCAGAATACTGATCTTAAATTATGATAAAAATGTCAGGCTTTTGGAATGGTGTCTATTCTACTGTTTTTTGTTATTACAGTTGCTTATTTTTGTATAAAAATGAGACATAACGGCAAAATGTTGAAGTTAAAAAAAAAAACATAAAACGGCTCATAAATGTAAGACAAAAAATGAAAATCCTATTAAAACTAACATCTGAAATCAAGAACTTTTTTTGGAGTTGTCCAAAGATAAAACTCAGCCAACAGGTGGGGGGGATTCATGTTTTGTTTCCTTTCTACTTTCATACTATCTAAACATGATGCAGAGTTAAAGGGTCAATCACCACCCTATTTTACAATTATATGTATTCATAAACTTTTTTTCCCCTTGAGGGCAAATATTTGACACGGCTGACATTAAGTAAAAGAAATCTTGAAGACAGTCACCTTTCTTTGTACCCCCTTATATCTTAAGAGACTTAACCTATCAAGCTATTTGTGCTATATATTTGGAGTACTAAGATTTTGATACTATGACTTACTGGGGGCAAGGAAACTTAGAATTCCAAAGTTTTCTTTGTTTTGTTTTTTGAGTTAGCTTCCATTCTTAGAATGACTGTATTGACACTTCCACCCATTCATGATCTGAATGTGCTTATTCCATTACTGAGCCCCCAGTGGAAATGGACGCAAAGTAGGAATCACTACTGTACAGAACACTTGGCAAACAGTAGGCTAATTAGGAGTGAATATCCTTTATGAACTCTACAAAAAAAAAAAAAATCCTCAAATGAAATCCAAATAAACACATGGAGAACAACAAGCAAACTCCACACTGAGAGCACACTGGAAACAATTCTTTGATTCGATAATGGTATCTACTGTGGCACCTATCATTTAGGCAAATTAGGCAGTCTTCTAGGGTGTCAAAACTAGGGGGAGTGGCATCTTTTATGTGATACAGACCTACAAACACTCGGATTTAATACAACTATCAGATTATATTGTTTGATATTATTTTCAAATACTACTGATGTCTGGACTTATCTTCTGATGGCCTACACAATCCAACAATAACAAGAACAACAACAATAATGGTAATAATAATGTTCAAATTATAGCATAGAGACATAAACATGGCAAAATAAAATTAAACAATTAAAATGTCAACAAGACTGCAGCTCTTGAATGCATTGGTAAAGGCTATATAAGGGGGCACAAAGAAAGACGACTATCTTGAAGTTTCCTATTGCTAAATGGCAAACTATATTCCTTTCACAAATGGGCTTACATTAAGACTTTTGTAAAAACTTGGCAAATATTGTTCTCTGTTGTTCGGAACAATCTTTGAGATTCACTCGTGGCATGTTAAAGCAGTTGTTCATAGTCTATGTCAGGGGTTCTCAAACTCAGTCCCGGGTACCCACTGTGGCTGCAGGTTTTTGTTCCAACCAGCTTCTGTTTTTAATTGGACTCCTGGGCTAATTAAGTGGTTTGTTATTTCTGAGATTCTGTGTTTTGGGAACAATATAGAAATTAGAAAATTAAGTTTGGTAAAAAAAAATATTTAAATGTACTAAGCAGTTATATGGGAATAGTGTATTTTTTCATTTTAACAATATTGTCATCTTGATTTTCATTCTACTTTTCCAGGTATTTTAATTGTTTAATTAATCTATTATTTACTAATTAGTGGATCTTTAATGATTCAGTGTTGTTTGCCTGGGTGCCTGCTCTGCTTGCTTTTAATTGTTATTATTAAGATACAATGAAGGGGGCAAACTGCACAGAGAAATGGCAAAATATCCATCCATCCATCCTCTTCCGCTTATCCGATATCGGGTCGTGTGGCCAGCAGCTTGAGGAGAGATGCCCAGACTTCCCTCTTCCCGGCCACTTCTTCTAGCTCTTCTGGGGGAATCCCGAAGGGTTCCCAGGCCAGCGGGGAGACATAGTCCTTCCAGCATGTCCTGGGTCTTCCCTGGGGCCTCCTCCCGGTTGGGCGTGCCTGGAACACTTCACCAGGGAGGTGTCCAGGAGGCATCCTGATCAGATGCCCAAGCAATCTCATCTGACTCCTCTCGATGTGAAGGAGCAGCAGCTCTACTCTGAGCCACTCCCAGATGACTGAGCTTCTCACTCTATCTTTAAGGGAAAGCCCAGACACCCTGCGGAGGAAACTCATTTCCACCGCTTGTATTTGCGATCTTGTTGTTCTTTCGGTCACTACCGATAGCTCATGACCATAGGTGAGGGTAGGAACGTTGATCAAGTGGTAAATTGAGAGCTTTGCCTTATGGCTCAGCTCCTTTTTCACCACGACAGACCGATGCAGAGCCCGCATCACTGTGGACGCCGCACTGATCTGCCTGTCGATCTTAAGCTCCATTCTTCCCTCACTCGTGAACAAGACCCCGAGATACTTGAACTCCTTCACTTGGGGCAGGCTCTCACTCCCAACCCTGAGAGGGCACTCCACCCTTTTCCGGCTGAGGATTGGATTTGGAGGTGCTGATTCCCATCCCAGCCGCTTCACACTCAGCTGCGAACCGATCCAGAGAGAGCTGAAGATCATAGCCTGATGAAGTAAACAGGACAACATCATCTGCAAAAAGAAGTGACCCAATCCTGAGTCCACCAAACCGGACCCCCTCAACACCCTGGCTGCGCCTAGAAATTCTGTCCATAAAAGTTATGAACAGAATCAGTGACAAAGGGCAGCCCTACTGCCGTCAATACGGACCAAGCTCTGACACCGGTTGTACAGGGACTGAACAGCCCTTATCAGGGGGTCCAGTACCCCATACTCCCGGAGTACCCCCCATAGGATTCCCCAAGGGACACACGGTCGAACACCTGAATCTGAGGTTCGACTATCCGACGGACCCTCCACTCCAGGACCCCCGAATAGACTTTTCCAGGGAGGCTGAGGAGTGTGATCCCTCTGTAGTTGGAACACACCCTCCGGTCCCCTTTCTTAAAGAAGGGGACTACCACCCCAGTCTGCCAATCCAGAGGCACTATCCCCAATGTCTATGCGATGTTGCAGAGACGTGTCAACCAAGACAGTCCTATAACATCCAGAGCCTTGAGGAACTCCGGGCGTATCTCATCCACCAAGGAGTTTTTTGACCACCTCGGTGACCTCAGTTCCAGAGATGGGGGGGCCCACCTCCGAGTCCCCAGGCTCTGCTTCCTCGTTGGAAGGCATGTTAGTGGGATTGAGGAGGTTTTCGAAGTACTCCCCCCACCGACCCACAACGTCCCGAGTCGAGATCAGCAGCACACCATCCCCACAACATACAGTGTTGACACTGCACTGCTTCCCCCTCCTGAGACGCCGGATGGTGGGCCAGAATCTCCTCGAAGCCATCTGAAAGTCATTCTTCATGGCCTCCCTAAATTCCTCCCACGCCCAAGTTTTTGCCTCAGCAACCACCAAAGTCGCATTCCGCTTGGCCTGCTGGTAGCTATTAGCTGCCTTCAGAGTCCCACAGGACAAAAGGGTCCCGTAGGACTCCCCTTCAGTTTGACGGCATTCCTCACCGCCGGTGTCTACCAACGGGTTCGGGGATTGCCACCATGACAGGCACTGACCACCTTACGGCCACAGCTCCAGTCAGCCGTCTCAACAATAGAGGCATGGAACATGGCCCATTCGGACTCAATGTCCCCCACCTCCCTCGGGATGTAGTTGAAGTCCTGCCAGAGGTGGGAGTTGAAGCTACTTCTGACAGGGGACTCTGCCAGACGTTCCCAGCAGACCCTCACAACACGTTTGGGCCTACCAGGCCGGACCGGTATCCTCCCCCACCATCAAAGCCTACTCAGGTGGTGATCAGCTGACAGCTCCGCCCCTCTCTTCGCCCGAGTGTCCAAGACATGTGGCTGCAAGTCCGACGACAAGACCACAAAGTCGATCATCGAACTGAGGCCTAGGGTGTCCTGGTGCCAAGTGCACACATGAACACCCCTATACTTGAACATGGTGTTTGTTATGGACAATCTGTGACGAGCACAGAAGTCCAATAACAAAACACTGCTCGGGTTCAGATCGGGGAGACCATTCCTCCCAATCACGCCCTTCCAGGTCTCACTTTAAATCTATAGCAAAAATAGAAATATTTTTAAATATCCTAATGTAAAAATCATGCTGCTGTGCTTTTCTGATTGTAGAATGAGAGAAGAGAAAAAAAAAATACCAGCTAATTAAATGAGATCAGTGTTATCAGTTATTGTCACTGATTATGAATCTGGCTGGAACAAAAACCCGAAGCCACTGTGCGCCCCAAGGAACGAGTTTGAGAACCCCTGGTCTATCTCTTGCTGGAAAATAACTCTCTGAAGTTGTGCATTGACTACATAATTATATTGCATTATTTGCATACATGAGGATACAGTAAACAGGAATTGTAGGTAAATATTCCTATTTAAAGATAATCATTATATGTCAATTTCAATGACTTTTGTGATTATATAAAGTCAATTTATTTTATTAATAAAAATAATACGTATTAGTTATGGACCTGCCTTGGTAAGATTATAACAACTAGATTGTCACCATCATCATTAGGCATGTTTTGCTGGACGATAAAACACAGACCCATAGGATTCTTAATTATACAATATTTTAAGTTATAATGTGATTATAAAAAAGAGATTTATTTAGAAAAATGTTAAAAGCAATATGTAAATAAATAAATCCTAATATAGCACTATTCCTACTTGTTTTCTCAAATGGCACCCTTCAAGAACATATTTTTTGAGTAAGCCTTGTAAACAGACGTTGCTATAAATAATCAACAGTGCCCTTAAATTGTAAATTTACTGTTTTGAACCCAAAACCTCCATACTTCACCATCCCGGGTTCAATCGTCTCCAAGTTACATATCTGTCAGTGATGATTCCACTCACAGCAAAGAGGGTGGTGGGGAGGGGGTATTTGCAGCTTCACCTAAGGTGGCAAAAATGCTAAGAGTCAGCACCCATATATACTAGTTTACCTTTAGTATGTTAAGACAATTCTATCGTATATTTTTGATAGGATTTTTTTTGTTGTTTTGTTTTTATGTGATTCCGAATTGCTCACACACTTGCTACCCTGGCATAAGTCTTTCGGCTCTTTTTGTAGACCTGTCTGCATGTGGATGTATCTTATTTAAAATTATACTCTTTCAATATAGACAGCGTTCAGTCCACCAAGACTCATAAATGTTTTTACTTCCCAGCTTTAACTACTCCCTGAAATTTAACAAATCCACAAAGTAACCGTGTGTGGATCCAGCACGATAGCTTTGACTCAAAGGAGCTGCTGCTTGACGTGCATCAACAACTCTTCATGGTCAGTTGCACCTCAGGAATGAGACGCTGCTGGATGTGCTTTAAGTGGTGGATTTAACATTAGAAAGAAAACCATTCAGAAAGAAAAAAAACGGCGCTTGCCTCCCATCTATGTTTCTCATAATACACGTATATTACTTTTCAGTTAGGCTTGAGAATCTTGTACCGTGGAATCACCAGCACACTCGTTTAATTTAAGTGTAAAGCGGTTCCATTAACGTCAGTGTTGCTTTTCCATTTTAAAGAGGTTGCTTCAATTATTTCTAACTTTCTTTTTTCAGCTTAGAGATTTTTTTCTACTCAGCCACGCGTAGGCGCGTACTTGCGCCGAGGCCATTTTTATTTGTCACGTGGCAGCGGACGCCCGCTTTAGCGATCCCGCCATCGAAAAGGGGCGTGTCCCTGATACACAGCCTTCGTGTTCTTTGCGGCGGACCTCGCATTTTTCAGATGATTTCATGCGTTAAAACTGGTACAGTGCTATCCTTAAAATTAGTGTAACTACTTGTTGTGTTTTACTCTACGAAACGTTTGATTTCAAACGCCGCCTCCGTACTGCTTTAATGTTTTGGGGATACTCGGCGTTGCATTTGTGACCTCATATCTTAGAAAACGCCACACCAAATTTACTCTTATCTTTTATCGTTGCTTTGAGAAGTTCTTGTGCAAACACGTTTTGTTACCTTATATTTCTTGGCAGGATGTTGATAGACTAGTTTGTGACTGGCTGTGTGAACCTGTGAAGTTCCCTACTGAATTTATTATACAACGACCACAGTCAGGTGACAATTCTGCCCATTGATACGACTCAGAGTTGAGACGGTCTACTGAGAGGGCTGTCTAGGCCACTTCAAACAGCTCTGCTGAGTCGAGGGCCTTCACACTCTTCTATCATTGTAGTCTAATTTGCTCATTAAGTGGCATCCGTCGATTGATGCCAGATGTCAGGAGATAAAAAAAGATAAGTGCCTAGCAAGACATTGGGAATTTTAAATTCTAGACCAGGCGTCCTGATGACTTCAGACGGCGCTTGTTTAAAGTTTGGAATGATGTACCATACTCGTGATCAGCAGCTCTCTTCTCTGTGCAGTGTTTTATCTAATTTAGAACTTGCTCCACAGTCAAAATAAAGTTTTACTATGTGTTCTTTGTGTTTATTCAGTAATATTGTTTATGTTATTTATAACGTACAATTGGACAGTAATGATTCATGGTGGTACAGTGATTAGCATTTCTCTCACACCACCTTTATTTATGTGACAGTTTATGTAAGGATACAGTACTAACTGTATGCAGTACTACTGCATCAAAGTGCCAACCTGCAATAATTAAAACAGACAAATACTGTATATGTTCATAAATAAATTATCTTTTGTTTGCAGAAAAAAACTACATACCTTTCAGAGGCTTAACAGATCACCGTGAAAGTCTTTAACTGTTATGCCAGAATCAAAAGAAAAATAATGAAACCAACTGGAACTAATGCTGTAAGTAGTGCAGAGACAAGAGGCATGTGATATGCCATTGTGCCAAGGTCTGGTGGGCAGATTAAAAAAAATAGCAGTGACCAGCAAAATTACCAGTGCCAGGTCAGCTGTACTTGAGCTATATTAAATAAAGCTAGCACTTTATTGTTACTTTTAAAATGTATTTTAGCTCTAGCAGTGTAGTTCAGGTGCTGATGATTGTCTTTTGCAACAGTAGGCAAAGTCAGGGCAGACATTTTTCTATTTTTGAGGATACTGTGTTAGTAGAGTAGGGAAGAAGCAGGGTGGTGTAAATCACTGTTGATATAAAATACATCATTGAAGCAGTATTCAAAGCAACAATACATGAGAGGAAACGCAGGGCTCCCCACATCTCTGTTACTGCTCCTATGCAAATCTACCTCTTGGGAAATGTGCATAGAATATTCTCTTTCTCAAGCCTCCTTATTTTTTGAAAGGAATTTAGCTTCTGCTGAGATTTTTTGTAATTTATTTAAAATTCAAGATAATTTATCATTATTCATAGTGCTGAAATATGTGTACTGTATATCGTAAAATATGTCATTATAGATTCTGACAATAATGATAGGCTTGGTATTGTGTTTATGTTGATTTTGCAGGAGAGTATGTAGCTAGGGCTTGTTGCAGAAAAGTGCAAGGCTAGAAATAAACCTGGAGTACAAACCACCCCTTTACAAAACAAATAATCTTTAATTTGGCCCTTTTCAAAACTTCATTTAAATGAGTAAACATCCGTTGGGTGATGAAGTAATTAAGAGTACCAGGGAAAAAATCACACAGAGATATCGAGAGTGTGTAAACTCCACATAAGCAATTGAACTTGGATCCTTTGAACAGTAAGGAAGCCACACTGAATCACTGATCTACCACAAAAAATTCTGAAAACTACTCTTATCGTATCTACTTAATTTCAGTGTCATATTTAAGTTAAGCAGTCAAAATTGTGTAAGGTATTTGAACTCAACAGTAGTTAAACACATCTTTGACATGGCTATTCTGTCAATTTTTATTTCTTGAAGTCTAATGCATGCCTTTTAATGCTGCTTTAGGACTTAACCACCCAGGGCATTACACAATTACTGCAACACATTCCAGAGCTCTTCTCTGTTGCTCGGTTTCAGGAAGCTTGTAGGATTAAAGTTCTGAACTCCAAGGAGGGGAGCCATTCTATTGTTTCAGTCATTCCATTTA
Organism: Polypterus senegalus; assembly: GCF_016835505.1. Lineage (NCBI taxonomy): Eukaryota > Metazoa > Chordata > Cladistia > Polypteriformes > Polypteridae > Polypterus > Polypterus senegalus. The sequence goes on from NC_053158.1 coordinate 75,934,945, forward strand.
TTTCCCCACTATTGAGATTTTTGAGAAAGGCTATGGTATGTTGATCACAAGAGTGATCTGTACTTTTTTGTTTGCATTTTAAGAAACCTTTATACAAATATGTTCATTTTCTAGTTTTTCAGTAGATTTCCCGTATTGAACTCAGATTACCTCTAACTGCACTCTGCATTTGCCACTGTTTACAAACTTGTCACATTAAAGAACTAAAGCTCAGTCTCTGTAGTTTCTCAGTTAGACCTTTGATTATTCCTACCCTCATGTGTTTGAGAAGGACTTCACAGACCTGTAATGTAAACTGTGTAGTCACAAAGTCAATGTATAATATAATTACCCCAGTGTTCTCACATGACAGGATAAGGAATATATCACAGTGTTTAAAAGAAAATAAAATTCAATGAATGATCAGATACAATCTCTTTAGAGCTTGTACACTTCTTCTTCCTCAGAAAAAAAAGATCAATAGCATAAGAATATTCTCAGGCCTTCTTAATCTAATCCAGGCAGCCCAGGGCAAAAGGCAGGAGCAAGCTCTCAATGAAGAGCCTGTCTATGGTACACCCCAATTCTACACATATACTTATGTGCATATTCAAATCGGGTCAATTTGAAATCACACAATAGCGTTACCTGCACATCTTTGAGGATATAGGAGGGCGACTGTAGTCCCCAGAGAAAGTTCCATTCAGAGACAAGGAGAATGTGCTGACTCCTTTCATTTAATGACTGCTTGTAGGTTACAAGGATACTAAATCTGTGAGGCAGCTCCTTTTGCTATGCACTAACTACATATTTAATAGCAGAGTGAAGCTTATCAGTAAAGAGACACAGGAGCTTCTTGGGAGCTCCACACTGATTCAACTGTGGCCATCAAGGCTGACCCCAGATTCTGAAAGATTTTCTTTGGTTTGTATTAAAAGACCTGGGCGTGGGTCATGTTTACAGTATAATTAAATTGCATCAAGTTTCTAGCTAGAAGACATAGCTGTAGGTTAAGTTCTATAAATATGTCGATTTTGTAGAATATGTAAATACTGTAAAGAGTAATATACATAAGTAAGTAATACAATGCTCACTAGATTTTATTTAAAACCTGAATATTTGTAATGTTTTAACAAACTCCACAACTATTTCAGTCTGCTAAGCAATGCTTTTGGTATAAATCACATATCTGTTGGAGAGTCGACATGACCCAGCTCCTAGGGTAAACAAGTGTGGGTAGGCTTTAACGGATAGTTATTTACTTATCTACCTATTTATGCATATTGTTTATTTAAAGAGCTTCTGTAAAAAGTATAAAAATCTTTCTTTCTAAAACAATTTGCAGACAACACTGCACAAATATTTTCAATGTTTATTCACCAATCTTGCACCTGACATTTTAGCATTGAACAGCTAATAGACATTAAAGTTTGATTTATAAGTTAGACCAGTGTTTAAGACAGACAAGACTTTGAATTTGTTCTGCTTCTCAACTTTGTTAATTGACAATAATATTATCTGGCGTGATTTAGTTCTTATTCGTTTAAAAATTTACATTGCTTTTAAATTTGATTAGCGCTGTTGTTTGTCTTTTACAATTCCCAGCTTTTCTTATTATCATATTGAAAATGTTACATTTGTAAGTAATAATATTGTTATTCTAGATAAATATACTTTTGCTAAATGCTGATAAATTATCTTTTTTTAAATCACCTAAAAGGTGTTACCTAGTGTGATGTAATGTATTGCATGTTATAGTATTTTACTTACAGTGGTGTGAACAACTATTTGTCCCCTTCCTGATTTCTTATTCTTTTGCATGTTTGTCACACAAAATGTTTCTGATCATCAAACACATTTAACCATTAGTCAAATATAACACAAGTAAACACAAAATGCAGTTTTAAATAGTGGCTTTTATTATTTAGGGAGAAAAAAAATCCAAACCTACATGGTCCTGTGTGAAAAAGTAATTGCCCCCTTGTTAAAAAATAACCTAACTGTGGTGTATCACACCTGAGTTCAATTTCCGTAGCCACCCCAGGCCTGATTACTGCCACACCTGTTTCAATCAAGAAATCACTTAAATAGGAGCTGCCTGACACAGAGAAGTAGACCAAAAGCTAGACATCATGCCAAGATCCAAAGAAATTCAGGAACAAATGAGAACAGAAGTGATTGAGATCAATCAGTCTGGTAAAGGTTATAAAGCCATTTCTAAAGCTTTGGGACTCCAGCGAACCACAGTGAGAGCCATTATCCACAAATGGCAAAAATATGGAACAGTGGTGAACCTTTCCAGGAGTGGCCGGCCGACCAAAATTACCCCAAGAGCACAGAGACGACTCATCCGAGAGGTCACAAAAAATCCCAGGACAACGTCTAAAGAACTGCAGGTCTCACTTGCCTCAATTAAGGTCAGTGTTCACGACTCCACCATAAGAAAGAGACTGGGCAAAAACGGCCTGCATGGCAGATTTCCAAGATGCAAACCACTGTTAAGCAAAAAGAACATTAGGGCTCGTCTCAATTTTGCTAAGAAACATCTCAGTGATTGCCAAGACTTTTGGGAAAATACCTTGTGGATTGATGAGACAAAAGTTGAACTTTTTGGAAGGCAAATGTCCCGTTACATCTGGCGTAAAAGGAACACAGCATTTCAGAAAAGAACATCATACCAACAGTAAAATATGGTGGTGGTAGTGTGATGGTCTGGGGTTGTTTTGCTGCTTCAGGACCTGGAAGGCTTGCTGTGATAGATGGAGCCATGTATTCTACTGTCTACCAAAAAATCCTGAAGGAGAATGTCTGGCCATCTGTTCGTCAACTCAAGCTGAAGCGATCTTCACTTGATTGCAGTTATTGCTGCTAAGGGTGGCCCAACCAGTTATTAGGTTCAGGGGGCAATTACTTTTTCACACAGGGCCATGTAGGTTTGGATTTTTTTTTCCTCCCTAAATAATAAAAACCATCATTTAAAAACTGTATTTTGTGTTTACTTGTGTTATATTTGACTAATGGTTAAATGTGTTTGATGATCAGAAACATTTTGTGTGACAAACATGCAAAAGAATAAGAAATCAGGAAGGGGGCAAATAGTTTTTCACACCACTGTTGTCAGTAGATGACTACTGTGAAATATCTGTTTAATTTGTAGTCTTTATATAGAATTATTTTATATGGTAAGATTTGATCCGGTAGAAGGAATTCATAGAGCTCAAAATCCCTTAAAATGTGGGCGTTTCTTAACATTGTAGACTTTCAGTATATCCCAGAAAATTCGTAAATTCATTGGTCAGACTGTTTAACATACATATATATAGTATATGGGAGGGTGTAGGGTGTGGAGCCTATCTCAGCAGCACCAGGCACAAACCAGGAACCACCTAAGGATGGGTCACCAATCCATGACCAGTAATAAAAATTAAGGTAATTTTAGAGTCGCAATTTAACCTATCACATGTGGAATGTGGGAAACAATATGGATTATCGTGAGACAAATCTGTGTAAATGCTGGAAGAAAATAAAAACCTTGCACTTGCGGTGGTTAAAAAGAAGAGGTCATTTGATTAATGACTTGTAGAGGAGGATTGAATCAGAATTCTTGTGGTTTAAAATTTAATACCCTTTCCACTAAGGCTTAGGTCCCTCAGCTTGATTAATTCATTAATTTGTTCTTTTTTTAGAAGAGCCCTAATTGGGCTAAAATAGGCCTTTTCTTTTTAGTCTTGGTTTTACCCAATATGGGAAATGTAAAGGGTTGCTATAGGATGAGGCTTGAGAAGGCATATTCAGAGAAAGAAAGTGGCCCAATAAGATCAGTCAGCTAGCTGGTATCATTAATGGTGACTCTTGGGCTTGGGAGGCCGAAGCTGAAATCGGTAAAAGAAGCCTTAACATTGTCTATATTCAAACTTCAACTCAATCCTAACAACATTTATAGTTTGTAAATTACTTCAATAGAAAATTAAAAGACTAACCACTGGCCCATACAACTATACCATTATCCAATTGATAACACATGTTGGCTTTAATTGAGTACTTGTCCCCTTTCAGTTTAGCATACTGTACAATGAAGATTAGTATTTTTCTCTAACTTTTTTTAACTTAACCATACTGAAATTGTGTTAATGGTGTTTTCACTTTATTGGTGTGAAGGAAACCTTATGAGTGGTGGACATTGTCTGCTCCAACCTTAGTAAAGTATGTTTATCAGAGAATATTTTCAACACTTTTAATCACTTAAAAATGTAGTTGTCTAGTTTACTTGACAATCATTACCACTTTTGTGTAAGATGTACTACTCCATATTTGTGGTTTATAAATAAATGTTTTTTTAACAGTCTATCAAAAAATGAGTTTTCAGCATAAAATAAATCTATGCTTGAGATTAGGGATTAAATTATAATTAGTCAAACCTGAACTCAAGGTTAGAAAATGTTTCCAGGATATGAAGGTTTAGGGCGCAGTTCCCAAATGACTAAGTGAAAAAATGCATTAGCAAAGATGGTGTAGGAAAGTTCTGACTTAGTGAGCCTTTTCAAATGTGGTTAAATAAGTTACCAAAACTGTTACTTTCAGAGACACACAATGTCCTCTTTTCAGCATCTGAAGACAGACAGTTACTTGCAGAGTGACCATTAAACATTTGACAAAGAGTAAGCTGAAGTACTTGATCAACCTTCTGTTTTTTATCTCTTTTTGGGTATATTTGTAAACAAATTATAAGTGGGACTGATTCTTACTGTATTGTATGACTATAGTACAGGTAACTTCTTTGTGTGTTTTGGAATTTGGTATAAAATAGTGTTTGTTCAGTCATGTTTTCTTAGACAATTTTCAGTAATGTGTTTTTTTGAGACATTTCAGTTTGTAAAATATGGTACAAGCATTAATACTTTACCCTTTTGTTAATGGTTCCTTTATCTTTTACATTCTAACGACCTGCAGTAGACTCTGCCCTATCCATTAATATTTCCTGCCTTCTGCCCAGTGCTGCTGAGATAGGATTCAGCCCTTCACAACACTGAATTGTACTAAATGGGTTTGAGAATATAGTTATTATTTTGCTGTTGTATTCATTTCTGTTAGTTATTGGGTCTAACACACATACATTTTAATTTACTTTTAAATTAGATGTCAAAGCATTACTTTAATGTGTTTATTTCTTGGTTACTTATCTGGGCTGTATTGAGTGCAAAGCAGGAACCAATATTCTGTAGCAGGTTAAACTCTATAACTCCAGCCAGTTTTGATTTAGTAGTCTTAAATAAGTAAAGTAAATAAACTGTAGTACTTTAAGAAATCTTTCCATCACTTTATTGTGCCCATGCCCCAAATAATATCCTATACTAAAGATTTGTACCTAATAAAGTGGCTAGTAAATGTACAGTAAATGAATAATTTACTCAGTGTATTTTTATTGATTTAGTAATTTTCCCTCAAATTTACAGTGCCAGCTGCTTGACAACTATACTAATGAATTCAAAATAATAAAATAGAATATTAATGTATATTTGAGTCAATCCTCACACATTTACATAGTCTCTTTTATTCATTTTGATAATTGCTAAGAACAAAAACAGTAAATAAGAAATCAATAAACTAAAAAATGCATTCACCCACATAAAACCCAACCTAAAAAAAACAGCACTGAAGATTACGATTATTCAGCACATAACGTGAATTGTTGGATTTCTTTTTTTTATATATACTATTGTCTTTGCTGAATAGTTACCTTCTGCATGATGCTCTATAATTCTCATGCCCATGTTTTGAAAGGATGGCTCCTGCTCTCTTTGTCCGTGTCTGTCTAGTTATGAAATATTATCACAACACATTATGCTATGCATCAGTAAATTGAAAATAAAGTAATAGAAATAGGAAGCAAAGCATTCATTTTAATATAAAAAAATATATGAAGAAATCTAAAAAAGGAGGCTATTTTAATGCTAGATGCAAAAGAAGTGTAACATAATAATTTATTTCTATTTTATTTGCCTCTGTTCTCTTCAGTCTTTCTTTTCCATAGCTTTTATTGTGAAGTCAAGCAAAAACCGCTTTGTCTAACAAACACATTGCCATCAGAGCAAAACTGTGACTTTGGAGTAGGAAAAAATTGATAACAAACACATTTAATGAAGCACAGATCAGAAATCCTAAAAAGAGCCTTTTGCCACACATCCCTATAAATAAGAGAAAATAAAGCATAACTTGGTTTATTGCCATCCAGTTCCCCATCAGCTGACTTGCAGCTGTCTACTCGTAGATGTTTGCACTAGATGACTTGTTGATCCAGAAATTTGAGAGTTGAAAAAGAACTACATTTAAAAAAAGAGGATTTCCAGAGTGTAGGAAGAGGAGAATCAGGTGACTCTTGTCTAGAGGTTAGGGGTCATTTTGCTGCTATTGTGGGCAATTAGAAGAGATAAGGCAGATAATTCCAAATATGAGGTAACAGAGGAATATTTGAGAGACAGATTCTTGGAAAGAGACTTAGAGACAAAAGACGAGGTAGATGGAAGCAGTCGATGGTTTTTACTTATCAGATCATAACTCACAATCTTCTGGCCCTCACCATGTCCTAAAATTAGATTAACCTAAATTAAGGCTAAATAAAGCAATTTATATTGTAAGTGCCAAGCAGGATTAGCTGGCATCCCAGCTGGGATGAGTATGAGACCCTTTCCTGCATGGGAGGACAAGATATTGGAACAGTGGGGAAAAGCTCTTAAAATCAGATATTTTCATCCCCCATTTGCTAGATGGCAGCATCCCAGGACCACGGTAGCCATTTGGAACCCAGAGGGGTATGATGGAAATTGTAGTGCCGAGAATCAACCCTGCTGGGTCTCATGCGAGTTGCTAGGCAGTGCTGCAAGGATTCGCAATTCCTAATTTTCGGGATAGACCCGAAGCTTAGCTTCCATAGCTTCCTTCAGACTATGCCCTGGCACTGGAAGTACTCTCTGGTCCAACATAAAAGGAAGCTATCCAGCGAGTCAGAGCTGGGAGGAAGGAAGGCAACACTTGCTGGAGGAAGGTGGACAGACATAGAGGAAACGGAAGGAAAAAGAAGAAAACTATTGTGTATTTGTGCTTGTGTGACCAAGAAGAAACCTGTTGTGAGGTACAGTATTTTCTGCTGGTGTAAGGATTACTTTCTCATTGTTTTCTTGATGGGTGAGTGAGCGGCATGCTAACCCATTAAAGGGGGTCCCAGTGTTCTGAGCACCAGCAGTTCTAGTGTTAATTGAGGTTGGCAATAGACCCAGTAGGCTATACAGCCCACTTACCTATGGTGTTGTGCAGCCTGTGTCAAAAGCACTGAAGGTGAGTCTACTGATTGACTTTCACGGCCTTGATCATATTTGTCCCAGCATCGGTGGTCTTGCAAACCATTTGGTCTTCTTTGACCTTCCAGGATGCCAGGGATTCTTTCAGCCCTTGAGCTATTATTTCCCCCTTATGGTCATCAGGGAAGTAGGACGTCTGGAGGCAGATGCTTTTCAGTGCCCAGTCCTTAATAAAATGAACTGTCAGGCTCATGTAAGGCTGCATGGTTCTGCTCGTCCATATTTGTTTTATATTTAATTTTTATAACACCCCTGAAGTGTAGCTTTTTTGTTATTGTAATTCCATATAGTTTCAAAATAAAGGAGACTATTTTTTGAGTTTTGTTTTGTCTGAGTTAATGTAAAAAAAACTCGATTAAGATTGAAAATTGTCCATAACACTGAAAAAATCAAGATTTTATTTTTTGCCCATATCGCCCAGCCCTATTTGACAGTTAACTTAAACTGCACAACTTCAGGAGGCAGGAGTACCCTAGAAAGACCTGTAACTGCTTCACAGATACAGTGACAGAGTTGGGACACTTGAACTGTGAGGCTGCAGTGCTTGCCACTAAGCTACATTTTGTATATATAAACAGTTGTGATAATCTGTTTTATTCATGTACGTTAAAAACCTCCAAAATGTAAACAGAGCTTATCATGCACGATCACTCTGTGTTTTCACATACTTTACAGCACTGACACACTGCAGATCACCTAATGTAAAGGAAAACATGCCATTCAGCACAACAGCTGTATGCAAGATAAGGAAGCCAGGCTGAGAGAATATGTGAGAAATTGGGTTTAGTGCTCCACAGGATCATGGGCTTGTTAGTTTTATCTTTAAAATGCAAAATGATGCAATCCACCTGAGACTTTTTCAAATCATCTTGTTTCTCTGAGTCACAAGTTAATTTGTTAAAAAGCAGATAGTTTATCTTTCATGTATTTGTGATTTGTTATTTTGTCACCAGATAATTTTAAACAACATGGACGGAAATGTGTGTGTAGTGCATTGGTGTCTGTGCAGCTTACTGACAAATTTGATAGTGTTTCATTTACTTCTTTATAGTTCTATGAAATTTGAAATCTGATATTTGACCTAAGCGACAGAAATATTCACTATAAGAATTTGTGTTCAAGATATAAAAATAATTGCATGATACCAGGAAAAAGCAGTTAGTCTTAAAATTATAATAAATTTAAGTAACTGAGAAAGAGTACCGCTTTCTTCATACTGGTACGTCTAAACTCTGAGTTGTCTCTTTAGTTAAGGTACCAAAAGAATGGAAAGGGTAAAATGGCAAAAAAACGTCAACCACCACATACTGTATGTTACAGGAATCCAAGGCTAAGAGTTCACATTGCTGAAAATATACTAAAAAATCTCAGCATGCTTTAGTAGCTAATTCTGTACCCTGCTATCCTTTGTGATTAAAAAAAATCACCAGCCTTTTTTCATTTTGAATTTCCTCTTCCACAGCAGTGTTCCAATACTCCTGTGTGGCTCCCTTCATCCTGAAAGAAAACTTTGGCTGTTTATTTTTGTATTAGTTTTTAGGAATTCCAAGCAAAAGTTTAGTTTCTCTCGAGGTGAAAAGTGGCATACTGTGTGCAGTTTTGGTTGGCGTGCTACAAAAAAGAAATTGCATTGGACAAGAGTCAATAGACTGATTCTTTGTATGAGTTATAAATAACTATTGAAGGAACTGAGCCTTTTTACCCTTTAAAGTAAAAAGAGATTAAACAAAGACAGAATAGGACTATTCCAAAATAAGAGTGGAATTTGTACAGTGTATGTAGGCTATTACTTTAAAATTAATTTTTCACCGATAACTTGAGGACATAGATGGAGACCTGTTAGGAGTAAATTTTACACAGCCATTATAAAGTTCATATAGAGAAGTACAGACACATGGAATACGTTACATACAGTAAGTGATCTATTTGCTTCTTGTGATTAAAAACTCACTATAATATTTAGTCCTAATTCCTTAAATTACTGTGAGACCTCATCCATACCATGGTTGTCCCATGTCCAAGACCGATAGAAATAGAAGGAGCAGCTCTGTAGCTCTCAGAAAGGTTTGGCATCTTATTTTCAACTCTGTTCAACTGGAATTTTGCTTATGTAATCCATTAAACAGAGCATTCTATTCTCCAATATATTACTACTGAAATGTAACACCATAAAGCATATAAATACTGATAATGAAAAATGCATAGTGTAATAAAGCATATACATACATGGCCCTTGGCAAAGATAGTGTTGAGTAAGGCGCCACAGAAAGAAAGAGAAACTTGTGGTGGCGGGGAACCCTTCAGCCTTGACGCTCATACTGTGCTTTCCTGAAACTTTACAACGTCGTCACTGAGCTGGTATGTAACATTCTCAAACCCACTCAGTTCAATTCATGTTACAGGGAGCGAGAGACATTGCCTGTTGAATTTGGTACAAGGCAGGAAACAACCGATTACTAGTCCCTCTTACCCACCTCACAGGCACATCTTTTGGTTAGTGGAAGGGAAACTGATAAGGACACGGGGAGAGTGTGCAGGCTTCATATAGACAATGACGGTATAGAATCTGAAATGTTTTGATTTTTTTACTCTTAATTTCTGCCTAGGACTCTCTTTATTGATTTAGACCTGTAATAGGGACCCAGAACAAGAAGGAGCTCATAGGCGTCCAAATACCTCTTGTAATTAAGGACTGGTGGGGATTTTAATACTTCATTGTTAAACTGACAAAATGAGCATGATCAGGTTTGGGTGGTTATGGGGTCCTGAACTTCGAAGTACTGGGTTCAGTTCTGCACAATCACTGTTTTTATGTAGTTTGTAATTTCCCTGTTTAGATGTGAGCTTTTATCTGGTCCTCTATTTCTACATACAAAAACATTAAGATCAGGTTAATTTAATCATCTAAACTGAGAGGTGTGAGTAATTGTGGATGTCTGAATGATAGCCCTGCAATGGTGATGTTCTCCATCTGGGGCTGGAACATACCTCGTACCCATTGCTGCTTGGCCAGTCTTATGTCCTTAGTGATCCAAGACCAGAAAATGATGCAAAGACAGTAGCCCTACCGCCACAGAATTACAATAGGAGTTCATTTTAAACATATTTGTAGAATGACAGCACCCTCCTGCAAATGACCATATGATTTCTGACAGTTTTCAATTAAAATGTATTATCTCAAGTGAAATTTGGTTTGTCAGCAGATTTTACAAAGAACACAGCCATCAAATATAAACCTAGTATAAATAACATGGACCAGTGAGCATACTATTTCTGGTGAAACATTAGATCAGACATATTAGTAATTAAACATTTGGAGATATTTTTCAATATTACTCACAATCTACAGTTTTGTAGCTTATTTATGAATGTCTTGTGGGACATGCTGTCTGTAAATATTATCATATGCATTGTGTGTGTGTGTTGTGTTCTCTGCCAATGTTTGGTTTAATACCTTTATCTCTTATAAACATCTTTAACTTAATTTAACCTCTTTAATTTCAAATAGTGTGGCACAGTAGGCAGGAAGTATGAAATAGTGGTAAGGATATCACATTCAAGCCACAAGGCTGCGGCTTTATTTTTGTCAATTCTAACACACTTTTTTTTACCCTGAGTAAATCATATAAGCCTTATTTAACTTGCCCAAATCTGTGGTTCAGATATATGAAGTACATGTAAACAGTTACAGTTTATTCACTTGCTATATGTCACCAAGGATAAATGGTACAGTAGATACATTCATCTAAATAAGGCATGTCAAGCTCAGATGCTAGAGGGCCACAGTGGCTACAGGTTTTCATTCAGCCCCTTTTCTTATTTAATCTCCAACTGCTGCAATTACTGAAACAATCTTGCTTTGCTGTCATTTTAATTGATTTGCTTTTTAAGATTGTTTCATTTTCTCTTAACCAGTAGAGAAAGAATACTGAACTGCAAAATAAACCAACAGATAACCAGTTAGCTAAATTCCTGTATTTTCATTGTTTTAATTCCAACCAATGTCCTAATTAGAAGTAAGTCCTTGCTTGCTCTTAATGAAATTCATTATTTAATTTCAAGGTTAGTTAGCGCTCTCATTTTGCCATTCCAGACATTGCCAAAACTGTTGAAATTCTTTTTTTAAGTGCAACATCAACATGTTATATGACTGAGAGCAGATCAGTGTATTTTTCAGACTGTCGCATTTTTGTTTTTAAGTATTTTATTGAAATAGATATTGTATGATGGACCTATAGGTTTAAATTGGATAAAATTTAGGTGGTTATCATTTGGCTCTCTTTTGCACTTTGGCTAATGGAAATTTATAAAAAATAATTAGGTGTTATGAATCTTAAAAAACAAGGCAGTTAAAATTAAGGTAAAAGAAGTCTGTGACATTAGCACCCCTGGTCTGTTGTCCTTTGTTCCCACTGTACAGGTGGCAGTACATACAGTGGGTGTTTTCAGAGGCCCCAAAGTCGTACTGATTGGGACTCCAGTAGAGGACAATGCTTCTGAGGAGTTGGCAGGAAGACTTTCTGGTTTGTACTTTTGACAAGTGGTTAAGCCACACCACCAGAAAGACAACATCCTGTGCATATGGGCCAAGGGGGTGGCAAAGTTTTGTGTTGTCTTTTTTTCTAATACTTTGTTTTATCTTCTGGGTTATACTTTCCTTGTGTGTGTTAATGAATAGACGCACCATTTTGATGTATTTTGGAAAAATAGTCTGCATTATTGTGGGTGTAAAAAAAGCCAGGTATCCTCTGTGTTCCATTTGATAGGCACTGACATGTGGCGACTGTTCATTAACATTACTATCTTGATGAATTTAAAAAAACTCTAAACTGAATTTAAATATTATTCCACTGAATATTTAAAAGGTAAAACTCAAACTCCAGAAGATTTATACGATTTAGATTTTAAATTCTTGTTAAGTTTCTCTCTGGATTGACAGAGCTTTGCTTTGCTTACTTTAGTTCCTGATTTTTAAAGTGAATGTACAATTACAATGATGTAGAAAAGTTCCAGACTTATTGACTTGAATCGCATTAGTCTAAAATCCACAATCTTGGTTCTAAAAGGAGTCTTTTAAATAATGTGAGGTGAGATCATATGATATGCTGCATGGTAAATAACTCAATAATTAGTTATTCGCAGTGTTAAGGAGAAAATGAGTTAAGCTAGAAACCTGTAAATTTCATTAAAAGTCCAGCGCTGTCATCTTACTAGGAACTATGGAGACTTCTAAAGTGCATTTAACATAAGGCGTTAAGCGCCATCTAGTGTCCTTTGTATGTTGCTGTGATACTGAAAGCTGTTTACTGTGAAGGCAAGATTTTTAAGATTTTCCTAAATCTCCTCCTTAGCTTCCATTCTTTATTTTTCATTATAGTGACAAAAGCAACTTGTTTTAATGTTACACAGCTGGGAGGTGGCTAGTGAGGCCCATCATAGCCTTGGCCAGGTTACAGTCTCCATGGAATCAACAAGTGCTTCTCTGTCTGTGTGTGTTTTCTGGTTACTATTCAAGCTCAATGATGACCATTTCAGGTTAACTGCTGGGTCTAAACTCTTTGTAGTCAGCTGCGGGTCTCCATTAGTCAATGGCCGGTCCACATCCAGGGATAGCATTTCATTAAGTGAGTCGCAATGCGGATGGACGGACATATCCAATTATACTCGAGCCTGCTTTATCCAGTTCAGATGGAAGGTGGCTGCTACCTTTCCCTATGACACTGAGTGCAAGGCAGTCAACAGCCCTGAATTAATGGACATTTAATAGTTACATTTGCCTTTTATTAAATGTAACAATAGACAAAATGTTGTCCTTGTGTATAATTTTCTTGTTTAAATAAATTTCCTATAATACATGTCTAACAAACAGGGTTTGTTGGTGTAAGTTTAAATTTAATGGCCTTTGGATCGACTTGATTGAACATTCCTAGTTTCAACTTGCATTTGCTTACTGAACACTGAAAGGCAGAAATATGCCATGCAAGAAAAAGAAGACCTTGTACTCGTCAACCTAAAGGTATGCAACCTAAAGAGTTTTGACTGGAAATGTTAAAAAAGGAAAAGAGTGCCCTGCTAAAAAGGTAGAAATTTGTTTGTATATGAGTGGCACTGAAATCAAGCAGCTATAGCAGAGTTCTCTAAAAACTGAGCTCAAGATCCAGTGATGAACATTAATATAAGGTTTTGTATTTGAATACATTTCTTGGGGTATTAAAAATGATAATTCTATAAACTTGAGTGTTCTTTACTAAAGTATAGGCCAGGTAATATTTTTGCTTGCTGTAAACTTAAACTGGAAAAAGAAGACCAGTGTTTGAAAGGAGCGACATTGAGAAAAAAAAACATTGCAACATTCATATTGTTTTCATTCAGCTGCATACACCTTTCAAAGGAAATGAGAGGTGAGTCACTGTTTTATTGTACACTCTTCACATTAATTATTATGTAATAAAGTCATAGATTACTAAAATGCTTTTCATTTGGTAAGTGGAAGCAGGATCATTTTATTTGAATATACAGTATATCATGCAAGTTCTTTAATATGTCCATGAAAACACTTCATAGTGTAGAATAAATGTAATTATATAACATTATTTTCAGTATGCATATGATCTATGTGTGTTTTATATAATAACATGTTCCCTAACAAACATACACAGAGATATCAGAATTTATAACATAAGCAAGTATAGCCAAGTGTCATTTATAAAAGTGTTTACATTTTATGACTCTCAAACACGCAACAAATGCTTTGTTCTTAGTCAGAATTACCAATTTAACCACAAAGAAATGCAACAAAAAGTGACCTTTCTTTAGTTTCACGTACAGCATAAAAAATGTAAGTAAAATACATGAATATGCATTTTGTGTAGAAGAGACGAAAAAAAAAAATTTGGATAAAATTTGCAACCAGGAAACCTGAACTTGTGATACACGACTCAGCTCTGTGCCTCTTTCTTGCTGTTCATTTTATCTCAAGTGTCTTCATGCCACTGCCATTGCAGGTATCACTGCTGACTTTCATGTGCTGTTGAATTTGTTTAATACCCTCACCCTCCCTCAGGGGCTTTAGCGTCCTTAGTGGAGGCCTAGTTTCAAAACACTGAGTTACACATCAAACTGCAAAATGTCTTGATAGTCATCCGATTTCATGAGGCCACACATTTTAGGACCCCCATTTACTCTGTGCCAGATGTAGTAAAGCATGTTATGAAACTTTCAATGTTTCACCTTCGCACGAATGTTTGTTTTTTTTGAATACCTTCTTTCTGAAAGATCACAAAACACCTGGGTTGTATTTTGAAATGGCACTAACACTACTGCATCTATGGTGAGGACATTTTCCCATAAATGTTTTGTAAAAATGATAGCCCTTTTTATGCTTCTCCTGGGTAATTTCTCAAGACAGTGGGCCTCAGTTATAGTGCCATTAAATAATCGGATGCATCAGAAGTACCGTGTAGCTCACTAAGTGCTTTTCTGCGTGCAGTACTTGTAGTTCACTGGGGCTCTTTACTCTTGGACGTGTTACATACCATTGCACAAGTAAGACATTCCTGCATTAGATGCATTCCTGCTTTTCCTAGAGACTTGGCTGTTGTTGATGGTCACTGCAAAATATAATTTACAAGAAAGTGCACTCTTTTGAATTGAAATGGTTAGGCAGTAGGAATAGCATGACATTTAAGTACATATTTTTATCATTATTAGATGTTTATCACTTAAGTACAGTATTGTTTTGTATTTTTGTCAGTTGTATACAGTCCTCTTCTAAAGTTTGCAGATGTAAATGTACATGCAAAGCAGTGCTTGTAGTTGATAACCGTAAGTGTTGGTACCCAATGTGTTACACTGATATTTTATTAATGTGAAGAGAACCACGATGAGAGCCGATATGGTAGAAAACCTCCTGTATGCATCCAAGAGTGCCTGTAATATAAAGTAAAAAATTGACAACCACCAGCCCACTTCAAGCAACGATACAAAGAATTTTGCAGAGTGGGTGTGGGGTAGGACAAGCAAACACTCATGCAAATGTAAATGATCTGAGATTCCTCTTTCAGAGTCTCTAGATGCAGATGTTTATTACAGTACAGAAATCCATAGTGGACCCGTTAAACTGGTGCTTTCCCTTTGGGCTTTTGCACACGTTCATAAAATGGTGTAACATTGATTAGCATTTTGCAGCAGCACTGAAGGTTTAGCAGGCAATGACGTTTGTGTCTTCCTTGAAGACAACGGTTTCATATCTGACTGTTGACACCAAACATAATTGTGTCTCTCTTTTCCTGTTCAGGACACCACCCTGTCTTCAGTCATCTGTCCATCCATTTGGTGAGTGGTACTATTTGCGTGGTCTATCTGTCATTTCCGGGTCAGATATCATTTGTTTTATCTATAACATAACCAAATTTCTATAAAATCCATCAATGTTTTTCAGATTTTGGGATATTTCGTTTTTCTATTGTAGGGGGGTTTCATGCCTAAATAGTAATACATCAAAATATCCTTTCTTAGCAGATATGTAACTGCCCTTTATGGACCATCCTACCAAAGTTCGGCTTTCTAACTGAATGGTAGATTGTGTTTTTTGTTGATCAGTGAGTCAGTCATTCAACTTTGCATTATATAGATAGGGAAATATAAATTGGTTGCTTCTCATCTAAAACAGCTTAATTCCTGTGAAAGTTGCCATTTGGTTTAAATGGAGTATTTTTGAGTTTTTTTTCTGTTTCCTTTTATACTTATCCTTATGTTATCCTTTTTTACTGCTATTACACCAAAAAATTGAGTCTTTTTATTATCTCAAGTGATAGACAAACAAAAGTAAAACAAAACCCCTGCTTTTCATTCCTTCCTAAACACATTATGATTAATAGGTACAGTTTCAGATCATTTAGTGGAAAACCACATCTTCAATGTATTATTACCACGTGCAAATCAAGCATAACACTTGTAAGGTTGGACTATGGCATCTTACCATGGTGGCAGCACTACCAATGAAAACATAACTGTCAGGCACAGAATTCGACCCCAAAAAAAATAACACTTCTGCCAAGGCTCTCATTTATGTTGTTCATTCCACGGTGACTAATTAGGAAAGATGTATTGTTACACAACACATCCCAACAAATAATGAAACTGGCAAAAAATGTAGCCCATAAACACTGCCACAAACTGTAAAAAGGAGTACATATGTATTTTCACATGCCACTTCCATATTTCTTCAAAAATTAAGTGACCTTTATGAAAAGATTGGTTTATCTAATTTTCATTTTCTTAAATATTTTATCATTTATACTGCAATTGTTAAGTTTTCCCAAAAATGCATCACTGCACATTTTGACAAACAACTTTGTATGTTAAAATCAGCTAGTAAACAAAATGAATCTTCTCACCAGGAAACTCACCTGTTACACATGAATGTAGATTTCGGAAGACAGAGATGTTTGCATCCAATATTAAATAAAGTCAGTTAAAACTGAATAAAAATAAAATAGATTGCATACCTGGTTGATGATTTGTGTCAGTGATGTTTAACACCAGCCTACAGGTACTTGCTATGCTGAAGCCTTTTTCTAAACCTCCTCTCGAGTTGACAATAAAGATTCTCCATCAAATACTGCTGTGTAAACAATCATGCATCCTTGTGCTTTAACAGCTTACAGTTTAATTAAATTGTAGTAAGGCACCGATCCTTACTTGAACCCACTGTTGTTAGTGAAGAAGTTTGGAATATTCTACTTGTCTGTACACTTTAAGTGACCTACAGTTTCTGTTCATTTCACAGTTCCAATGTATTACAGTCCCCACCACAATTATTTGCACCCCTGGGAAGATAAGTAAAAAGAGTTTTAAAACATCACTCCTTGGAAAAATTACCTTAATCTCCCACTGAAAAAACAGAGGACCCAAACACTTGACCGAAGTAAATTTATTCTAAGAAAAATAATTCCTTTAAGAAATATTTTAGACAAAACTACACCTGCCACTATTATTGACACCCCTGCATTTAATATCTTATACAACCTCCCTTTGTGCATAAAACAGTACCGAATCATCTCCTATAACATCTTGCAACTTTTGAAAATCCGAGTAGGCAAGCAGAGACCGTTAGTCTAAGCAGAATCTTTCCTGATCATCCAGGGTCAAGGGTCTTCTTTTGTGCACTCTTCTTCAGCTTAACCCACAGGTTTTCAATGTAGTATTGGTCTGACTGAAACTGCAATGGGAGACGTTTGATTTTGCGTTTCTGTAACAATTTTTGCAATGATTTGGACATGTTTTGGATCAAAGACCTGCTGGAAGAACCAGTGATGACCCAGTAAAGTGTCTTGGCAGAGGCAGCCAGGTTTTAATTTAAATCTCCTGCTGTTTCAGGAGTGCATGATGCCATGTTTCCTATGTTACAGTGGAAGGATATTTCCTTTTTTTTTCCTTAAAACATTAAATTCCCTTTTATCACTTTTATTTCTCTATACTACTGTAATGTTACCTCAGTAACGACTCCCATTTCTCTATTCACACACGTACTAACTGTTAAAGAGTCCACAGCTGCAGTGCACTTGCACCAGAGACTATCGTCTACTAGCTAAATACTCCAGCTTGATTGTCACTGTAGCGCACCTTTGATTGACCTTTCTGTCACTATTACATATAGAACAAAATGGACAAGTAAGAAAGAAGGCTCAAGAAGTGTTAACCTAGAAGTATTAATTACAAAAAGTAAAAATAGAATAGATAGGGCTTTTAATAACATACAACCTGGACCTTTGTGCAAGTCTGGCAGAGAGCTTCCAGACAGCCCATAATCTTCGTAGTTCTAGAAAGTCTCTAATCCAGTTGTCACTTTTCTTTGTAGCTAGATAGAAAGCAGACTAGAAGTGAGGCGACATTACTATGTATTTGAATCACTTTGGGTCTTAAGTCGCCAGCCAGCTCATTGACTCTTTATCAGCGAGGATCATAAATCCTGTCTTTCATCCTCTCAAGCTTTCTTCTCTAGAAGGAGAAGCTGTCCGCTTTGCAGGGGACACAGTTTAGTTTTCCCATCTCAAATATTCAGAGCTCCTAAAACTAAATCCATGCTTCTGACATCACAGATAGAATGTTCAAGGCTGGTGCTTTAAAACCACATCACAAGCAAAATGTGCTCGGAGACCCTTTCACTTCAAAATCATGACAGCCTCATTCACAGCCTAAAATTTTACAAAATGCAGTTGTGGCAAAACTCAGTTATTAGTAAAGAAAAGCAGGCCTCCTGAAGCAATACCTCTCACACCACAGAATATATTCTTGTTACAAAACCTTTTTCTAATACCTTAGACACCAACATACAATTATAAAAATGCTACATATTACAAATGCACTTTGCACAATCTTTATATCAGTTCATTTCTCCTCTGCTCGAGGAAAAACAACCCCACACCATCTCAGAACCTCCACCATAGTTGACAGTGGGTTTCAGGTTACTCTCAGGAAAGCCATCTTTTT
This sequence comes from Polypterus senegalus, assembly GCF_016835505.1. NCBI lineage: Eukaryota > Metazoa > Chordata > Cladistia > Polypteriformes > Polypteridae > Polypterus > Polypterus senegalus. The sequence goes on from NC_053158.1 coordinate 75,953,772, forward strand.
TTATGCCAGACCCACAATGACCATTTGTTGCCAAAAGTGCCCAATTTTTGTTTTGTCAGACAGTTGAACGTTTCCAATCAGTGTTTCAGTGGTGTTTAGCAAACTCCAGGTGCTCAGTTTGTTTCCCCCCATCAAGTGACATTCTTTTAGCATGGAGGTGGCATCTGATGGTAATTTAAATGCTTGGAAATTTTTTTTTCTCCTTGCTGCACGTGGGGGCAAAACAAAGTTGGATCTCCTCCCAGGGCACCTGGTAACAGTTCCAGTAACTTTGAACTTTAATTACTGCCTTAACTGCAGATATGGACATTTTTTTTCAGACCAGTAATAATTGAGGCACATGCGGTTTTGTTAAAATATTTCATGGCAAGTTTTTTTTTTTTCCCCTCAGAATGAATTTACTTCAATTAAAAGGTTTGATTTCTCTCTTCTTTCCAGCCCCCCACCCCCCAGTGGGAGATTTAGGTAATTCACTAAGGGGATTTTTATTACCTTTTTACTCAGCTCTCCCAGGGATGCTGTATATGTTCTCATATTTCTTGGCTGCATGTTTGTCTGCCACCTTCCATTTACTAAATTGTCTGCTATACCATACCTGTGTGTGCGCACATACACACAAAAACAAACTGGACTTTCACAAATGTGTGAATATAAACAAATACATTACTATATGCATAATTTATTTTTTACTACAGTCAAATTAAGACATCAAGTGACTGTGACTTCTGTTTTGAACTTTTACCACTTTGCATAAAGATATAAGTCCACTTTACACAAAGGAAGCACGCACTTTGGGGAGATGGCCTAACTTCAGTTACACACTACACCATAACACTCAGACCTCAAGTAATAGTATGAACAAGGTTAAATTTTACTAGTGCTACATAAAGATGTAAAACACAAATTTGATGAGGAAGGTACATCCTGTTTGCAAATTTTCATGAAACTGAGGAAAAACTACAGGTTAGAACAGATATTACTGCTACAGTTTCTGAAAACACACCTGTATGAACAGCAATCTAGGACAGGGTGTCCATTCTGACAGGCCTCACTGTGTATTAACAACACTTGGGTAGTTTAAAAAATATTAAATTAAAACAGAATACATGTTCTGGAAATGTTTATTTTGCACAATAGTTTTCCTGTTAAATAAAAGATAAACCATGTGCCACGATGCATCATAATTTCAAAATTTTCATTTATTACAAAATGTAAAAATCCAGCTAAACCAGGTAATAGGTTGACAAATGTTTCAGACCTACTGTAACATTTACATCGCAATTTTACATTTGCTTTACCAAAATACTCCCTCATTTAGGTAATGCCTTTCAGCTTAGATGTACAGTGTGTATTAGGGAAACACATTTAGAAAAGGTGCAGTAGAGCAGGTTCCTTTATTTGCTGTCTGAAAGACAAGTCATGCACCATGATGTTCTAGCAAATAAGACACAGTATTATGAACAGCCTGCTATTTTCATATTTATAAGCAATAATGTTTAATCATCTTTGTCCTTCGCTCCGTGTTTAAGGATGCGTGTAAATTCAACATAGTTGAAGTTGTTTTTTTTGTCAATTGGAGCCTCCCTGAAAAGCTCGTCAACCTCTTCATCTGTAAACCTGTCTCCCATTGTAGTCAGCAGCTCTCTCAAGTAGTCCTCCTGGATAAACCCTATAAAGAAAAAAAGATTAGATCACAGGCTAACAATTTTGATAAACAGTGTCACACTCCACACTGCTTCTACATGGTCATAAGCAAATTGGTACAAAGAATGATGCTGCGTTACTAATATCTTACCTTTCCCATATGGTAAAAGTGCTTTGTTTATGAGCTATATGGACGTACAAAATTACCAGTGGGAAATTTCACTTGAACAGCCTGTCACCCAAATCAGTCAAGTTGTAATGCACTGCTGGGCTGTTGCCTCATTTATTTACAGTTAAAAACAAAAACCACATCAGCCAGAAATTACATTTCTGTGGTTAGCAGCATTTTCACAAAAAGTTGAGATCTTTATTTGTACAGATCAACCACTTAATAATGAAACCCTGCATTTCAAGTTGTTGTTTTGGAGGAAAACAAATAGAAAAGTGAAATGAGTACTCCAAATTGCTTTCTATGGTACATCAACACAATATAAGCTGTAATGTTCACATCTAGACATTGATTGTTTATTTACACACGTATAGAGGAAATATTCAGGGAGGTTGGGGGAAATCACTCTAATTCCATTTATGTTCTCCCAGCTAATATTGGCACCATTAGGAGATTTCAATTTTCCAGAGTTATGGGAGGAAAGCTACAAGAATTTTCTTTGAAAGTGTAGCAAATTGATTTTTTTTTATTATTATTTTTTTTTTTTTTATAAAAAACACCTGCACTTTTTAAATGGACATCACCGACGGATAGATGCAGGAAGACAACTTTGAAGAGTGATAACAGGCATGGCAACATGCTATATATCTTCTTTCATAATCCAACTGAACTCTATCTGTCCTTTATGGAAAGTACTTAATCAAGTTTCAATAACACGGGTACAGAACCTTGCTTACCTAGCAATATAAAGCACAACACAGGAACCAACATTGGACGAGGCATCAGTTCATCAAACTTCCATAGTAACATGGACCCATACTCCTCATACAGGCCCAGTGCACAGTTGCTAATTAACAAACCCACCCACGATCCTTTGGCATGTGGCAGAAAATTGTAAGCAGCAATCCAAATTAAATTAAACTTCTAAAAAATTAACAGAAGGCAGTTTAATGTTTCCATCACTCTGAATCTTTGGTCATGCAATTGTCCTCTTGTTTTCATTTTTAAAAAGGACATCAGGAGTGGGGAGGAAAACAGGAAGCTAATCAAAAACTTTCTTAAATGGTAGGACTCAAACCACTTACACCTGAACACCAGCAAGACCAAGGAACTGGTGGTGGATTTTAGGAGGCCCAGGCCACTCCTGGACCCCATGATCAGAGGCAACTGTGTGCAATGGGTACAGACCTATAAATATCTGGGAGTGCAGCTGAAATATAAATTGGATTGGACTGCCAATACTGATGCTCTGTGCAAGAGAGGACAGAGCTGACTATACTTTCTGAGAAGGTTGGCACCCTTCAACATCTGCAATAAGATGCTGCAGATGTTCTACCAGACGTTTGTGGCGAGCGCTCTCTTCTACGGAGTGGTGTGCTGGCGAGGCAGCATAAACAAGGACATCTCACGCATGGACAAAATTGTTACGAAGGCAGGCTGTATTGTAGGAATAAAGCTGGATAGTTTAACATCTGTAGCAGAGCGACGGGCATTAAGCAAACTCCTGTCAATCATGGAGAATTCACTACATCCACTGAACAGGATCATCAGGTAGAGGATTAGCTTCAGTGACAGACTGAGGAGATCGTTCCTGCCCCACACTATGCGACTCTTCAATCCACCCGGGGGAGTAAATGCTAACATTATTCAAAGTTATTGTCTGTTTTTACATGCATTTTTATTACTCTTTAATTTAATTTTTTGTATCAGTATATTGCTGCTGGATTATGTGAATTTCCCCTTGGGATTAAGTATCTATAAGTATCTATCTACTGAAAGTCACAGAAAATACTAGGAGGCTTTCTTGGTTTTACCCCTTTATGTGACAGTTTTTTGTCGTAACATGGTTTACTGGGTGTAAGTAACAAAACACACAAAAAAAAAAAAAAACAAATTCAAATAAAATTTATTCTTAGTTTCAGCAATGGAATTTATTCGGTAAAGTACGGAAATGCATAAAAAGATGGGTAACATTAATCACCAATTTGAAACAAAAACAATACAAAAAATTACTTTGCACATGCACCATGTTGGCAATGATTCAATGAAGCAAGACAGGCTCTTAGTTTTGCAATCTTTTAGCAAAGTTCAATGCATTTTATTGGCTTCTTTAATTGAGGTTAACCTAATTTTGTGAAAGTTTCCCCTCTAAAAAGGCTGTTGTCAGACATTAAATTTGTGACATTTTGCCACTTGTCAATCTATCAGAGGAAACTACATTTTGCACCGGCTTACACTAGCCGTCTCATCACCACCGATTAGCCAACGTTGCAGCTCCAAAATACTATTAGTGTAATATTTAGATGTCAGCTTAAAAAACAATTTGTGTTCATTCCAATTTCACATGCAATCTACTAACCATTTAACTGTAAACCAGATCATATTAAGTGTTCAATAAGTAGATACTTAAAGCTTACAGCCAAGCCTCCCAAAATCATTAATTTATACAGTGACATACTGCTTTTCTTAAATTTTAATCTTGGTAAACTTGGAAACGTATAGTAATATTTTTATATGTTCAGTGTCCTCTGCCAACCACCATTTCAACAGTCTAAAAAGCAAGACCCAAAAACAAGCATTCACCCCCCCAAATATTTTAAAAGAATTTAAGGGATAGGTTTTTTGTTGGGACACAGTTAAGATATCCAAAACAGCTCTCTTATTTCACTGGTTTAATGTACTTCATCAGGATATACAGTACAGGCCAAAAGTTTGGACACACCTCCTCATTCAATGTGTTTTCTTTATTTTCATGACCATTTACATTGGTAGATTCTCACTGAAGGCATCAAAACTATGAATGAACACATGTGGAGTTATGTACTTAACAAAAAAGGTGAAATAACTGAAAACATTTTTTATATTCTAGTTTCTTCAAAATAGCCACCCTTTGCACACTCTTGGCATTCTCTCGATGAGCTTCACCTGAAATGGTTTTCACTTCACAGGTGTGCCTTATCAGGGTTATTTAGTGGAATTTCTTGCTTTATCAATGGGGTTGGGACCAGCAGTTGTGTTGTGCAGAAGTCAGGTTAGTTGGACAATCATTTATTTTTCAACAGGACAATGACCCCAAACACACCTCCAGGCTGTGTAAGGGCTATTTGACCAAGAAGGAGAGTGATGGAGTGCTGCGGCAGATGACCTGGCCTCCACAGTCACCGGACCTGAACCCAATTGAGATGGTTTGGGGTGAGCTGGACCGCAGAGCGAAGGCAAAAGGGGCCAACAAGTGCTAAACACCTCTGGGAACTCCTTCAAGACTGTTGGAAAACCATTTCAGGTGACTACCTGTTGAAGCTCATCGAGAGAATGCCAAGAGTGTGCAAAGCAGTAATCAGAAGAAACTAGAATATAAAACATGTTTTCAGTTATTTCACCTTTTCTTGTTAAGTACATAACTCCACACGTGTTCATTCATAGTTTTGATGCCTTCAGTGAGAATCTACCAATGTAAATGGTCATGAAAATAAAGAAAACACATTGAATGAGGAGGTGTGTCTAAACTTATGGCCTGTACTGTATGCAAATGTAAAAGAAGAAGAAAACAGTAATCCACTACAAATACAGTGCAAGTACTATTGCTTGCAGCCATAGACACTATACATAACTTGTGAAAACTAGTTAAATCAATTCATTAGGATTTTAATGTACAGAATAAGCCAATGTACAGTTAGGATACACCTTTCTTCATGGAATTCTTTACAACACTATTTTTGATAATATGAGCTTTTCGTAATAGTCACCACAAAATAACCCATAACAATGCAGTATACAAAATACAACTGTTAACAAAACATTTCTCAGTAGGTTTTTCCATAGATATCTTTGACCTTTTGTGCAAACTTTTCAATAAGATAAAAACTTTAGTTGCAAAGACACAAGTCCCGACAAGGTCCCAACATCACTCCAGACACTATGTCCCTTCACAGCTGGTGGATGGAGTTTGGAGGCCATGAAGGACACACCTAACTGAAATAATGTCAGTGTTGTCTGCACGGTGTGCCACTTCAGACACTTAAGGGTCTCAACGTATTGGAGCATAGCAGAGATGAGTGGAAGTTTAAATTTGAGGCTACAATTGATAAGATCAGCAGCCTCAATATCTCTAGCCTGCTAGTCGATTCATTAAAACCTTCAAGTCAGTAATGCAGCTCAGTGGGAAAATAAAGCCCAGAAACATGCAATAAAATTAATGGGGAGCTCTTTACTCTACAACAGTAGGGTGAGGCAGACATTGTAACCAATGCAGTCCCCAAAGGCCAAAGCGTCAAACCTCAAAATCTAGACCAAAGGTCAAAATTAATTTCTTAAAATAAAAAGCTCCCCAAACTGGCACATCTAATTTTTTTTCTCTAATGCATGCATTATATATTATGGAAATTAAACCCTCAATTGAGTGTTGAAGATTGACCGTATTTCATACTAAAGACACTTATTTTAACTTGCAACAAATGAGCATTCAACATAAAATGCTATCAAAAACAAACAAAAAATGTAACAATTTAATTTAACAAGCAGAATCTAGGTCAAATTTTAAATTTGTAAACAAAGGTTCTCACATAATCCCCTTTGCAAATAAATCAAAACCAATATTTTTAAACTGCTGCAAAAAGATAGACAGTTCATTAAAGGAGAAAAAAAAAAAAAGCTACTTTTTTCTTACCTGACCCCTCCTCGTCAAAGCAAGCAAATGCATTTCTAATAACATCTTCTGGATCAGTGCCATTTAGCTTTTCACCAAACATTGTAAGAAACATAGTGAAGTTGATAGGACCAGGGGCCTCGTTCATCATTGCTTCCAAGTAATCATCATTTGGATTTTTTCCTGTAGGTGTTACAAAATAAATGGTTATTTTTTTTAGATCACTGGGTAGATGGCTTTCACAGCTCAGTATTTTTATGTTTATTATAAGAGCGGGGAGTCAGCTTCAACTTGATTATACTACGTATTATGGTATATACATTAAATGGTTCTTAATGGAGATTTAACACCAATGTATAACTTCCTTAAGTAGAATAAGTGCTGTATTTATATAAAAAAAAAAAAAAAAGTGTCCCTGAACAATGGCAGTAGATTGTGGATACTTGTGTCAATCCACTCATATAGCCAATACCTATAAACATTTGCTGCTTACCTTTAATCCCATCACAAAGTCAACAGGATTATCATCACCACCAGATTTTTAACTTGCTTCTCTTCAGCCCAGGCACCCAAGGTGGTGTGGGGATAAATGGAGCAACGTACACTGGTAAAGTGCAGTGTTCCACTAGACAACAGAGGTAAAACAAAACCACTGTGTGTGTGCTGCCAAAATTATATTCAAATACCACCTCAAATTTACACAAGTCACTCAAAATGTATTACAGTTTTAAAGTTTAAAACAACACTACTACTACCTAGTGATGCAGATTTAAATTGGCAAACTAGCACATTGGCTAATGACAAAAAAGCATTTCTTGGCTTAACGGCAATTTAGTTATTGCTTCTTTACACAAGGTATTATGGTAGTTGAGCTAGCACACGTCTTTTTATTGCTTTGAACTTGCTGTAAGCAGAAAGCAGCAGGACAGAGTTAACCAGACAGAGAGAAGACTGGAATATTAGACTGAGTTAATTATTAACTGGAGTAACAAACAGAAAAAGAAATCAGGAGTCGCCTTCCTATAAGATAAACAACAAGAACTACTTTAGTGAATTCAGACCTTTTTGTCCTTTAAAACCAAAAATGCATGTCTGTACAGTAAGGTAGAGCTTGTGTTAAGTACAGTAGCTTATATTTTCAACTAGACAAAAAAAAAGCAACACAAGAATTTGAAATTGCTGCTTAGTAAAACAATAGGCTTGTTTGCTTAATATCTAAATTTCTCTATTTTTGTTTGTTGGAAGGTGGAGGGATGCCTGTGGATTACAAATAGTTAGCTGAGCTACCCATGCATCATGTATAGTGTTTACAGAGGTGGGGAAGGATATCTACTTCACATCTTTTTACATTTAAGCAGAGTTTAACTGCCAATTTATCAATTAATTGTGAGAGAATGTGTTAGACAAATGGGAGAAACTTTTTCATCAAGTGTTGTTTCAGATAAGTACATTACATAAGAAATTAAATATGACAGCTTGTAGCTATGAAAAGCATTTTTATTTTATGCCATATGTAATATGAATGTTTTCTGTACATGATTAGATTTATGTATTTTAAGGAAATTGTATTTTAGTATTTTTATGGTCACTGAACAACAAGCCTACAGAATTTCATCTTAAAAAAAAAAAAAAAAAAAAACACAACCCACCACAACTAACAGCTGTGGTCTATAGTTTAATTATAGAAATACCCAAGTTAACCCTACATCTGGTCATGCAGGAGGTTAACGTAAATGGGGTCGGGGATAAGGTTGTGTGGCCAATAAAGGAACATAAAATCAGGGAGCAGTATTGGCAAACCCCCTGATCAAAGCATCAATAGTATTAACAGTACTTACTAATCGTATTTTCAGACTCTTGACTTGTATTACTGTTTACATTATGCTAGGATCACCCTACACTGGAATACTACTTTCTCAGCTAAAATGTACTTTGAAAAGAACTGCACAAACCATAACCAGTAGAAGGCCGTTTACCCTCCGGCAAATATGGACCATAGTAACTATACATGTTTGTTTTTTTAGTTTATAAAAAGTCAATCGGAATTCGAACGATCAGAATTCGAACACGCCAGTAACAAATGATGTGTCACCGTTTTGGATCCAATTAAAAAAACTGAAATCATAAAACATTAAAATGAAAAGAACCTCATTTTTGTAACAGTCTTAAATGCAGGCCAATTATATAAGTAACCACTAACTCTACTCAAGCACAACCTGCCCATGTGATTCAATCAGATTAGCATTCTGATGGTAGTGGTAGTAGTGTATAAATACAGACCAATTTTTGGTATTCCATTTTTTTATATTTCTTCCATTATGTCATGTCACATACATAACAGCTAGTATGTGAAGCCACAAATGTCAATCCTCCTACAGGCAAAGCATCTATTCTACATCACAACTGTTACAGTACTGCAACAGCATAAAACTAGGAAGAAAAAAAAAAAAATCCTTGTTTTAAACTACTAAGTTAAAATTATCCCCAAGGTATTCTTGTTGTACAAACAGGGTTTGGAGGAGGTGGCACTATCAATAAAGAGAAGAGCACTTGCTAGAGAAGTAAAATAAGGCAGCTTTGACTAAATTTGTTGCTCATTTCTCTCACTGTTCTGGTAATTGAGCCATAGTCAAATTCTGGTGTGTATTCCTTAGGTGGCCCTCTATTAGTACAATTACTTCATTTCATTACCAATGTGACTGTATTTGGACCTACCTAGAAAAATAAAATTGCTCATTTGACTTCATGAAAAAATAAGCCTGGTTTAAGGTTTTCAAATGTTGTACATTTCAGAAGCAGGAATAAATGTTAGCTTTGTTTACAAGTGAAGAAGCACTTAGAATATACTCTGTTAAACATTATCTTAGGTTAATTCTAATAATTTGTTTACACTAAACATCACAATGGATGCTACTACTCACAATCTATTTATAAACAAAACCCAAAAGAACATTAACACAACAACTTCCACAGATTTTCTAAGATACCTCATAGTTTAAAAAGAGAATGGCAGTTTTAAGCTGTATGAAACGGACCTTGGCCAAAAAAAAAAAAAAAAAAAAATTTAATATCAAATCATCAACTGCTGTACAGACACACCTAAATGACTAATGTAAATGACACTGCCAGACATTTACAAGATTTCAAACCCAACGTTATGAAAATATTATCAAATGAAATGCACTTACCAAGTGATGCAAGCATGTCATGCAAGTCCTCCTTGTCAATAAAGCCATCTCGATTTTGATCAATCATATTGAAAGCTTCCTTAAACTCCTGAATCTGAGACTGGTCAAACATAGCAAAAACATTTGAAGTTGCCCTTTGAGGGCGCTTCTTGGTGGTCTTTCCCTTGGCTCTTTTGCTCGACATCTTGACTTGCTTTAATGGACCTGTTGAAGGAAAAGTTAGAGGCCACTTTGAAATAAAACAAGGAAAAAAAATGATGCAGCATTTATTTAAAACAGGAATTTAAAGCTTTATCATTAACTTCATTCTTCACTTGGGTTTTTTTTTCTGTACAGTGTTACAATTTTAATTTTTCATATTTTAGATATACCTGAGGAGGAACAATGTTATAACATGGAATAAATGTCAAATACTGGGCAATACTTTATTCAGTCAGTTTAAAAAAAAAAAAAAATGTATATACTTAAGCAAATGTCTTCTTGAAATAAACAGAATCATTATTCTATTAAACAATTACCGTTCTTTGAGAACTGAACTATCCAACTTTGAATTAACTCATTTCAACAACACTATCTTTTAATACTAGTATTTCGATACTAGTCAGAGATGATCCAATGAGTCAAATAGGGATATCAACACCATAATTTCAGTATTCAATACTAATATCAGCAAAATTTCACAATAATCACTACACAATCGATGCATGGCAATCTGTACTGTTAAGTTAATGAATTAAAATACAGGATATTTTCATTTAAACAAACTATTTAAAGCCATTTTTGTAACATGCTTAAAAAAACCCTCTTAAATTGCTAACATTTGCTACTGTAAGATACAAATTTGCTCATTAGCGGTTTAATAAAACATACTGAAGAGTAATATTTAATGGAGTCAAATTGATTCAATTTTCAAATGTCACAAAATCCTAAAGCTTTAAAATTTGACAAATTTTTACATTTGTCCAAAGTCATTTTCTACATAAAATCAAGCTTCATTTTACGTTGTTTTAGAACTCCTGTAAAACACCCTTTGTTCTGCTGCTTTCAAAGTATCTTATATGACAGACAAGACTTTGTTGTTGCTTAGCCTGTGTACAAATATGGAATTAGAATGTTAGCAGGACTGTGTAACATTTACCAATATACCTTATAATTATAGGACTACGATGAAGAACAGACGAGTCCATGGGAGAATTTTTTTTTTTTTATAAATACAAAGTGTCCTTAGTTTCGAGGTGTTTGGGTGCGGATGGCAGCGTAGCCTTATGTTGCCTAATTAAAACACACATGCAGATGGGACCAAGTAAGGCCTTTTTGTCCCTCAATGACACTCTAAAGCATAATCAAGGCACTTACTTACACCCACAGCATTCTAGAGGAGATGTGCTGGGCTGTTGTATAAAGAAGGGACAGAGGAAAAATCCAGAGGCGGGATCGTGGCAGGCAGGAGAACATCTGCTGCTTCACAGCGGATCACGAGGGTGAGCAGCACAGATGTGAATATGGATTGAAAAGGATGCACCAAGTCTTGCGGGTTTAACTAATGGATCCTGAGTGCGACTTTAACCTACAATTTTCAACGTGTTTTTGGAATATTTATTGGTTTTTAGCCTTCAACATGAACACTTATTATGGGCAATAGGGTTGCAACTAATGATTATCTTGGTAGTTGACTAATTAGTTGACTCACAAACCCCCATTAGGCACGATTATTTCATGCCTGACTATTTTGATGCCTGCGACCTGTGGGTGCACATCCTGTTCTAAGCTCCAGTGCATGTCTTTCCTCATTTGCTCACGTCTGTCCACCTGTGAATATCACCCTGATGTCTCTGCATTAACACGATTAAAATTAATAATTATCAAATTTAAATAACTAGTGAAACATGAATTTGAAAATAATCAGATGTTTTTATATTAGTGTGACCATCACAATAAAAAAGAAATACATTAAACAATACAAACTAAAGTGCACAAAGTCTTTAAACAAAAAAGTGCATTTAACTTAACCAAAAATGGCCACTGGTGTGTCTTAAAAGTCCAAAAGTTTAAATAAAGCTTCAATTAAAATAAAAAACAATGTACAGTTTATAAAAGATTCAGTTACGTGGCAGAAAAGTAATGAGACTGCAACACTGCAAGCGATCTGGCAACGCTGCGCTGTTGTCCTTGATAGAGCTCGTGTATCAGTCCCCTCCCATAGCTCAGTGCGAGTTTCAACTCCTTCTGTTAACTACGTGATTTTTGTGACTGCTATTAGCGAAGTTGTGTTTTTGGTTGTGCGTTACGCAAAATGGAACAGCGGAATTTGGAGTAACGTTGTGCCATTAAACGGCAAGTGTGACGTTTGAAAAGTTAAAACAGGCCTATGGGGAACATTCTTTATCCCGAGCTCAAGTTTTTCGCTGGCACAAATCATTTTTGGAAGGCAGAAAACACGTTGAAGATGAACACCGTTCAGGGAGGACTTCAACTTCAAAACCAATGAAAACATCGAACGTGAACACTCTTGTGAGATCAGACCGTCAACATTAAGAATGTTGAGTGAACATTTAAATTTGAACAGATTTACCGTTCATCAAATTTTGACTGAACATTTGTACATGCGAAAGGTTTGTGCCAAAATGGTGCTGAAAAACCTCACAATTGAGAAGGACGACATTCGAAAAAAACAAGTGTCTTGATCTTCTTGACAGAATCGCTAATGAGCAAGATTTCTTTAGTCGTGTGATCACAGGTGATGAATCATGGATTTTTGAATACGATCCTGAGACCAAGAGGCAAAGTCAGGAGTGGCACACTGCAAACTCTCCTCGACCAAAGAAAGCTTGAATGAGCAAATCGAAGATCAAATCAATGCTGATTTGTTTTTTTGACAAAAGGGGAATCGTCCACAAAGAATTTGTTCCTCCAGGACAAACTGTCAACCAGGTTTTTTTTTTTTATAAAGACGTCCTGGAAAAAGGGTCATTCGCGTGAGACCAGACATTGCAGACAAACGGATGCTCCATCATGACAACACCCCATGTCACACTGCCCTCTCCATAACAGAATTTTTGACCTCAAAAGGCATTCCTGTGGTTCCCCAACCCCCTTATTCACCTGACCTCAGTCCATGTGACTTTTTCCTTTTTCCTAAAGTGAAAAATGTCCTCAAAGGACATCACTTCGGGACTTTAGAAAACATCCAAAAGAGTGTAATGGACATGCTGAAGACCATACCGGTTGAAGACTTCTAGTGCTGCTACCAACAGTGGGAACAACGTCTCCATCGGTGTGTAGTTGCCCAAGAGAACTACTTTGAAGGGGATAACATTGAGGTTTGAAAAAAATAAAAAAATCAGTCTCATTACTTTTCTGCCACACCTCTCCCGATTCCTGATTGCAGTGCAGGAACATGAGCATTTCGACATGCTCTGGTGTGAGGCTGGCTCTCTTCTTTGAGACAATGTTCCCAGCTACTGAGAAGAGATGCTCAGAGGGAGTAGAGGTAGCAGACAGAGAAAGAGGTTTTAATCATCACACTCTGAAGGAAGTGTTGTAGTTTATCACATCATGTACTATATTATGCCAAAATAATAAAAACAGACTAAAATATGTAACAAGCTAATTACTGCCAGCATGCAGGAGCACAGCATATTCGGAAAAGTACATTCGTTGAACACCGCAACTGGTTTCCAGTGCAATTTGGAAGCATGCCAAAAATGGATATATGCGGAGATTTACTAATTGAACTCCGCTACCAGCTAAAGTTGTTTCTCAGTGCAATTTGCCAGCACACTGGAGCAGAGTATAATCGGCGACATACATTCATTGAACCCCGCAACCGGCTAGATTTGCTTCACAGAGCAATTTGCCAGAACGCCGGAGCGGATCAGTCACTGCTGTATATTCATGGAGCAGCCAGCTCATGACCACTGCCGGCCCCGGCAGAACTGCAGCACCACCATCTCTGGGATTCAGCCGCTGCACTAGACGAGCCTGCAATCATCCACGTTTACCTTTGTGTGTTTGCATGCAGCCAGTTCAAGCACAGCTGGCTCGGTGATTTACTGAATTTCATCAATGGCTTCAGTTGCACCTTGAACATAGTTTTTTTTTTAGTTTTTACAGTTCATTTGCAGTGTGTAAAAATGATTAGTGTTGCAGTAATTGTGATGCTCTTTGCAAGAAAAAAAAAAAAAAAAAAGTGTTCCATTAAAATTTCAAATTTTTTTTTTGAATTGTGACGTTTACGTAAAAGTATTTGGCGTCCAGGGGTGCATTACCCTCCAAGCATGTGTTGGTTTAAGGGTTAATTATCATTGTCGAAACCTCGATATACATATTATGGTACAATCATCAATGTTAACACGCAACACTAACTTTACTCGCTAAGAGACGGTGGCATCACAGCTCCAGAATGCTTGCGTTGGTAGGACTGTGCGCAGTCTTGACAAACAACAAACATCAATGTTAACATGCTAAGAGACGGTGGCATCACAGCTCCAGAATGCGTTGGTAGGACATGTAGTGCATTGCAGTTACAAAAACCAATGTGGTTCTTTTGTTACTGGAACCTCTATTGAAGGTTGTTTATGATGTGTCGACAATAAAAACATCTGCGTCGACGATTTTTTGTAGTCAACGTCGTTGATTACATCGACTAATCATTGTAGTCCTAACATTGGATAAGGACTGTATTGTACTTTTTTTTGTAACACTGGAACACTAAAAGCGCTATGCATTTTTTGTACTGTACGTTTGCCTGTTTGTGCCCACATTGTCCTAGCTGATATTGGTACATGACAATTAAGAATTCCAGGGTCAAGACAGATAAAGCAGCTGCAGCTAATCTGGACCTTCACAAAAAGGACATACGATTCCATCATATATTGGAGTTTTACTAATGAATATTGCTTTCCCTTCAAAGAAACCAAAGGACACACATTTAGCCTTTGCATATTCATATTTAGTGATGAAGTATGCATATTTGTCACAATTTGCAGTGCTCTGAAGTCCTAAATTATTTTTATTTTGGCATTAACAGTATCTTGTTTCATCACTAAACAGATGAACCAAATAGACACTGTTTGAATCTTGCCCTTTTCCCCCACTACAACTGGTACTATCAGTATATAGTTTCCTTTCAGACATATATGCATTGCATAGCTTTATGGGTAAACACATGATGTCCCCACCAACTGTGAACTGTATAAACTGGTTGGACTAGGTATCTGTAGACATGCTTCACTCAATCACTGACGGAATTGATTACTTTCTAGGAACTGCGCAGGGCACTTAAAAAAAGGAGTGGTCTCACCTAAACAGCAAGACGATTTATATATTATGTACATTAAAGAACCATCAACAAATCAAATTAATAATACTGAATTATTATAAAAGCGGCATGAATAAAAGGTAAAGTACCACTTCCAGTTAACGGAAATAGCCCAAAAGTTGATAGAAATCTACATTTTGTACCTAATACTTGTATGCACAACTTGGTTGACCTAAGTGAAAGTTATTGTGTTTACACACACAAGAGACATAATTCCAAAAATAGTACTTTTGGATTTGGGGAGGTCTAAGACTCCGAGATTTATCAAAATCTCTACATTGAATCTTTGAACGATTACAATACTTTCCCTATACTTTATATACAAGTAAAAAGCAATTCATCTCACTTTCGTTTTTTCGCCGTATGAAACTTTATAATACAAAATAAAATGACTACAACTCACATCCTATTAGTTACGATTGTGCTCGCTCAGTAGAGAGATCCATTTCTGAACTAAGTCCATAATGTAATAAGTAGCAACCGAAAGCCTGTGTGCGTGTTTGGCTTTTTTTTTTTTAAATAATAAAGTACGATTCTTGCATTCTCATGATGAAATTCTCCTAGCTCAAACAGAAAGCATACACAGACATGAATTCTGCTGATTTTATTTTCAACATGTTATATGCAATGCTTTATCACCACTGTGAGCCATTTTATATTAGTTTTTACTCATTATGCTTTCCACAGAACTAATCTACTTGGCAGTTTCACACGAGTTCAGTGTATGTATACATACAGTACATACATAACATACATATCACATAGTACCTTTATATTTTTGGAGCTTTGGTATTGACTTGGTACCAAAGTATTGGTTCTTGCGACAACCCTACTAACAAATGCTGAAATGTCTAAGTATTTGATATTCCCGATTAAAAAACACTTAAGTATTCAATCTTGGTGGAATTGGAGGTCCTTGTTACGTTTGAGGGCCTCCTGGGGTGTACACCATTTAAACAGTTTTAGATCCCAGTTTCTTTGCCATTATTTTGCATTATATCTGCTGTATGGTGGAAATCAATCTAGAAATAAAAAAAAAAGAAAACTCTGAATCAGCCAATCAAGTAACATGAAATCGGTATCGGCCTTAAACATCCTGATTGGAGAATCCCTATATTTAGTCATTCCATTCAGTCAGTTTTTGGTTTAGGCCCTATTTCATAATTGGTATTGTGGCTAAATAACTAAATTTCCTGCTTAGAACCCATTAACCCAGAAGTCTTTCACTTTATACAGATTACATTTAATAAAATTAAGCTCTCCATTAACCTGGATTGCTAGATAGTCTGTTAAGCTCTTAAAAGTCAGTAAATTGGCTAAATTTGGGTAAAACTTGCTTTTAGGATTACTACAAAACTTACAAGGACATCTCATCTCATCCGAGGGTACTCTGCAGTACAATGACTACTTTTTAGGGATGTAATGATGCACTCTGTTCACTATTTGGTTTGATTCAACACCATGATTTTTAAACAAAATGTTGAAGAAAATCTTGAACAAACTGAAATGCAGTTTTTAAATGCATATATATATATATATATATATATATATATATATATATATATATATATATATATATATATATATATATATATATATATATATATATATATATAAACACAACACGCTCCCACTGTCCAAAGACATGCAGATTAGTAAATGGGCAATCCTAAACTTGCCCTACTGTGTGGTTGAGGGGTGTATGTTTGTTCACCCTGTGATGGACTGGTTCTCTGTCCAAGGTTTGTTCCTGCTGTGTGCCCTATGCTAGCTTGGATAGGCTCCAGCAGACCCTACCCCCATAGCAGGGCTACTACTATCTCTGCCTACTGCTCAAGATAATAGAGCATTTCCAGTGCACGATTCCATCACATTCCAAGTAACTTCTATTTGGAAGTGAATACAGCTGCCCTCATGACTGCTACATCCATGGTACATGCAGTATCATTAACAACAGCAATGTTGTGACTGGCCATTTCAAGTTCTCATTCCAAAACAGCCAATTTCACCACCTAAGCAATGTTGCATCCAGAGTGGGTTTCAAAAAGAGGCCAAGTGGATGTACAAAGCTCACCATTCCTCAGTTGCTGGTGACAGAACAGGCTGTGATCGTGATAACTTTCATTTGCTTTAGAAGTCCAGCGGTCTATAGTTACTGTGATGCTCTGCATCTTTAAGGGAGTCCTTCACACTCATCCTAGCCTCATTGTACGGGGCCAGCAATACAGTGCCTCTAAAAGTGCAGGCATGAGGAAATGTGGTACTTGGGTTTTGGCTGTTTGTGAACGCGCTAGAGCCGATCATTTTCAATGACTGAAAACTGTCAGTCTCATGCCCTACGCAATAAAAACACCAATACTCCCAGTTATTTCTTTGGCCCTTGTACTAGACTGAAAGTGGTACGAATAAATCTGCCAGAGATGCCTGGCCTTTAGGCAACTGCTTCTTTACTGCTGGTGATTTGTATTTTTATCTGTATCTGTGATGGCATTGTACATAGTTCATAATGTTTGTAGTGTTTGCTTTAACCCATGTCAAAACTCTTCTGCAGTGCTAGCAAATGGCCTTCGTCTCATCAACTATTCTCCTCCCGTTTTCTCGCACAGTATACCCAAAATACTGCCAGAAAGCAGACAAACGGGACATCCTCAAATTTCTATTTCATCCGACTCTATTATTACTTTGGTTCTTCTATGCTTAGCAACACACCACATTCAACTAAGGCAAGGGCACATTAATGCATGTATGACGCTGACTGCACCCTCCATTTAAAAAAAAAAAAAAAACAACATGCTACGAGAAACAGATTCCACATCATTGTTGTATTTTTGACTTGCCCGATTTCATGGCACATTATATTCCTACTCATTTTAAGTCCTCTGAAACATCATAAGATATGAGAAAACATTTTTCTGAGGATCACCAGCATTTCACTTGTCTTGGCATGGTGTACTATCCATTACTCTATACAGGGTCACGGGGGTCTGCTGGAGCCAATCCCAGCCAACACAGGGCACAAGGCAGGAACCAATCCTGGGCAGGGTGCCAACCCACCGCAGGACACACACAAACACACCCACACACCAAGCACACTCTATTGTTAAAACAAATATCAGCAAAACCCAGGAACTGGTTATAGACTTTTCATGCACCAAATAGTCTCTATGTCCAGTCACTATTCAGGAAGTGGTTGTTAAGGTGGTACAAATCGTACAGGTACTTGGAGGTCCACCCACATCAATGACAGACTGTGTTCAGAGGAACTATACAAGAAATGGCAGAGCAGGCTCTTCTTTAGGGTAATACATTCCTTTAATCTGAGTAGTAACATCCTTCAGATCTTCTACAACTCTGTGAAGGCCAGTGCAAATTTCTTCAAGAGAGGTCCCACTGAATTAACAAGCTAATTAAAAAGGGCAGGATTAGTTATGGGACACACGGTTGGAACCCCTGGAAGTGGTAGCAAAGGGTTAAAAGAAAATTGAGTCCCATTATGAAAAATGCTGCACATCCTCCCTCTGACACGCCAACACTGAGAACTATCAGCCAAAAAGTGTGTCAAGAAATGCTACTGGGGCTGCTTTATACCAACACGCCACTATGATACCTCAATGAATGCCAAGTCAGAAGTTCTTTCATTTTTTTTTTTCTCTCTCTTTCTTTGGTAGATCTGGGGTGTGTGTGTGTATATATATATTTCCTCAAATTTCCCCTGGGTACAAAAAAAACCAAAGGTTATATCTACTTTAAAAGAACTGATATTCAAAGTAAATCTCAGGGTACTTTAATGATATGACCCCACGGCAAACTATAATCAGATTAGGGGAAATACTTTCCAATGCAGTAAATTGCTTTTCTATACATATTTAAATAAAAGATTACCACCATTAACGGGGTCTCTTACAGAAAAATGAAGAAAAAAAAAAAAATCAACATGCACTCTCTCTAGTTTAACTTTGCAATTTTGTAAACTTCACTTTAAAAATTAATGTTTAAATTAAACGTGTGCGGCTCAGGTGGTGCAGCAAATTGCTTGTGTTGCACAACTTTAGCTCTACAGCATTTGCAGTAAATAGTTGTTTGGCCCACATCCGACCTTCTAAAACTAAAGTACCTCCAGACAATAAACATGGCTCCTTTTTTCAGCAAAAGTTCTTCTGTGTCATCATTTTCAACTGTATCTATCGTCTGCTACAGCTACATTTTCACTGCTCAAAAGCTTCACTAACGCATGTACTCCGTTGCATGAGTGTTTAGCGGTGTAGCATTAAAAAAGGTCCCCCCTTAAACCGATTCCCACTATGCCACATTCCGAACATTGTTTAGGCTATTTAAACCAGTATTGTGGTATAAGGAAAATCCATGTCATAACAAAAATAAACGGTTTTCGGTATGAACCGGTATACCTCCCAGCACTAATTGTAGGCATTTATTTTTCAATTAGCAGCTGGCACTATTGCCTCACAAATCCCACAACTGGCCATTGTGCAAATTACACACAAGACAGCCGTCACAAGTGTTTTCCCCATCTACATTCCCAAAGACACAGGCCACTTTAATTGTGTGTGTGCAAGTTTGTGCCTAACACCATGGCTGCTTTTATTTTCCTCATTGTTGTTTCACTTGTCCCTTCATATGGGTTTCAAATTTAACATGTAAATTGCAGAGAAAAATGCTAAAGTGAATATTTACTCATACCTCTCTCTCTCTCTCTCTCTCCAATGATCAATTTAGGCAGCTTCTTCTAGATTTTCATACTTTATTTTAGTGAGCACTTTTCAAAGTTATTTGTAATAGTAAATGATGTTAGCACAATATACTGTACAAGACAGTAAAATTGAAGGCAGCATCACAGAGCCCATCACTGCAACACCAGATGCAAAGCAGGAATCACCTAGGCATCCACCAGGTCTTGAGCTTCCAATCGAAAATATAAACATTCTACACAAACACAGTGCATGATGTGGAAGGAAAACTGGAAAAAAAGTAAAAATCTATGCTGCCAAAGAATAGAAGAACTCCACACAAAGTGACCAAGCCAGAATCTGTACTATACCTATCCACTCAAATCAAGAATTTGTCAAATATACTCTCTTTAGATCATAAACTAAATTTAAATGCCTCAATAAATCTCAAGCAGTCAAACAATGAGTGGGTTACTTATGACAAAAACTCTCCACATTAACAATGCACTTATGATCACTATGCCAAGTTAATTTTTCTTGTCCATTTAAGGTGAATTGGGCAACCAGTTGTTGGTTATAAAAACGCCAAGGTTTTCACTACAAAGATGTAAAGGACTCTTGGGTGTAAAGTGTTGCTAGTTTGCTAAGAGGGATTTGTTTTGAACAGAGATCTAAATGATAAACCAAAATTACCAGCCATCCGACCCACACTTGAATGTGAGAGAAAGGCCACACTAAGCAAACATTAAAAGTTGTATTTAAATATTTTCTGCTTACATGACCAAAAATTAAGGAGTTTAAAAAAAATGAATAAAAACCTTTTGCATATAAATGACATGCCACACTCAACTGTGTAATGCGTAAAAGTTCTCTTCTATAATGCACATTTCTACTCTCCAATCAATGGCAATATTTGGAGGATGCCATTACCCAAGGCTAATTACAAGTCCAAACAACTAGAACACAACTGGTAAGCTCAATGGCTCAACTAGTTAAATTAAAACTACTTATTTTGCTAACTAACTTGCTCAAAAGCTAATAAATATTTTTTCAACCCAACTATTACACAGTCACACACACCTTCTTGTGACAATGTTGTGGCCGTTATAGAACTACACTAACCATTCATCAATGCAAGCACAAAACAAATAAGCATGGGTCTGAGAAACAAAAACTAAATACCTGCAAAACAAATAACTAGTCACAAATATGTACATTTCAAGATTATAGGTAATCTGAAGGTTCTTCTTTGTATGCACACTTGAATCTAAAACATGCAGCTGACACATCTACCTGCCATATTCATCTACTTTACTGTCCACTCAGTTCTTCCAGTTACCCACCACAGCTGTCAGCATCACCATCATGCAACTGTAGACTGCCCAGAGTATTCTGCATCATAATTTTAGGCAGTTTCTCAAGACTATATTCAACACCTCTCTTACTTTGCTTCCAAAGCAAAACACTGAATTCTAATGAGGAAATACACACATTTTATTCATTAAGTGTGCTTCTCACCTTAAAAATAGATACTATAAATAGATCTAAATAAATAGATCTCTACTCTCGTTAAACGTGCATAAAATGTACTAAAAAATGTCATGCATTCGTCACATCTCGATGTTGAATCAATTATCTCCACTTCAGAATAAAAATCAGTAAATCTAAAACTCCAAGTACTTAAATTAGGTCAGAATAGTTAAAGGTACAGTATTTTTGTTTGTGCAGCATCAAGTACCCAATATACTGAGATCTACAAAATCCAATTTCATTTTCAGTGCAAAATTTTAATGTCAATCCTACCAAAGTAAAAGAAGTACACATCTACCTATCTTTGCCATTTGTGGGTGTCATCGAGGCAGGGATCATTCCCGTCACATCATGAACAAGACAAGATTTACAGTTGATCACAGAACATTATAACACACTACATCACTTCAAAGACACGTTTCGGTAATTATGAGAACAAACCCTGGGGAAAAAAGGTCAACAGTAAAGTTTCCAAACAATCTCGTTGTCTCACACAATCTTGACTTTGGTATGAACACCATAATACATCAGCTCTCATTTTATATTACAATCTCTGATTCGATAATCGTTTCAGTACCGAGAGTAATTAGTAATTGAACCACATTTGTTGCCATTAGGGTTTTTTCTTCATTGCAAAACTGACATTCTTAATCTGGCCATCACCTATCTTTTTGCTTCTCCTTTATACCATTTCCAATGCATTCGCTGGTCTTTTGATTTCTGCTGCTGTTTGTTCACCAATAGTGCTCTTCGATGACTATGTGTCGATTCAGTTCTGCTCCCCTTTCATTTCCTGTAGCAGCAAAAGTATGCTCCAGTAAAATTCTTCGCAAATCGCACAGCGGGGAACGGAAGGTAGTGCAGCCTGAAATTTAGGAGGCAAGCACCAGAGGTCACGTAAAAGTAGCCAAACTCAAGATAATTTCGAAATAGAGAGACAGCTAGGAAGGACACAAGGTGGGGGCAATAGGGCTTGAGCGTTCATTGGAATGCAAACCTTCATTAGCAGCAGCGTCGACATAATGCCACAGTTTGAATGAAATGGCATTTCCTCCAGGATTCGTTCGCGGCCTGAGGAACAAGCAACGGCTTCCTGCGACTATAAATACGCAACTAAAAAAGTTAAGTAAAATGACAACTGAACGGTTGAATATGGAGGTAAATTCTGCTGAAAATCAACAGCGCGAATCAACGTCGCCTTCGTCGCTGTCAATACCCCTCACCTGTCTGATCGCAACTGCACAGTCGCCACGCCCAAATTGCCGCCGAAGAGAAAAACGTAAGCAGCTACCCCACACAAAGCCCCTTTAGCGAGCAATTTACTGGATTTTAGCAATTACGACAAATCCTGGACACTCACTGAAAGGATACTCGAGGAATAAAACCCTTCAAGCCAAACATCCAAAGACAGGTTTAATGGCGACCTTAATACAAAACAGAGCTTTTTCAACATCCTGTGCCGTATTGCTGATGCCTTCTTTCTAAAAACAATTTGCTCAGTACAAATTGAAGATACAATTAAAAAATATTACAATGTACGTAACAGTTTCAAAACATACTCACAGGTAGGACACTTCAGTGAAGGCCGCGACCAGAGCGAGCTATGATGTAGCACCACCCGAAACTTCCTGATAATTATCACTGCTCAAGGCAGGAACTGCAGCACGTACCAACGCAAATACAGTGGGGGTGTACTATTTAAGATTTATAAACTTAAAATTTCAACCCTTCTAAATACATTGAATGCAGAATATAATTAGGAACACGTAAATACAAGCGTTTTGACAACAAATAAAACTAATATTTAGAGAGCACTAGCGCTTAGATTATGATTCCCCCACCGCACATTTTTGGTACATCCCCGCACATTCCTACTCGCCGACGCCTGCACGCCGACGGCCATGGCCATGTAAGGAAACACTCGGGCAGTGATGGCGTTTTTGGGTGTGGACAACAACGCACACTAAATTAGCATAACGCAACGCCCCTTTTTAAGGCCAACGTCGTTACGTCGGACTCGATATAAACAACGTGACTGAGCGAGAAAGAAAAGTCAACAGCGGTTTATCTCAAAACAACAGCAATTTTTTTTATTTAAAAATTGTACTGGGAATACGTTTACAGCTAAAATGAATTTAAAGTACAACGAAAATAATTTAAAAAAATAGATGAATAATTGGCGCTAATGCCTAGGCCTTTTCTTTGAAGATATCACCTTATTGAAATGACAGACTTCCAAGATAAATGACTTGCCTGAACCAAATCCACTCAGATAACAGCCTTTACTGAGATGTGGTCAGAAGCTTTTGCCAGATGTTATACTTGAAGCCACACAGAACGGTGGCATTTGCTAGGTTTAGGGTTTCACACATTTCTTATTTCCTCTTGAGTCTGTCTGGTCAACACCTTGGCCATCGAGTGTCAATTTTAAGTATGTCTCACTTTCATTAACACATTTAACACTTCAAAATTCCAAAAAAATATACACACAGCATTAACATTTCTTAAGTTTTTTTTGAAGTAGTGTAATTCAGTTCAAATAACCATTTGTTATTTAACAAGTTAGAAAATGTATGCAAAATATAACATTCAGGAGCGACTTTGTTAGCTGATCTGAAAGTTGGAGTGTTTTCTGTTATTTATTTAATTAATCTGAGAGACAGATACTGTATCACGCTTTTGTTTTACAGTATAAATATTTTCTCACAGTGGTGAGTGTAGTGTGTGCTGTGGAATTGCTTAGACTACCATATTGCTGTTTGTACCCAAAGGCGTTAGCGCCAGCCACGGGCACACTACATTTAATATGCTACATTGAAGAAGTAACCTCTGTGAAGCTAAACCTGAAACTGAACTAATCTGTGATTGACGTTGTACACAAGAGTTCTCTATCTGATTTAAGGATAGTTGACATGTATGACAGAGTTGCTCTGGGCAGGATGGTTTACTCTTATTTGTTTATCAGTTCAGCACACTGATTGTTAACATATTTACATTAACTGTGACCCTAAAAAATTAGTAACATGACACTTGATCTGAGATCTGTTTTGATAACATGTGTATCTGCTGGGGGAGCCAGCCCCTGACCCCCAATCCTTAAACTCCACCCATAATGCTACAGTGTCCAATGCAGACAATACAACTGAAAAGTCAATTATCTTTTTCCAAATGTAATCAGGTAGCAGGGAGATTTATTAACAACCTTTTTCAGACTTGGTGTTTATTGTGGGTAATCCAAAACTAGTGCAGAAATCCAATAATAAATTAAGATCAAATCATTCCTCCAAATGAAGCTCTTCCAGGTATGCTTATTAATTGTTACATGAGTGTTGACGTTTCCAAGTTTGACGACATAGTCAGAATGCAGTACCTTCCTGGGCACCAAACTGTCTATACAAAAGCCATATATTCTACACCTTTTACAGTATATCATTTGCACAAACAACAGTCAAAGCTTTCCTTTCTGTAGACTGAAGTTGCATTGAGGCAGTTTTTTTTGTGGGGTTATAAATCAAGGGCGCCCAATTACACTTTGTTAATTTGTATAAAACTATGGTAGTCATTGTGGGTGCAACTATAAGGTAGCATATTAGTGAACCAAATACAGAATGAAAAATATAAGCTTAGTGAAGGACTTTGAAACAGAAAAGAAAAAGGAAACCAACTGTGTTGGAATGAGGTGGAATGAGGTGTCCTAATGAACCTGGCAAAAAAGAAAGAACAAGTGACAAAATTACATACACTGAGTGTAGGAAAAACTACGAGGCCACTGTTATTTGACCCTGGCCATCATGAGTTACTTACTATACAGAATGACAACTAATAGTGGTCTTTTGGAATGGTCATGGTCTCCTTTCTGGATACAGATAGCACAGTGTGAGATTTTTGAGATCCTGATAACCCCCCAACTGTGCTGCACACCAAAACTCTATTAATGTAAGCAGGGATTGATTGTCCGCCACCGGTGTAACTGCAAGTTCATCGGTCCACCATGTAACGCAACTGTACTATGTCTGTCTGTTGATGTGGGGAACAATTAAAACTGGCCGCTGACATGGGACCTCATGTATAATGCCACACGTAGAATTCACACTAAAACATGGCATACGGACAAAACTGGAAATGTGTGTACGCACAAAAAAATCCAGATGCATAAAACTGTGTGTGAAGCTATGGTAGTCAGAAAAGTTTTGCCATTCTGTGCACCATTATATTGTTACAGAATCATTACAATCAAGTGCATTAAATTTGCAAACAATATGCAATTAATTTTGGTGTATTTGATCATTTCAGAGTTATTGATGCAAATCTAAAAAAAAGGGGACACCACACAGAAACAGTAGCACTGCTCTGATGCTGGCTGCCACCCATTTGCAAAACCAAGCAGAAACTTGCATATGCAAGGTGTGAGGCTGCCATGAAAATGTGCTTGGCTTTACGCAAAGTTTAGTTTTTATACATCTCGAAGTGAGCATGGAACTGGGTGTACACAACATTTTTGAGCATACGCTCTGTTTATACTGTACATGTGGCCCCTGGTCTTGTGCTCCATTTTCTGTCTCCTCTCTTGTGCAGGAAGGCTATCTGTTCTTTTGATCTGAGAAGGGAGCAAATGCAGGATGACTTCATC
Organism: Polypterus senegalus; assembly: GCF_016835505.1. Taxonomy (NCBI): domain Eukaryota; kingdom Metazoa; phylum Chordata; class Cladistia; order Polypteriformes; family Polypteridae; genus Polypterus; species Polypterus senegalus. The sequence continues at coordinate 75,979,583 of NC_053158.1, forward strand.
ATCACAGCATGCATGGTGTGTGTGTTTAAAATGTGACAGTTCCTGTTTGAGAGTGTTCCTGTCTTCACAACCATAAAGTTGAATTTTTCAGAAACCCAGACTCGCCTTCATCTCTCTTGTGCAAGTCTGTGACCCACACATCACAAGAGTCTAGAAGAGGACTCTGAAACTGGAAAGGAATCCTTATAGTCGAAACAGGTTGGTTAACCTCAGATCTTGTACTATGCCTGGCATAGTCTCTTAATAATTATTATAGAATGACTTTCAATAATAAGTTGCAGTATTCTACCCCAGTGATAAGACCCAGGTTCTTCCAGGTTTATGAAAGTACATTAAGGATAGCCTGTTGAGGTGAAATAAATAAAAAAACATGTAAATAAGACTCAAACAGCGGGCAATTTAAAGCTCACAATACACAATCAAAAATGACTGTATAACACTGAATATACTGTTAGAAAGATTAATCACAAAATAGTCAGCCTCCTTAAATTGTGCCGGTGATCTGGGGAGATGCAGCTTTGTTTTTCTGGCTTATAGAGTATATACCAAAAATACAATCTTGGCAGGCACCACAAGTAAGACACTGAGCTCATTTTTTGTTTTTATTTTTGTGTGTAACACCATGGGTACATTTTCTAAGCATAGAACCATCAGCTCTTAAAAAGATATTTGGATGGTACAATTTTGCTGCAGATTGCTGTTTCACCTCTCATCCTTCCATACAGAGAGTAAGTCTCTTCAGTTCACTTGAGAGGAGTAGAGTTTCGACACACGGGCAGCCCTATCATAGTCTAATAAATAAATTTGAAACACTGTCTGTTCAGTCAGAAATAGAAATACGGTTCTAGGAAAAATTCACAAGCCTTTTCCATTTTTTACAATTTATAACTTTTCACCAAATTTTAAACTGTAAATAAATATGACAAATACTATTTCAGTGAAAATGAAAATTTATTTTTGGAAATATGCCCTCCGTTCTATTTTATAGCAAGGGCATGCATCAAAACTAGCCATGTTGAATTAACACTGACCCATTTGTCACTGGTCTCATATGATTTGAATGTAAAAGTAAAAAGTTTGCTATGCTGGCTATATATTTCACCAACATCCTTAAAATTTCTTGTATGATTTTAAAGTTTCAAGTTAACAGAGTAGCAAAAACACAGGGTTGTTGATGGAAGAGAAAGTTCTTACATCTCTTGTTACTTTTTCATATTCTGCATACTGCAGCTCACTACTTAATGTATTTTATACTGTGTGGCCTACATTAGTAAAGTAATGAGCCTAGGGATATTTTTAATACTTGCCTAGGAATGTTATTATTGGATGTAGTAACTTTCTGCAGAAGTTATATGTTTGGTTACTGTTTTTTGAAAATTATGCACTGTTTTGTTAAATAATGTGAAGGTATGGTCAATTTACTTGTTTCTAAAAAGGGACAAGATTTTCTTTTTACAGTGCACCATGCCCTACATCAGCCCTGGCAAGAAACTGACTTCTCCAAGATTGAAAAATGCATTTTGAGATATGCCGTGCCGGGTGTGTTCACTGTCATTACATTTACATTCTAGAAATATACATCAAATTATTTACAAATTATTCAAAACTACCCAAAGGCTGAGTAGCCCTGGTCAAGACTGGTAATAATTATATGAGTTGTGTTCAAATTGATTTTTAATTGAATTTTTCGCAGATAAAAAAAAATACAGTATTCTTTATATGTGCATCCGTTCATGTTTCCCATTTTTATTTCTTGGTCCTGTATGTTCTTTATACATTTGAAAACATCTAAAGTTAAATATAGCCAATTTAGAACAATGTTTGTTAGGTGAAGAGGAAGCTCACAGAATGTGCCAGAGTAGAGACATCTAACCTAAATAATGACTTCTTATGGTTTATTACTATATATAGTGCCTATAAAAAGCGTTTACCCCCTTGGATGTTTCCATATTTTATTGTCGGACAACACTGAATGACACTGAATTTAATTTATTGGGCTTTTTTTTGATACTGACCCACAAAAAATACTCTTTAATGTCAAAGTGAAAGCAGATCTATGCAATGTGATCTAGATTATTGACAAATAAAAAACAGAAAATAATTGCTGCCATTAATATTCAACTCCATTGAGTCAGTATTTTCAATACAATACGATACAATTTATTTTCGTATAGCCCAAAATCGCACAAGGAGTGCTGCAATGGGCTTTAACAGGCCCTGCCTTTTGACAGCCCCCTTGCCTTGACTCTGTAAGAAGGCAAGAAGAAATTCCCCAAGAAGAACCCTTGTAGGTGAAAAAAATGGAAGAAACCTTGGGAAAGGCAGTTCAAGGTAGGTTGGACGTGCAGTGGGTGTTAAAAAAAGGGGGTCAATATAACACACAGAACAGCACACAAGTAATCCTCAATGCACTATAATAGTGCAATAGAAATATTACAAGTACTGAGCAGAATTTAACAGTAGATGATATCACATAATACGATTTGGATTTGTTCAGAGACGTGGAGACCTTGGCTATCAAGCTGCCTCCCCTATTGGCCTCCACCTATTTAGTGGCTGCATCTTTTGCAGCCGTTACAGATTTGGGTCTATGTGCACAGGTGTTGTGATGTGAAATTTTGCATACAAGTTGATAAATATTTTGTATGTCTTTTTTTTGTGACTTAGGCAAAGCAATGTAATATTACTGTTACATTAGTGAGAAGCATTCATATCCACCACCCCAGGAAAGTCAGGAAAGTGAATTTTACAACTGAGTTGGGGGAACTGCCTCAAACAAGTTTGTTAAATGTTTCTCTGAAGTCTCTCAACCTCCTTAGGAAAGTCAGGCTGCCTAACTGCCAAGCTTTACCTTAACATATGGTTTGGAGGGCAGGTGTGAAGGTGTTCTATCCCCCCATTGGTCTGAAGTATGGCTATTTGGAATTGGCTTGTATCAAAACCTTTTAAGTACTATGATGCCCTATTGGCTGTAGGGTTTGGCCAGAAAACCTATAAATTTGCTTGCTTTACACAGCTCTCTCTCTCTTACCAAACTGATGAAAGACCATCTCACACCATGAACTGAAAAGGACAACACAATAAAGAGCATAGCTCGGCAGCCATATTGAGACAAGCATGTGGCCTGTTCTGAAGAAAGCTGACCACAAATGAGGACTTAACTAGAGACATTTTAAGTAACTAACAAGTCTGTGTGCTGCCTGAAACTACACGTCACCAGTTATCGGGTTGTATGGTTGACAATATTCAAAGGTACTTTGCATATTGTTATTATTTATGAATATTATCAATAATACAAAATATTATGTTTAAATTGTAACTTAACTTCTGCTTGTTTTTTACTACACCTAATTGCCTGAGGTTATAGATGTAGAAGGGAAGGTGGGGAGAAGTTATATACTATAATACCATACAAACAGTGGTAAGTCTGCAAGATTTGAGGCATTCTGACAAAGGCTACATATTAATAATAATATAGGGGAAAGTAGAGCAGTATAATACTCTATGAAGACAAAACAACAGGTCTCTGTCAGCTTTGCACATCTGGACACTGTCTTTTATCTCATTCTTCTTTGTGAAACTGCTCAAGGTCTGTCAGGTTGGATTAGGATTGTGAATGAACAAGCTTTTTTAAATTTAGCCAGACATTCTTAATTAGATGGAGATCTGGACTCTGACTTGACCACTCCAACACATTAACATTGTTTTTAAGCTGTTCCTGAGTAGCTTTGGTGTTATTCGTGGAATCGTTGCCTTGCTGGAAAACAAATCTGCTCCCAAGGTGCAGGTTTCTTTTGGACTGCATCACATTTTCCTACAGGATTTCCCTGTATTTTTCTGCATTCATTTTACTCTCTACCCTCACAAATCTTCCAGGAACTCCAGGAGAGAAGTATTCCCAAAGAATGATGCTGTTACAACCATGCTTCCCAGCAGGCACAATGTGTTTTTGATAATGCATACTGTTTAGCTTATACCAAACATGATATTTAGCCAGCTGACATAAGAGTCTCCCATGTGTCTTTTGATAAACTCTACCCAAACTGTTATGGATACTTTTTTAAAAGTGTTTTTATCTTTGCCACTCTTCAATAAAGCTACAACTGGTAAGGCACCTGTGTAACAGTTGTCTGTGTAGTCGCTCCAATCTCAGCCTCAGTAGCTTGTAACTCCTTCAGAGTTATTTTATTTTTCTTGGCAGCCTTCTTCTTGCTGATCACTCAGTTTTTGTGGCACATGTGCAGCTATGCCATACTCCTTTCATTCCTTAATGACTGATGTAACTGGATAGTCAGAACAGATAGATAGATAGAAACAAGAAACCAAATAGTTAATTATGAGATTTCTGTACTTATGGAACTTTAGATATTGTGATATTTGGTACCTGCTGAACTAACTCATTGCAAGTGAAACTATTCAAAATTAACGCTGTGAAAATGTCTATAACAGCATGTCCAGCTGACATGGGGGCACCAGAATTAGTATGAATACAGCAAGGGGCAAATAACAAAGAAAGGGACAAATGAGGTCTGTCTATATTAAAGAGAAATAACCCTAGCAACTTAAGATTGACTCCATATATTTCACCTGGACATGTATAGAGCAGTAACCTTGCTGTTATAAATGTTGCCCATTCCCTGGACACTCTATTGGCACCTGAATAAGTGAGATATCTTCAGTGACAAAGTTCCTTTAGAGCACTGCAGAGGTAACCTGCGGTAAAATACAGAAATCAGGCAATCATTTAAGCCATTTAAGGCGAGGTCATAGTTGCAGTTGTCATGCTCTGATGTCACTGTGTAATGGTGGCCCAGGGAACTTTAAAGGCTCATGTTTAACCCCAGAAGGCACTCTGGAAATTACCCAGAAGTGAACTACAGGCTGATTTTAAATACTTACCAGTAACTAAAACTATACTATATACTAACTATGAGTTGTGGCAAAGTCAGTGAGGGTACACTCACTCACCCTGAGTGAATTTAGGGTTTTGAATTGCCATTAAACATAACATTAAACATAAATGGTTCTGATAGAGTCAGCAGAATTGAAAAGAAGGTTTTGTGAAGACTTTTTGGCAACATTGACATATGAATTCTGATTCAGGTCTCTGGTTTGAACTGTTTTGAAATAAACAGGAAGTGTGAGAAACAGCCAGATAAAAATGTAGGAAAAGCTGCATGGTCCTGTTTGAAAACACGTAGTAGCTGACAATAAAAATGGACAAGGAGATGAAAAGAGGGAAAGCAGGAATAGAATTGTCAGCCAGAGAAACAAAAACAACCTGTTAAGGTTTAGACAAGGTTATTGCCCTGGCTTAAGTTAATATACTTGTATATTTAATATTTTTGTTGTTGTTTATTAAGTTCGCATCTTTCATTATTCCTCTTGTTTGGTTTCCTTTATGTAAGATCATGTTTTACTTTGGTTATGTTTTATTTAATTTGTAATTGTTGAGTTTCTATGTATTTGGTCTGGTTCTGTTAATTTCCTTGTATTTTGTGGGTAGAACCCCAAGAGGCAGGGCCACACTGATATCACTGCTGGTAATCTTTCAGTTGATTCTTTGGTGGTTCACTGAAGTTCTTAGAGTGCATTTAAAATGACTATTGATTTTCTGGTTTCTTAATTTATGTTTCTGATTTTGTGAAGTTTGAGAGTCGGATTACCTATTGACACTTGATTGCTCTGGATTGCACTTTTAGGGAAATCCTTTAATCTTATTTTTGAGCTTTTCACATTTTTGTGCATCTTATTGATTTTCAAATAAACATCTTTATTTATAAAGATTCCGCACTTGCCTTGTCCTTAGGTTTCATGGTTTACTCTCTCTCTCGACAGGTATTTTTGATATTTTTATGAATTTTGGGATATTAAATATCAGTTCCTCATTTTGGGCCTGAATAGGCTAAAGCCTCCCAGTGGAGTTGCACCAACAGGCTGACTGGGGTGAGGTCTATTCTAGGAAGGCTGGGAAGGCTTGACTTGACTTGTAGAGCTTTAAGGAAGCCTCACACCAATCCTCACCATATTTGTCACTTCAAATCATAACAGAATCAGGCACCAAAACTAAAACAGAAACGAAAAATCTTAGTCAAACAGGAACAAAGCAAGGACAAAACGAAAAATCCAAAGTTGAAGTAAATACTAAGATAGAGACATAATATTAAAATAAACAATATAACCAGGAAGAAATATGCAAAAATAATCTATTAAATCATGATACTGTGATACAGCATGTCAATGGTCTATGGCATGTATCAGCGAAGGTGCAGTGTTTTGTTTTAAATAGTGCAGCTCAGACATGTGATTGTAGGTAAATGCAGGAAAGGCATGTGGCCACAGAGTGCTAAAGGGGGTATGGACTAAGAAATTACACACATACAGGTGATTCATTTGTACAGCCATCCCTCATTAACATTTCTGAAGGTCATTGAGAGCAATACCTACATCCCAGGGTCATGTAAAGGGTCTGAGTAGATCGAAAGGAGAAAGATGAGGAAGAGACACTGAGGAAAAAGAGAAACACCCATGTCACAGTTCAAGATGGAAAATAGTTTTCTCTGTATGCTAATCTCTTCTGAACAGTGTACTGAGATAAATTCAAAAGTTAGAGGATGCATCAAGGATTATAATCCGGTTTACAGCTAATTCTTAAAAAGATGCTGTCTGGGTCATTGCTTGTGTTACAGCAGGTTAAACCTAAACCCTCTTGGTTTAAGAATATGTAGGGGCTTACTTGGCAGGCTGAAATTTACATAAACAAAAAAGTCCCGGACTATCAAAACTAATTTGATAAGATTTTATGAATAGCATTTATAGGAACTGCAAGAAACCTGATATTTCAAAGAAAACTGTATCGTGATGCAACGAACACAAGACACTCTGCTTCATCTTTGCATCCTTTCAACAGTATTGTTGCATAATTTATTGAAGCAAACACCTAAATATAAATCTGGCAACATTACTTTCAAGAAACATTTCCATTGTGAGGTCCAATCGTAAATCCACCTTCACATGCCATTTATTTTTAGATGTTTTTGAGTAAGTGGAGCAAATGAAGCCAAGTATGCAACTTAACCAATCTATGACCCCGATTACCTTTCATAAATCTGAGTACATGTCTGACAATAACAAACGGCTCTCTTTAAAAATATGTAAACATGGTAGCATTAACAAAACACCAAGAGCTGACCTCCTTTTAAGTTGATTGCTCAATTTTCCCCAGTGACAGTTTAGATGAATCTTTATCAATTGATTTAGAATGGTTTTGCTGAGCATACAAATAAGCACATCAGTGATAAATGCATATGTTGTGGGTTACCTAAATTTAGATATACATGTTTTCTCCTGCTATGAAATTAATCTTGCATGAGTCAGTTAATGCTAAATATTTTCCTGGGTATTACAAGATTGCTAAGATGATTATAAGCTCATTTCTAAATACAGTGGGTGACAGCGCATTTGGTCAGTTCAATAAATAATTACTGAATTCACAGTTGGGATCTCTGGGGAATTATTAAATGGAAGGACTGCAGTGGAAGATATGACTCATTCAGCTAAAGGGATTGATGGTAATACCTGAATGTGGCAATGGTGCTGAAGATCAAAATATTTTACATGCACTTTAGTAACATTCATCTTGGCCATTCTTAAAATAACACAACTTAGTATGTCAATGTACTATTTCAGATGTTGAAATTAAAAGTCATATTCTTATTTTTTTTCCTCATCTCAAGACTCTGACCCCTCAATAGTAACTGTTGAACAAAGACTTTTCATGAGAGACTACACAGACAGGTAATTATAATAATAATACGTTTTAGTTTGACTAATGTCCTTTGCAGAAAAATATCTATACAGGGTGTCCTCGGGTTACGACACAGGTCTGTACCTACAACAGTGATGTAACCTGAATTCAGTCGAAACACACCCTAGTCTAAGTCACTTATCTATCCTAACACATTTAGAAAATCATAATCTAGAATATAAAAACACAACTAAGCCACAGAAAAAGGAAAAGGACATAAATATAATGTACTGAACACTGTACTGTAGTAAGAGGAAAAAATAAATGTGTAAACAAATTCCTTACCTTTATTCCTTCTGATCTCTTTACAATGTGTAATTTCACTTCCATCATGATGGCTTTCCTCTTCTTCGAAGCACTACCATCTGAAGACTCTGTCTTTCGTTTAGGAGCCATGATAACAGCCACCAAGTCACCAAACAAAGCCACACAAACGGAACACTTCCTCCACGCGCAACAAAACTAGTTCGCCAACTCCCTCACTCATACGCTGCGTTACTGCATATTCTTCCACTGCGCGCAACCAAACTAGTTCGCCCACGTAGTCTGTAAGTACGACGCTAATGGCGTAAGCCAAAACACTCATGTCTCAATTTTTTTAAGATGTTATGGGAGAGTTGTAAACTCGAAACGTTGTATGTTGAAACGTTGTAACCTGAGGACTCCCTGTATATACCATGTATAGTATCTATTAAGTGCAGGAGTGGGTGGACAGGCATTCTAACTGGATTTTAGGCAAACTCCCTACCTGGCCGAGAGGCTGTAATGGAAGGAGTGCAAGAATGGAGACACAGCCTGTTTGGAAAGATCCTCTTTGTATCCCATTTGGGAGGAACAGTTAATGAATGGGCAATTTGTGCCCCAGAATGAGAGGTGGAAGTGCACCACTGACCAGGTCCCAGTTTGGACACCTGCAGGGTGGTCTGGGAATTGTAGTACAGAAGTGCCACCCTGTGATGGTCCCTGGGTGCCACCAGGAGGCACTGTCGGGAGAAAACCTTTCTGCTATGGGCAGCGTTCATGTGACCCAGAAGTACTTCCATCGGGCAGTGCTGTGGCTCTGGGAGTTGGAATCAGGAGGCAGAGGACAAGGCATGCCTGGAGGAAAGTGAGGGAAACACTGTATTGGATTGTGCTTGTGATTACTGTTGTTGGAATAAGAACCTGTGAAAGGCATTTAGTGAAATAAATTACACCTCATTTATACCCCGCCTGTGTTTGTGTCCTGTGACAATTTTCTTAGAGTGCTCTGATTTTCCTGCTAATTTCTGAAGACATGTAGGTTAGGTTTACTTTAGCTCTAGGGTAATGCTGAATTGATCCTGTATGAGTGTGCCATGTGATGCACCAGTGAGCCATCAACAGCTGGTTCTTGCTTTGTGCCCAATGTTGCTGGCTTCTTGTGGCCTTTTATTGAATTGTGCAGATTACGAAAATAAATGAAGTTCACTTGACTGCTACAACTTAGGCAGTAGCTTTGTTCTGATAACCAGAAATATTTGCATTCTTACAGTGTGCATAATTTGCACATGGCAAAATATGTTATTAGACATTTGAATTGTGCCTTTCACACTTTTCTCTCCTATGTGTAGCTATTAATGTTACAGCACAGTGGACACCAGTGAATTTTATGAATAGCAGATGTGGCAAAATCAAAAAGACAGAAGACATACCAAATGAAACAATTTCCACAGATTAAGTGGAAAAATTCCAGAGAACCAACTTTAACGAGAATAGTGAAGGTTTAAAAGTAAGTTTTGTAGCAAAGCAATGAATTCTGTTTTAAACTGCAGCCATCATATTGTTAGTTTATCTGTGGAAGCCAGACAGATATTTCCTGATTTTGAATATCAATTGAGGAAGCATGGTGACACAGTGGTTAGTGATGTTGCCTCGCACCGCCAAACATCCAGGTTCAATTTCTGGCTTTGGTTCTCTGTGTGTAGATGTTGCAGGTGCTCCTTGTGCTCTCTTTAGTTGTATTTGGGTACTGCAGGTTCTCCCATGTCCCAAAGACACACATATTAGCTTCATTTAGTTAGCATTAGTGTGAACTTTAGGTATTTGCAAAATAGACTGGTTTCCTGTTCAGTGTCTGCTAAGTGTTTCACACTTCCTGGACAAAATAAAACTTTGCTTCAACTTTCTCTGGACACTCAACTAGTATACAGTTAGAAGTGATGGAGCAATGACTTTGATGGGGTCAAGTTCTGGATTCTGCACTGAAACAAATGTTTGATAACACTACTTTATTATCTGCTACAAGGGGTTTTCCATTTCATGAAGAGATTCGGTAAAATGGTACAGAATGACCAAGGAAGTCAAGATAAGAATGAGATCATCAGCTACGGACTATTTTTCCCTAAGGCAAGACAAGCTCAAATTGTTTTTTTATGTGTGTAATTTCGGCCATGTGTACTACTCCAGACTGTCGCAACATTATTTTGAAGAAAATCTCTTCATTGATCTAAGACTACAGTGAATAAGTATGATAAAACATTCATGCTTTTACAAAGCTTTCAACGTGTGTATTCTTAAATTGGCACAAAGCTACAGTACATAATTAAGAGTCAGTACAAATGCAAATATTAATGCAAAAAAATGTGCATCTAATCTCAGACTGTGGGCTCTGTCATAAGTCAGATGTCATTATTTACCATATACTGATCACATTTACAAAGTAACATGCAAGTTTAGTTTTGCTTATTGTGCTGTAATGACATTTGGATTCCCATCAATGTGTACATTAGTTATAAAAGATTTGATTGCTTTGGTTCGGATCCTATTATTTTGTTATTAACACTCACTACTGATGTTGCAGTACAATGTAAATTGTGATCCCTGACCCTGAACTGGATTAAAATCAGTTAAAAAATGGACAAATGAATGAATGACCAAAGTTTTGTTAGTGAGAATATTTACACAGACTCTCATTTCTACTCAGAGCTACGTAACTGATGCAGTTTACTTGCTAGATGTGCCACTTACTTTTTTATTTTTATCTCTGCTATTTTTGTAACCTTTTTTAACATCATGACATTTTCCTTGTTCTTTATTTACATTTTTGCCTTAATCCATGCTATTATATCTGCAGTTCGCATACCAGGAGAAGGTGGGAGCGGAGGATGCCATCATCTATATGCTTCATCGATCCCTCTCCCACCTGGACAGAGGCAGTGGTGCTGTAAGAATTATGTTTTTGGACTTCTCTAGCGCCTTCAACACCATCCAACCTCTGCTCCTTAGGGATAAGCTGACTGAGATGGGAGAAGACTCACACTTTGTGGCATGGATTGTGGACTATCTTACAGAGAGACCTCAATATGTGCATCTTGGGAACTGCAGGTCTGACATTGTGTGCAGCAATACAGGGACACCGCAGGGGACTGTACTTTCTCCGGTCCTGTTCAGCCTATATACATCAGACTTCCAATATGACTCGGAGTCCTGCCACGTGCAAAAGTTCGCTGATGACACTGCTATTGTGGGCTGCATCAGGAGTGGGCAGGAGGAGGAGTACAGGAAGCTAATCAAAGACTTTGTTAAATGGTGCGACTCAAACCACTTACACCTTAACACCAGCAAGACCAAGGAGCTGGTGGTGGATTTTAGGAGGCCTAGGCCCCTCGTGGACCCTGTGATCATCAGAGGTGACTGTGTGGAGAGGGTGCAGACCTATAAATATCTGGGAGTGCAGCTGGATGACAAACTGGACTGGACTGCCAATACTGATGCTCTATGTAAGAAAGCTAAGAGCAGACTATACTTTCTGAGAAGGTTGGCATCCTTCAACATCTGCAGTAAGATGCTGCAGATGTTCTACCAGACGGTTGTGGCGAGTGCCCTCTTCTACGCGGTGGTGTGCTGGGGTGGCAGCATAAAGATGAAAGACGCCTCACGCCTGGACAAACTTGTTAAGAAGGCAGGCTGTATTGTAGGAGTAAAGTTGGACAGTTTAACATCTGTGGCAGAGCGACGGGCACTAAGCAAACTCCTGTCAATCATGAAGAATCCACTGCATCCACTTAACAGTGTCGTCTCCAGACAGAGGAGTAGCTTCAGTGACAGACTTTTGTCACTGTCCTGCTCTACTGACAGACTGAGGAGATCGTTCCTCCCCCACACTATGCGACTCTTCAATTCCACCCAGGGGAGTAAATGCGAACATTAATTTTATTTTAATTTTTTTTCATTTTTATTACTATTTAATTTAATATTGTTTCTTTGTATCAGTATACTGCTGCTGGATTATGTGAATTTCCCCTTGGGATTAATAAAGTATCTATCTATCTATCTATCTATCTATCTATCTATCTATCTATCTATCTATCTATCTATCTATCTATCTATCTATCTATCTATCTATCTATCTATCTATCTATCTATCTATCTATCTATCTATTAACAGCTTCTACCTCTGATATTTCACGCTCCTTTTGGCTCCTGCTTTGTTTGTTCAGTAGTTTTACACTTATATATTGACCATGCAACCACATATTTTATCTATCCACCTTAAACAATGAGTGATAGACATACTCATGCTCACTTAAACTTGATTGCAAATCAGAGTGGATGAATAAGAAATGAAGGCCTGGAATGATGTGAAATTAGCCTTCGTATAAGACCAATACTGGGGCCAGAGGCCCTGCTAGACACTTCTGTCCATTAGCAGTTACATCCAGTGTTATGTGCTAAGTTCTTAAACTTGGAGAAAGTGTTTTTTATCGACTACCATAACTGTGAATACAAAAATGATTTTGCTTATTGATTGTCTGAGCACTTTTATATGAAATATCTCCGTAATCTCATCAGTTCTCCTGAGTACAGTACATCTTTAGTTCTTGGTGGCAGCCTAATTTTAAGGGTATTTTTGTTGCTGGTCACATTGCGTATGCTCACAAAGTCCACTGTAACGTGAAGTCCAAAACAAAGTTCACAAACAAATTCTGACCACCTAATTTAGATGCTGTAATATAAAAATAACATGACTGAACCAATTGATATTTTCTATAGTTTAATTTGCTGTTCACATTTTAATTGTGTTTCAAGTTGCAATGCCAGCACATCTGCCCCAGTAATATTACTACTAATAATAATACATTTTATTAATGTGATATTTTTACCATCCTGAAAGTGTTTCACAAAAACTGAATCCCAGAAAAATGCATGTTAAAACACTTCATAGAAACTAGTATCAAAGCATTTAGAGTTTAGAGTTAGAAAAAAAAAACACTAAAGAGGAGTTATATACTGTACAAAATGTTACAAAAAGATAAACAAGTAACATACACAGTAATGTCATAAGAACCTGGAAAGAGAGGGTGAACTGAGAGAGAGGGTAAGAATGTAAATAGAAGTTAAATGCTTTTCTGAACATACAGTATGTGTTTGAAGTTGTCTTTTGGAAGTATTAGTAGTAGCAGTAGTACTGCAACTTGTACAGAGTAGAGTAAAAATATGAATTGAGTCAGCCGATCAAATTACTGTAGGGAGGCCATTCTATAGTCTGGTACAATGTAACCGATCGCTTTGTCACCAAGAGTGCACGGGTAGTTTGGGACATGAAAAGATTGATAGAATCGATGGACCAGAGTGGTAAACAAGATGGCCGACTGCAATGCTGCAAGGGTTTACTGATATAAGTTTCTTGCAGGGCTATTTGAATATTGGCGACTGGATTTTGTGTTTGGTTCTGCAAGGTGCAGGGGAGCCAGTGAAGGCTGAACAGAACAGCGGTTATGTGCTGACTGCTACTCTTAGAGAAGAGGCTGGAAAAAGCGGCAAGCTAAGGTACTAAATTAGAAAAAAAAGGCACCTGCCAAAAGAGACGTCAGTGCGGAATGATAAGAAAGCACAGGAATAAATGAAAAATGGGTATGTTGTGGAGATAAAAATGAGGAACTTTCTTTAATATGACATAGAAAAGCAGGGATCCAAAATGATACCAAGATTCTTTGCAAAAGATGAAGGAATGATAATTTCATTGCCTGGAGAGAATGAAGAAATTAATTTTTTTCAGATTTGTGTATCAATTAGCATGACGCCTGTTTTTTATAATTTAATTTTAAAGAGTTTTGCTCCATCCATCACTAATATTTATTGCCACAGAATGTACTCAAAATAAACAAATATCTGGTGGTAATCAGTGTATGTGTGTGCCAGTTTCTCCACTACAGTAGCACAGTCACAATCTGCGCAATACTTTCATGCAGTGATCTGTTAATTCTTTTCTGGGTAAATCTCATTTGCACCCATTAAGCTTAAATAGCACTTTATCTGGAGGCAGTGGTGCTTGAATCAAGTGCAGCTCCTATTAGCTCACTACCCAGTGCTCGATGTACTCAATGACTTGATGCTGTTAAATCAAAGCTTTCTTAATCACATGCGAAACCATAAAATTGTTTTTGTACATGCATACCATAGGATGGTATCATTTATGCATGTGGCATCTTAAGCTTCAAGAATTTTTACATGTTATGATTAATTCATTTTTGTTTTAAGCCCCATTTTCCAATATAGGGTTCGCTGTAAATTAATCCATTTTCTTACAGTTAGTTTTATTGTAATGTTACTAGAATATATATGCTGACAAATTCTGAGCTTGCATGCTGAAAAGAATCTAGAAAGGACTAAAATGTTGGGGTGAACTTTGAACATGTCTATGCTCACTCATTTATGTCTGTTATATTGTGGCTGATATCACTAAAAATTTCAAGGTTAGCCAATAAAACTTACTAGCCTATATATCATTGAGAAGATGTAATTTATTCATTCCAATAAGAGGTATCATTTTACTTTTGCTCTATATCAGGTTTAGTTTAACATTTCTTTTCTGAACTATGCTGTAAATCAAAGGCACAGTGTCTGCATTTCTTCATTACAAGCAGCTTTGAGCTGAAATGCTTATTTGTAGGTGCTGCTCATCCATCCACCCATATACCCATTTTTGAATCTTCTGCTGAAATTCTAATTGCCCAAGTAAGTTTAAGTTTACCTGTTATGAACTAGGAGTCTCATAACACATAAATCCCAAAGGCACTTCTAAAAAGTTTTCACAAAAATGCTCTGTATTACTGTAAAGCTCCAAGAAGCACTAAAGGCAAAAACTAGTTGACTGAAACATTAATACGAACCAAGGCAAACACAGTCCCAATACTGAATCCAGACAGAAATTCAAAAATAGAGCATGAAGTCAAAATATCCAGTAAATCATGAAAGCAAAAGGCACAGAAAAAAACACAAGAACTCACCAACTCAAACAGTGCATTCACAATGCACCACCATGAGCTGTGGAAGACCTGCCAGATTTACAGGAGAAGGACGGTTCCTGCAGGTAATTGGGAGGTGGCCCTGCCTCTTGGTGGAGCACCCACAACATACACGGAACATCACCGAGGCACTGAAATATCATCACAATCAATAGCAAATAAGCATAAATAAAGTTAATGCATACTGTAAAAGAGAATAAACAAAGCAGAAAGGTTTGGGGGGTCCACCCCATATATTGTAGGTAAAGCAGCACAATTCAAGCAATAGTGAGTAGTCACAACAGACTGAGCCAACTGGTTTGAAGAGTGGAGTGCTTGGGTCTTATAGGTACATGACAGGAAGAGGTGGTTTCTAGGGGCGGAAGTGAGATCTGTAGGAGGGTGTCGTTTGGCAATGGAAGTGAGTGGAGTTCTAGTTGGGCTTCCTTTCTGATGGTCCGTGGAAGAGGGAGGGAGAAAAGGCATTAGTGCCATTCATCAGCTCCTGACCTCGCGTCTTACCCTCAGTTAAGCCCATAGACTGCCTCTCATGCATGCGTGTGTGACAATACAACAATACAAATACAACACAAACAGGAATTTGAACTCCAGCCAGCTACGATATAACAATACCAATCATTGTGGGCTTTCCTTTTACTAACATTTGCCAATATGAGCTGTATTCAAGTAATTTATTCACACAACTATAATTGCTTCCCTCTCTAAGCTAAATTCTTCTAAAGTTAGTGTTATTAATCCAATATACAACTGTCTCAAGGGTGAAGACGGAATATATTTGTAATTAGTAGGTCTATTTTTCTCAGTGTAAACCTCCTGGGGGTAACTCAGTAGGCAGCTCAAACCCAAAATGGTAAGTAAACAAATCAAAACCTTCCATAAAAAAGGAAAAAAAAAAGCTTTATTGGGAGAAAACATAAGAAATACAAGGAAGGGTGTGATGAAAATACCAAGTATTGAGCTATCAGTTGGTTTCTAAAACTACAGAACAACTCACCTTTTTGCAGTTTAATCTCACTTAGCCAACATGTATCAGAATCAGTCCTCTTTATACACCACTTTCATGAATGGAACTAAAGCAGTCCTATCATGGCAGGACATCTTTCCAAGATGTCCCAAGAAATGGCTGGAATTCAAAAACACAAATAGTAATGGAGAATGAAAATATGATGGTGCATCAGAAGGCAGACATCTTTTAGGTGTTTATGACTTTTTATAGATATTTTTCACTTCCTTGTTTGACCTTTTGGTAAGTATTTTTGACTACAAGCTTTAGCTCATCTCCTGGTCCTTGAACCAGACTTTCCACCTTCTCCATCTCTCTCTGTCTCTTTTCCTCTCTGTGTCTTTATGCCTTTCTCTCAGAGGCAGCACTGCAGCTCTCTCTGGGGGCCATAATGTCCAGCCACAGAGAGCAACTGAGCAACCGTGAGAGAGAGACGTGATGCGAGAGGCTCACACTGCATCCTCATTGCAACCACATGATTCCATTCATTCTCGGGCTGTCGCAAACAGCCCTAACTTTACCACCTAACCATGGCAAATACGTGGGAAGTGCGAAACACAGATGAGTGGAGAGATGGAGAAAATGTATTTGAAAAAACAATGGAAAGGGCAAGGGTGGGACACACTAAGGGGAAAAAATGATCTACAACAAGGTGTTGCAACATGTCAGAAAATTAATCATTTATTTAGAGTTCATCAAAGCAAAGGACTTCAGTAGTATCAGAGTGTAAAACGGTCAGCTCAGCAGCCTGAATATTATGACACAAGCCAAGACAGGACACGTCAATTAACAAACGTTATAAATGATTTATTAGGAAACACCTAAGTGAAGGGTAAGTTGAAAGTTAAGAAACATGATGTTGTTAAACAAGACAAAGTCACAGTTAAAGGACTTCACTTTTAATTTATTTTATGTAAACAACGTTTTACACTGTTTCATGATTTATATTATAAGGATGACAGTTTTCAAACGCATGTTCAGCCAAGTTAATATTAGATAGCAATCAATGAAAAGAAGTTTAGTTAGAACTAACACCTAACTTTCTATATGTGTTAGACTCTCACCCATTTTCACTTTTTGTCAAGGTTCTGCCTAGTGTCGCATCTGTAGAGCAGCAGAGCACAGTTGCTGAGAGGCAAGAGAACAAAGCAGCTGAAAGGGAGAGTCAGGGAGCAGTGAAGCATCTGCACAATTTTTGTTTTTATGTCCATCAGTGTACTAATTTGCTTACACATCAAAAGGGAATGTTACAGTATATATATACATGCACTGTTTTGATCTCAGACCACCCTTCATTAACAAGTAAACATTACTTTAATTTGCTTTGCAGTTTGTAGCAGTCAATCTGGAAAAAGTTGTTGACTGCCCCACTTCAACAACAATCACACTGCATGGCTATTATTTGAGACCATTCATTTAAAATGATGGCAACCCCACTCTGTTCTCCACACCTAGCCCTTTGCGACTATCACACAATCCTCACTCTAAATGGCTACCTCTGTGGGATGTGCTATGCTAATGGAGAAGAGCATTTTGTCAGGTATGTTATAGTGGGAAAAATAGTGTTCATGTAGGTTATCTTGAAAAATAAAAATTAGTTGATTTTACTGTTTTTTAAATTGGTCAGGTTCACAAATTTGTGATCACCCCTTGTATATCAATAACTGTCATAATTACTCCTGAGTAATTTGTAAGAATTGGGTTGATCTTTAGTTTTTTGTACAGTTACCTTAATGTGATCATTGCCAGTAACTGTAACGTGGTGCCATTTTAATTATTTTCTGGCTGCTTCTGGGTCTTCTTGGAACCATACGTTGACGTGGAATACATACATACTACATCCATCCTAACTTTGCTCAGCTGGGAGAATACACAGCAACATTTACAAAATGGGGAATGAAATGGTACAGCTTTTTTTTGGATACAGTGCTTTACTTTCAGCTTCTCGCAGAAGTAGGACCTTCATATTTATTTACATATCTGTTTATCTTTAAGGAAGGGCGACAATAGGGGTGGGGTGCTTTGCAGAGGGTTCATAGCAAAGATGAATGTTTAAAAAGGAAACAATTTTATATATCTAGTATAATTTCTATCTACAGTTTTGTTTTCCCAAAACAATCAAGATAAGGGTAATATTGTAGCGGTATTATTTAATATTTACTCGCTCAAAACAGAATTTATTTAAAAAGTAATAAAACATAGTACAGTATCTTAGTAGTTCTTAAAGTTACAGATGCAATCCTGATGAGGGTCACAATCTTGTAAAAGTCGGGGTCACCAAATAATGTGATGACATTGATAATGCTTGAATGCACTTGATTGTGCCTTTTGTGAGGCTTTCTAAATGTTAACATAAAACTGAAACAACAAAATGTACATTTAGATGATATATTCTTTTAAAAGATTAAAAGATTAAAATGACATAAAAAATACAGTTAAATAAATGATGTCATGTACTGAGGGGGTCATATACCATGGAATATGCTCCTTGCAGCTCCACCATACTTCCAGTCAGTATACTGTTACACCTATTCGGCTTTCAAAATTGAAAGGTACTTTTAACTTTAGAAAACTTGCATTTCAAGTGTTTTGTTGTACATTGCATATACTGCAATAGGTGTTGGGGGTGTTTGATATATTTCATGTTTGATGATTTTTTTTTGTAATGTATGGAATGACAGCCTGGTTTAAGGTGAGAGTGGCATTACATCAAGGATCGCCTCTAAGCCCTTTCCATTTTGTAACAGTGATGGACAGGTTGACAGATGAGGTCAGACAGGAGTCTCAGTGGACTATGAAGTCCGTGGATGACATTGTGATTTATAGTGAAAGCCGACAACAGGTTGAGGTAAACCTGGTGAGGTGGAGGTATGCACTGGAGAGAAGGGGAATGAAAGTCAGTAGGAGTAAAATGGAGCATATGTGCGTAAATGAGATGGAAGGTGGTGAAAGTGTGCGACTGCAAGGAAAAGAGGTGGTGGAGGTGGACAAATTGAAATATTTGGGTTCAATGGCTCAAAGCAACGTAGAGTGTGGCAAAGAGGTGAAAAAGAGGGTGGACTGGGTGGAGAAGAATGGCAGGAGTGATTTGTGATAGAAGAGTACCTGCAAGAGTGAAAGGGAAGGTCTATAAAACAGTCAGTTGTATGGTTTAGAGATGGTGGCACTGATAAAAACACAGAAGGCAGAGCTGGAAGTGGCAGAGTTGAAGATTCTACACTTTGTGCTAAGAGTAACGAAGGTAGACAGGATTAGAGATGAGCATATTAGAGGGACAACAAAGGTACAACTGTTTGGTGACAACATGAGAGAGGCTAGATTGAGATGGTTTGAGTATGTACAGAGGAGAAATGAGGGTACATTGGGAAAACAATGTTGAGGATGGAACTGCCAGGCAAGAGGAAAAGAGGAAGCCAAAGAAGTTTATGGATGTGGTGAAGGAGGACATAAAGATAGACAGTGTGGCAGAAAACGATGTAAGAGACAGGGATAGATGGAGACAGATGATCTGCTGTGGCAATCCCTAAATGGGAGCAGCTGAAAGAAGGAGAAGAATATTTTGTTGTAAGCACTGCTTAAAAAATACCATGTGATGGTTTCCAGCTGTCCTTGCAAGAATTTAGACTAGTAGCTACATGTTGTAACTTTATACAATTCTTATGTGTAGATTTATTTCATTTTTAGTGAGCACCAGGTTTAGGATGGAGACTATGGGTATATCCCTTTTACTTTCAGTTTACTATCAGTTTTTTTTACTTATGAGGAACAGATTGCGGGATTTGTTTACATTTATTTTAGTTTCATATTAGATATAGAATTTGATATAATGTTGATATAACATTGTGCATTAGATAAACCCAATCCAGGTCTAATCTACTGTAGTTAAGAGAGTGTTATTACTCTTATCCTTATTTGGAGTAAATGGAAAATTTAGGATTCACAGTTTCATCTATTTTGTAGAGCATCTAGTTGTCACAAAACACAGGTTTGCTATAATTACCACCTTCTATGCCAACCCCAGATCCATATAATTACCTTATAATAGCAATATTGTTTTGTCTTTTTATTCATATCTAGGCAGTTGCACATTTCTTCCCACCACAGTCAATGGCACCTCCTAAAACCAGTCTTGCAAATTTTCATTCTAATGAAAACATCTGTACATGAACCTAACTTTGAATTATTTAAATGCATTTACAAGAAAAGACTTTTTAGTGTCACTATGTAAAATATTACTTATTACTGAAAGAGTAGTATAGTCTGATCTGGCTTACAAAGCAAGGCTTTGCAAATTGGGACTACATAAAGAACATGCAAAAGAGAAACAAACAACCCAACAAGTCTCTGTGTATATACTGTAGGTGGTCCTTATGACTCTTCTGTCTTCATGAAAGATTAAGTTTTATATATAGTGTCCTTTATAAGTATTGTGGAGCCGACCCGAACACAGACAGGCGGACATGTTGTCTTCAAACCACCACACGTTTATTAAATACACTATTTACAATAAATGGTCACTAAGACCCAGTCCAAAAGTGCACAATACCCCAATAAACACAGTCCTGGCCACAAATGCCTTCTTCTCGGGCCGCTTCCACTCTCCTCTCTTGCCTCATCCTTCTTCCACCCAACTCTAGCCTTGAATGAATGGAGACGGACCCTTTTATACAGGACCCGGATAAGCCCCAGGTGTTCCCGGCATTCCTCTGTTCCTCTGGCCACGCCCCAGCGTGGCGGAAGTGCCGGCTGTCCTCCCGGCTGCTCTCCGGGTGCCGTCATAAATCTTCCCCCCAGCACTTCCTGGTGTGGCGGAAGTGCT
The DNA here is from genome assembly GCF_016835505.1 of Polypterus senegalus. Taxonomy (NCBI): domain Eukaryota; kingdom Metazoa; phylum Chordata; class Cladistia; order Polypteriformes; family Polypteridae; genus Polypterus; species Polypterus senegalus. Next base: position 76,000,480 of record NC_053158.1, read on the forward strand.
GGGGTAACAGGTCCCCAAGGCATTGGGCACCTCCTGGCGGTGACCACGGGCCCCTACAGGCTTCCATGCCCTGTACCCGTGGCCCCAAAGCAACCCGGAAGGCAACCCCCACGTGATCCAGGGTGGGCGCAGACCCACATCCGGTCCTTCCTGTCGTCCCGGCCGCGTCATGGCCCCTGGCATCCCTGACAGTATTTAGATACTGAAGTCAAAATTGCTTTTTTTTTTACTCTCATATTCAAATTTGTAGTCATCAATGAAGTGCCTCAGTGTAATCAAATATGAAGCAAATTACTTCTATCAAGGAAGTAATAATAACTGTCTTCCATGTTTTTTCCACAACTGACTAATAGAACATCTTAACTATTGTTCTTACTCAAAAGTACACCAAAAAACATTTCTTTCACAGCTTTCTGGTCTGTCACATGAATGCCATGAATGTCTGGCTTTAAAGGCTGGTCACTTGTTGAGCTATGAAGGAGTCGAAGCAGTCCTAGAGGCATCAGGGTAATATTTCACCCTGAGTTAGGCACTGTTGATTACTTCAGGGCTTTATGCCCAGTTTTTAATCATAAAAATCCTACCTGTTCCTTGCTTTGTCTTAGCATAAAGGAGAGAACGATACAGGTTTTCTTTCACTCTTTCAATTCAGACCTCCCATTCTCCTTCAAGATACTATGCACACTCTCAAAGCTCAATGTCTCACTGTTGTTCCCTTTTACTCATTCTGACATGCACTGGTGTTATTTACTTGACTGATTCCTTCCCCATTTTGCTCTAGCATAGTGCTTCTTCTCAGCTTAAAAACAGCCCTGAGGTACAGTCAAAATAAATTGAAATTTTCAGGTAGCAGGTGGAGTCCTTCTTTCATGTGCTGTTTGCCCTATCCTTCTGTCTCTGATTTTTGATAACATTCATTTTGCAGCATTCAGTTGATGTGAGAGACAGAAGAAATAAAACGAGGACACTGGCTTAGGTCCATGCATATGCATTGTTCCTTTGGCACCAACTTTTGTCAGACCTCTAGTCCAGCTAGCATTGTAATGTATTCTGTTGTGTTTAGTCTTTAGTATTTTTTACTTTCTCATATACAAAGTATAGGGAAAGTATTGTAATTGTCCAAAGTTTCGATGTTGAAATTTTAATGAATCTCAACTTTTTAGGCCTCCCTGAGTCTGAAAATACCATATTTGGAATTATGTCTGCGTATCTGTGTGTGTGTGTGTGTGTGTAACTTGAGTACGCTTTCACTTAGGTCAACCAAATTTCGCATACAAATACTGTATTAGGTACAAAACATAGATTTCTATGAACTTTTGGGCTATTTCTGTCAGCTATAAGTGGTACATTGCCTTTTATTCATGCAGCTGCAGAGTCCAATTTATTCTACTTTACTCTTAATAATTGTTCAATATATTATTAATTTGATTTGATTTGTTGTTGATGGTTCTTTAATGTACATAATATAAAAATATAATCATTGTCTTGCAGTTTACTCCTCAAATATCCATCCCCATATCTGAGTATACGAGAAGGTCTAGGGGAGACCACTTCCAACAACAACATTTATTTATATAGCACATGTTTATACAAACAGTAGCTTAAAGTGCTTTACATAATGAAGAATAGAAAAATAAAAGACGGTAAGAAAATAAAATAAGTCAACATTAATTAACATAGAATAAGAGTAAGGTCCAATGGCCAGGGTGGACAGGAAAAACAAAAAACTCCAGACGGCTGGAGAAAAAAATAAAATCTGTAGGGATTCCAGACTATGAGACCGCTCAGTCCCCTCTGGGCATAAATCCGATTTTTTAAATCTTGCCTGTCTTCTAGATTTTATCATTGTTCATCAGTCTATAAACTTTTTGAAACAGAAGTTAATGTTGGATAATACCACAATACAAGCTAGGAAGAGGTGACTTATTTTTTTTATGTATTTATTGTTTGAGTTGCATATGCATCTGTCACATACATCCAATGTTTATGTGTCCGATTTATACAGTTATGAAGGGCTCTTAACCTCGTTTGGGGAAACAAGTATGTTGTGGGTGGCACTTGCGAGAAGGAGGGTGTAGTAAAGTGGGGTCCACAGCTAAGAAAGGTGGCCATTTTAATAAAAAAATGACTAACTCCTTCACTCGTGTCTTTGGGAGGGGATATGGTAGCATGGCAAGTGCTGTTCTCGTGTGTGATGTTGGAGCAGACGTCCCTGCACTTAGTGCACAGGTGCAGGATTGCCCATGACCCAAATTGGCACCGGGAGGTGCTGATTGCCACAGCTGTGCCACAACTCTCATTTTAAAAGGACAGTGCGAGTGTTAGCAGTGGGGAAAAATGCAGATTGGAGGACCTAGAGGAAAACAGACTGGCCAGTGACTGAGAGAGGGGTAGACTCGAGACACAAAGGAAGTGAAAAGGAAGACAGAGAGATAGAGACAGAGATGGAGAGCAAGAGCACCCAAGCTGAACATTGAGGCAGGTGGTCGGAAGTGAGCCTCAAGGCCATGGGAGCTGGAGGCAGTGAAAGAGGCACTCCTACTGAGTGCTTTTTTGGGAGTAGTAGTAGCCTGATTGACAGCATCTCCTTGCAAGGGCTGAAAGTGAGCAGTGGGAGAAGCATGTGGGGCTTGATGAGTTGCCCTACATATGCTGAAGGAAGGGTGGCAGGGAACGGAGCCCCAATATGAAGGTTGACTACACCAGTCAGTGTCTCCTCCTTCTGCAAGGTCTGGACAGGATAAGGAGAGGAGACACCAGGTTTAAAGGGAAGTAATGAAGCTCACTGTTTTTATGGACTGTCTCTGGTTTTAACCTCCTCATTTTTAATAGACCATTTATTCAGCAGTCTTTAACTTCCAGCAGCACCTTTTGTTTTTGGATTATTTATTAAATTTTTGGAGCACTGCACTTTGGACAGCGTTTTGAACTGAATTGTTTTTAATAAAAAAAACTATGTCACTCTTTCACCTACTCTTTGCTTTATGTGTGTCTGTCCTCATCTGCCAAGCTCATCCTGGTAATGACTATCAAGAGTCTCTGAATGCAACAGGGAGGATGGAGTCGACCCACACTGTCACAGAGGGAGAGACAGCAAGCGTTACACATTACCCTCTATGCCCTTACTGCTAGTGTCGTAGTGTAGTTAGCAGAACATTACAACCAATGGGATTCCCAAATGTAAAATCTCACTATGCTAAAGGTCTTAATCATGAGCTTAAATGAAAAAAGTGGTCACACATCTCATTTCAATGTGATCAGATATAATACAGTATTTCTTCAAGAGTTGAATTACACTACCAGAGGTCAGTTTTTGTTAAAGAGACTGGGTTAATCAAATACAGCATTTTATTCCAACTTTAACAAGAGACAATAGTAAATCCTAAAGGGTGCTATATTATGGTGATGGGAAATTTAAATAAAACTAAAACACGTTTGGTCATCATATATAAACTAAACTCAGGTGATAAAGAATTTATTATGAAAGTATAGCTGCATTTCATAGCAAGAGTTTGCATAAGCTCATCATGGCGGGGAGTTTTGATGGCATACTAGACCTGTTTTAGATCGGTCCACAGCACTTGCTACCACCTTATCTACAACTGCTGCAACAATCTTACACTAATGAGGGATCATAACATAACATGGGAATATCTCTGCCCTTAAATGAGAAAATATTCCTTCTTTTTCACAGTACATCATAGTTATTTGGAAACAGACTTCTTCATTATTGGCAACAATCTTTTGCCAAATTCTCGTGCAAATTTGGGTTTGGCCCAGATATTTTCATCTGGATCAGGTTACTTAACTCCATCACCAAAGCTTTTGTTCAGGTAAATAATAGAAACTACAGAAAAGAATACGGAACCCAACAAGGCTGCCACTATCTTTAATACTATTTGCAATCAATATTGAACCGCTGGCTCCCTAAGGAGAGTAACGGTACAAAAAATCTATCAATGTGGATGATATGATTCAGCTCCTCACTGGCCCAAATGTATCATTGTAGATCTTAATAAACATATTAAATTACTTTTGCAAGATCACTGGATTTGAAATTAAAGAAATACTCCACCCAAAAATTATATTTTTATATTATTTACCCCATTTAGTTTTTTTGTGATGGGTAAGAAAAATGCTCAATCTCATGGTTTCATGCAGAATGGAGAGAAAAAAATTTTATGACATAATAAAAACCAGTAGTGACCAATGCTTTACAACAGCAAAACATGGTGAAAAACGTCCATGGAAAAAAAGAAATACAAAATGTACATGGTACTTGAGTCACATAATCCCCATGTCAGTCATCTAGTTGTTTGCTCAAAATGTGTTACTTCAAGAATAATCAGCACACATCATAAACACAATACTCACACTAAACACAAGGCCTCATAGGACTGACTTTTTGAACTGAAGACAGGACTCTTGACCAATAAATATGCCATTAACATCTTTCTATCTATTCTGCATAAAAAGGTGAGATTAGAATTTTTTTCTTGACCATCACTACAATCTACATGGGGTAAGTAACATAAAAATATAATTTTTGGGTAGACATTTCATTTAATCTGGAAAAAAACCATGAGGCTGTTTAAATCCAACCTGTTATGTAGCATAGCATTTTTACTTTTTGCCACTTTTTTTGGCAAGTAGATGGGAGTTCCTCACCACTGGGGACGCCAACCCTTTCTGTGCATTTCTTTTATCTTTTATCTTCTACACTTGGCGTCTCTAGACTCTGACCTCTGTCTGAAAACAGAGTCAAGCACAGGCTCTGAGACATGTGAAATTCTTAATACCTTTATCAGAATGTTCCCCTCTCCTTCCAGCATACCTAACATGAGAAAATGAAGTGAACTCTGAGGCCTGCATATGTAATGTGAAAAAGTAAATAAATGTTGCGGTTTAACCAAGTTCTGAAATTAGACAAGTCTGATTCCATAAGGACACATAATTCATTATGCTTTGTTGTTAATTCAACACACTCTTTTGTAATGGACAAAGTCACAATTTTGCTGAATGAAGCCAGGTGAGCAGCCATGTAAAATACAAAAGTAAAACACTCCATATTTTTCTTTGCTTTTCTACACGGGTAGAAAATATTGTACTTTCTATCCTTCTGTTGTGGTAGAAAGTAATCAATGTTGCAGCTAATATTCAGTAAAATACATGATAGTGTGTTCTTTAAACAATGACTAAGAAAAGGCAACTTCTGCTACTGTAGGTTCTTACATGCAGACTGAATCTAAACAACTAACTGAAGTGTGCCTAAAATATTTTTTTGATCAAACTTTTTTCAAAATAGTTTTGTATATACCTAGCAATTACACATCAGTGGTTCCAACACTACACATATGACCGTTAAATCTATGCCTTATCTTTTTAAATCGATACTACATTTAATACAGAAAATGAACAAAAATCCAATTGGAAAAACTATTTGGGGATATCTCAGTGGAAATATTTGGCAATCAACATACATTTTGTGACTGATGCAAAGTAAGACTGAAGTAGTGTGCCCAAATGAACTGTAGACTGTGTACAGCATTAAAAATGCACTATATACAAATACATAGTAATTCTTACAAACTATAATTAACGAAATACCAATATCTAGAAACTGAATAATCAAAGAAAGGAATTTATACTGTATTTTATCAAATTTTAACATTTTTAATTTATTATAAGACAAAAAGTAAATATTTAATAAATTATTAGAAAGGTATTTAGCTAGTTGAAATGATCAACAAAAACAATGTATCTTGGAAACATGTTAAAGCATATCCTCAATATGACCAGTAGGTGGGGGACAAACCTCAAATACCATTAATGTTGTATTAACAGCAGGCACGGATTGTACTGCTGAACTTCTTAACTCCTATAATCATTCATCTATTTTGTGAACCTTCCTAAGTGTTTTAAATTTAAATCATGCAACTCCTAGCTTTGCAAATTATGGTGACGTACTTTGGAAAGAAGTTTTATACTGACATGTTACAAGTTATGTCTTCATTCTCCTTTGCTGCGGTGCTGTCTTGACTTCATTTTGCTTGCAGGTTCTATTATACCTGTATTGATAATACATTTGTATAAACTTTAAATGAAATATTCAAGTATACAATAGTCTGTTATGAGTAATATGTATTCATCAATTTAGATGTAGGTTTAACCTTCTTTGCATAATGTTTCTTGTCAAGCATGTTACAAGAAATGACACATATATGTTAGAGCTCACGGAACTACCAAAACTATAGTGTTTGTGAGCAGAGCACACTCAAATGTGTTGGCAAATAAAGCACAATGAGGCAGAAGCCCTAGTAATAAATAAAAATAGCATTAATAAAATTAAATTCTGAAACATATACTGTACATAACACATTTGAACTTAAAAAATGAGGTTTAAAACTTTTATATAATGTGTACACAATAATGTGGATTTTATCCATTTAAATGAATTACTTGATTTAACTTAACTTCCATTAACTCAATAAGAAAATTAAGAGACATGATTATCTTTTAGAAAAAAAGCACTTTTCATTACATGATGCCTGGTAACCGTGAAGTTACCTGAATGCAGGGACCCTTCTTCACATTTACAAAAAATCCATGGAAGTAAGTCAATTTTTATACTAGAGGAGTTTTTAAAATAATGCAGCATAAATGATAAAACTCATAGTTGATGATATTGAAAAGTACTACAGTAACATTCTGGTAACAACTTAACTCTTTTTCCAAAAAACTCTGTTGGTGGATGTTCGGCAACTCTGGTGGCTTTGATGGCCAGCAGGAATGCATGGTGGGCCAGGCTGACAGCCAGGCTGTCTCTGCACAGCCGGTGGGCAGTGGTGGCAGTCACAGTGTGACGCAATATGGTTTGGTTCTCCCAGGCAAACGCTGCTGTTGGTGTATCAACTACACAAACGTGTTCAACACCACGATCAACTGGGAACTGATCAGCTGATGCTGGTACCTCACTTTTGTTTTCGATGTCCATCTCCTGATCGCTTGTATCAAATTCCAAGTCCGACAAGTCAGACTCCGATTCAGTGATAATATGTAAAACATCCATGGAGTATTTTGTCTCTTGCCAGATGTTGATGCCATTTTAGAGGTTCTTTGGTTTTCGGTACTCACGCCAGGAATCAAGGGTAAATCAACAAAGCTACTTAACTTTCCTTCTAGCAAAGAGAATCAAACGTAAACGGAAGGACGAGTTGCAGTTTATGGCTGATTACTGTCCTCTACCCTGACTTTCGACAAAAGTCGACATCAGCCCTGAAAGAGTTAATGCTGTGACAGAGACAAAGCCTAACTGTCCAAGTGGAATCGTTTTTAAAAGATGTTCCTCTTCAGTGCATAATACATATGTGGGAAAATAAATCAGTTCCTTAACGCACATAGTGTACATTGGTGAGCCTATAATATTATATTTAGTAGTAATTTTCTGTATAAGAATATGAGCACTTGCAAAGTTTTTGACTTCACAATTTGAGCAAGACTGAAGCAAAATGCATAGCATCTGTCTTTAGAAGTTGCACAAATCCTAAGAATTGTTCTTGCAAAGGGCTGCCGCAACAGCTGTATCTTCCCAGTAAAAAAATCAAAAAACTCCTGCAACAGTATATTGATGAGGTGTATTTCCAACAGATTACACTGTGCTGTATTCATCTAAAAATTTTAAATAAGTAATAATTGAATAAATAATATTTACGTCCTGATAACCTCTGCATCAGCTGCCTACATGATATTTAGTCCTTTTTCAACACTCTTACATTTGTAGGAGTGTTATATAATTACGAGAATTTTACTGTGTTCTACTTTTACTATTTAGAGACAACAAATTAACTGTGCTTCGAGTTTTCAAACTTCATTTCTTCCATATATGTTGCTGCTATGCAGAATGTACTTGCCAAATGTTAAACACTTTGGTCATGTGGATGTCAGTAGATGTTTTAATTTACTGGGTGTCCCATATTTATGTATATGGTGTTTCACAGGCTGTAGCATTTAAAATACTTTGTGAAAAGTAATGAAGAAATGGCATCACTGTGTAGCCTGAGAATGGGAGTAACAATGTACTGGACTGGGCAACCCCTGCTGTATTGGAATACCGAATGGTTGCAAATCGATTGTCGCTAGAGCAGCGCGTATGTTGTGCGTGTTTATACTCCACAACAACAACTATGGCAGTTGAGTTTGGTGTCAGTGGCCCTAATCTGCTAACCAAGCTAACCAAGAATAAACACAAAATTCAATATAAGCGATGCTGTTTTGCATGTTCTCCCCGTGTCTGCGTGGGTTTCCTCCGGGCGCTCTGGTTTCCTCCCACAGTCTAAAGACATGCAGGTTAGGTGGATTGGCGATTCTAAATTGGCCCTAGTGTGTGCTTGGTGTGTGGGTGTGTTTGTGTGTGTCCTGCGGTGGGTTGGCACCCTGCCCGGGATTGGTTCCTGCCTTGTGCCCTGTGTTGGCTGGGATTGGCCCCAGCAGACCCCCGTGACCCTGTGTTCAGATTCAGCGGGTTGGAAAATGGTTGGTTGGTTGGTTGTTTTGCAAGTGAAGGGAGCAGTTGCGCCCAGCAGTGTGCGTACCGATGCCAACAAAACTCTTGTGGCAACTGCCTTTCAAAGTTCCCATGAGAAGCTGAAATCACAGCACTGTGTGTCCAAAGAGCTGAACATTTCTTACACAACACTGCAGAGAATAATGAAGGACCTGAACTTAAAGCCGTATCATCCTCGTTTGGTTAATGCTCTCATTGAGGATGATCCAAATAGGCATGCAGTTCGCAAACGTGTGGCTGGGAATGCTGCAGGAAAATCCAAGTTTGGCAGAGCAGGTTATTTGGACAATTGCGTGTACTGGCGGGGAGAAAACTCTCATGTGACCATGAGATGACAAAAGTCCTGGGGCCTCATGTATAACGCCATGCGTAGAATTCGCACTATAACATGGCGTAAGCACAAAAACCGAAATGTGCTTACGCACAGAAAAATCCAGATGCAGGAATCTGTGTGTACTCCAACTTTCACATTCTTCTGCTACATAAATCCCGGTCAGCGTGAAAACTAACGCTCGTGCACGCGCCTTCTGTCCTGCCCCAAATCCTCCCAGAATTACGCCTCTTTGAATATGCAAATCAATATAAATCGCCCTTAAGCTCAGCCTTCTGTGAAAAGACAACGGGAAAAAGCACGGGGGGAAATATAAGAATTTCAGCGAATACCAAGTGGAGAAAAAGGAAAAATATACTATTTGTTCAAATAAACCGTGGTATAATCAACAAAAGGAAGTTAATCGAGTGACATAGCGTGTTGGAGAAACTTGAAAGCTCAGATATCAAAGTCGACCGTGAAAAGGCGAGTTGTAGCCCACCATCTGAGTGTCATATGAAAGCTTATTAGGGTACAGAGAAAAAAAAGGCATACAGTGGGGAAAAAGCACGAAATGTCAACTTCAATCTCGAAATTACCACTTTAATCATGTAGTTTATTTTGTCATTAAAGTAGAACATCATAAACGTTATCTTAAAATCATTTAATTAACCAGTTTCTCAAACCACATCGTAATTAAAGTAGCACATTAAATGCTTTGCTTTGCTGCATTTCATCTTAAAAATGATATCGTCATCATATGTATATATGCACTTTATAAAGTGGCTCAGGTTGTGCGATATTATAACAAACAGTTCTACAAGGAGCAATTGATTGAGTGCGTTTATAGTTCTTGGGATGAAACTGTTTCTGAACCACGAGGTCCGTACAGGAAAGGCTTTGAAACATTTTGTCGTGGCTAAGGTAACGTGTGCTTGATTCTGTATCCCGATAATTCTCTTTCCGATCAGCTGCTGTTGTGATTCACACTCAGATACAGTGATAAAAATACTCCGAGTTGTGCAGTGAGAGTAATATGGAAAAAGATGATCTGCTGTGGCAATCCTTAACTGGAGCAGCTGAAAGAAGAAAAAAAAGGTGCAGTGAGAGTAACAACGCTAAAGTAGTTATGGGATTTGGAATACTATGGCTATTCCCTGGACCATTATATTGTTACAAGTTAATTGCAATCTGATGCGTTACACTAATAAACAATATGCGGTTAATTTCAATGTATTTATAAAGCCGCGTCAGGAAAATAAGGAGTAACCACACAGGAACGGTAGCATTGCTTTGACGCTGGGTGCCGCCAGTCTGCAAAACCGAGCGGGGAACTTGCGTACGACAAGGTATGAGGTACTGTGGAAAAGTGTGTGGCTTTACGCCAAGTGTAGGTTTTATACATCGCAATTTGAACGTGGAAAAGTTCTTACGCAACATTTCTGTGGGTACGCACCGTTTATACATGAGGCCCCTGGTGTCATGGTATAGGGCAGCATCTGTTATGATGGTTTGATCAGCCCATTCTTTTTCAACAACACTGTTACTGAAGAAAATTACCTGTAGTCGCTTACCGGTGCTGTGCATCCTTTATTGTCTGTATGACCGGACATTAATGATCTGTGGTGACAGCAAGATGGGGGCACTGCCACACCACACCATACCAGTGCGACAGAGGTTGAACAAAGCATTCCCGCAACACTGGATCGGTTGATGCACCAGATTTTTTCCTGTGGGGTTACCTAAAAGATAAAGTGTATCAACATTGCATCCACAATGTGGCTGAGCTATATGCAGCTATCACAAAAGAATTTCAGAGGATACCAGTACAGATGTGCCAACATTGCTCTTTGTCTTCAGGCGTGTATCGAACTGGATAGAGCATTGGTGGGCCACGCCATGGAGAACAGGGATGATAAAATATTTAAGGTTCTTAATGTTCATATTCCATTATGTTGCTTGATAATAACATTGGTAGTTTCCTGACAATAATGCTTTTTCAATCATATACAGTGATCCCTATATCACGCTTTGACTTTCGCGGCTTCACTCTATCGCGATTTTTTTCTCATACATGCTTACGTCACTACGCATGCGCTTTCTGAGAACTTTTATCTAAGCCCTACGATGGCTCCTAAACGTGCTGCTTTTTCTAAGCCTTTTGACAATAAAACTAAGCGCCGGAGGAAGATGCTTACTATCCAGGAGAAGGTGAAACTCTTGGATATGATTAAAGATGTCAATACCCTACAACAGCCTCCTCACGCATATGAAAAGACAGCGCCAGCAACTGCCTATCAAGATGTTCTTCAGCCGCGCACCCAGACACCCACTGCCTACTCCTAGTACTCCTTCAGCGGAAGAAGACAACAAGGCACCTGCTGAAGATACTGCACCACCTCTGAAGACTCTCCTACTGAGGTCGTGCCTTCATAGGTTAGTGGTTGTGTGCAATTAAATATACAGTACAATAATCTACTATATAAAAGCGCTCGGGATTGTCCTTCCGTCCCGTAAGTGCAAAGCGTAGCGGTATTCTGCTTATTACAGACTTACTACTTGCGGCTTGAGGTACGACACGATGTGAGCAGAGTTCTGGTGCTCTCATCGTTCCCTTTCTTTTGTGCGCGATGCGCTGGAAAAATAGACAAAATTATGTCTCTGGAAATAATTAATGTTGATGGAGTACAAATGCTTCACCGCGTAGTAAATATCAGGGGAGATGATGCTTGCTTATTCTCATCTATAGCTTATTTAGTGCATGAAACTCCGTCTTTAGCGGTACAGATTCGGGCTGACATTGTACGACTTTGGACAGGCACTTGAGGGGATAAAAAACTTAGGTTTTCGGGAGATGTTATGAATGGGCACTTTGATGTTCTCATTCCCTACACTTACATGCCTGATGTACACATGGAGCGCACAAAAATTGAGGATAAAAGTCAGTGCGCCTAGTAATATGATATTTGTAACGTCTAATATGTCTTATTTTCTCTTATTTTGTCTAATATATTGGGTAATACGAGTGTAATGGTGACTAAAGGGTGTTATTTCATGTCTAGAGGGCTCTAATAATGTTAAAAAACGTATTTAGAAGGTCGTAAACAGGTTTTCTATACTCTAAGTGCGAAAATATTCGATTTACAAATAAAGAATCCTACTTCGCGAAAATTCATTTATCACTGTAGAGTCTGGAACAGATTAACCATGATAAATGAGGGTTCACTGTACATAAATATGGGCCAATCTGTATATCTGCTACTGCATTTTACTTGCAAAACTGTGCGCTTTTTCTTTTCTCCCCAATGAATTCCTTGCTGTCTAAAATTGTAACCATACATTCATTGTCATGATGCAATTTTTTGCATGTTTCTGTATTTGAAATATGCAGGAATCCTCAGTAATGTGCACTATGAGTGTAATAGACTGAGATGAGTGTTGACAACAACTTTCGCATAGCAATGTAAATAACATAGCAGCCTTATCATTGTTTATGAATTATAATGCATGTAAGTAAATAAATATATGTTAGTCTGTTTTTAAATCACATTCCAGGGTGGGAAAGTATGATTCCATTCATGGCAAAATTGGTGTAAGGACTCCACAGTACAGCCATAAAGGAGGCCAGGAACCTCACTGGCCAGCCGAGAAGAGGCTCACTCAGTCCATCTTACTCAGAACTACTACCTTCTGGCTTCAGACTCCAAACATGGGGAGCGAGCAAAATCACAAAAAATGTTTCAAAATATCAAGAAAGCCCCACAAGAGGACGAATAAACTGTAACCCACTGGCTTGTAGACAAAAACTAACCAAAGAATCTTTATAAATAAATATAAAAGAAAAAATAGAAAACAAAGCAAAAATGCTCAAAAGAGTGAAAAAGTCAAAAAACATACAGTATGTCTCTAAAGGCCATTCACAGAAAAGAAATCTCAATATGCAATCTAGTAACAGAAACCCCAATCAGAAACAGGTGAAGATGAAAAAGCCATTAGATCCAACATGAAAAACAGCAATACTCTACAAAACACAAAAGACTCCAAACAATAGCAATGGCCCCCGGATCTAAGCCTCCTCTATTCTGACCTAAATTGTCAGAGGGAAGGCTTGGGAGTGGTGATGTCAGGGTGGCCCTGCCTCCTGGAGCTCCACCCACACAGTACAGTAGAACCTCGGTTCACGACCATAATTCGTTCCTAAACTCTGGTCGTAACCCGATTTGGTCATGATCTGAAGTAATTTCCCCCACAGGATTGTATGTAAATACAATTGATCCATTATAGACCTTATGAACTGTATGTAAATACATATTTTTTTAAGTTTTTAAGCACAAATATATTTAATTATACCATAGAATGCACAGTGTAATAGTAAACTAAATGTAAAAACATTGAATAACACTGAGAAAACCTTGAACAACAGAGAAAACTAACACTGCAAGAGTTCACGCTATAGCGCACACTTTTTTTTAATGAGTTTTAAGCACAGGGAAAAAAATGAACATTTGAAAAATTCGTAATTTAATAAACCACCAAGAAAAGTAACATTGCAACAATGCACATTACGAATCGATTGCTGCAAATAGAAGTGAAGTGGAGGTTAAAATGCAATAGAAAAAAGTCTTCATTAAATACGAGATTAAAACAATTCTCGAATCTGTCTCTTTAAAAACAAGCCCGCCGCATTCTTTAACTGCCTTCTTGGCCTTATGCGTTCAGCCCTCTCTTTCTCGCTCGCATGTGTGTGTGTCGCTCTCTCTCACTGCACAGGAAATGCACAGGGAGAGACAGAACACGTGCGGAAATTATCAGCATGGACAAACCGAAAGGGAAACTGGCTTGTTTGTATACTGAGTGTGTGGTTGTGAACAAATGCAAAAGTTTGGTGAACTTTTTGGTCATAAACCGATTTGTATGTGTTCCGAGACGTTCGTAACCGGAGGTTCCACTGGACAATGAATAGAGGTGCGCTTAAAGTCATAACACATAATTATCAAATTATAAATAACATTTACTGAAATAACATACAAATATGAAAAATAGCAATACAAAGACAAAAATAAATCATAAAATACACTAAAAATGCAAATTCATATATAACAATCTGCGGTGGGTTGGCACCCTGCCCTGGATTGGTTCCTGCTTTGTGCCCTGTGTTGGCTGGGATTGGCTCCAGCAGACCCCCGTGACCCTGTATTTGGATTCAGCGGGTTAGAAAATGGATGGATGGATGGATGGATATATAACAATGATAGAAATTACTGCTTGAAACCAATGAGATTGCGACTCTGATTATTTATATTTTGATTTGAAAATATTGACTTGAAATTTGAAATCTAGCAGACAGCAGCAAACAGACTCTGTCATATCTAATAAATATTCAAGATGGCATGGTAGTCAATTTTTTACATGTAATAGAAAACCAGATAGTTGTTTCACAGTTTTCTGCAGCGTTTACTCACATTAAAACTTAAAAAAATACAAATAAACAATATTAACGGTATTCTTGAATTAATATTTTAATTATTACTGTATTGCTCTACTGATAAAAATATGTGGTCTGCTTTCATAACTTTAAATATCATTCCAGTGAAGGGTAATATAACATGCTTTACAATTAATGATGGGCCCATTTTGCTAGAAGTAAACAATCATTACATACAGTATGTATGTTCTGAAATCAATAATGTTGCTGTGTGGTTTGTTTTAAATTTTTTATAACAAATGTTTTTTCATTTGTGGTGTATGGCTGGCCATTCATCCCAGCCAATACCCCCAATCCGCTAGTTGGAGCCCTCCCTGCAGTATGGAGGTCCCCCGAAGATCAGCAAGGCATCATGGACATTGGAGTTTTTATACACAGTCCTGCTGGATACCATGGGGGCCACTAGGAGATGCTGCAGGGAGGAACGATGGTTATTTGCCTTACGCCCCAGAAGTACGTCCGAGTCACATGGACAAGGGGAATGACGTGCTTCCGGGGTGAAGGAAAGGACTTTTTATCTGACCTGGAAGTGATAAAGAATCACATGGACTGGGGATTGGGAACACTTCCGGGTCAGGGAATATAAAACGATTGTCGGAGCTCCCAGATGGCAAGCTGAGCTGGGTGGTAGGAGGGCAACACGTCTGGGAGTGGAGGATTGATTATTGTAGTTATTGTGGTTTATTTAATGAGTATAGTGGTGGAGAGGGTGCCTTGTGCACTGTGGATAATAAATAAAGTCAACATTTGGACTTTTATCTGGTGTCTGGCATCTTGGACAAGGGTTCAAGGGAGTGATAGCGCCCCCTATCTGTCACACATTTCATAGACATATGCATACTGGTGTGTGGGTGTGTGTGTGTGTGCGCCCTGCGGTGGACTGGCACCCTGCCTGGTATTTGTTCCTGCCTTGCGCCCTGTGTTGGCTGGGATTGGCTCCAGCAGACCCCCGTGACCCTGTAGTTAGGATATAGCAGGTTGGATAATGGATGGGTATACATACTGATTTTATATGAAATGTAATCTCTTTATACAGTAGAGAACACTGTTTCTGTCTTCAATATAAAGTCGTCACTAAATATATATAGTGTGGCTCCCATATGCAATTTTTTCAGGTAGATTTCTTTTTTTCACGCTCTTTCACTCACCATTGTACCTTAACATTGAATGGTTTTACAATTTGATTTCTAAACTCCACACCACTGATTCCAGACCACTGTGCTATTATTAGTGGGATATCCATGTTTATCCAGAATATTCAAACACTAACTGGCTTTTTTATTACATGCTGACTGGATGGTCCAAATGTCTACCACTGTAAATCTCAATTTCAGCTCTCTTAAAATTATGTCTATATTTAAATGAAAAGAGGAGTGTATGAGTACTCAGAAATACATACGCTTTCCAATTTGTATGCAAGTGGCGTTAAATACAATTTTTATTTTTTTATTTTGAAAGACCTTCTTTCTGTCAATAGGCAATGTTAAAATAAACTCAATAAGTGAACTAATTATGCTAACTAAACTAATTATAATTTAATTCATTTCTAAAAGCAGTAATTGATCTGGCAAAACTTGCACTGGATGTTCATCCAAACATATACAGGAGACTAATGATATAGTAATTACCCATATTTTATGCTGTTCATGCAATTTCTCTGCACTGTTTTAAGCTGCACAGAATAGCCATTTTTGCAATTGCATTGCCATTAACCTATACATCATTTTATCAAAGTCTGAATGTGAAGATGAACACCGTTATTAGCCAAAACAACTTGTACTAGTTGTGCAATCTAGCGCATAGCTGAGTTGACACTGCACAAAACAAAACCGACACACATAATTAATATGAATGTTTAAAAATGGCCCTCGGTTCAGCAATACTTTGACTTGCCTTGTTATCTGAATGATGGCACAGACTGAAACCGATCAGCGACCACAACGTTGTCACCATATTACTAGTAGTGGTAGTATTGTCATTTACAGTGAAATGTGCAACAGGTTTCCACTTTGTGGCACCATGAGATATAAGGATGCATTAAAATTCATAATTTCATTTTAATTATTGGCAAACACACAAATCACCTTGCCTGTTATAGAAGGGGCTTCCATTTTTACAAGAGCCCTATGTGTAGTGGGACCTAAACAAGCTGTAAAATTTCAAGGGCTGTTATGGAAACCTTCAGAAAGAAGGTAATTGGAATAAAAAACGTTTGCCTAGGTCCAAGTGCTAACTGAAAAGTAGGATAATGTGGTGGTTGGCTGACAGCTGTTGTATCCTGGTTTTACTGGTTTTTACTGGTTTACTATGTTAAGTTCTTCCTCTAACATTTTAAAAGTAGACTATTAGACTAATTATTTTCCATGTGTGCAGGCAGAAGAAAGTTAGCAGATATCAGTCTGTTTTACCTTATATTAATTGAGCTGGGAAATCATTTTAAGAGGTGTTACAGTATATTGGTGTGATATTACAGTTGCCTGTTTTTGTGAGAACATTTGTTCACAGTAACATAACATAATATTTTCAAATACATTTAATTAAATTTACAATTACAGGGGCTGAACCTTACCTTGGCAAAACCGAAGGCAAGGCATTAAGCAGCCTAGACAAGCCATCACTTAAAAGCAACTTTGTACTGTACATATTCTAATACTTAGATTCACAAAGGCTCAATCTGCAATCTCCAGTTAGCCTATTATGAGTGTCTTTGAGGATGTAGTAGAAAACCACACATCGACACAGGGAAACATAAAAGTACCTCACAGACAATGATCAGACGCGGGATTCAACCCAAGATTCTGGATCCGCTATTGTGATACTATATTGCCTGCATTACAACTCATGAAATACTGAAGCCTAAACAGTCACAGTGGTTCCCAGATTAAGTAACGTCTTTCTGACCTGTCTGTCCACGTCTGTTGTGTGTATTGTAGATTCTGGTCATTTTAGTTCAAATGGGAGCCTTGAAGTAGGCAATCAAGGAATGCAGTGTGAGTGAAAAGGAGAAAAAATGTTTGTGGTGTGTAGAACTGTGATAACGCAGTAAGTGAACGTCCTCACCAGTCAGAATGCTTTTTCTTATTAATTGTCCTGGTGTATGGGTTAATAGAAACATTCTGATACTTGCACTTTATTTGTCTGCTTTATACTCCAGGTTGGAGTGGCCAGTAGGTGTCACTCTATTACATGCAGCAGTTCTAATGTGTCATGTATCTGCTTTTGGGAGACAGCTTAAGGGCTCAGTTGCTGGTATTTCCTGCTGAACCAGGGGTTGGCACTGTGTACTAATGCCTTCTCTTTTCCTCCCTCTACAGACCAGAAAATTGGTGGCCCTACCATCCTGCTGGAAGCGCATAAGACCAAAAGTTTGGCCATCTTAGGCAGTTCAGCTTTGAACCTACATCTGGAAGGACGTTACTTTGTTGCTAATTTATTGAAAATCTGTTTTTTCATGTTGTTTTCAACAATATACGAGCATGGCTTGCCCAACCCTTTTTACTTGTCCATTCTCTTTCTTACAAATGTTAGAAGAACAGAATATAGTGAAATTCTCTCTTATACATCCAACCAACATGTCAGCACTCTCTTTCGCCATGATAAACAGGAAAGTATTCAAACACTGTACATATCTCTATTTTGTTTAACAGAAAACAGCATAACTGTTCAAAACCTGTGCTTAAAACCATGTGGGAAAAATCCCAGCATAGTATAAAACAACTATCACATAAGTAACAAAACACTTAAAATAAAAATCGAGCCAAATTAACCTGTTAAACATTTATGTTCACTCTACACTGTGTGAAAGGTGTGCCAATGAAATATGCCTAGTTATTAACCCGAGTTGGCCTAAGCCAAACCTACCTGCATGTTAATACAGGAATCCCTTGTGGTGCAATTTTTTAAAAACTAAAGTGCCCCAAAATGATATAACTGTTTATAAGCTGTTCATTAAATACCAGTTCTTATAAACTGTATGTTATTCTGAAGAATTTCCTAGACACCACACATTACTTCCCGCCTACTCTTGCATGCAACTTTTACTTTTCTTTACTTTTTACAGTTGACATCATAACCTAATCTGACAGATGGACATGCCACTTTATTTACCACACATGATAATTTATCTATACAATGCAGTATACAAACAGTTCACCAGATTTCCCTTACCTCAGATACAGAATCTAGCTCTTCCTGCAGTACTGACAGGTCAGTAGTAAGATATAAACTTACCGGTGCATCCTGGATCTGTCCTGGCACCTCCAGAGGTCATCTTCATGAATTGATCACATGCCCTCTGTTTATTGCATAGATGCAGTGGCTATACTCCAAAGTCCTACCAAATAATTGAGCTTCACAAACTGTTATGAAGTCTTGCAATCTTGCTGTTGCCGCAATGACTGCCATTACCTTACAGCCAAATCTGTGGACCTACCATCAAGCAGTGGAAATTGTTTCACGTGTGAGCACTGAAATCTCCCAGGCAGAAGTTTGGACTACAGAGTGCTAGAGTGTGTATGCTATTGAGCACAGCAAGCAGAGATTTAAAGAAAGCTAAATGTGCTGAAAAAGTGTTACACACATTGGCACATGGCACACTAAGGTGTTTCTTCAGCACCTTGCAGTTGTATCATGAGGGAACACCTCAAGGTAGGATTGAGATCGTTCTTAATTCGAGATGTCTGGTTGTAAACGCAGCTCTCTAAGGAAAAGAAAGAACGTACAACCTATTATTACCAATTGACCACTTATACAAATGTAATACAACTGTAAAATCATTTGGGGGAACATTCGTTTGTAGCTTTTGTAACTACTTTTGTAACAGGAAATGGCCCTCTAGAAGAGAAACTGGCCTTAACAGTTGGCAAATTAAAGAGTTCGGCAACTGTTTTTGATTGAGACCAAGCTCATTGGCATTTGACTTTATTTTCAGTTCAGTGTAGAGTGTAGTGGGGTGAAGTCATCACCTCTCTATGTTGTTACTCTCTCCACTTGATAAGATGCCCTGTAACAAAGTGCAGGCCACTGTTTTTCTAGGAAATTAAAATACAGATAAGAAACAAATGACAGGCTGTTACATAATTAGTGTCTAAACTCATTTCTAAAGCACTCTCACTAGACAATACATTATTTTTTTGGCTACAATACCATTAGTCCATCTATTTACCATACCACTTGAGTAGAAAAAAAAGAAAAACACACTACAGGGAGCCATAGCTTATCCCTGGGTACAATATTAATCCAAAAATATTTTCAATAAATAAATTAACGTGATTGGAAAGTAATTATAATATACCTAATATTTTGATGAAAAAAAAACTTAGCGACCAAAGGTTTGTTTTAGTTTGTCTAGTTATGTAAGACATCACTCTTTTTAGGGTTTTACATTATTTTATCCCTCTAGATGAGCAGCACAAATTACGGAACAATAGTGCTAATTTGACATCTGTGCAAAATAACAAACATTTTGGATGAGAGACTGAGAGTTGCCATGGAAGAAAACCTGAGTGAAGAACAAGAGGGCTTCAGAAAACACAGAGGTACCATCCAACAAATTCTGATGGTTATATTAATTTCTGGAGAAATGCAAAGCAAGTCAAGAAATCCCTGTCACTGTCTCACTGACTTTAAGAAGGCTATCGACTCCGTATTCCTTGAAGGTCTATGGAGTTCACGGCAATATTTTGTGCAGGAAATTACACTGTCCTTCTTTTTTTATTGTACACTACCGTATGAGCCTTAAAATATATCTTATTCATTTCCTAATCTGTTAAACTCTTCACCTAGCGAGCCTAACAGCTATTGGACAGGAGAGATACTCTATACAAAGTCTGTCTTGTTACTTTCCTCTCAGTGAGCTAAACTGAGCAGTCCCACAAATAAATGAAGTTATCTGTCTCTTTATGGTTATCTTAAAGATATTTTATGTTGGTATCGCCATGTGAGATGAGATCATGCTTAGCTCAAGCAGACAATTAAAAACATGCCACTACACATTCCTCTAGATGTAAATAAAAAGAACACAGGGAAAAGTTTATCTAATGTAAACTTATAACAAAATGAGTGTTGCAAGTCAAATGTATGTTTTTATTATATAATACTAATAAAAATAGCAGCTCACTACTCAAAACAGTAAATGCAGGAAAGATCCGGGATCAAACTCGAAACCTCTTGATTTACATGCAGCTGTTCTTTTCTCTACACCAGCCAAGTCTTATATAGCACCTTTCAATACCAAGCACAATTTCTAGGAGCTTTACAGGTGTTGTCACTTCAGACCTTGCATTTTAACTGAGTGTGCTTTGAACTGAAAATACTACAAATTTTCTGGAATAACTGCACTGAATGTCTTGTACATGCACATACACATTAGTTCCTCTTTAACTTACTTTATTTTACTATGCATTAACAGATCTATACTTTATCTTGCTACTTTGAAATCAGGATGGCACAGTAGTACAGTGGTTCACAGATGCAGCATCCTGGGTTCAAACTCGGTTCAGACTCCTTTCTGGAGTCTGCATGTTCATCCCCCTGTGTGTGTGGGTTTTTATTTTTTCAACTTCTCCAGTGATGTGCAGGTTAAGTTAATTGGTAATTGAAATTTGGCAATATGTGAGCATATGTGTGTGAATGGCCCTATGATGGTCTGGTACCTCATTAATGGATGTGCCCCGACTATTGTTGGGATATATGCTGGCTTCTGAATTAGGTTAAGTGGATTTGGGAAAATGATGTTAATTTGAAATTCTGTCTTTTTTGTAAAAAGCAACTCACTCATAGTAATCCAGGGAATCAGTTGTGGGAACTAAAATATCAACCTTGTGCTTTACAGTGTCGCAGTAGAGGTTCTGATCCACCTCTTGAACCCTCAGGTACCACTCCAAACACCAAGTAAAAGTCCAAGACTCTTTTATTTTCTTATAATGCAGTGCACTAAGCACCCTCCACTCCACACTACTCATAAATAACAATAGTCCAATAATACACTCAATCCTCCTCTCCCAGACACTTAGCCACCCTTCCTCCCAGCTCAGCTCCCGCAGTCCTTTATACTCCCTGACCCGGAATTGTTCCTGCCCAACAGTCCACAAGTCCTTATTCCTTCTGGATCAGGGTAAATAGTCCTTATCTTTACCCTGGAACCACATTGTTTCTTCCTGTCACGGGATTATGACGCACTTCCAGGTTATAGGGCATATATGAGTCCACGGGCCTCCCAACAGCGACTCCCAGTGGTCCCCAAGGTATCCGGCAGGGCTGTGCATAAAAACTACAAAATCCATGAGGCACTGCTGTAATTCAGGGCCCGTCCATGCTTTCGGGAGAGCTCCTCCTGGCGGCCTGGGGGTGAGGGCCGGAACATGAAGCCGGCCATCCACCACAACAGCCTTGCCCTTTAGCCATTGTGTCTTATTGCAGACAGATTAATTAAATTGAGCTGGTGAGTCTAAACAATATGGAGTACCAGTTACATTTCCATTCTATAATGATTAGTAAAGTGATAGGTAAATGTTCAGTAATATATTATTTCAACCTTCTCACTTTAATTAACAGGTTCCTTTTTAAATTTTTTAACTGTATGCAGGACATGTTGCCATTTACTATGACACATATTCATCTTCTTCTTGGAAGAACACACAAACACCTGTTTATTTTTTTACTCTCTCCTGACTGCTTGTAAATCTTTAAGCTTTCATCCATCTATTATCCAACCCGCTATATCCTAACTACAGGGTCATGGGGGTCTGCTGGAACCAATCCCAGCCAACACAGGGCGCAAGGCAGGAAACAAACCCCGGGCAGGGCGCCAGCCCACCGCAGGGTGCAAACACACACACACATACATCAAGGACATCAATGCACCTAACCTGGACTGTGGGAGGAAACCCATGCAGATATGGGGAGAACATGCAAACTCCATGCAGGAAGGACCCGGGAAGTGAACCCGGGTCTCCTAACTGCGAGGCAGCAGCGCTACCCACTGCGCCACCGTGCCACCCTTTAAGCTTTCAATAATACTGTAAGTTAATTTTTCTGAGTATAAGAATTTATTCTCAGTTATTTGAAAGATTCAAGCATGTATGTGTTTGAAAGCTGACATCATATTTCCCCAAAACACAAAATGAACGCATTCTTCAACCGCTACTTTATTGTTTGATTTGACCATGACCACAATGATCATCAGATATTGCTTTGTGTGACTAATTTTTACTAATTTTACTACAAATGTAATTTATACATTTTTAATCTTGGAAAATCCTTTAATCACCAGTCTTGGAGGAATGAGTCTGTATTTTCCTTATTCTGTGATGTATGTGCATGTGAAGTAAGTGCCAGTAACATAAACTTCATGATAAATCAAGTCCAGAGACCAATCCAAGCATTAAGAGCTTGGTTAGAAAATCAGATCCTTGCTTTGTTTCACTCATTTTTAATTTAAGAAAATCCTTTCATTATCAGCCTTGATTACAGACAATGTATTTATCCTTACCCTATGAAGCATCATTGCATCTTAAACTATGGAAACTAGCTTCGCCAGTGACACCCAGGAATGACACTGGGTGACCAACAAGAACAGATTGGTGACAATGGAGAGACAGTTGACAGTACAGAAAGATGGCAACAGGGGCAGGAAGGGGTAAGCAGCCAGAGCTGTATCTTCTATGAGGAACCCAACAAAGCTACAAATCAGCTCTCAGAGACACACCCCCAGGTGTGTCCGAGTGGGGGGAGAGATGATGAGTACCCCATCAGGACGGACCTAACGATAATGACCTTGGAAAACAGATTATCGACAACGATGAGTACATGCATCTGTGGCACTGTCTGCAACAACGAGCAAGGTCTGAAAATCCAGAAATCTGGATCTGAATGAAACGATTGCCACAGGGAAGTGTAGCGCAGTGCACAAGGTCTATTCCTGGTGAGAAAGGGGACGGGCCTGGCTGGGTGACACACCACAGTGCCCAGAACCTCCAAGTGCTTAGCTCTCCTGCTCCTAGCAAAGCTGTTCAGCTGCATTGGATTAAATAGAATAAGTACTGCATTAACGCCAAGGAGGTTAGATGACCTCCAGCTAATCAGCACAGGCTGTGGCACCAGTTTGACAAGAATGTAACCACTATAATCAACTCAACAGGAAAGGGAGATATAGATAAATGACTCCAGACTTTGAGGGCAATCATTGTCAGCTTTGCGGCAGAGAGGTTTGGTGCTAAGGAGCACACAATGACTAGATCTAGCAACACGATGAATCGTAGGGCACAGAACATCAGCATTCATCTTGCTTGCTCCAAGGAAGAGGTAGATTGCTTTCTTCACAACACTCTGAGTGACTGAGCCCTTTTGGACATACCAGACTCAATGATGCCCCCAGTTGTGGAGCTCAACACTACAGAACTCACCTGGAATGATGTCCAAGAGGTGGTTACAGCAGCCAGTGAAGGACCTAGTGATGTACCCTATAAGGTGTACAAGTGCTGCCCAGAGTTCCTCAGAATCCTCATGAAGATGCTGTAAGTGATTTGTCAAAGGGGGACAGTAGCAGAACAGTGGAGGCAGGGGGAGGGAGTCTGGATACCCAAGGAAGAGAATTCAGCTAAGCTGGAGCAGTTCATAACAGTCTCGCTTCTCTGTGTAGAGGGGAATATTTTCTTCAGTGTCCTATCTAGAAGGTGTGACGATGCGGGTTCGACTCCATGCTCCCATTGCTGTTCAGGAGCCCTTGAACCCAACACCGTTGATAATGTCACCGAGATGAGCTAGACAGTGGAGGCATCAGCAAGGAATTGGTTCAAATGTGCAAAAGTGCTTTTATTTTAAAATCAAATCAACAAACAAAATATTCAAAGTGTCCATAAAGTGCAATGCATAGTTCAATAAATAATCCATAAGAGAAACATGGAGATAAAAACAATAGAAACAAAAACAATCCTTTAAAACGAGGTTAAAACGTTCCTTAGGAAGCAGTCTTTAAAACAATGCCAAGGAAGTGCCTAGGAAGATCTGGAGTTAGTGGAGTCTCGGCTGAAACACAAGGCTCTAGTTGGCGTTTTGGCAACAGGGCAGGCAGGTTTGGGAGCAGTCCCACAACCTTGTTATAACAAGGCCCATGGCAAGGATAGAAACCATCTAGACCTGGGCAGGTGTGCAGGAGAATCGAATCAGCAGGATGGTGGGAGGGAGTGCTGGAGAGGAAATTATCTTGTGGTGACATCTGGCAGGCTGAACCACAGAGTATTAAGTTCATGGTTCAAGCCGTGTATGACATCCTACACAGCCCAGTAAATCTACATACCTAGGGGAAAAGTGAGTCTCTAGTATGTCCTCTCTGCACCGGAAAGGGCTCACCAGAGCACATCCTCAGTAGATGCACAATAGCTCTCGGTGAGAGCCACTACTGCTGGTGACAAGACCAGATGCTCAAGTCAGTGGCAGAACCCATCTCTTAAGCCATGGTTAACAACAAGGGTCATCTGCAGCCAGAGGGACATCACCTTTGTCTGGGCAAGACAGCAGCCTCAGTCACAGCCTACAGCTGCAGCTTTCCTGCTCACCTCGGTTTTTGAACAAAAGTGGTCCAAGTACCATGAGCTGGTGCAGCAGTGCAAGAGGGGTGGCTTGAATGCTTGTTGTGCCCCAATTGAGGCAGGGTCAAGAGGCTTTGCTGGCTGCTCTTTATGAAAGGTCCACAACATGCTTGGCATCACAGGAGCTATGAAAAGAAGAGCCATAAAGTCCACCATAGAGGCTGCAGAGAGGGCTTTGGATTAGGAGGTTCGATTTGTGGGCTATATGTGGCAGAAGCTAGGGCCTGATCAACCCTGGATGGTTCACCAGAGAGAGGAGGTCTGATGTTGCAAGACCCAAAAAAAAACACCTGATGACCTCAGGAGGTATCATTAATGATATGCCCCAGCACATCCTATGATGTATTTTAAAGTGACTACCCAGTCGCCTTAGTGCTACAAACTGCCAATAACATAAATGGCATGATAAAGCAAGTCAAGGGAGCAATCCCAGCCTGACACGCTCAATTAAAAGTGTACAGTATTCCAGTTTTCTAAAAGTGTGCACCTATGCACCTAATCTACAGATGATACAATTGGTGGTAAACAAGAATTCTGAACATGACTTGCAAAACAGATTGATTACACAAATGAGTGGACATTTACTCTACTACTGGGCAATTGAGTCTAAAGAATTGCACAGTTTTTCTTCATTTGGTGTAGTTTAATTATAGATTTTCCATTCACAATACTTGCCTTGTAATCATGTTATGCAGCTGTCACTAGAGCTCTGCCAGCATG
Source organism: Polypterus senegalus (assembly GCF_016835505.1). NCBI lineage: Eukaryota > Metazoa > Chordata > Cladistia > Polypteriformes > Polypteridae > Polypterus > Polypterus senegalus. The sequence goes on from NC_053158.1 coordinate 76,026,147, forward strand.
TTAACTTCTTTTTGGTATAAAAGAAATATTGCTTTCCACTAAGATTAGACAGCCTGGCGCACAGCTGTTAGGCAGCCATTTAACATTGCAACAATACAAACTGTTTCCACCTTGGAAGATGACATTTGTTTTAAATGTCACCCACCCCAACAAACCAGAGATGTCAAAGGTAAAACATTAGACTGCACAGCATTCTGTTTGTCAGTGAGGTGCGACTTACAGTAGTGGCCTGAAGGTGAAAGAAACGCAGCCAACTCAGAATACTGCTGTAGTTGTCTGCCTCTAGATTTCAGATTAGTATTTAGCCCTGCATGTATTGTTTGCTATTTGAAGACAAAACAGAGTTAAACAGGTTGCTTGCAATAAATTATTTGCCTAGGAAAATGTAACAGTATATCTTTTAGTGAGATGTATACTATTTTGTTTTGAATTAAAATATGATATTTAACTATTATGTTATTTGCTGTTATTAGTTTCCAATTATACACATTTTTGATGATCATTTTATTGAATTATATAAAAGTATATACTGCAGTGGGCTGGTGCCCTGCTCGGGGTTTTTTTCCAGCCTTGCGCCCTGTGTTGGCTAGGATTGGCTCCAGCAGACCCCCGTGACCCTGTAGTTAGGATATAGCAGGTTGGATAATGGATGGATGGATAAAACTATACATAGTGGCCTCTGGTCGACGCTTGGTCCCCTACAATTGTGAGCCTTTTGTTTCACTTAAAGAACCAAGCTCTGATAAAATGGTGTCCCACCATATGATTCCAGTTTTGCACCTAATGCTGCTGGAAGATGCTCCAGTTCCTTTGACCCTGACATAAATATGCAGGTCAAAAAATGGATGGATGATACTGTTACATAAAAGACACGTTAATAATTTCTCATGTATTAGGACTCCAACATTCTTTTAGTGGGTTGATTTTCTTTCATGTATTTGCTTAGTGGAAAATTGAATGTTATGCAGGAACACTCCCATGACATCCTTCCAAATGTCTCCTTTTACAGCGCCTTTTACAAAAGGAGTTTCTTACTTATCCATGGCGGCTCCTGTTTACCAAAATTTGCTTACGGAGGAGCTCTGCCAGTGTTATCAGGTCTTCTACGCAACCTCCCTTATACCCTTTCTATGAGTGGTGTCACTTCGTTAACTCTTCTGCTCCAAACATTTTTTTTTACTAGTTCACTAGATGCTGTGTTCATTCAATGGACTTTCAGGATGACTGAGGGAAAGCTATGAGTACAAGTATGGTCACATTTGTATATTTGCCCTCAGTGGACTGTCAGTCCATTCTAGACTATTTCTTGACAGTTTGCCCATTGGCTAAACTCTGTCTTGCCTATGATCTAAATAAAGATAAAAGTGGACAAAAATGGATGGAATGAATATTATGTATCAAATGCAAATACCTGAAGTACATCTTTAGAGTTTAATGCCTCCAAAACAAAGGCATTTCTAACAGAAGTTAAAAATATTTTAAATGTAAACCTTGATTTTTTAGGATACTACTAAAATTGTCAAAATCTACTTTTTTTGCTTAGCATATTTTTTAATAATTTTGTTTAATCTTATGAGAAGTTTCATAAATATACATGAGGAAAAACAAATGGTACACAGCCTTTTAATAAAGTTGTTTAAATATATGTGAGTGTATCTGTTCATCCATTTAATGAATCTGCTTGACCCACTGTTAGGCACATGGAAAACCTGAGTCTATCCCAGCAGCACTGAGTAGAAGGCAAGAAACAATCCAGAATAAGGCCAAACCAAACATTTTACCCACAAAAAATGCAAGGAGAACATGAAAACTGAACCCAGACAAAGACAAGGGCCCAGGATTCAATACCAAAACACTACATAAGGTGTCCTGAAAATGAAGCACCCTGACTTGATATCCAGTGTCTGGACTTTGTCCATCTGGAGTCTGCATGTTCTTCCCATGTGTGTATGTGTGGTTAGGTTAGGTTAACTGTCTGTGCTTAATTGGCCCTGTGTACTGTAAGTAAGAACTGTGATGGACTGGCTTCCTGTTGAACACTGTTTTTTGCTTTGCATGCAATGCTGCTAGGATAGGCTTCAGCCCCCCACAACTTTGAGTAAGTGCATTTGAGAATATTATATATACAGTATTTATATTGGGTGCTTTATATTTATCCCTAACTATAGGTTAGCAGGAGGCCAGAGCCAAAACATACAATACATACAAAATATAAAAAGTGACTCTGCATACATGGAAATCTTTTATTGTTATGTACTAAATTGAAAGCCACAAAAATAAAGATTATGGAAAACTATTCTGATATCTAAGATTTCTGGTGTTAATTTTGTTCGCAAAAATAATGCAATTAGTATTTATCAGATGTGGATATACTGCATATCATTCACACTCTCTGTTCTAAGAAATGAAATGCTTTTCAGCTATTGACAATCAGCACTCTAAGACTGTGTAGTGTCTATGTGAATAGCTTGGCCTACTTACAAATCTGATTAGCCTGGTTGTGCTGGTAAAGTTGGGTGGGCTGCTTGTGGCTGCTCTACTTGTAAAGTGAGGGAGTGGAGGCAGGCGGCTATATTTATCAACCTTCCTGTCCATAAAAGGTCGGGAGTGGGTCTCTCACATTCCACTGACTGACAGAATTATTTTTGTGCTGGACCCTCAAGTCCAGTCCACAGCCCTCTTCCTATGTGCTGCTTTGCCTGGATTCAACTTTAGTAACGTGAAAGGGCGTTTATTTTGTTTATTTATTTATTTTTCCACTTGTATTTTTTCATACTTTAGTTTGGTAAGTTTAATTCCTGTTTTCTTGGACGCTGTGGTAAATATTGACTTAGAATTTTAGTAATAGTGTTTTACCTGTACTTAGTCATAATTGCAAGTACTTTATTACACTTGTATTCATTTTAGGACAACCTATTTGTACATTTTAGGGATGTTAAAAATAGAGGATTTTTTCAAGCAGTTTTTCTTAACTTACCACTTACTATTCTGCTGTTATTTGAACAGTGCTTTGCATTGGACTAGCTGACCTAAAGGATTTGGATAAGAATTGCCACCTAGAGCCTCTCAGGATGTCCTCTGTATCCTTACCTTTCTATCAAAAAGAGCACCGACATTATGATCGTTCCTACCGCAACAAAGAGGTGAAGTCGTCCCTCAGTCAGTACCACATGGAGGCTTCCTCCAGCAGCAAAGGGTATGTATTGCATGGCTTTTGTGTCACCTTAAATATATTCAGTAGGAAATTATAAAAGTATAGTATTTCATAACATGCTCAATGTATGCACTTAATTGTCCTAACAGTTGAAATAATGTTTAACTCATCAATGTATGTTCCATAATTGTCATGGAGTGTATTACATACTGTAATTCCTATGCTTTATTCCAGTTTGTAGTATGTATGAAACTGAGTAATACAGTTGGAAGTGATGCCTAAGGCTCATTTTGTGCAATTCGCAATACAAAACACGAGCAAGGAATACCTCAGAGAATACTAGTCAAAGCAGCAAATGTACGGACAATAAGCATGCAAAAAAGTAAACTGCTTCAGATATCAAATTATGTGCAGTCCTACAGTATTCTAATGGGGGAGAATTAGAATCCAGACTTTCAGCATTTTGTGAGAAGATAACAGTTGGTGACAATAACATTTTCAAATGAAAAGCTCATTCACAATACATGTACAGGACAACTTGAATCATAGAGCTGAGTTCTAACAGTAGCTAAATCCACTTAAACATATCTGTAGAATAAAAACTGTTTTTTAAATTATCTTCAGTATCATTTATGTGAATTACAGAAAAGAGACAGGGCTACATTTTATATGAATCTGGCAGTAGACTGCATTATTACAAAATGAAACAAGTTAAAGGGATTTAAAATTATCAGCTTGAAATGGCAATGGCAAAGTGAAACATGGTCATTAGGAGTCCTACATTTTGTTGGTAATTCATATTGAGAAAGAGAGGAAAAGCTGACACATGTTTGGATTGTGAGCGTATTATATAATTCAAATATTTTTTACATATTACATAGATTTTTTAAATTAGCAGAAGCATTGGGCATGGCATGGTTGAATAGTTATTAGCACAGCTACCTTACAACTGCGATCTCTGTCCAGCTGCTGTCTGTGTGGAGATGGCATAGTCTCCTTGTGTCTTTATAATTACCCTGGTATTCCTGCCACATTCCAATAATGTTGAGGTTAAGTTACCTGTTGTTGGAAAACTGGCTTGTGTTAATGAGTCTAGGTGTTAGTTTGTGAATATTTCCTCTGATGGACTGACATGATGTTTCTAGAATAAGATTTCGCTCTCTGTGACCATATTAGTAATTTTAAAACAATGGGTGGGGGAATGGAGAATGGATTGGTACAGTATCATGATCTCTACCTAGGATTATGATCTTGTCATAGTGGGGAAATTTATGGTGCTCATTAATTCCTCTGACTAAGTTGTCTTGAGATATGTAGTTCTGATAGAGATACCCATGACAAATTGATCAAAGAGGATGGACCAGACAAAGAATGATCATAATTTGACCCTCACAGATGTCCTAATTAAACCTAATAGAAGCTCTTCCAGAGCTGAGACACTAGATCCCATTCTTGGAGATAGGCTTCAGAGTGGTGTTCTCCAATGAGCATCTGGTGAGTGGGAGACCCATATAGCCCAGTAATGCACACCAGAAAAGCTGCATGGAACTGTCTTGTGGGTTAAATGTAATAACATTCAGGTGACAGGCAAAAGTTGGACATAGCTAGATGTAGTAGAACTTGACAATGAAAACTGGCTTTTGGAATGTGGAGCAATATGTTTTTTGTCAACTTAGTACTATTTCTTGGTGAACTGGCTCAGAAAGATGAGTTGACTGCTGGGTACTGAAGGAATGTTGGGAACAACTAGTGGATGCCTCCATTTAGAATGAATTCAACTCTCTTCTCTGCAAGAACTTGTGCTGAATATCAGGAGAAGTATGGGATGTAGAGTCATAATAGACCCTTTTCAAGACCTCAGGAGAAGCTGTGGCTAAAAGATTGTTGATGTCTACCATGGTGACAACTATAAGGCATGCTGCTAAAGTCCAGCAATAATTGAAATCATCAGAATTAAAGATGCCATCCATAGTATCTCTGCAGATTTGACGGAAAGACACAAAAATGGACAATCATGGCAATAGCCAAAGCGAAAGCTTGTGTATAGATGGAGTTGGGTGAGACCTTGGAGAATAAGTTCTGGAAAAAATTCAGAGAGGTTTTAATGAACCATGCCAATTTTTCCTCAAACATTCCATCCATCCAGTGTCTGGACTTTAATCAAATTGTGGGTTATTGGGACTGGGGTCTATTCTGACAGCACCAGACAGGAAGCAAGGAAACTGGTCTGAAAACTGTGCAAGTGAATCTCATAGCACACTCTCATAAATGTGACACTCAAAAACAGAAGTTCACTTCAGAGCTGCCAATTAATCTAACAAGCACATGTTTGTTATTTGGTGGTAAAGCATTGGTATTCAGAGGAAAAAAGGAGAGAAGATTCAAATTCAACATACCGAATAACAGGAATTTAAACCAGATTACTGGGAGCTGTGAGTGAAAAGCACTACCAGAAACTCACGTCTGTAATGGAAGTCAATATGTAGAATGCAGAAACTGCGGCCTAGTCCACATTAACACAGGTAAATTTGACAACACATAATTCTTCATTAATTTTCTTCATTTTTTAAATTCTAAACATCCAGAGTGAACTAACATTTTTGAAAACACTCTCCAAAGGGTTTACCTTTGAAAATGTTGGGTCTCTCATAGCATTGTGGATGGGGAAAACAGCTTTTCGAAAACACTGATGCGTGATTGGCATGTGATCAGACAATGACTTCTGTTTTGTCAGGATAATTCCCATTGTGGTCTTATCTTTGCTGTGGGAATAATCCAATCTTACATTCTCTGCATTAGATACTGTGCCTTGTAACAATTATTTTGCTGTATTTATTTTGGCTCAACTCCCAGTCTATACTTTATGTGGCTTTGGCTACATTAAATTTGTTTGACACCTTTTAAAGCAGTTGTCCTTAACAAAATAGTCTGGTTTGATGTTTTCTTCAGATACTGTTTATTTTCCTCAATTTGGTTTGCATTTACTCTATAAACAAAGACACTTCTCTCCTGACTGACAAACCATTCACGCACAGTAGGAAATATCTACACATTTTGGCATTTGGTACACTTCTAGAAAGTGATCTAAAATGTTACTGTGGACAGAAAACATTTGAAATGAAAATACTGCAGCTTTTGGCTTATTTGTAATTGATAAAGCAATTTCAGAAAATGCACGGATGGATGAAGAACCATGATCATAAATATTACTTGATTGATTTCAGTATACAATTGACTTATTCTGTAGAACAAACAGAAACTGTACAACAAATAAAAAATTCTTCCATTATTTTTTTTAAACCATTTTTCCATTACAGACTTATGAATAGTCAGCACTTATTTTTGGAGCATTAGTTAGGAACCAGACCTAGACAGGATATCAGTCCATCATAGGACATATTTAGGTATTTACTCACATTCATTAATAATAACCACTTTAGAGACAGCAATTAATCTAACCCGCATGTGCTTGGGCTGATAGACAATTCTGGGACACATAGACAAAGACCTTGCCAACATGGGGATAATATGCAGACTTTATACAGGTAGTAACCAACCCAGCAACTGAACCCACATTCCACTTTCAAAAGATTTCACTTTGTTCCCACCTACTTCCACACTGAACCGTGTTTCGTCCCTCCTGGTCCTGCGTGCATCACTCTTTATGTCTCACAGCACACAGCATTAAGTCATGTCCCTTAAGGCCTGTGGAACACCAGTCTAAATATGTGATTTTAAATGTTAAACAAGTGCTGTTTTAAATTAGCACGACCTTTGCCAGAGATAGAGTGATGCTTTTCAAATACCATCTCTAATAAAATGTAAACATTTTAGTTTGTTTGATTTTTAGATCACTTTTCACTTTTGTGTATGTCGTGAATAATAGTGTAATTTCTCCTTTAAGTATAATCGCATAACTGATGCATAAGGGGGTCCCACATACTTCAGACCTGTGGCATACCAGTGGATTGTGCTGATTGTGCAAAGCACAAGGGCTTACAAGCTTGGGTAGCCCACTCGGGGCCATATAGATTGAAAAAAATTGAATAACTCAAATCACTTGCACAGTTCATTGCGTTATTAATTCACAGTTTCAGTGACATGTTTGCACCATCGCTAGGCTGGTCCAGTCCAATCCATGATGATATTATGTATTTGGCAGGCCTACAGTTTATATGAATTTAGACTTCGGGGGTTCGGAGGCTTGAAGCCTAATCGGAGGCACAACACGTCCTAGTCTGCCCTAAACAGAAGTGCACATTCCCAAATTTGGCGACTTTTGACGTGCCATAGCGGACGTGAACGGAAGAAATGTAAAAATACATTATTATCATAGATAATTGTTAGAACAATTTGACACTTTTTATACTCTTGCCAAACGGCACCATGTCGGCCAGTAGAAGTGGATCTGGCAAACATTATAAGAGTGGTGCTATTAAACGTAAGGCACACCTGCAACAGGAATTGAAAAGCGCTAAGCTTACCAAGATTTCTACCCTTCTCAAAACTGAGCAAGAGCCAGAAGTGGTAACTGAGAGTGCTGATGCTGGTGAATTGTCACAACAGTCGCAAGCAGGTTATGCAGACAGTGCAGTGAATAAAATGGTTGCAATTACCAAGTCTGAAAGTAGTGATACAATGTCTTCAGATCAGGTGCTATCTGCTAAAACCGTTAGAAATGGAGAAACTACTAAAGACAAACAAGCAATATATATGACCAAGCAATTTCCTATCAACAAGGCAAATTTCTTGGAACCATTAACACCTCACTTTATGATGTCCATTTTCTCAGAACTTGAGTAAAACAGGTCCATTGTGTAGCAGTATCCTGACAGCTGCTGTTGTCGTTTTAATTTGTCACAAATTGCTTCATTTTATAGTACAGAACAGTTTCTACTTTCTAGCTTATGTTACATTTTAATCATCTTCCTTCACGAAGCTGTCTTGGAAAAGCAAGCGGGTCCACATCTTACATATATTTATGTACTACTACTACTACCCACACCTCCCACATTCCATTCCCACAATTTATTTTATTTTTGCTAACCTACAGCTGCCCTAATAAAGCGATTAAAAAAGTTATTACAAATTCCATTTAGAGAGCCGGTTTGTTTGTCACCAGCGTGTGATCACCACTGCCCAGTCGACCCCCAGGATCTAGTTCTGAATAAATTACTAACAGTTATACTAGACAGGAGGGGTCCACCTCAGGGTGCTGCAGAGGGGCCTTCAGCAAGCTAGCTACACTACTGCTTTAGCAGTACCTGTCTGCACATACACACAAAGCAAGTGTCCTTTAAATACATGAAACCAAGTCTGCGACTTTCACATAGGTTGCACGTGTAGTTTTCTGTTTGGACTTTTGGTTTGTATGTGAAGGTCCTGCTGGAATATGATTCACAGCCTCAGGCTCCTAAAGTTTATCTTCACTATTAGAAAATGTCTCAAGTGCTAACTGGCCAATGTTTCTTATAGTTATTAGTGCAATTTGTGTTTCACTAATTGCCACATTTGAAAACTTAAGTAAACACCAAAATCAAGACATGTCTTGCATAAATGACATGTTTAATATATTCCATAAATATAGTTTGTGTGTGTACTGTATATGCAAATGATTCGTTACTGTATTTCCTTTACTTACTTTTGGTCTGTACATATACAGTATATAAATTCTGCACTGTGAACAAGTCACCAAAGATTAAAGCAGTGAATTGCTTGTTACTTTTTATAACGCATAGTGAGGTCTGCCTCAGAAATTCAGTTTTTACCAAACATATCTCAAATCCACTTAATCCAATTTAGAGCTACAGGTTACCAAAGCCTATCCCAGCAATAGTGAGCACATGGCGGTTTAAGTACCAGTTCATTGCAGGGCCTAGTAACACACACACACACACACACACACTCATACCCAAATGGAGCCAATTTGGAATCACCAGTCAATCTAAACAGAAAATCCACCCTGATACCTTGAGAATGTGCAAATTCTACACAGACAATTTCTGGCACAGGATTTGATCACAGGATGTTGAATCTGTGAGGCAGCCAAGTCAAGTGAAGTCAAGTCAATTTTATTTATAGAGCTCATTTAAAAACAACAGAGGTTGACCAAAGTCCTCTACAGCTCCGTAAATACACCAATACATATATATATATATACAGTAGTAAATAAATATACCTAAAACACTAACAAAAACTCAGCAACATCTGTCCATCATTCAACCCTCTATATCCTAACTACAGGGTCATGGGGGTCTGCTGGAGCCAATCCCAGCCAACACAGGGCACAAGGCAGGAAACAAACCCCGGGCAGGGTGCCAGCCCACCGCAAGACGCACACACACGCCCACACAATTTAGAATCGCCAATGCACCTAACCTGCATGTCTTTGGACTGTGGGAGGAAACCCACTCTGACACGGGGAGAACATGCAAACTCCACGCAGGGAGGACCCGGGAAGCGAATCTGGGTCTCCTAACTGCAAGGCAGCAGCGCTACTTACTGCGCCACCGTGCCGCCCCGTAAACACAGTAGCAGTAACTACTATACCACTAAATACAGTTTTTATATTCAAACATCTGATAATTTTTTCCCAGAAATGCTTATTTAAGCATATAGCAATGAACATTGTGAAGGATATAAATTGGAGTTTCTTTAATTGCTGTGGTTCAGAGTTTTATGGAATTTCCAGCTTCCCTTCTTCCATACTATATACTGTAATAATCATCAATGCCTGGAATGAGAAAGTTTCTGTATATAAGAATCTGAAAATACCTACCAAGCAATAGTTTGTCATAAGTGAAGATAATTTTCTTATTTTTAAGACTACCTCCATAAGAACTATAAATAGTCTGTAATATGAAATACAGAACCAAAGATGTTAGAGACTTTTGTTGTAGCTTTCATTTGCCTTTTATGCTGACTGCAAGGGGCAGCAGCAGAATTTAGTTAGAAAAGGAATTGGGAGATAATTTAAACCTAAGCAGATAGTGGTAGGTCATAACCTGGATGTCAATAGACACATAACCAAGACTCAATATGTCCAACAAAAATCATAGACAAATAGAGAGGACAGGACTTCTTAAACGTCCGATAAACACACACGTAACCAGAGTCAAAACGTTAATTTTAACTCATACTCAAAAAGCACAGCTGGAATTGGTTAAGCAGAAATAATTCAAGATAGCAAAAGAATTTAAGTTTAAGATTTGGTTTGAGTCAAACCAAGGACAACCAGGAAGTGCACAACATGGCCTTTAGCAGATGTGACCATGAGACTGATTGACTTCTGAAACTCCAAAAATGAAGTCTAAAGAATTTTTAGTGGTCAGAGAGAATTTATAAAAATTTAGAACCAAGAACCTGATCAAGCCCCCGTTGTTTTCTATTATCAAGATGGTATCAAATGAGCAAAGATCAACTGTCTGATCACAACAACTTGAAGCAGTTCTTAAAAGGCTGCCAGTAAATGAACACCTCAGTGGGTTTTCATTGAAACCAATTCACTTAGCTGACCATAAGTCTTACTTTGAAATGATATTTTTGAATATTTAGAATATTTAGTATCATATGTCTGTGCTCAGAAAATGGACATAAACATAGGGGGAGAAGCTGGTCTTCAGTTGAAATCCTTGATCCCATGTGAATACGTTTCCTCTGCTTGCACTGCTCTGATTTTCTGGGAGTATTTATTTAAAAAATGTTAGCAAAAATGAATACATTTTGCCCATTGTAAGCCTACGACTGGAATACTTGATGCGTGGATTATGCGACAAGATTAAAGTGAAATTTTTTCCACTCATTAAATAATATTGTTTACTGTGGTCCAGCGTAAGTATCCACAGACATCTATTCTATCAGAAAGTTTGTCATCTCTACTCTCCATAAAAACATATGATTATTTTTTTTTTTTCGGATGCCACTACAAGCCACATGGGGTAAGTAACATAAAAAATATCATTTTTGGGTGCAGTGTAGTAAGACACATTGCTAAATAATTCAACATAGAACTGAAAACATATAACATAATCAAAACAATGCTCAAAAAAGAATAGAAAACATAGTATACACAATAAGTTCATTTAAATTGCAACAAAATGAATTAAATTACATTTAACCTAGAATAAGTTTTTGGCTTAATCTGTCATTTTTGGTCATGGCACCCCATCCTCATGACACCTGATATCAGCACCACAAGCATTTAAAGATGCCAGCATGGCACTCTAGTTATTATAGTTTAGAGATAAAATCCCAAATAATCCAAATGTTATCTTTTGCAGTTTTGTTGGGATCCTTTCTGTTAGGATTCTTAATGTTCTTCTGTATTTTTTTAACCAAAATTTTTGATTACTGTACTGTATTTTGGTTCTTATACGTGGTCCTTGTCTTCCTGTTTATGGGTACTTTTAACTTGACCTGTCTTTTGACTACGGTTTTTTGTCTGCTACCTAATACTCTTTCATGTCCTGATTATTTTAAAGCTTAAGGCTTATTCATTTATTTCAATTATTGTTATTACATTGCATGATTCATAAAGTAGTTTGCAATAGTGCTCATTTATAAAGGCATCATAAAAATAAATCATTTAATGTAATCTTACTACTGACCTTTAATATTTGACTATGCTTCTAAAATGTACCATATATAGATTCATCGTAATAATTCTATTGATTGCATGTGCATAATTTTGTGATAATGATTATTATGAAAGATTCCAAATAAAATAATAATATGCTATAATTTGTCCTTATTGAGGACTATTCCTCCTATGTGCCTAATCATGCCCCCATAATCCTGAATTGGATGAAGTGGGCTTAAGATCGTTTAATACTGCTTTTCACTCATTACAATGTGTTTTTTAATAGGAATTCATTATGAAATGCTTTCTAGTAAAAAGTAACATTCACCTTTATTTCTTTGCCTATGAAAATCATTGCATATGCCTTGCTTATAATATTTTTTGTAATCATTCTGTAATGTAAACAGACTATTCAAAGGAATAATTAGCTGTAATATTAGTTATACTTCTTTTACCTGTAGTTTGTTTCACAATAGATGCTATCTTTAACTGCATGGCCCCATTCAAATTGGCTAGCAGGTTTCTAATTTATTTTGCATTTATAACCATAAAAATTACTGAGAGTTTCCAATCATGTGCTCATTTGTGCACTAATAAAGCTTTGTGAGGTACTTGCCCACCACGTCTGTGAAACAGACAGCAGTTAGGCTGCTTATCGGCCCTTGAAAGATACACTAGGTGGGCTGCTTGGCAGACCACAGCAGCAAGCAAACGCCATATGAGCAACTAACAAGTCAGTCATGTCAATCTTGTTACACACGTGTCAATTGTTCACAATAATTTGAATATGCTAAGCATTTAGGCAACAGGGTACATTGACATATGTAATACTGTACCTGAATATTAAATGATCAAGTAAAAGTTTCCCTGCTGGTCATTGCCTGTACTTAATAGAAACACTACCATGTTCTGTATCCAGCAGAATATGCAGCAGATATCTCCATACCCCCAAATTTTTTGTAGTGAAAAATTTTCAAGCCCAGGAAGGAAACTTTTTCTTAATCCATAAAATACCAAAATAATACCATTATATTGGTCTGCTTCCAACTCAAATCAGTGAAAAACAGGCCAGCAAATCTGTCATGATAGAAAACCAGGCTGTAGTGAACTACTCCTATTAGATTGTCTAAAAGAGTTTTTATTTTATATGCTTTCCATTTCCTTGAGAGGAAAATATTTGATTATTTATTATTAGCAACTGATAAAAATGTTAAGGATTAAAATGTTTTTACCTTACAAGTAAGGTATATTTTTCATTTTCTTATTTCCCAGGATTTGTTGCTGCCTTGTACATGATGTTACCAAAACAGAACCCATCTTCCTCTAATGCAGAAAGTGTTTTAAACAACATCTTTGAAATGGATGGAGAAATGAAGTTTTTATTGCGCTTTACACATGTGCTTATTTTTGGCACTAGAATATTATTATATATTTTTATTATTTTTTGCCACTATTTATTCATTTCTTCTTTCATTCATTTAGCTTCTGAATCTACTAAGTCCAATATAGGGTTACAGAGACAGCAGCATCCATAACAAAAGCTGAATCTCTTGCCTCCAGTTTAATGGTATCAGTAACAATAGTGACAAAATCCACTTTAGCTCAGCAGATTGGTTGCTTGTTTTTGCTCCCTACAGTAGGACTAGAGTGCATGTTGTTGCATGTTTGCAACTCAAAGAAAAAAACTGTAGAAATAAATGCATGATAGTGTGTAAAGGTCTGGCCAGTACTTGATTCTAAAGAGAGTTTGTCAAAGAGCACTACAGCACTTTTTTATTTTTACCACTCACATGCTTCCTTTCAAGATTCACAGCTTAGGGAGCTTACCTTCTGAGCTCTTTACCTGCAGTATTGATCTGGATATTGGAAGAAGAACACTGGGACTAGCTAGCACAACATATTTCTTTTATAACAATATAAAGTACTATCCTATAATGTAAACCTACTGTAGCCCCTCTGCACCCAGAATACTACACAAGAGGAGAAAGCTACAAAAAAATGGCTTCTTTGTTAAACAAAATGCAAACACAAAAGGAAAAGTACTAAGTACAAATAATTTGAACAGAAACAAAAGTCCTGCTTCTTCTCTGAGCATACCAAAAGTGTCTAAAAACCTCAATGTACCCAATGGTGATTTCTGGTTATGGGTTATGGTGAAGGAGTGTGTGTATAGCAGGAAACTTTGTGATATCAATGATCTGAAGGACAGAATATGGACTGTGGTATCATCCATTCCTGCGAAATGTGTGTCCAGGCTTTAAATAGTAATGTTGCTTGTTGGTTTTTGAATGTTGAACATGATGGCGAACAGGTTAAAACATTCCTGTAAATCATCTTGCATATATATGAAGTATGTTTTGAGAATAAATTGTTTCCACCATTCAAATGTTAACATAATTTTGACTCACCCTGTATATATATATATATATATATATATATATATATATATATATATATATATATATATATATATATATTGTGGTGGATGGCTGGCAGCTCATCCTGGCCGGGACATCCCTGAGATGGAAGAATGGGAGAAGGCAGCTTTTCTAGGAAATTGCCTCCCTAAAATGCTAGATGGCAGCTCCCCTGGAGAGTAACGGTGCTCCGGATTCCCACAGGGCATCCTGGGACTTGGAGTGCAGTTTCTCAGTCCTGTTGTGTACTGTGGGTGCCACCAGGAGAAGCTGTGAGAGGACCAGAGGAGACATGCCTCATCCATAGCACGAGGACGGGAGCCCTGAACTACTTATGTACTGAAGAAAAAGTCGATACTCCATCTGACTTGGAAGTGCTAGCAAGCCTAGCAAGTCACGTGGGATGAAGGATAGAAGCACTTCCGTGTCAAGGACTATATAAAGAACTGTTGTGAAGCCAGCAGGCGAGCTGGAGTCGGAAGGAGTGTGACAAAGCTTGCTGGGAGGTGGAGGAGAGAATTATTGTGTTTACTTATTATATTGTATTTCCTGTTTACTGTGGCTGGGGTGCTTTGGAGGCACGCTTAGAAAGAAGAAGACACAAAAATACTTCTGGGTGCTTTTAACCTCTAGTATATATATATATATATATATATATATATATATATATATATATATATATATATATATATATATATATATATATATATATATATATATATATATATATATATATATATATATATATACATCTATATATATATATATATATATATATATATATATATATACATCTAGTATATATATATATATATATATATATATGCCTTCTAATTGGGTACTTTGGCTTTCTACCAACACCGTAAAAGATGTATAGGTTAGGGTTTGCTGAAATGGCCCTGCATGGATGTATGTGTAAATAAGTCCTGCACTTAGTGGCACCCTATTCAGGGCTGTTTTCTACCTTGCATTTAGTGCCAGCCTGGCTTTTACCCCTTGCCAAACTCACTTAAATGAGTGTTATGTTAAAATTTTAGTAAAAGTGATATTGTAACTAATTCAATTATTTAAATAAATATTTTCTATGTTTCAAGTTATAAATAATGACATTTCAAAGCATCTTTAGAGGTGTTATACCATATCTAGAGTGCATGCAACCTCTGCTTACTCAGCAGACATTTGCTGAGTCTCCATCATAAATACCTATTGTTAAGGAATTCAATGGTAAATCACCTGATTTTTTTAATGGTGCATTTTTTCCTGCAGATTGAAGGTCGCCCATTCATCTGGTGAGAAAATGGAAATGACATCTTTGAAGTTGAGCCCACTACCTAAGAGAGCAAAACCCTCCTACATTGCTTTTGATGAGAGTGACATAATTGGCTATGTTGTTCCAGTATTTAGAGGCCGGTATGTTCAGATATGTTTGATACTTTCACAATAATTAAGGTTACTGAATTTTCATGTACTGATTTAATAAGCCCAGTCTATCTGCTTGTTGCTTGTATTAGTTTCTGAGTGGACAGCTTTTCAATTTAATTTCAAATGTAACTGTATTTGGGGTAATAATCAAAATGGAAACAATGAAATCTGAACTGTCCTGAACCAAACTGGACTTTGAACTTTACTGCCAGGCAACATGGTTGCTAAGAATTTCTCTTGGTCTTACATCCATACACATAACAAGGTACATAGAAAAAACGAAGTATACAATACATGATATCATTAAACCATTATATACAGTAAACACAGATATATAAATCAATATAGTAAAGTAGAATTGTATTCCTGCCCAATAATATATTAAGTAAGTCCTATAAAAATAAATATATTTTATATTAAAAGAAGGAGAATAGAAATCAGGAAGAGACTGTGTTTAAACACAGCCACTGCAGTAGGAAAGAAATTGTTTCTATGTCTAGCAGTTCTTGCTTTTAGTGACCGGTAATGTTTTCTCGATGGTAGTAAGTGAAGTTGATGGTTACCCGGGTGAGTGTAGTCTTTGCTTATATTTGCAGCTTGTTTCCTCGACCCATGATGTATACAGACATTAAGTGAAACACAGTGAGTTCTGCAATTTATATGTACTTAATAAAACATAAACTTCAATTGTGTCAAAAGTGTTCTCAACTAACTGACTGTTTCAATATATACTTCCTGTCCTCTGGCTCAAGGTGACTTTAATCTTCTCTTGGGGGTCATTTTCTGCTAAGCTATGGAATCATCTTCAGGGTCATAGTGGTCTTTTTTCGGCTATGGAGACACCAAGCTAGAAATCCTTTTTACAGACCTCTAGTGCCCTATGCTATGCCTTAAGTGAACAACAAAATGCCTTTGCACTTAGTTAGAGATCATGCATTGCCACTTAACAGACTGAAAGTTTATGACTGGCTTTCTGTTAGTCCTCACCTTTAAAAGGACAGCATAATCCCAATTCTACCAATCTGTGAGTATGTGCTGCCTCCTATTGGCCAGGAGATATTCTGAACCCTACCAGTACTCCTTTCATTCTCTCTTTTTGTCAGAGGATCAGGCATCACTATTGTATATTGGGGTTTACCCTCCCTTTAGCATTCAAGGGGAAAATATTTATTCCCTTCATAACTCTTTCTCTCTCCAGTGCATTGTACTTCTGAATATTCCACACCACCCATTGTCTTTTTAGACAATCTTCCTACAACCCACTTGTTTTCCACTCTTTGCCCTTTCTCTTAGAATCCAGTCCTGTACAATCTTTCCACCTTTGCATGCTCCTGTCAACTGGTACTTTATCAAAATTTCAAGTTGTTTATGTTCATGCACACATAGTACAATTAAATTCATAATTGCACGTCTCCTCAGAACAATTAATAAAAATACAATATAAAAGAAAGAATAAAAGAAAGAAAGAAAGAACATACCTCATGCATTTCAGAACAGGTAATCCACCTAAATCTAAGCATGCTTGGGCTCGGCCGGTACCTGGATGGGAGACAAACCAGGAAAAGCTTGGGTTGCTGCTGGAAGAGACTCTCTATGGTCATAAAAGATCTCTGGGCATCCTTTGTAAAGAGTAGGGCATGTTCCAATGTCCTGACTACATTGGCCACCGTGGCCTTCTTATTCTAGCCCCCTAATCATCCTCTGCCTAAAACTGACTAACCTTTACTCAAACCTTCACCAGCTGATGTGTGGTGAGTGTACTGGTGCAAAATGGCTACCATTGGATCATCCAGGTAGATGCTGTACATTAGTGGTGGTTTAAGAGGCTCTCCACTCAGTATATAAAGCACTCTGAGTAATGCAAAGAATTAATGGTATGATAGATAGATAGATAGATATAATTATATACAATATAAACAATATGCATTTGCAAGTATTATTTATCTACATATACTGTATGCAGTACATATACACTGTTACCTGTGCTAGCTTAAAGGGGAAAAGTAAGCACGGAGATAGCATTAACATAAATTAATCTTGTTTTTACAAGTAGTGAAATAAAACAGGTGACGTTGTGTATGTAGATACCCATACAGTAAGTACTATGTATAGCAATATAATAAACTTTGTTGAATCCTGAAGATGAGGATAAATATAATAGAAGTGATAAACATCATCTGAAAAAATAGGAGAGAATAAAAGAATGAAGAGATGAATATAAACATAAGAGACCATTTTAAGAAGAGCCTAATTCATATAGGAATTTTTGAGCATTTTTAATGAAGATATTTAGATTACAAAATAAAGTTACTAAAGCAAAGGTGCAACACAGAGGGTGCATTATTGACACCTAAAACAGAAATAGTAATAGTAGTATTAATACTGCCACATGTACGGTATAAAGTACAGTGAAATGCCTTGTTGCATGTAACTATTGAAAAGTAATACATAACTTCCATTTTATTTAATAGAAAACACATATAAGCTTACCTAAGGTATTCCTTAATCTTGCATCTATTCTTCCATTCCCGGAAATCCTGTGGGAAAAGACTTTTTTAAATCTGTCATCTTAGGCAACATTAACACAGATTTGAAAAGAAGCTCAGTTTACCTTTCTGGACAGGAGAATCTTCAAAAGCATTTGTCTAGTCAAAAACAACAACAGTGAAGAAATGGTTTTCCTGTTACTGTTTTGCACGCACACACTTCAAAGACAATGGAAGAATAAACCAAGGTTTGCTATGAACATATGCAATGCCAGTAAAGAAGTTTAAAATGACATGGAAGGGAGTAGCAGAATTAATGATTACTTTATTACCAAAGTACAACTTGGAAAAATTATTGAAGAATAAATTAACCACCAATATGATTCTCATAGAATTCACAAAATTGAGGTTACTAAAACTTTAGGAACCAATAATTATAATATTAAAATATATATAAAATTATAGTATATGCATAATATTATGATATCATTTTATTCTATAGTGTTTTGACATTGTGAATATGCAAAACATGATTCATTTTAATTTCCAAAAAATGCATTTTGAATAAGTCAAGTCTTTGCAAACTGTGACAGTAAAAAAGCAGTAAAAAATATTTCCTGCAATGCTGATAGTGTAATACACAAAAATACAATCAATATGAAAATAAATATGAATCCAAAGAGGAAGAATTAAGGAAATCAAATAAACAAAATACTACAGAACAGGCAGCACTCCAACAGCATTGCAAAAAATAACACAATTAATCATATGGCCAAGGGACACAGGACGGCAAATGTTTAAAAGGAAGATCAGAATTGCCAATATTCAGCTGACAATTATTCAAAAGTCAAACGTAAAATATTTGGCAGTTAGAGAACATTTAAGGAGGAGGTGAAACGTATTAAAAGCAGCATGCCAAAGGTTGCTTTTTTTCCGATGTTTTCACTAATGACAGGGTTGGTAACGTAGTGATAACTACACTATTGGGAAAATTCATCTTAAATTAAAGATTTTACAGAATTTATATATTAGAAAACAACATGCCAGAAAGACTAACAAATTAATGACAAATTGGGGAAAATCTAAAGGACAAAAAGCAAATGTAACTAACACTTCCCTGTCATATAAAAAGGTTATTAGGCCAGTTACCTTAACTTGTATCTCAACCATCCTAGAAGTGATTATAAAAGAAAAAATATATAAAAGTAGCTGTTCTTTACAGATTGGAACACAGGTTTAGTCAAGGACGAGTCTGTTGTGCTTATATGTTGGGAGTGTATTATTCAACTTACCTTTCCAAATGCTTTTTCTAAGGTACTTGATGAGATGCTAGACATTAAAGGGCAAGCAGTAAGCATTCAACGTGTCTTATGTAGATGGACGAGAACCTGGTCATAAGTGCAGAAAGCAACACATAATTGTGCAAGTGCGTCTTTCTGAGTTGATTTTAAAAGTTGAGTGCTGTAAGTATTATGCTGTGGTCACTAGCCTTTTTAAATTATGTGAATGATTTACAGATAAATGTAATTAACAAGGGGCCTTACTTTAACACTGCATTAACTGGATTATCAGAAATTGTGGGCTCAGTAAAAGCCCCTCACCTAGTCTATAAAAATATTACATTTTGTAGGACAAAAGAAAAATGAAAAAAGTAAATATATACAAATCCACAATGTGAGGTCCTGCAACTAAAATGAATAATGTTTTAAAAAGATTTGGTCATAGTGGACTTACCACTGGCAAATACCTGATACCACACAGAAGTGATTAATACTGCAACTAAGACACTGGACTCATTGGGTACAACCAAAAGACATTATGCTAAGTAAGTTATACAATGTACTTGTGACACCATGTTTGGAATGCTGGGAAAATTTTCAGTTACCATAATGCAAAAATGAAGTAATGGCATTCATAAAATTCCAGAAAAGAGTTACAAGACTAATTCCAGGACCATAGACCTTTCTGGAAAGACTAAAGGAGAATGTATTACCAGTGGTACCAGCAACAAATGCATTTTACTGAACTGTGAAAAATTATGACAATAAATTGAATGATAATTGAAATTGAAAACAAAGATTTAAAAGGAGACATAATGACTTACCTCCTACTTCCCAAAGATGAGCAGATTACAATAAGTGAAGACTCTAAATAAGTGTATAAGTGAGTGTGGCCTGAAACGCTCCAGGGCCCACTCAGCATTGTTTTGTATCTTGCACCCAGCCTTTATAATGGCTCTCTGCTCTCCAGAATAATTGAGTCATAAAATGGATGGATGAATAATTAAGTATTTAAAAATATTAAGGGAATTAGTAAGAATGATGCCAACAATTAATCTAAGTGACATTCTTCATCAAGGGCAAAGTAAGGCAGAAACAAAAAAAAGAACTGCAAAAAAATGTAACATGCTACTTAGTAACGTATTTGAAAGATTATGATTATGAATCTTTAGAGTACAAATTAACTGCTTGTGTTTTTCTTACATTTTTTAATAGAGCTCCAAAAACAGATCTGATTCTGGTTTTAAATTTATGTATAGTCTGCCATCGAAGGAGAAAATGTTTATATTATGTTAAATCATTTGACATTTTTCTCTTCAGCCGAGAACACATTAGTGGAATAACTGACACTGAAGAAGAGAGGATTAAAGAGACCGCTGGATATGTTGCAAGAAGAAACCTTTTATCTACTGGTGAAGGTGTGACGGTTGTTGCTAACACTGCAGAAGAATCATTAGCTGAGGAAAGATTTGAAAAGAAGAGCAGGAAAGTCTCTGTCAGAGAATCAGCCGAACGGATCAGCTTAAGAAAGAAGGTGAGTGTGATCTACACTAGATACCAATTGTTTCTCAACCTGTAAGTTTTATTGTTCAGTTGAGCTTTTTGGATATTTTTTTTTTGTTTTGTTTTTATCTCAATTCATGATAGACTGTAGTAAATTGCATCCTAAGCACCTGCTCATTGAATAACGGTTCTTTAGTGAGATACTAAATTGGAAAATTCACTAATGGGCCTCAACAGATTTAAAAAATACAAATTCTTTACCAATATAACAAGACACTAAATAACAAATAGTTGTGTGTCTTTTGTCATGTACTGTATATCTATTTATTTTTATTAACGGTCAGCAGTGTAGGGCCGATTTAACTACTTTCTATTAAATAGGACCAAATAAAAATAAAATAATTGAGAAGAACTTGAATGGTGCCTATAAAATGAACAGTCTTGATGGGGTTTAGTGCAAAAGAAATGATGACAGACAAGTAACAATGTTGGCTTCCCTTCTAGCTTATAATCACACTGCTCACAATGAAAGCTTCTCTAATGTGCAATATTTCTTAATTAAGATTGTTTCCCAACCTTACTGATATTAAAACAGGTTTGGTTCCCATAGTACTGTTATGATTAAGAATTTTTTAAACGTCTTCTGTTAGAATTAATTGAGCACATGCAATTTAAAGTGCCTATTAATTCCTCATAATATATGCAGCAGTAGTAACATAGTTTAGGTTAAGCCATTTGCAAATGATTTTACTGTCAGACTCTCAAATAGTACAAAAAATAAATCTAGCATGTTATTTTAATATGTTATTACTTTTAGACTACATTAAAGAATGGCTTTTGTTTAGCATGTCTGAATATTACACAAACTTCTTTTTGATATACGTATGTAAGTAATTCAGATGTTTCCTTGTAATTGAATTAAGGATGTAACATAGCATTACTGTGCTAACATTGTTTAATACAGAACGGGCTACAGAGGAGACTGATTTCCCCATGCCTGCGCTATGCTAAACAGGACTAGGACTAATTTAATATCGAGAATTAAAAACACTACAGTTTTGGAGTCTCTCCCAACATTTCTCAGTTATTATATCAAGTATAATGAAGCAGACTGCCAGAGTAATGTGGTGATGGTATATGCATGAAGACTTTACTTTTATGCTAAATATAATGGTGTAATTTAATTGACATCTTGTCTAGAAAAAATAAGGCAGAAAGTAAAATAGCAAATAAATTTGCTGCATATTAAATGCTATGTGACTTTATTCCATTTTAGTACCCTTTTGAAAGACAATAACTATGCTCAGACTAGGGCAACATGGTGTGTTGAGTACTGCTGAGGTACAAATGCAGCACCCTGGGTGGAATTACATACTTGGTTAAGGTTAGCGTCTCCATACTGACCGTCTGTCCATACGAGTTTTCTCCACGTCCTCTGGTTTCTCTCTGGTCAGTCAACCATCTGGTCTGTAGAGGGAGGAAGTGAAGAGGCATTAGTTTACAACACCACCTTGTGGACTGGAGTTGAATGAGCACCAGAGCCTTTAAGCTGTCCCTAAGGCATATGTGTGCTGTATTATAATAAGAAAACAAAGTATGAAGAGCTGGGGTCCCAGGTTGGAAAAGCACATTTAAAAGAAGTCATCTGTCTTTTAGGCTAGAAGGTAAACTAGTTCAGTTGTTTTAGAGCTGTGTCCTGAATTTGTGTGCTAGTCAGATTGATGGTGTTGTTCTGGTGGAGGCATCTTTTATGTGGTATGCAAAAGAAGAGGTGGAGTTTCATGAGGGCAGAAGTGAAGTCTCACTCACTCGTTACACTCACTAAGGTCTTATGTTTAAGTATATATATGTGTCAGTTTAGTTATATGCTTTGAGATTGATGTATTGCTTTGGAAAAATCAGCTTTATACAGTAGGTATCTGCACCATCAGCCACTTATCATCTCAGTTTTGTTTCATTATTACCTAAACATTGAAGTTATTATTATGTGCATTTCCATGCTAGGCATGCAAACCTCTTGAGCATATTTTATTTTTAAAATGATACTGGTCTGATAAGAATATTCTCTTTACATATTTATAAATTCCTACATATATTCAGTAAAAAATGAATATGTAATAGTTTTAGGCATACTATATTTGATCAGTTTCAGAGATCATACTAAATAACTGCTTTTTTCCCCAAGAAAAGCTGATGCAAGACACTAAGCAAGCAGATGAAAGAGTGTTGACAAGTAATTCTTAACATGCAACTCATTGTACTTGTATGCTGAAATTAAGTGCAAAGAATGCAATATTCAGTTGTTCAAAACAAATGCAGAAAGTGACCAACAGTACACTATTACAAAGTCCACCCACAACAGTCATCGTTGAGGTACCATTCATACATCAACTTGAAACCTAACAGAGAGATAAAAGAAAAATTCTATTAAGAGTCAGTTATAAATAATGTGTTGGACTGGCTGGCCTGCTTTTTCTTGTGCCAGACTGACCTGTTCTCTTGTATGTAATGCTTTTATTAATAATGGTATCTGGCTCAGAAACTTTCTTTCAGCAACACTCTGACATGCCCCAGTCATCAATTAAGGAAAGATATTGTGACAATAGAAGATAGATGTTGGCACTGTCACACATAGACGATGATACTACAGTGACACAAAGCATTCACATGCCAGAACATAATGGAAAGTTTGAATGGCACAGCCCGAGAGACATGGATGTAATTAACCTAACTGTAGATGGTGAAAGGTATTTCCATTAATTAGAAATGACTGAGAACATAAGATAAAGGTAATATTACTGAATTTAGATAATACCCACTTGGCCATAAGTCTCTTATATATGGAGCTGCAGTTGATATAGTTGATACAGAGTTTAGTTGAAAACATGTTTAATAAAAAGTTTAGCATGTACTTGAGAAGTTCTTTGAGGATCCAATACTGATTCAAATCTAAATTAAAAAGACTGCACCAGTTTAAAAAGTTGAAAATAAAGAGTCTGGCTAAGACATGAATCAAAATAAACGGCAAGTATTAAAACAGAGAGACAGAGAAAGAGTTTGTTGAAATATTTAAACTAAAAATGTGGCTTTTAAAGGAAATGATAAAGCAATCCAAGATTAATAGAGATAATCTCAGAAAACTGACACCAGACCATACTCAGTGATAAACCTCATTTCTTGGATTGTGTTTTTATTAATTTCAGGGACCATGGCCGTTTACACAAGGAAACATGAAATGTTGATATACTGTAACTAAAATGATTCAGTACTAATAACTGTTTTTTATTAATTTACGAAGATTTACTATATAATGGAAATGTTATGAAGCGATTACTACCTCTAACTAATAAAAAAGTCAATCCGTAATGTCACATGGCTAAAATATTAGTTAAGATGGTTGAAAACAACGGAGAAAAGTGCCTAAGTTAAGACAGAAGTATTTTGTTGAATGGGATGAATATTATCAAAAACTGGGTGTTAAAATATGTAAGGATTTCTTTCTATCTAAAATTTCAATGTTAATGACCTGAAATGACCATAACAGGTCTTAGTTATTCTGAAGAAAAATCACTTATTCCTTGACTTCCTTAAATGTCTCCATCTGTGCTCATAGACCTCTAAAGGTGCACAGCAGAGCCCACAGTCACTGGCCACCAACACCTAATCAGATCATGACCATAAAACACTTCAGAGATTGGCACACAATACAACTGGTAGGGCATATATGTCACTTAGTGTCTTAGAAAGTGAAACAGGATTATTATTATTAAGCCTCAGCCACCCTTCTTCCCTTGTCTGTTCTGGCAAACAGTGCCAGGCCATTAGAACTCACACCAGGAGATACTGGGACATTTTTAAATCACAGGTCGTAAGGTTATACGACAGCCACTCATGGTGACAAGAACATGTTCTTATGTGCTTGTTGTATATATTTTGCAGTGAAAGTATGATGTTGTTTTCATTGTCCTATTTTTCTTTTATTGGTATTGAACTACTATCACTAGTATATAGGAAACATGCAAGTAAGAATTTCTTTGTACTATGTACACATGACAATAAAGTAGAATTTTGAACCAGAAGCTGCTGTTTTGAATAGCAAAGAGTAAAAATTCACATATTTGGCTACAATTTCACCCTGCTCAAAGAAATTTTCTGAGGATTTCTGATTTTTAAAATTACTAGGGGGCTCTGCCCCCTGCTCATTTTGGTCGCCAACCACCAGGCAGGCGTTATGCGCTAGCCACTTCGCCGATCTGCCGCTAGCATATGGGGAAGTGGATGTACAATTTAAGCAGATTGTTATCTTCATGGGAATTGTTACGTATGTATAATAGAACTAACTATTTTACATTAAAGTGAGTAATTAACCATAGTAAAAAATAGTAAAACGTAATAAATCGAAAAAAAATATATTTTTATGTGTTAGAGGCATTTGTTGCGTTATACGTTTTCGTTGTGTGTAGCTTTGAAATTAACATGCAAATACTTTTTAAACTTACACTTTTACTGTTAAACCTCAGTAAAAATATTTTGAATTAACTTTTCGTCAATATCGCATTGAATTTTGATTCTGTGGTTGAACTTACATCATGACAACGCACCATATGATTGACTGTGAGTGAATATCGCTTCTTTCTCTCTAATCCGACTTTTTCGAATGTTTGTCCCTGTGATTTGTTAATTGTCATAGCAAAAGCTATTCTAAGAGGAAACTGTACACGTTTTAATACGAATGGCATATCAAGATCTCTTTTGGTGTCTGATGTTATACACAGAAGATTTACTACATTACCTTTCTTGTCGCCTGTTAAAATTTTACATGTTAAAATTGCTCGACAGCATAGTCTATTGATATACATTTAACCCATTTGCTGTGTAACTGATCGCCAATTTTCGCATTAATTCACTTGACTTCATCGTTTCTCTGTGCTAGGATTGTCCATGTACTCACTTTTTCTGTTGATAACCCTTCGAGATGAAATACTTAAATAAGATTTAGAAATAATAAGCCTTCTTTTATTGGGAACTTAAAGAGATAAAACATAAAAATTTATAAGAGTGAGAGCACAGGAACTGTATCTGACCAAAACATTCACACGAGTGAGAGGTGAGAGGACCATTTGCATGGTTGAAAATGGTTGAGAGGAGGACAGGACTTGAAAAAATCTCTTGGCAATAGTCTCGTCTCAAGATTTTCTTTTATAATAGAGAGATAGAGAGATATGTTCATATGCAACTGAATGACTGAATGACCTTTATTGTTACTGCTAATCAACAGAGTTGCTTAGAATTTGTCCCGATATTACAAACACTGATATGACACTATTAGCACTGTTCAGAGTAATTGCATTAGGAAAGAGTCTGTTGAGTGGTCTCTAGTTTAAACTGTTTGAATAGATTTTCCTGAAGGTAATACTGAAATAGATGGTTAGCTTGGTGAGTGTTCTTTAACTGTATTATCCACTCATATCTACAGTATATAGAGTCCTAACAACATGTACAAGAATATATTTTTGTTGTTACATTTAAGTAAAAATTAAGTTTGTAGACAGTAGGGTGGTGCAATACTGTTAACCTCTACCACTTTTAGCTTCACAAACATGGGCTCAATTCCTGAGTTTGTTACCATCAATGTTGCATTGGTATATTCTCTTCATGTTATGAGGGTTAATTCTGGGAAATCTGTTTTCCTCAAACATTTCAAAGATGTGTTTGTTTAGTTGATTAATGAATCAGAATTTACCTGGTACAGGTGAGAATATGTCCTGCAACGGGTCATCATTCCATATAGAGTTGCAGCCAGGATAGACTCACTGGAGTCCCTGTAATAGAAAAGTGGTTTCTGAAAATGAATGGACAAAAAAATAATTCAGCATAGTCAATTGAAATATGGCTAAATCTTCACATGCCCCCTGTAATTCTTTGGTTTTGACATTTATTATTATAAACAGTCCCTTCTATTACCTAACAAAACCCACATACTGTGTAATTTCTTTTGTTACTGTTAAGGTGTGTCATTTTCCTAATTTCATTAGACAGTTTTTGATAATAATACCATCATTCTTTTTTCTAGTGTAAGTATAAAGACAAAGTATCCATAACTTTCATTCAAAGAATTAAAACTATATTTTTTTAAATTGATACAAAAAAGTACACAGATTTCATAAAAACATTTTTCACAAGAAAAGTTATTCATATTTGAGGAAATAACTTTATTTGTATTATAAATGTGACTGGTAAGTACACTGTATATTTTATGCTTCTTGTATTATATATAGTTAAACACAACATATTGTAACAGACAGTATAACAATGTAGCATGACTCATTTAAAAAAAAGATTAGTTCAATAACTGTTACTATGAATAGTGATGTAAATGTCTCGCAATATTATCATAATGATAATGTCTAATTTATTGTGATCAATTTTGAATATAATTTCCACACTTTGCAGATTCACGAGACTGAAGAACTTCACAAGAAGCTTAATGAAGACAGTCTACTGCATGCTCCTGAGTTTGTCATTAAACCTCGATCCCATACAATTTGGGAAAAACAGAGTGTCAAGCTACATTGCACTGTGTCTGGATGGCCTGAACCCCGTGTAACCTGGTATGTTTGACAATGAACTGATTTCATTCATAAATACTCCTGTGTGATAAGCATTGGGTTAAAGAGCCTATGTTTATCTGTAGAATAGCTCAGTCATCAAACAGTATGTGGCATTGCAGACAATATGCATGTTCTCCTAAGAGCTCATAGACCACTGATTTAATTCTGTGTAGACAATTTGTTTGGATTTCAGCATAAGACTGGTTTTTCCTTACAGTGAAAACACAAATCATTGTGTTAACTGAAAGCTCTAAACTGAAACGACAAGTTGTGAGAGGTATCTCATCCTGGTGGTCATGGTTTCTGCCTTGTCTTATTGTTGTCATGATAGGATTAACCCCTGTAAAACCTAAACTGGATTAATTGAATAGAATAAAATATGGGGCCTCCACATGAATAAACGGTTAAATATTTGATGTCATCAGTAAAGTATGATATAATATATTTCCTTTTGCAGTTGTAATAATAATACGCCAAAGACATCAAAAGGTTTGGGGCAGCCACCCATATATTGTTTTTCCCAGCTGCAAAAGAGTTTGTTGTATCAGAAATACAATGTGCATCTCACAGAGTCCAAACTAGAACTGGCTATTGTAGCCAAAGATGGAGGCTTTAAAGGCCTGGGGAGGAACTGATGTCATCAAAATGGCCGGAACCAGAAGTGACGTTAGCAAAGGGGACGTTTTCGGAAGTGACGTCTTCTGAGGCACCAGAACCTTGCAGGATTTCCTGGGAAAGGTCTGTAGGGAATTGAGAAAGACAGGCAGCGCACTCCACCACCCCCTGGTCAGATGTTTCATTACACTTACTCAGGTCCTTTAGCTGCCTCCTACTCGCACATGTGTGACAAGGCCCCCCTTTCAGCCCAGACCCATCGGGTCGGGCGTCCTGCACCGAGAGGTCGTGGGCACGAAAGAGAGCATCAGCGTTGGCATGGACAGAACCCTTACGATGAATTAGCAAAAACTTGTAAGGTTGAAGGTCAAGAAACCACTTAGTGACCAGTAGATTCGACTCCTTGTGAAGGGCCATCCACTGTAAGGGTGCATGATCCGTCACTAGAGTGAACTCCCGGCCCAAGAGGTAGTACCTCAACTGTGTAATCACCCATTTGATCCCAAGGGCTTCCCTTTCTACTGCTGCATACCTGGACTCCCGATCCAACAGTTTCCGGCTCAGGTACATGACGGGGTGTTCAACACCATCGATGCTTTGGCTCAGCACGGCACCCAGGCCTGTGTCCGAAGCGTCCATCTGGAGAATAAAAGGGAGAGAAAAATTAGGAGCTTTTAACATTGGTGCTGACGTAAGAGCCTGTTTTAAGTCACTAAATGCAGCGTCCGCCTTGTCAGTCCATACCACATGATTTCGGAGCCCTCTTCTTTGTAAGATCAGTCAAGGGCTGATCAGTCTCTCTGAAAACTGGCGGTTGTACCCGGCCAACCCGAGAAAGGCTTGGACTTGCCTATTGGTTCGCGGACGGGACCATTTTACAATGGCATCTATTTTTGAACACTGTAGTTTCACGGTACCCCGACCCATCAGATAGCCCAAATATTTAGCCTCATTCAATCCAAAGAAACATTTCTTGGGATTAATACGAAGCCCGGCATCTCTTAGTGTCCATAATACCGCAGTGACCTGCTGTACGTGTTCCTTAGATGTGGTGGAATAGATGAAGATGTCATCCAGATAGGCAGTACTATACGCATTATGGGGTTGGAGCACTTTATCCACCAGACGCTAGAAAGTCGCAAGAGCCCCGTGTAACCCAAATGGAAGAACACGATACTGCCAGTGTCCACTAGGAGTGCTAAACGCGGTCTTGGCCTTCACAGAGTCCATTAAAGGAATCTGCCAGTACCCCTTTGTCAGTTCAAGCATGGTCAAAAATTCAGCTTGTCCAAGCCTCTCGAGGAGGTCATCCACGCGAGGCATGGGATAATCATCAAAAAGGGAGACCTGGTTAAGCAGACGGAAGTCATTGCAGAACCTCCAACTGCCGTCAGACTTACTAACCAAGACAATTGGACTGGACCAGGGATATAACTTTCCTCAATCACTCCTAGTTCCAGCATCCGCTTGATTTCCAGCTCCACTTCTGCTTTCTTTGCCTCAGGAAGTCTATAGGGGCGCTCCCGGACTATAACCCCTGGTTTAGTCACTATGTCATGCCCAATCAGAGAGGTCCTTCCAGGTTTTTCACTCACCACCTCTGAGACGGACAGGATAGCTGATTCCAGCTCCCATCTTTGTCTATAAGTTAATTCCTTGCCAAAATTAAGTGTGTCTATGTGAGCAAAGAATGAGCAGGGCTGAGCGGAGGAGGGATCTGGTTCCCTCTCCTTCCACAGCTTCAGCAAGTTCACATGATAAACCCGCTCACTTGGTATATGATTGGATTGTTTCACCAAATAGTTGACCAATCCTTTTCTCTCCTTAATTTCATAAGGGCCTTGCCAATGGGCGAGCAATTTAGAATGGGAGGTGGGAACTAATACCATGACACGATCCTCCAGATGGAATTCTTGGAGTGTAGTGCCGTGGTCATAATAACGGGCCTGTGCTGCTTGTGCCACTTCCATGTGACTTTTTAAAATAGGTTGAATTTTCCCAAATCTATCGTGTAACTGTGCAATATATTCCAAAATATTTGTAGAGGGAAGAGCCTCTCTTTCCCAACCTTCTTTCAAAATATCCAATATACCTCAGGGTTGTCGTCCGTATAACAATTCAAAAGGAGAGAACCCCGTAGAGGCTTGTGGGACTTCCTGATCCCAATTCCTCCCATCCCCACTGACCACCTTGCGAAGCATCTGCTTGAGAGTATAATTAAACCTCTCCACTAGACCGTTGGTCTTTAAGTGCTTTATTTTCGGTGTTCCTTGGTCTGTTAGGACTTCTTTAGGAATACCGGCACGCGCAAATACTCCTACTAGTTCCCGTGCGATTGCTTTAGATGTAGCTGAGTGCAAGGGAACAGCTTCTGAATATCATTGCATAATCGAGGAGGACTAATATATATTTATGTCCTTGGGCTGAGGTCTCTAAGGGTCCTACAATATCGACCCCCATTCGTTCAAAGGGGACATCAACTAAGGGAAGGGGAACGAGAAGTGCCCGGTCCCTCCTAGGAATTTGCCTTAATTGACATTCTGGACAAGAAATACAAAAACGGCGAACCTCCTCGTTAATTCCAATATGTCAATAAAATCTGAGCTTAATCCACTCTAAAGTTTTTTCGGAGCCTAAATGGCCTCCAAGGAGGTGGGTGTGAGCTAACTCACAAACCTGCCGACGGTAGGTTCGTGGGATTAACAACAGTTTCTGAACCTCTGCCCCATGTTCCGCGACCCGATATAATAGATTATATAATAGACATTTTCTATTACAAAGTGAGGTCCTTGTGGCATGGGCTGGTGTGTTTGTTGGCTGTTGACAAGGACTACTGCATTTTTTGCAAATTTTAGGGAGTCATCATTCCACTGCTCCTTTTTAAAAGAAGCCGGTGTTTGTCTAAACTGAAAGTGAATGTCGGAGAGAGGATCCGGTCTGACCTCAAGGGGAAGGGATTCCTCACGACTCGTCGAGGCGTGGGTTGATGACGTATTTGCCGGCGATGGTCCAGGAATTTTCCCCGTCCTCCTCGTGGACTTCTGTATCTCTCTCCGCTGGCTGTGTACACGGCATGGAGACAGCTTGAGACGAGTTATCCCCATCTATAACTAGGCCTAAGTTTTCATCGGGAGTAGTCAATAGTTTACCACATTTATTTTCTGACCAGTCCCGCCCTAGAATCGCTGGAAAGGGAGGATTGGAGTGAACTGCCATGGGAATTCTTCTTAGTGATCCTCCCTGACTTACGAAACACAGGGCAGTATTGTACATCCGGGTGTCTCCATGAATACATTTAATACTGGTCTTTTCTTTAATTCTTTGTCGCGGTAAGACATAACGGCAATCAACAATGGAAATGTTGCTGCCAGAATCAAACAAGGCATTGACTTTGTAACCATTAATGACTACGGGTCCCGTATTCGATAACGTCAGGGGGTTGGCATGAGCACACAAACCTTCCACCTACATCCCGCCTCGTTCCCAGGTAGGTTGCACGCCCGGTGGCCCGGGAACTCAGAAACAGGCTCCGATTTATGTGGAAGAGACTTATTCAGTAGGACGTCATCTCAAGGAAATCCACTAGAGGACGGTTCTGCTCTCCCAGATTTCGAGACTGGTATGGATGATTTTACAAGCTTTATAAGCTCTTACATAGAATGGAAATCTCCCCAGTCTGGCTGGGCAAAGTTTTTTGGGAGGCTCTTTAAAAAAATAAATCAGGCTACCTGCAGGTGGATTGTTCAAATGGCCTTAGCCATAAGGCAACCTGCTCCCAGAGGGTCATAGCCTGTGTCTGGATTGATCTCTCTGGATCAAATTCCCAGTTTTTTATTATTTTTGCCTGCTGGACTGGGGATAGCACATATTTATCTGGGGCCTCAGCCCCAATGGGCTGCTCAGCTCTCTCCTCCGAGAGAGCATAATAAGCCCTTTTCGTTTCATTCCCAGAAACCAGCCTATGTCTGTACGTCCCCTTCACACTCTCCCTTTGGTAAGTTATGCGCCCGGTGCTGTATTTGAGGAGTTGAGCCTGCACTGAGTCCTTCCTGACCCCCAAACGCACTCCCCCCCCAGAAACTTGGCCCCGGTACTTTCCTACCTGGTTTATTTCATGTTCGTGTCCCGGTTTCTTCTGGTACTTCATCCTGCCGACTACGCCACTGTAATAATAATACGTCAAAGACAACATAAAGGTTTGGGGCAGCCACCCATATATTGTTTTTCCCAGCTACAAAAGGGTTTGTTGTATCAGAAATACGATGTGCATCTCACAGAGTCCAAACTAGAACTGGCTATAGTAGCCCAAGATGGAGGCTTTAAAGGCCTGGAGAGGAATTGATGTCATCAAAATGGCCGGAACCAGAAGTGACGTCAGCAAAGGGGCCGTTTTCGGAAGTGACGTCTTCTGAGGCGCCAGAACCTCAGGCCCTTTAGCTGCCTCCTACTCGCACATGTGTGACACAGTGTAATCTTGGAAAATTACATCAGTTACATTTTACATGAGCAAGGACTCGCTACATGTGCCAAAATAACAATGGCTTTTCTTGTTTACCTCAAACAAAAATAAAAGAAATATATAAACAATGTGACATAAATAACTAATTAATAATTTTAACCAAATACAATGGGTATGCACATCAGTCATGTCAAAGGTTTCTGCAAAACTGTCTTTTGTCTCTCACTAAAGACTTCACTTTCTGGATAAGTTTCTGTTTTACTTTTGAAACATTATGATGGTTATTTTTGTATGATTTTCAGCTGTTTTATGAATACATTTACTGTTTTTTACTCACAACTGTGATTATTTTTTGCTGGATTTTAGATTATATACTGTATTTCTCACCTTCTTCACTGAGCTTATTAGATTTCAGGTGCTCATCTGGTTTCAGGTGCCTAACAGCTGAAACATTGTGTTTCTAAGCTTTGAGAAGGGTTTCATATCTGACAAGAGGTTCACCCTGCAGAAGGACATGGTCAGATTGGTATAGGGAAGGCTAAAGTCCAGCAACAGCTGTCTAGAGTCCAGCATTTGCTAGTGAGGATGGAGAGGGACTATCTCTGGGCAGTACATTATGTATATGCTGGATGTCCTGAAATAGGCAGTTGCACTTGCAGAAGTGAAAGATAGTTGTGGCTTAGAAAGAAGAGTGCTCTGTTCCACCAGGTTGCTCTGTTCCACCAGGATGCTATAATGAAGAATTTATGTAGGATGTAACAGGAACGTGCTGTCATTTTAAAGAAGGAGGTAGCATTGGTGTAACCTAGTACAAGCAGCTTTTCAGGGACAGCTTAAGGTTACAGGAACACCAAGACTACTTGGTGGAGTTCTAACTTGGTCCAAAAGTAGTGCAGCCCACAACGGTGTAAGTGATTCTAGAACCTGAATGGAACTGACAACAGAGAAGATATTTTAAAAATAAGGAGATGGCCTTGTGGTAGCCGTGCACTTTTACTTTTAAAGAAAAAAATATTTAAGGCTTAGCTTGATTCCAATTTCATTTTGAATTCTGTTTTTACATTTTAGTCAACGTCTTGGTTTTGGTTACTAGTTATTCTTGAACTCCATCTCTCAACACTTTGCCTGACTTTTGACTACTGTTACTTCATATATCGTTTGTTTCAAATTACATAATTTCTTAATTACAGATATCTAAAACAAGTCTGTTTTACCAGTCTTTACTCCAAACAAACATTTCAGTTGGAGTCATCATTTTCAGGGAATTATTTTGTATAAAGGCTATGCATTTTTTGCCTCCCTTTATTATTCTGGATAGGATGCCATGATGAAGCCCTCCAATCACCCCTTCTTGTAATTGTTTCTTTGAAATATTATGGATTACAAACAGCCATATTTTCTGGATCTGCACATCATACTCAATTTCTCATGGAAATATAGAATTATCAGCTGCAGTGGACAATAAATGTGATACTAGTCCATCACAATCCACAATTTCTTTTCATCTTTTTGTTCAATTTCTAGGTACAAAAACAACGTTCCCATTGATACCCATGTTCATCCTGGCAAGTACAAAATTGAGAGTAGATACAGCGTGCACTCACTGGAAATCAACAGGTAAAAAAATGTCTACCGCTTGCCTTTACATAAATGAATTTTGGTGGGTTTTGTTGTTGCTGCATTTTGGATGCTAAATGTCAGAATCCTGGCTATTTTATTTATTTCTTATTGAATAATCTCTGGGCGCCCCAGGAATTTGAAATGGAATAAGCAGGTTTTGAGAATGTTATGTTATCTGAAGTAAATATACTTCAAAGAAGAGGGGCAGTACTTTGATAGTGGCTGGCGGGTTAGTGCTCACAGGTCTATGACACTACGTTCATATACTGACCTGTGTCCACCATGGGTTCTTCATAGGTATAACGATGTAGGGGTTGGGTTAACTGGACACAATAGTTTGTCCAGGTGTTGGTGTATGTGACATTTATTAATAATCATAATGCATATAATTTGCATTACTATATTCATGCTTTATTTTGCACTGTTTAACCTATTTCAAAATACTTTGTAATTCTACAATATTAATACAATCATAATTGTTGACATGGTGGGTATCTCAGGAAAATGACTTAAAATCTTGACCTAGTCACATCTTTTTGTAGAGATCTCTGTTACTGAGACCCCTTTCTTTTTTTTTTGCAATTATATTGATTTTATTGTAATCATTCCATACAAATACATCAATTTTTACAAATATAGGATTGAAAACAAATCAACCCCCACCCCTGAGAAAGAGAGCATGGCAAACAGAGTAAATCTTAAAGTTAGTAAAAAATAAGTAAATTGATGAGTTTAATAAGCGGATAAGGATAAATGGAGAAGAAAAAGAAATGGGAAGAGAATCTGCTTCCTCAGTACTTTAAAAGCTTATTCTAATATATTATTAATTAGATCCTGTCAGGTTTTGCAAAAGTTCTGTACAGATCCTCTAAGTGAGAATTAGATTTTTTCCAATTTCAACTAGTATAAAACATCAGTTACCCACTGACTTAAAAGAGTAGAGTTAGGATTCTTCCATTTTAGCAAGGTAAGTCTACATGCCAATAGTGTAGTAAAGGCAATCACAGTTTGTTTGTCCTTCTCCACTTTAAGCCCATCTGGAAGAACACCAAACACAGCTGTCAATGGGTTAGGAGGGATTGTAACACCAAGGCTGTCTGAAAGGAACTTAAAAATGTTTGTCCACAATGATGTTCATTTGGTTCAGGCCCAAAACATGTGAACCAGTGAGGCTGGAACTTGATTGCAGCGTTTGTAGATTTGATCTTGGCCTGGAAACATTTTGGACAATTTTAAACGAGACAGATGTGCTAGATATATCATTCTGAGTTGAATAATTGTATGCTTTGTGCATATGGAACTTGAGTGAATTCTCTGCATTGCTACCATCCACTCCTTTTCTGATATGTTGATCTTTTTCCCAGTGTCCTCTTGGATCTTTGAAAGAGAGGGACTGTAAAATAATTTTATATATTGCAGAAATGCTTTCTGAGTCCTCAGAACTGAGCAATATTTTTTCCAGCATAGAGGAAGGTGCAAGATGAGGAAAATTGGGCAGATTCTGTTTAACAAAGTTTCAAATTTGAAGGTAGTGAAAGAAATATGTTGCTGGAAAGTTAAATTTGGAATGTAATTGTTCATAGGATGCAAAGACATTGTCTATATAAAGATCTCTAATGATTTAATCCCAAATGTTTTCCAGATATTCAAAATTGCAAATGTTTATGAGGGTTGAAAAAGGTGGTTCTCATGCAGAGGTGCCACAGATAAAAGCTTCTCTATCTTAAAATACTTCCTACATTGGTTCCATATTCTGAGTGAGTGAAGCACAATTGGGTTGTTAGTATATTGGCAATAACTGGTATTTATTGGGGCACAAAGCAAAGAATATAAAGAAGTACTGCAGGATTTTATTTCTATTGTGGACCAGGCCTGTGTGTGTTCATCTATTTCTGTCCAAGTTTTTATAGCATGTATATTTGCTGCCCAGTAATAAAACTGAAAGTTAGGTAGTGCCATGCCACCTTCTGCCTTAGGTATTTGTAGGGTCACTCTTTGGATACGTGGATGTTTTAAATTCCAAATAAATGAGGTTATGGTTGAATCTGACTGCTTAAAAAATTATTTATTGATGTATATTGGAATGTTTTGAGACAACTTTTTAATGTCTTCCTCCTTCATCTCAGACATGAGTATGTAAAGTAGACTGGAGAAAATGAGCATGAGTGTGTGAATGTTACAGTCCTGCCCTGAACTGTGACCTCATCCTGAGTTGGTTCCTTCTTCGTGCTCAATGAGATAGTCAATTAGCTCCGCACTGTTCAGAAAAGGGGAGATTGATATGTTTGGATTAACATGATATCAAAATATTTTACAGCAAGATTGTGACAGTGACTAAAATGAAGGATATCTAGGTTAAGAGGATGTAATTTTTGCTTTATGTGTACTGGCATGTACATGGCATTGACCAAATATAGCCTACTTTACCTGCAGCTTACCGTATCGGTTAGGCAGGGAGAAACAAAGAAAATGTCAAATAGAAATGCAGGAGCGTTTGGATTTTAACTCTTGGGATATTCTCATTCACATTTATATTTTGATCAGGTGTTTATAGGCAGCTATAACTCTGTCCCAGTCCTATATAAATATTTCCTGACCCTTGATGTCAGGTTTGAATTGAGAATCAAGAAACAGATAATACATTTTTATTGAGTTATTTGTGTAATTGATTTATTCAAATTTTTAGTTTTACTTTCAATTACATCATTTTAGTTTACAACAACTAATGTTATGTCATGATCCACAATCAGGTTCTACATTTTGGTGTGATCATTAATATTTAAATTTTAATTATTAATAATAATAAATATGTAAGCCTGGGTCATATAAAATAATGAGGTCAATAGCATAGCATAGGATAATAAATTGGGTAGGCACTTATTTCTCTTTGAATTCACCATTTACCAAGAGCATAGGTATGATAAAAATCATTACAAGCTGGTGCCATCAACAGGACAATATTTCCCTCCAATAATACAGAAAGTTCTCGTGATCTTCTGTACCACGATCAAAATGTAGAAAAATCAATTTTCTAGAGGTGGCCTAGTTGTTCTTCACTTAATAGAACATTCTTGCTACCTTGCATAAATTTAAAATTCGACTGAAACACTGCATTACTTCAAGTGCTCTAAAACTTTGCTAGGGAACGTGTGGCCTGGTCAGCCCAGTCCACCATGTTGTACCGTGACTTTTAGTGGTATAAGCAAATTGGAAATGATTATAATAAAGTATCTTTGCTTTTGGCGAGTTGTATATTTGTAATCGCGTTTAAAGAAGAACAAAATTTCAAAGGACTTATAAAAAGGAAAACTCCTCAGTTCATTTTCTTGTACTGTAAAGTTCTCCTGAGAGCATTACACAAGATTTATTTTGGGAAATTTCACATAAACACCCTTTCAAAGTGGTAGTTCCAAGTGGGTGATTTAATGACAGCTTTATTAAATTATTTTGCTGAACCGTGATGGAATGCTGACCCTTTTAATCTTATTTTATTATATAAAATAAAAATCGCAATGGACTCAATCATAAAATAACATTTAGTGGTGGTGTTCTATATGGAACAATACAATAGCAGTTTAACATATTTCCTTTACTTATTATTTTTACAAATTAAACTACAACTAATCTAGAACTGATTCTTTTATGGGTCAGGACAAAAATCAACTGTGATCTTGCACTTCACCCAAACTTAAACTAGAAATGCATGTGAACAGACAGATGAGAGGGTATGTTATTATAAATGGCTATTCTACAAGTTCTCAATGCATGTTAATACAGCATTACTTTAATCGATGTCAAATGCTTTCTTTAAGTAGTAAAATTAAATACTGTGTACTTTTAATATAGTTTGGAGCAGCACAGTGGTGCAGTGGAACGGTTGGTGCTGCTACCTCACAAATACAGCATCTTGGTTTGAAATGCCTGTGCCTGCTAGGAATGAGAAGGTTGTCTTTGCTTCAGTAAATAAGTAAATCCTTTTGAAATTCTGGGACATTTAACCAAGAAATTGCCTCAAGTTTTATTTATGGATAAAGTTAGCGGTTGTCGTCAGATGTTATGATGTTACTATGCAATGTCTGAAGCATTTGTATAAGAAACTCTTCCCATAAAAATAAATCTTAACTTCCTGCGCTACTAAACAAAAAATAATCAAAGAGAGCACATCAAATTGTTTATTAGCTTAATAATTAGCTTATTAGTTAATTACCTTCTCTCGCTAGGGGAAAGTTCCTTTAGTTCAGCAGGTTAAGTTGCTCTTATTTCCATTGCATAGCTTGGCAGATAGCGAGCATGTAAGTGCAGTGCTAAGAGCTGCTCCCTGACAGATTCAGGAGACAGGGTTCAAATCACTGTCTGTGTGGAATCGGGCATTGCTCATATGTCTGCATAGATTTTTTTTTTCCAGGTACTGTGAGTTAATGTGCCAGGAACAGACTGGCACCCCATTTTGATATGGGTCCTTGTCTTCCTCTCAAAACAAAACTAAATTGGATTATGTGACTATGTGTGAATGAGTGTGTTTGAAATTATTTGATCAAATTGAGACTATAAATCTAAAAGCAAACACACCTGTAGTGGACTCAGCCCAATCTTGTTACAATACATTTTATAAATAATATCCTCAGAAGCAGAAATTGGCTATGTAATTCTGGGTGTTTGGTTGACTTAGCCCAAGTATGGATCCCGCGAGACTGTTTTTACCTTGCACTGTCAAGACAGGATCTGACCTAACAATATTATGCTGTATTATGTTATAATTTAACTGGGACGTAGTAGTAATAGTTTAATATTACACAGGAAGCCAAAAACAGGTCAAAATTCTGCCCATCCTTCCATTTGTTTTTCTTCCATTTTTTCCATTACATGGTCATGAGGAACCAAAGCCTATTCTGTCACTATCTGGCTGAAAACAGAACCCAACCTGACTAGGGATAAGGCCAACAAATCATTTAAACAATGTTTATTAGAACAACTTAGTTTGCAGGCTACAGATAGATAGGTGTAGTCACCCCTTCCTGCCTCGTAGTTAACATAATAACGTACAGTATGCTGCTCGTGTTTAGTCTTGACAATGCAGACCCAGCAAGTCCTTTGTAAGAGTTCTAAATATGGAACTGTGAGAAATTCTTGGACACAGAAGTCTATTTGTTGCCATGATGACATTGTGCAGGTATACAAGACAGTTGTCTCTGATTTTTCACTTACTGAGAGTGTTATGTGATCTGAGTTCTTTCTCCTCTTTCTTTGCGATAAAAGAGAGGTCATCTAAATATACCACAGAGCTATGCATCTGGAATTCTCTTAAGATAAAGACCAGATGCTTCTGTGTAATCTGTTCTAGTATTTTTTGATGTCCTTAATAAAGTGAAAGTAGGGTTAGGGTTAACCCTAATTTTGTTTAGAAATATACTGATCCCTATTGTTTTTTACTGTGTTAAGAGTAAAAATGACAATAGACAGTAATTAATGTGCATTTGGTACGTTTTCATTACTCTTACATACTTAGCTATATATATATATATATATATATATATATATATATATATATATATATATATATATATATATATATATATATATATATATATATATATATATTTGGGTATGATGCAGCATGTCATTTATCTAATTGGAATGATTTTGAAATAGTAATCACTGAGGACACATACCAGCAGCAGCTTTTATAGTCTATTTTGCAATACTTATGGTGGACCATACATGTCCAGAAAATTCTGGGTGAAAGAAATGTTATAGAAATAGCATATTACTACTGACATAATTTCTTACAAGGTTTTACCTTAGGTTTTTTTCTATTGATCTTCTTCAGATATTCCAGTTATTTCTTGAAGTGTACCCAGAAAATGTTATTTACAAGTGGAAAACACAGTAGATGTACACGACCAGCTGCCTTTCTGACTAAAATTAGACCGCTACAACACTGGGTTTTGTGGCCTTCATACACAGGCTATTAAAGTGTCATGTAGGGCTAGTCTGTAATTCCAGCTTAGTACTATGTTTAAGATACTCTGGCGATTAATTTTTCTAAGGTATGGTATAGATATTATTTGTAATTGTAAGATAAAGATAGTTTTCAGTAGTGCTATAATTATTTAATCTTATTTAATTAAATAAAATAGCAATGGCAGTAATTATGAAAGGCAAATTGTGAATGACAAATAATCAGTTATAATTAAAATAACTAACTTCAACAGTATTTTCTTGATGGGCGTAACAGCAGTATTTGTTAATCAAAGTAACATTTCCTCTTTTACAACAAGTCGTGTAGAACTGGGCAGTAAGAAGGATTCCTTTAAACTTTCTTATTTTACTTCTTCCAGATGTGACTTTGATGACACTGCACAGTATCGTGTTTCTGCAATGAATGTCAAAGGAGAGCTCTCAGCCTTCGCATCAGTTGTGGTGAAGAGTGAGTTTTAATTTCTCTCCCATTTATTTTCATCAGATATATCTTTCAACTCCTTGGTCTCAGTGGCCTCGTCTAAATCAATAATAGTCTTGCCTGGCGTTCATTTAAACAGTATTCTCTTCATGATTGCAACTTGGCAGGTTTATCTGTTTAATGGCCTACGATTAACTATATGCACTGTATGTTTATACTGTACAGTATCTATTAATAGTTTTTTGAGCTGTCATAATCTGCACTGTATTCAAAGTATTCTGGTAGTTTTACTTTTTTAACTTTAACCACAATGGAAAAGCAGAATCTGGAACTTATTGGATGGATAAATGGGCTTACAATATTTATTGACTCAGTTTATTCAATTGTCTCTTATCATGCTAATAGAAAGATTCAGCTCTACAGAGTAAAAGAAAGGACTTGTTTCCTGATATACCATTCAATTACTTTGTCTTTTTGTGGACAATAAAATTACCACCTGGGGTTTTCCAAGAATAAGCATAAATATAGCACTAAGCAATCCCATTTTGATCGGAAGTGTTAATTTTAGATTATTTAATAATCATCCAGAACAATGGTTAAACAAAGCCTTGGAAACAAAATTATAAAATTTTGTTGGTGCAGACAGATGGCGTGTGTTTTTTAAGAGGAATATTTTTGTTTTCAAAATTACAGTTGAAAAATTAATGAAGTGCCTATTTTAAGAAATTCATTTATTTTGTGGGTGAAGCACAGTGTCAGTTAGTGTTGTAGTCTTATACATCCTGTGATTTTGAATCCCTGGCCCGGGCACTGTGTGTCCAGAGTATTCAAATTCTTATCTTCATGGATTTCTTTTTCTGACTACTACAATTTCCCCCCACATCCTAACCATATGCTAACTGAGAACTTGTGCTGGGGTTAATTGGAGACTCTAGACTGGCTCAGTGTAAGTGATTGTGTAATTCTGTGGAATTAAGTCCTGAACTGGACTGGCACTGTGTCCACCTAATGCCCAGTGCTCCAGCTCTTGCAATCGATTAAAATGGTTAGAAATTGTATGGATCGATATTGATATTATTATAATAAATTAATTGCCATTTGGTTTTACTGACAGTCCAACCTATTAGTATATCGGAATGTTATAAGGTATTAATATTGTTAAAATATTAGTTGTGTTTAGAACAGTGCATACAGCGTAACCTCTGAACAGTCTTTACTGGTTTAAATCTACATTCAGAACCCTGTTTGTTTTTGCCTGATAAAACATTTTTTCGACTTTAAAATTTATTTTGTAGGATATAAAGGAGAAATTGAGGATTTTGATTTCACCCATATTTCAAAGCCTTCTTCATGTAAGTATAACTTATAATACATATTACAATAACTTGTAATGCTGAATAAACATCTAAAATGCAGAAATGGTCATGTTTCATATACAAAACAAATCAAGTAATATAACATGACATCATAGTATACTTTTTACAGAAAAAGTATAACAGTATATAATGTGTCCAGATTTTTAATAGCTCCATTTTCAAGAAGTACACTTTTTAGTGTAAACTATCCCAAATAAAGTGTTGTTCAAAATTAACTTCTGACATCAATGATGAATTAAAAATAATAAAGTGAACAACAGGCACAGAAGTTAGCACTCCTGCCTCATTAACCAAACCACTTTGTTCCAATTCCTGTATCCCTTCTCCTGCTGATTTTCCTTTAGGTACTTGTGTTTTCCTCCCACATCTGTGTACGTGCATGTCAGGATGACTGGTAATTCTAAACTGACCCCATGTGAATGTGAATGTAAGCGCAAGTGGGCACTGTGATACAATGGCACACTGTCCAGTGCTGATTTCAGCATCATTTCCAATGTTACTGGAATAATCTTCAGCACCAATGATTCTAAAATGGAGAAAGCAGGTTATTGCATGTGATGTTATGGCATATTATGTTAGGATGTGCATTCCTTTCTCTGGCTTGTTATGATTTTAAATTGGCAAGCTGAGGTACTTCTGTTTGGGTTTGCGTTTCAAAAATCTTCTGTACTTACGTCTCTCTACAATGTCATTTTTTCAGGATATGAGGAACCTAGTGAAACCTAATTTGTGTTTTATTTCTACTGTCTATAGTATAAAGGTTTGTGACGCTAGCTAAGAAATTTTATTTCTAACTTGACTTCTGCAACTGATGCAGGAAACGTCAATGGGAACAAACACACTTCACTGAGACAGTGGTGATATTATGGTCACTGCCTGCTTTCAGCCTGTTTCATCAGACAGTTAAGATCTGAGTCAAATCTTTGCTGATCTGTACCCCATTTTTTAACACTTGCTTTAGTTGTTCAGATCAATTGTGATTTGTGCAATGCTCATTTTTATTTGGGCAAAGCAGAGTCAAGCATACACTGGTCCATATACTAGACAGACAGTTTGCGCTGATGACACTGGTCAATGAGGTTTATTAAATTTAACTCAATCATAAAAATGGAAGAAACAAATGAATATTGCATTCAATGCAGAAGAGTGAAACTAAAATAAGAGTATATAAGCACCAAATAAGAAAGAAATATTCCTGTAATTTTCTCCATACCTTTCATATTGGTAAGTATTCAAATATGTCTTGATTACATTTAAATTAATGAGCATGCAAGTAATAGTGCCATTATTAATTACTTTGTCTTGTAATGAAAAAACACATTAAACCAGGCCATTGGCCAAGTCAAAGCTTCTCGTGTTAGTGGGAAAGTGACATGTTATTGAGGTGAAAGCAAAAATCGACACAATTGAATTGTTTCATTGATTGTGATGGTTTGCCTGAGCACATCTATTATATGTTTTCTAGATTTCATGGACACTGCAGTTTTTGTTGTCTCGCTGCTATAATCTTAGGCACTTAATGTATATGCCATGATAAAATAAGATGACCACTTGCATTAAGTAGCACCCAAACTTTAACATGTAATATTTAAGAAAAGACTCTGGTTTTGACTTTTGTTTTGTTTCAACCATGACTTTGGCTTTCTCCTTAAAGACTTTGATAAATGAATGATTTAATCTAACACAATGATCTTTGGATTTCAGTGGTCCTTTTGTTTTACTTGTAAAGAAAGATGCCCTAAACATCCTATTCCAACATTACTCCTATCACACTCTTGATTCTTTTTTTTTTAAACTAAGCTGATTCTATGTGTTACTTGTGGATGCAACCCTTTTATGTTTTTGTTTATCCAGGGGGGCTTCCATCTGCATATGGGAAGACATTTGAAGTCAATATTGTTGATAAGTTTGGAGTGTCCTTTGGACGAGAAGGGGAGACAATGAGTTTAGGATGTACAGTCATCGTTTACCCCGCAGTTAGGAATATACAGCCAGAAATTCAATGGTACAGAGATGGTAAGTGAAAACTGTAAAGGGCATGATGCTTTTGAATA
Source organism: Polypterus senegalus (assembly GCF_016835505.1). NCBI lineage: Eukaryota > Metazoa > Chordata > Cladistia > Polypteriformes > Polypteridae > Polypterus > Polypterus senegalus. The sequence goes on from NC_053158.1 coordinate 76,070,122, forward strand.
TGGACAAAAAAAACAACTGATATCTAGTAAAACAATCCAATTTGAAATAAATAATATATGTATCAGTGACTACATCTCATGGCATTAATCTTGCCCATATATAGTAACAGATCAATGAATGAGTCTTTTACACTAATTTGTTGAGTATGTCTAAGTGTGTTTGTGTTAAATTGATAGTTTGTTAGAGAATGATGAATACTGTTGCCCGTATTTTGCATGATTGCACTGATGCTTTATATGCATGGCCTTCACCAAATCTAGTCAGCTAAACAAAGTATACAAAAGGTAAGGTTTACTTTATATTCTAAAATGGTAAATGTATTCTGAAACAAAAGGAAAATATGAAGAACATGCAAACGGATTGTTATATGTTTTGTTATATATAGAGTTAAATTTTAAAGCAGAAAAGTAAATAAAGTACTTTAAATACAAAGTGTCCTTATATAGGGCGGCACGGTGGCGATGCTGCCTCGCAGTTAGGAGACCCGGGTTCTCTTACTCGGTCCTCCCTGCGTGGAGTTTGCATGTTCTCCCCGTGTCTGTGTGGGTTTCCTCCCACAATCCAAGGACATGCAGGTTAGGTGGACTGGCAATTCTAACTTGGTCCTAGTGTGTGCTTGGTGTGTTTGTGTGTGTCCTGCGGTGGGTTGCCACCCTGCCCGGGATTGGTTCCTGTGTTGGCTGGGATTGACTCCCGTGACCCTGTGTTCAGATTCGGCAGGTTAGAAGATGGATGGATGGATGGGTGTCCTTATATAGCACATGCCATAGTTTTGAGGAGTTGTCAATTAAAAATAGTTGTTTATGTAAGTAAGCTTTGTGATAGATTGGCACTTCATCTGTCATTGGTTTCCTGCCCTGCGCTAAAGCAGCTGGCTCCATACGGCTCTGAAACATTGGTTTAATCCCTCTCAATAAACGATGGGTGAATCTATTCCACTCAAGAATGCCTTGGTTCAGTTGTTTAAACTATATGACACTTGGGATATGAGCTATAAATTAAGGACAAAAATAACCCCTTGAGTGATTATTAAGAAATGTATGGGAAAAAGAAGCCACTCAGTCTACATAGACTCTCTAGCACACAACAGAGTGTAAGTAGCAGGCAGTTCTATTAATTTACGAAAGGAGGAAACAGGGAACACATGGTACCTAATTCATGAATTGTTAACCCACATGAACACACACAAAACAGCTGATAGAAAGCATATGCTAAAAATGTATATACATAAAATTCTAAGTGTTTGTTTGTCTAGTAGCTTTTAACACAGAGATATTTTTGCATATTTGTTGCTCTTGGTCCAACTTAATATATAGGCTATATGGCATGTGGGGTAGAGGGGTTGTAATGAAAGGGGCAACTCAAAAACCAGTGCAGATGTGGGGACTACAATTCCTGTCAGCCAGCAGCAGGAGTGCACTGGGGCTGATGGGAGAACACTGTTATCAGCACACAACGTTTTGCACTGGCTAAACCACAGGTTCAACTTTTTTTTCTTGATTAATTTTGATAACAATTGATAACAATTCTATATTCTTGCTGGAAATATAGCTTTTGTTTAAGAGTATGTTACTTTGTTTTGTCTAACTGTGGATTGTATTTAGCCATTGTGAGACTTGCCCGGACACCACCAGTCGGATACCACATCTTTATAAAATACACACGTTTCTTAAAGCACAAATAAACAGTCCTAAAAACAACACAGTGCCCCTGCACCAATCACCTCTTCTCCGGGCTTTATATTCAATGTCCGTGGCCGCCTTTCCTCTCCTTATGGGAGCTTCATCCTGCTCCCGCTCCCGACTCTAGCTCCTCGATTGTAGGAAGGCGGCCCCTTTTATTCCGACCGGATGTGCTCCAGGTGTCTGATGACGTCCTTCTGGCAGCACTTCCTGGTGTGGCGGAAGTGCTGCCCTTTGTACCAGAAGCACTCCGGGCGTCCCTGGAAGGCTCTTCCTCCATCTTGCCAGGCGTGGCGGAATTAAACGTTTCCCGGGTTCCCTGAAGCTTGAGGCGCCCCCAGGCGGTGCCCACGGGTTCCACCGGGTTGGAATCTCCTTGCTCCTCTCCCGTGGTCCTCTCCTAACCAAGGGCGGTTGCCCCCTCGTGACCCGGAAGCTATCAATGCCACCTTCCAGTCCTTCCAGGCATCCCGGCTGGGTAAGTACCCCAGCTATCTGTGGCACCATGTTTTTGCCCATTTATTTTCTTTTAGACCCTTTTCTGAGAAATATACCGGGCTGTATGATGTTAGTAAATCCTTAAGGAATAATGATGTTCCTTTTGGTTTCAATCCTCCAAAAACTTTTAATACTCCAAAACACCCTTTTTAGTGAGTTTTACAGTTGTGAAATTGCATGCCAAATGAAGTTTAGTATCAATTTTGTGAAACTGTATCTGTACCTATTCTTTTGTGATGGTACATTACAAAGAAGTTTAGAAAATGCATGGACAGACATTTATCCAAGTCCATTTTATGATTTGGCGACTTGTAGCATTTTTAAATCAACGTTGACTGAATCAGCTTTGAATCTTCTTTATAACATTATGGAATACCACCACTGGTGCTCTCTCCTGGAATAATGCAGTGACTGGACCAATGTCTGTAAACTCCAATCACCCCTCCAGCCCCCTTACTGTAGATGCTTTCCATTGTCCATTGATTCAATTATTCAATAAGCCATCCAATTTATTAATGTGGAATTAAACATACATTTATGAAATCACACTAAACAAGAAAATGCAAAGAAGTAGCAAGAAATTATGGCAAAAATGGAATTCAATCATACACAAAAGGTACAAATACTCAATTCATGAGAGCAAAGAAATTAGAGAGGTAGTGTAGATGATGGATAGGAAACTATCATTTCAGCCATCAATGGTCTAAATTTTAAAAAGCATGTAAATATGTTCTTTCTTACCTAAACTTATTTTATAAAAATACTCAGCCAACGACAGGTACTTTGGCTAGTTTACAATAGGAATGCTTATAATCTGTTTGACTACAAGGTTATTTGACAATGCCTACTGCAATGCAGAAATTACAAAACTGACACAACTAAAATCAAGCAGCAACAAATACAAACCTTCATGAAACAAATTTTACCTTTTACTGAAGAGTACAGAAATACAACAATCAAGTTCATTATGTGTATATAGAGTACATTGACATTTTTACTTTCACGTCTCCCTTGGATTAGTAACAGCAATGCAATATAAACAAAAAACTAAAAAAAAAAACAATAAGCAAGGCATCAACCATTGAATGAAACTAGGGGCTAGCACCGAGTCATGGGTTCAAATGTCTTCCTTCTTATTAATAATGTTAACGTAACAGGCAGGTAAGTATGATCAAAGTATAATCACTGCAGCAATACAATCCTCTTCCTCCACTCTCCTCCTGAAAAGCCTTGTCTATCACCTTCTAACTGTGACTGTCCAGTCAAGGTGATGCAGCAACTTTTTTCTTCGACCCGGGAGTACATCCAGGGCTAGGACATGGTCTGTCAGAGGCACTTCCAGGTCAGACTGCAGTCCCACGAAGCAGGGACAATATTGCCCTGCAGCACACCCTGGTGGAACCCATGGAACCCAACAGGACTCTACTCCAGGACTCTAATTCCCATGATTCCCTGTGGGTATCCAAAGGCTACCAGATTCTCAGGAACACTGTCTCCTAGCTTATCGGTGGTTACAATACCCATATGCTGTTGTCTGCCCCTGTCCTTCCAACATACTGGCCTCTCTGCTGGGTAAGGATTCTTGCTCCCATCTAGTCAGAGAGTTTGTCCTTCTAGATTCCTTTATGGTGGTGTCCCGACAGGAATCACCCTCTAGGACACCCATCCATCTCCAGTGGCACATACAATATATAGTATAATGTATGTAATATATTGTATATATATGTATGAACATGTATCTGTTTGAGCACGTATTAAACAGTTTTGCTTCTGAAGCATGTTTTTGAGCTTTTTAATGTTGCACAAAATTACTTGTCCTCCTTTATTTTAAAAAGTGAATATTTCACTAAACTATAGACAGACCAAACTTTAAAAAAAGAATGAACATTAAACTACTGTATATTTAGTTAAATAAAAACTTCACACATTATAGTTACTGAAGTACAGAATTATAGATTAAAATCAATTAACATGAATATTATAAGACATCAGAGATAACTTTTCCCATAACCCTTAACTGGATTAAACAGGTTTGCAATACTTAACTTTAGACATAGAAAAACTGTTGGTACTCCATGCAGTCCAAAAGGGAGGGACAATGACAATGGCGAATAATAGTGCTTAAACTGGTTTTCTTTTTGGTTTCATTTTCAAGAGTAACCTTACAATACCTCTTTGCCTTGGTCACGGTTGTAGTATATCTAACATTACTCAAGTTCATAATACGTTCCTCTAGGCTGGGTAAGCAACAGGCACCACATTGAGAGATAGCAGTGATTGTCTGGAAATTACTACGGAACAGCTAAGGAATCTCAGATGGTCTTACCAGGATAACACTATGGGGTATCCTCTCAACATTTTGGACATTTCTACCTTTTTAGCTTTGGAATTCTAATATATATACAAGAGCTCTTCAACCACCACACAGGAGGCTGTGCAGATATAGTGGGAAATGGATTTAACCAAGTTTGTCATTCAGAGTATTTACAAATATCTCAGAAATTAGTAACTTCTATGAAGAATACATTTTCTTCTTCTTTAAACTCTTCTTTAAAGTTAATATTCCTGTTATGGGTTCTCTGTTAACCCTGGGGTGTAATAGGTTGACATGATGTAACTGTTATTTTTACAGCTTATCATGTTACACCATAATATTATTTACATCTCCAGTCCTCTTTAAGTGCATAAGGCCACCCTTGGCACTAAGGTCAGAAACTAGGAATACGTAACATGTCTCTGTCCCCTGGCTGAAATTTATAGCATATGGCATTGTAATTTTAACAGCAGCATTCTGAAACAGGATCTTTTGAATTGTTCCATATTTTTTTTTAACAAAGCATATTTTTTTGGAGCATGTGACTGATACTTCAGAAAATAAACTTCTTAAATCTCTCTTGAAATACCCAGAAACTGAGCAACTCAAATGGAAAAAAAAAAAAAACATGTGGTACGCTAAACAAAAAAGGCGGTGCGTTGAGTCTTTCTGATCAGTATGTGTTGCCTTTGTAAATATCAGTTTTACTGTTTTATTGATGCACTCAAAATATTATCAGCCATTGGATGTTTTATTTTTAATAGTCTCTTAATGTCTTTAAACAAATGCAAAGAAAATGTGGTGTAATGGTCAGCCTTTTGTTCCTTGTTTTATTGTTCGTAAAATAGTTCTGCATTTGATACTTAGATGACAGCACTTGTCTTATGATTAACAATGTAAATAGTTGGAAGGAAGAGGAAATATTGGATAGACAACACATCTAAGCGAATGTTATGGTAATTACTCACCATTCTTTGTTACCTGTTTGAAAGAAAGCTCTTTCACTCTGAATTCACAAATTAAGCTGGAGCTTGCCACAATTTCCTGATTCAGTGAACTTTTGTGAATATTGTAATGGCACTGATGAGCTGCATCAGACTTGGGATTTCTTCATCATAACAACAACAATATTTATTTATATAGCATATTTTCATACAAACAGTAGCTCTAAGTACTTTACATAATAAAGAATAGAAAAATAAAAGACACAATAAGAAAACAAAATAAATCAACATTAATTAACATCGAATAAGAGTAAGGTTCAATGGCTAGGGGAGATAGAAAAAAACAAAAAAACTCCAGACGGCTGGGTTAAAAATAAAATCTGTAGGGATTCCAGACCATGAGACCGCCCAGTCCCCTCTGGGCATTCTACCTAACATAAATGAAACAGTCCTCTTTGGATTTAGGGTTCTCACGGAAGGGCTTGATGATGATGATGGTCACGTAGACTTCTGCCTTTTAATCCGTCCATCATTGTTTGAGCATCATGAAGCTTTGAGTAGGTGGAGGTGGCAGCCACCACCACAAAGAAACCGGAAAAAGAAACAGAAAAGAGAGTAGGGGTCAGTACCGATTTTAGAGCCACCATGAATAGTTATTTTGAGGAGATTGAACATATAGAGTATCAGGATTAAGTTAAATTACAATTAAAATGAAGTTATAGAAAGGCCATGTTAAAGTAATGTGTTTTCAGCAGTGTTTTAAATGCTCTACTGTATCAGCCTGGCGAATTCCTATTGGCAGGCTATTCCAGATTTTAGGTGCATAGCAGCAGAAGGCCGCCTCACGACTTCTTTTAAGTTTTGTTCTTGGAATTCTAAGGAGATATTCATTTGAGGATCTGAGGTTACGATTTGGAATATAAGATGTCAGACATTCCAATATATAAGATGGGGCGAGATTATTTAAGGCTTTATAAACCATAAGCAGAATTTTAAAGTCAATTCTGAATGACACAGGTAACCAGTGTAGTGACATTAAAACTGGTGTGATGTGTTCTGATTTTCTTTTCCTAGTTAGGATTCTAGCAGCTGCATTCTGCACTAGTTGCAAACGATTTATATCTTTTTTGGGTAGTCCAGAGAGGAGTGCATTACAGTAATCTAGTCGACTGAAAACAAACGCATGAACTAATTTCTCAGCATCTTTCAGTGATATAAGAGGTCTAACTTTAGCTATGTTTCTTAATTGAAAAATGCTGTCCTAATGATCTGATGAATATGTGATTTAAAATTCAGATTACAGTCAACAATCACCCCTAAACTTTTTACCTCCGTCTTGACTTTTAATCCTAATGTATCCAGTTTATTTCTAATAGCCTCATTGTATCCATTATTGCTGATCACTAAAATTTCAGTTTTCTCTTTATTTAACTTGAGAAAATTACTATTCATCCATTCTGAGATACAAGTCAGACATTGTGTTAGTGAATCAATAGAATCGGGTCATCAGGTGCTATTGATAAGTACAGCTGTGTGTCATCAGCATAGCTGTGGTAGCTCACGTTGTGCCCTGAGATAATCTGACCTAACGGAAGCATGTAGATTGAGAATAACAGCGGACCCAGGATAGAGCCTTGTGGAACACCATATTGGATATCATGTGTCTTCGAGTTGTAATTCCCACAACTAACAAAAAATTTTCTCCCTGTCAGGTAGGATTCAAACCAATTTAAGACTGTGCCAGAGAGGCCCACCCATTGACTAAAGCGATTTCTAAGAATGTTGTGATCAATGGTGTCAAATGCAGCACTCAGATCTAAGAGGATGAGAACAGATAAATGGCCTCTGTCTGCATTCACTCGCAAATCATTTACTACTTTAACGAGTGCAGTTTCTGTGCTGTGATTTGTTCTAAAACCCGACTGAAATTTATCAAGAATAGCATGCATGTTTATTGAGGTGGTCATTTAGCTGCATAATGACTGCCTTCTCTAAAACTTTACTTAAGAAAGGCAGGTTAGAGATGGGTCTAAAATTTTCAAGAGCTGAGGGGTCGAGATTATGTTTCTTAAGTAGGGGTTTAACTACAGCAGTTTTAAGACAGTCTGGGAAGACCCCAGTATCTAGTGACGAATTTACTATGTCCAGAACATTATCAGTTAGCACGCCTGATACTTCTTTGAAAAACCTTTGAAACATCATCATTCGTTAGTAGCAGCACAAGCTGGAATTCTGTCAATCAACTCAGCAACTTCAGTGCCAGATGCAGGACAGCATATGTGATCTCCAACTACTGCAGCTAAAAAACTGAAAAGAGTGATGAAAAGAGCAAATATCCAATGGATCTGCGCTGGAGAGTACCATGTAGTGCTTCAATGTAGTATGGCTGCTGTTTAGATTATACTACAAGCATCAGAGATAAGAATAGTACACCATAGGGATACCAAAATAAGTAAATAGATCATTTGACGGCCCTTTAGTAATAACTTTACCAAAAGCACTTTGAAAGAGAATAGTGTCCAAGTATCCCATGGCATATTCCACAATTAATATGCAATGGTGCCTATAATAGATGTTTCATATGGCTATCTCATAACCATAGCTATTCAATTAATAGAATATCTATTATTTGAAAGTGTACTAAGTGCCTTTATGATTATCTTAGAGCCCCTGTGAGTTGATGTTTAGGAGAAAAGATAGTGTGTTGCTCTGTTTGTGATATAATACCAAAACTGATTTTGTTGCTGCTGCTGACTGGCACCTAAAACAACAAAACATATAATGATAAAAATTAACTATAAGAGGCAGATTACTCAAGGAGATGATGAAGAATAGAGTATAGTTTTCCATAATAAAGTAAAACCAGTTTCAAAAGCATTTGTTGCAAAAATATTTGTTCAGCAATGCAAGTGGCACATAAGATCATCTGGCTGTATTTAAAGACTAGAACAGAACTCAGATTAACCAAGGTTGTGATACAGCAAGATGGTGATGGCATCATACTTGTGAATGGCATGTAACTTTGAAAGTCAGAGGCAGAATTAGAAAAGTAAAATGTTGGATAAGTTAAATATTAGTGAAAGAACCTGTTGTCCAGAAATACGTTTGGAAAAATGATGGCAGTAATTCAATTCAAAGACAGAGAAAGTAAAAGAAAGTTCACCAGCATTTAAAATGAAGTGATTAAGGTTAGAGCCTAGCAACATTTAAAAATGTAGTAAATAACATTTTAGGCAACACAAAGTCGTGCAAGTGAAGTAGAGTTCAGGGTACAACACCAAAGTTAATCACTGAGTAGAATGGGATTACCTGAAAAATTCAAAGAATAAGTACAAGACTGGGCAGCATTGGTGCTGGTGTGTGAAGAATTTCTGCTGCTAAATTTGGATGGGATGGAGCAGCAGGTAGCCTGTCGAGGCCTGGTCATCCAATAACCATGAGTCCACATGCAACAAGAACAGTGAACAGCTATATAATGATGTAGACACAAAATACCTTGCACCAAACATCTCAAAGATGGAATCAAATGAGTGGTTACAGCTACAATACTTATGGGCAGACACTGCTTGAGGATGCAGGGTCAGGATTCAGTAAATTAGTTTAAAATGCTAGCAAGCTCATTCTACAAAGACAGATGAACCATTAAAACTAGTAGAAATTCTCTTACACACCAAGAACTATTTGAAGCACTAAAACAGAAACAAATGTTTAAAAGGGCAGACAAATATCTGAAAGATCCAAAGCACGAATAAAGAACAGTGAAACATTTTCTGGGGGATTTGCCCTGCTTAAGTATATAGCCCCTCAATCATAAGACTGTCTGATAATCAAAGCTATTTTGTAAACTGTTTGCATAGCTGGGTCTAAGAGTATGTAGCATTTCAAATAACAGAAGGAACATGGGGAGAAGAGTGAAATCAAATGAGAAAACCTACACTTATGATGGTGTAAAAGAAGACTGTATACAAGGCCAACTCTGGGTGTCACTATGCTGATTGATTAGATACCATACTTAACTTGGATATAGGACAACGGAATTATGGACCAGAATTTCAATGTCATGGTAAACTTGAAAGGCTATCCATTTCTGTGAGTTATTTTTGATACTGTCACTGACAAGCAAAACCTCCTACATAAGCTAATAGTCATAACAAGATTGTTGTAGTAAGTGATGTAGTGCAAAATCTGTCATAAAACAAGGCTGGTGGAAATTAATAGCTTTTTTGCAAAGCTATATATTATGTATTTACTGTATGTAACTTTCATTCCAGATGTTCTTCTTGAACCATCAAAATGGGTACAGATGCACTGGAGTGGTGAACGTGCTACATTGACCCTCAATCACTTGAACAAGGAAGACGAGGGCCTATACACTATGCGTGTGGTGACCAAATCGGGATATGACACCTATAGTGCTTATGTGTTTGTCCGAGGTAAGGCAAAAAGCTTTCTATGTGTTTTAATAATTTATGTGATTTTTTTATATTTAACATGAACATGTTATTATTTACGGCATGGTGGCGCAGTGGGTAGCGCTGCTGCCTCACAGTTAGGAGACCCGGGTTCGCTTCCCAGGTCCTCCCTACGTGGAGTTTGCATGTTCTCCCCATGTCTGCGTGGGTTTCCTCCAGGTGCTCTGGTTTCCTCCCACAGTCCAAAGACAATGCAGGTTAGGTCCCTAGTGTTTGCTTGGTGTGTCTGTGTGCCCTGCGGTGGACTGGCGCCCTGCCCGGGGTTTGTTTCCTGCCTTGCGCCCTGTGTTGGCTGGGATTGGCTCCAGCAGACCCCCGTGACCCTGTTGTTAGGATATAGCGGGTTGGATAATGGATGAATAGATGCTATTATTTAAGGAAATGATGAAATTCCAATAACAAACACAAGTTCCAATATCTGACTAGGCTTTCAAATGTTTCATCCTTTACAGCAATGAACCCCACTTTAAAAAATGTGGTAATGTACTTATTTTCCTGAGCTCCATTCTCAAGAAAAAAACGAAATTTTTTTTGTTCACCATACAAACAAAATGGTATTTATAACACATCACTTTTTTAAACCAACTTAAAACAAATCAGGATCAAAGTAGACCCAAGCTTGCCCTGGCAGCATTATGTGTAAGGGAGGAAGATACCAGTACATGACTGCAAGGCCCACTTGTGCACACGGCCAAATAAGACCAACTTAGTATCACTAGTTAACTGACACTCATTTTTTTGGGGATGTGTAGAGAAAAACCCATGTAGACATAGGCATTTGACCCTATCATTAATTTAGCTAAATATGAAATAATTCACAACCGAGACCAGGAAGGATTAGGTGAGTTATCTCCTTTTGAATCAGACCTACAGTTCTGTGATTATTTTTACTTATCCAATGTGGTGAAGCAGCAGCTGAGTTTATCACCAAACCCCGGGGTTTACCTCACCTATAGTTATAAACTATGGGCATTTACCAAAAATATACAATTAGTACGTGACATATGAAAAACAGGTTGCCTGCAGAGCTAGACTTACTGTTCATGACAGTGCAAAGAGCCTGTCCGTTGGACAGCCTTTCAAAGTGGAACTGCCCAAACCACTAAGAGAAAGCCCCGCTGCACACACAGGACATGCTGGTACAAAAACACAGCCTGTAACATTTCTGGAAGGTTTTGCAGGTAAAAAGGAATTCTGTACGGCACTTTTCAATTTGTACCCACCCTCATTTGAGAAATAGCATAAAATAGATGGAAAGATGTATAATAAAAATACTTAAAACAATTTTTCTGCTAGAGGGTTCTCAGCAAACTATGATACAATAATTTTAGCTATGTTGGAGATATTTTATTATTACTCTTTTTTATTCAACTCAATAATACTTTTATACATTTAATGATCTTTTACTTTTTTATTATAAATATAAGAAGTCATAGAAATAATTATTTATTAATTATTGGCCTGGTAGCCTCTGAATGCCAATGTGCATCACTTCAAGTAAAGGGGAGATGGTCATAGCACATAACATATCATAGGAGTGTTTTAGGAAGTCATCAGGGAAGTGTCTTTAACTATTAGACCTTTAGCTTTCCAAAATTAGAAGTAGCTGAATATTGTCAAATAATAATAAAGCAGAATAAGCAATGAAAATTCAGGTTAAATGAGTATTTGAATGATTTCTGAGATGAAACTATGTCTCTTTACTTATTCCTTTGAAATCACTAGTCTCTGGATGCAAGTGATCTTTAACTATGCTAATATTTATCCTAATAATTTGATAAAGTTACCTAAACGCTGTAATAACATTTTTGGAAGTAGGGATGAGATTGTGTGAGGCCATTAAGAGAGCCATGTATTTCACACACTTTTTTACAAGGTGTATTTCTTTAAGAGGCACTTTTGCTATCGAGTTCCATTTAGATATGACATGATGCTAATTCCGTCCATGCAACCAAAGGCAATTTATGTGTGTAACATTAACCTTAAGATTCTTGGCTGGGCAAGCACACTCAATGTCTAGTCAGCAGAACTCAGCTTTGCTACACAGCTAAAAGAGCCATTGACTTTTGTAGAAGGAAGAGATTTTAATAGTAAATCAATAGTATATAGTAAATTAATAGTAAACAAGTAAAAGTTTAATATTGGAAATAGCAGAATGCTTCTTTAGCTGAGCATATATTTCTCTTTCATTTTGTTTATTCCTATATTGTGTCTCAGTTTCACAGATGAAACTGATCTCATAAAAGACATGTGAAAGATTTGGCCTTATGTAATGTACATTTGCAGCATAATTTATCCTTGTCAGAATCTAATATGATGTCATTTTTTCAGATGCTGATGCAGAAATTGCCGGTGCTCCAGGTGCTCCATTGGATGTTAGCTGTTTAGATGCCAACAAGGATTATGTTATTGTCACTTGGAAACAACCTGCTGTAGATGGTGGCAGCCCCATCCTAGGTTACTTTATTGACAGGTTATACATTTTTATTTGCTATCATTTTCACCATCATTCTCATTCTGATCATGCTGCTAAACTTGTTTTATTTATATTGCCTCTCAAGCTTGTCTCCTAATATTTACTGTTCATAGTGCTGTAACAGTGCTGACTCTTGCATCAGCCAGGGTTGATATCTGCATTGCGTTGTGTCATCAGCAGTATAAGCTGGCATTTCTTTATTTAAATGAGCCGCTTCAGCAGCAGACACAGGGGAGCCTGTAAAAAGGTCGAAACTGCCACAGTTACACAATCTCCATTCTTGTGTGGGAAAAGAGAGCTCCTTCTAAGTATAGTGTACTACCTCAAACTGCAATGAAATAAGCAAAACTATATTGGGCCACGGTAAATATTTTTATTATGTACAGTAATCCCTCGCTATATCACGCTTCGACTTTCGCGGCTTCACTCTATCGCGGATTTTAAATGTAAGCACATCTAAATATATATCACAGATTTTTCGCTGGTTCGCTGCTTTCTGGACAATGGGTCTTTAATTTAGGTTACATGCTTCCTCAGTTTGATTGCCCAGTTGATTTCATACAAGGGACACTATTGGCGGATGGCTTAGAAGCTACCCAATCAGAGCATGTATTACATATTAACTAAAACTCCTCAATGCTATAAGATATGCTTCCCGCGCGGTGCTTGTTTGCTTCTCTCTATCTTTCTCGCTCTCTCTGCCTGACGGAGGGGGTGTGAGCAGAGGGGCTGTTTGCACAGAGGACACGGACGCTCCTCTACAAAATGCCGCTTTATCGCAGTGCTTCTGTATACTTAAAAGCACGTATTGATTTTTTGATTGTTTGCTTTTCTTAGCGAGCGCTCTCTCTGACATTCTCTGCTCCTGACGGTGCTCTTTTGAAGAGAAGATATGTTTGCATTCTTTTAATTGTGAGAAAGAACTGTCAAATGTCTTGTAATGGAGCCCAGTTTAAACGTTTGACTAAAGGGTGTTATTTCATGTCTAGAGGGCTCTAATAATGTTAACAGGGTGGGAGAGTTTATAAGGGCTTAAAATATATAAAAATAACCATACAAACATATGGTTTCTACTTCGCGGATTTTCACCTATCGTGGGGGGGTCTGGAACGCAACCCCCGCGATCGAGGAGGGATTACTGTACAAGTTAGTGTTTCAAAGTGGCTCTTGAAGATTAAACACATCTCTGACATTAGAATAGTAAGCAGGGAATGCTTTTATAGGCACAAAATAAAATTGAGATATCACTCTTATTTTACATAATGGCAGGGTTGTCAATATTTAACTGTAGAAGAGCAGGAATCATGATTTGCCTGGAGATAATTGATAAAAAAAAGTTATTGATCTTATCAGGAGTCATATGTTTATCTTCTTAACAAGCTGTCCTGCAGCTGGTATATTACAATTAAAACTAAAATCCAGACTTTAAAATACTGGCTGTAGGAATCTGTCCATATTATCTGCCTAGGGAAAAAAAATTACATTGTCCTAATTAATGTTAATACTTGTTCTTCTGCAAATGGGGAGTGAGCAACAGACATGATTCACTCTGTTACAAACACTCTAATGAGGAACAATTTTAACCCTGTATTTACAATATGTGGTGATTTCAACTATATGACATTAGAAGGAACAATGACTAACAACTTATCAGTATGTGTCATGTTTCTCTCATAGACTTTAAACACTGGACTTGCTTTATTCAAATAAGAATTTCTATATATGTAAAGCTGTGCCACCATTGGGCAGATCTGACTACAGTCTCTTCCATTTTCCTCCCAGCTACAAGCCTGTTAAAAAAGGGCAACCTGTTGTCATCAGGATGGTGAGGAAAGAGAGCCTGCTGGCTTAAATGATTGAATGAGTGTTTCTAAAGGACAGACAGGAAAATGATGTGCGAGTAACATATGAGCATTAGCTGAGGGACTCAGTCACTGCATCACATACAATTAACGTCTGAGTGGACACTATTCTATCATCAAAAACAGTACATAGCTTTCCGAACAACAAGCCCCAGATTACTAAGGAGATAAAAACCCTCTTGAATGATAAGAAGAGTGCTTTCAGATCAAGTAATAAGGAGGCTCTGGAGGGCACAAAGCAGATGTGTCAAACTAAAGGCCCACAGGACTAATCTGGCACTTGGACCTTTTTAATTCAACCCTGCACATCAATATTCTACACATATTACAGAGAGCCCTCCGTTTTCTCAAAAACTCACTTTAACATGTGTTTCATATATAGATTGTATCCATATACAATTTAGATGGATTACATGTCACATTTCTGCTGACTTGATTGCTGTATGTGGATAGAAAACACATTTGCATTTCCAGTCATGCTAAATGTGATTGCTATCCTCTTCTGTCTCTGAATGTGGTCTGTGTGAGCCATCACCATTGCATTTACACAACAACAACAACAACAATTTATTTCTTGTATAGTCCAAAATCACACAAGGAATGCTCCAGTGGGCTGTAAAGGGCCCTGTTGTTTGGCAGCCCCCAGCCTTGGCTTTCGAAGAAGACAAGAAAAAAAAAAAACATGGAAGGAATCTTGGGAAGGGCAATTCAGAGAGAGACCCCATTCCAAGTGTGTCGTGCAATAGGTGTTAAAAATGGGGTAAGTACAACACACAAAACAGAACACAAGTACAGTAGTTCTCTTCACAGAACTGGGTGGCTAGTTTATCGCTGCCATCTCAGAAATAATACAGTAGTAAAAAAAATAGAGGTAGAATAGTACAAACTATTTTGTTCTACCTCCCTAAGTGCAGGTGCAGTGTGCAGCGACAACTCTCGAACCTACTCACTAAATGCAGAACTATCACATATAAGGATATAGATTTGTTAAAATAAATCAAAATATATATGCCTGTTTTGTTAATGTGCTCAATTGTCATTTGACTGGTATGCATGTTAATGCAGGTGTAAATGGGTGTACTTTGCTTTAGCCTGCGTTCAGACTGCCACTTTTACTCGACTTTAAGTTCTGACCAGTACATCTAAAACAAGCCCTTTTACGCATGGTCTTCCAAATCCCAGGATGCAATGTACTTCACAGAGCCGCTCTTTATGATGAATAAATGCCCTTGTTTCATCATTTTCTTCAGCTGCAGGGTTGTACTTTTGTTTTTGTACCATTTCTCTTTTAGCAAGTTTGTTTCTTAATCTTATTTCCATTCTAATGTTGGCACTGTTCAGATTTTGAATGCATACATATATTTTTCATTTTGTGTCTTCCTTTATTTTGCAAGCAAAGCGCATGGCAATTATAAACAGATCTAGAAGGATCGTTTAAGTAGACAAGGAACAAAAATACTCCAAGGCTAGATTTCTGCCTAGTCAGTGAAACGGTTAGCAAATACTTTAAAAATGTTTGCAATTTCTTAAATATACATATTAAGGCCATCAAAAGTTAGCATTTTAACACAATTGATTAATTTTCAAAGGTATAACTCACTATTTTTCCTTGATTGTGCTAATCAACACCTCTTGCTATCTAAGCCAATTGTTTTCATGCTGAGGGGCTGCTGCTGGGGCCTTGGAAAGGTTGACATTATTAAAAATATCAAATCCGATTTTAAAGATTTATTTTAAATTGCCTAGTTTTTAAATAAACATATAGGTAACTAAAAATATTTTTTTATTGTTATGTAAAGGTATTTGTATTTCAATATAGCTATATACGAGAGCAGCACAGTACACAAACAACTGTCAAGTGGTATGCGAGGGATCAGAGAAAACAAATTACAAAAAGCACACATGGCATAACATTCACGTGCATTCGAGGGTTGTGCAGGGATTATAGCTCTCAATGGACTGAGTTCAGTAGGTAGGTTCTAGAACCTTCTCAATCAGATTTAGGGTTGTTGGAGCCAGAGGCTATCCCACCGGGACTGAGCAAAAGGCTGAAAACAGGCCTGAGAAGGACTCTAATCTATCACAGGCACCATTCTTATTCACACGTGCAAATAAACAAACACACATACACACACTCACCCATATTCATATACAGTGACAATTTGCAAGTGCCTATTAACATAACCTAAATAAATAAACAAATTATAGGGCAAGCAGATTATCAAAGTCCCAAGATGGGACGCCTGTGTAGCATGTACACTACTGGTCAAAAGTTTTCCTAGTTTTTCTTCAAATTTAATCAATTGAAATGCAACAAATGACCTAAAATGGTGAAAAGGTAAGCAGTAAACTGTCAGAGGTTTAAATGTAAAGTTCAATCAATCAATCAACATTTATTTATATAGCACATATTCATACAAAAAATGTAGCTCAAAGTGCTTTACAAAATGAATAGAGAAATAGAAGACACAATAAAAGATAAACATAAGTCAACATTAATTAACATAGAATAAGAGTAAGGTCCGATGGCCAGGGTGGACAGAAAAACAAAAAAACTCCAAAGGCTGGAGAAAAAATAAAATCTGTAGGGGTTCCAGACCAAGAGACCGCCCAGTCCCCTCTGGGCATTCTACCTAACATAAATCAAACAGTCCTCTTTGTATTTAGCGTTTTCATGGAAGGACCTAAGTTTAGGTTAGCAAAAACTGAAAAAAAGGAAACTTCAGAATATTAAGCCTTCTTCTGGGAACAAATAATAGGTTACAGCCTACAGATGTTCTGAACAATTAAAGTAAACTAAGCCTTGCAAGTTGAAGCAAACAATTTGTACAGGTGTCACAACTTCTGTTGATTACTAAAAAACCAACTGTCTGTTTTAAAGCAGAGCTGGAACCGACTCTGATCCACAATCCACACCAAAAGTGATTGATTTCTGTGCAAGAGCAGGCTGCGCAGTGTCTGTCTATCTCTATCTCTCTCTCTTTCATTCAGGTCTGGTCAGCCAATGTTTGCACTGACCTTCATAAGCGTATGAGTGAACAGGCTAAAGAAGGCTGGAATATGTGGTTATTATATATGGGTGCACTGACTTAGAGCCTTGCTGCCTTAAAGTATGATTTACAGTGATTCAATACTAGTTTTTTAACAGGCACCTTTTAAATAAATTAAGCCAAAACTTTGTTAAAGTGATATCTCTGAGGTAATGAAATCAGCTATATCTCTGAGGTAATGAAATCAGCTCCTACTGTAAGATAAAACAACCCAATCTGTCTAACTTGTTTCACTGTCCATTTTCCTGAAGTTAAGGATATAAATTTACCAAGCCATAAGATAATCCCACATAAATGCAAACATGACTTATCTGCACCAAGTTGCTCTAATCTTAATAAAAGTTACATGCAAATTTGATCTCATATAGTGGAACAACATCTCATTGTTTAGTTTCTATTAATAAAGTTACTGCAAAATTGGGACATTATTGTTTCTGCACTCCAGCTGCAGTCAATGGGTATGGGTTGGAAAACACTTGTAAAATACGTAGCATCTTGTGTCAATTTAACTACCTCCCTCCTTTAGAAAAGGTAACAGTCCATTTCAACAAATACAGGTATGTCCACCATTGTTGATGATATTGGTCCAAGTAAGAGTTTATTCCCACAACAGGGGAAAAGACCAGACATTCCTCATGACACTGTCTATCTGGCTTCTCTCAAGTGATTATCATTTCTTCTTCTGTGCTGTTATGATTAATTGCCACTTGCATTCTTAACAATGTATGTAAAATAATCTCTGCATGTTTTTGTAGGTGTGAGGTGGGTACTACACACTGGAGCCAATGCAATGACACACCTGTTAAGTTTGCTCGCTTCCCTGTCACTGGTCTGATTGAAGGACGCTCTTATGTTTTCCGAGTCCGAGCTGTAAATAAAGTTGGCATGAGCAGACCATCAAGAGTATCCAGTCCCATTGCTGCATTGGATCCTGCTGACAGAGCAAGAATGAAAGGTGGACACAGTTATTTTCCCATCTGCTGATGGTACTCATTATTTGACAAGATACAAATAGCAGGAATTCTATGTTGCACATACTATAGATGTAGTTTTCAAGGAAAATGCAGAAACCTTTTCAGCTGAACCATTAGGGAAATATTAACATTGTTTCTACAAAGTCCAATATGTAGTAGGGCACAGGTTGTTCTTTGAATTAATCATCCAAGTATATTGAAGAGATAATAAGACAAATATTTAAAGGAATACTACACCCTAAAATAATGTTACTTACCCTATGTGATTTGTAATGATAGCAGAGAAAAAAATGAATATCATGTTTTCATGAAGAATGGAGATAACAACCTGCATCTCTCCCCAAATCACTGATTAAAAATCCTATCTTTAATTTAAAAAGTGGAATTCTGTGTGAACAACTTTCATTTTCCATAGGTATTTGTTTAACAATAGTTTATTTAACAAGCTTTGTTAGCTATGTATTTATTTAAATATTTATTTAACAATAGTTTACCAATAAATGCAATTATTTTGCACATTGTCAGCATAAGATTAGATGATTTGATATGTGGATTATGCGATACATGTGATGTGACATTTTATCCATGGACCTTTTTGATACTGACAAGATATAAGATTGCTCTAACATGCCTTGCACTGTATCCACTTGCTGGTTTAGGTGTAATTATGCTGTAGGTTACATCGCTACTGCCATCTACATTCTTATCTACTCTTCAATATAATCTATATGTCTGTACAATTCTGTTTTGCACTATGTACATTAGGCCATTCTTCTCCTGCTCGTATGTACTGTTTTTTTTTATATATACATCATCATCTTATTGTGCTATTGCCTGTATATACAGTATGTAAAGAAGCATTTTTTCTCAAATGTAATAACTCTGCACCAAGGTTGGATATTGATCGCTTTCTGCTGTCAGTCTTTTACTCAAATTTACTCAAGTAACTAGTTTCTTCTTATAACAATTTTCGGTGGTATTTTCGGAGTAGATGTTTTGTGGACTCATTATAAACTTCTTCTTAATATGATATAGGACTGGAATCAATTGTCTTTAAAATGAAATCAAATAATTGTTATAGGCCTGTTAAAGTTTACCATTAAATTACACTGAAACAGAAAAACTAACACTGTTAGATCAATAGATGGCCAATGTGTTCTTATTTCACAATTTATATGAGAAGGGCTGATTTTAATTTCTTTTTTTGTATGATTAGGTTATGCATCAGCTCCCTGGACTGGACAAATTATTGTAACTGAGGAGGAGCCCACAGGTTTGTTTTATAAAAACAATTTTTGTTGTATAGATTTACTTTAATGTAAAGAATATGTTTGCTTACAATCACTTACAGCAAACTCAAATGATAATTCTCCATTCATGGCACACTGCATTACACTAAAAAACTGAATTAATGCTTAACTGTATGAATCAGGACAAAACATCTGAGGGGGTCTGGAAAGATGTTTAACTATGAATGATGCTATGAATACACTGTATATATATGACATATCTAAAATTAGACCATAATAATGTCATTTTATAACCCACTTAATCCAGCAGTTCTCAAAGTAACAAAAAAGGGGGCGTGAAGATGTGAAAAAAAGAAAACAAGAATCGAAAATATGAAAAATACATCTATCGAAACCGAAACAAATGAACTTGAACTACATTCTTATACTAGAAAAATAAATATAGAGTTAGATAAATGTTGATAAAAGTTAAGTAGGTATAATAAAACTATAAATATAGGAATAAACTTTATAGGGTTTCAAAAAAACGTTAGGGGGGCACAATTAAAATTGTTATGAAAACTCGCGTCGCAAATACTTAAAGGTTGAGAAATGCTGACTTAATCTGCTCCAGGGTTGCAGCAAGTGCTGGAGACTATCCCAGCTAGCACAGGGTGCAAGGCAGGAACAAACCCTGTACACAACTCCAGTCCATTGCAGGGTGAACACATACACACACACACACACACACACAAACCAACCACAAACTAGGGCCAATTTAGCATCGCCAATCTACCTAACCTGCACGTCTTTGGACAGTGGAAGGAAACTGGAGCACTCTGATGAAACCCATGCAGGCATGGGGAGAACATGTAAACTCCACGCAGGGATGACACAGAAAGTTAACCCTGTTGTCCTTACTGCGAAGCTGCAGCTCTACCACTGCGCCACAATGCTGCCAACATAATAATAAGTTCTAAGTAATAATATATCTTGATTAGTTCATCAGTTTTAGGTTCATGAAATGGCATTGATATATAGTTATATGTGCAGGAAGAATAACTGCCACAAAATATAAAAGAGTGCTGCACTATACCCATTTCAAACACAATTATATACCATGGTTTGACACAAGTTAAGAGGGAACAGCCACTCAGATAAAGTCCCCTTTAACTCCTAGGGTCTACAAGCAACATATTGTAAGGGTCATCAAGGGTGACAGTTGTGTCTTCGATGCCATGCATTGCAATGCACCATTTTAAGCTTTTGGCATTGACTGTTTTCAGCGGCCGCACACAGAATACATAGTATGTAAACCTGAGGGTCATTTGTCATTAGGCCGGATATTTAAAGCTGACAATGACAGCCTGATATAAGAGTTTCCTTTCACGTCCTCATGTTTCAAGCATATCTATCTACATGTATGGTTGTCTGTGCTTTTCATTCATTTTGAGTCTTTTATTTATTTACTCATCTAGGCTTTGTCCTTGCTCTTTAATTCTGTGGATGTTTGCTTGTGCTGGTTTTGACGCCCCACCTCTTTTGAACTATAGTTTTGTCTGTATTTTTTAATAATATACAGGTACACTCTTATTTGATTATCAGTCTTCTCCTGTGTGATGGTGACTCCACCTCTTACAGGGCTGACTGTATCTGATTCCTGATCCTCTTTATATAATGCTGTACGTATCTTTTGCTTTGCTTAGTGTCCAGTTGCAAGTCTTGGCACTGGTAAAGTAACCAGAAACCCAATTGAGGGTGAAATGTAAGTGATAAAGAAGAAATCCCTAATAACTGGCATTGAGATAGCACTTATTGCTGCCTTGGAAATGTCACCCTGTTGGTAGGGAGCAACATTACTGTCAAATTACAAGACAGGCAACATAAGCAACAATCTCATGTGCAGAAATCTTTGAATTTTGTAATCTAATAATGAGAAAATGATGAGTTAGAACATTTAGAATGCAGTGGCATATTGTAGCCTTAAACGTTACTCCCGGTGTTGTAAACAGATTCCCTGTGCTAGAGCTGAACAACTAGGAAAGAAATGCAAGTCGTCTTACTTGAGGGAGGCAAGGTGTCCAGAGCTGAAGAGAACTATGGATTGTGGGATGGAGAAACCCACCACTACATATGTTTGGGTAGATCATATAGGATGGGATGCAGTAGGTGTAGGAAAAGTCTAGGGTTAGTTTGTTTTTTTGTTTATTGTGTTGTTTTAATTATGTGGTTTTATAAATTACATTACAAGAAGTAAGACACAAATCATTCTTGGATACAATCAGCACAATACACAACTGATTAAGATTTCATATCAATCTCAGTATCCATTACCAACGCAACTAAGAGAGCTATGTTATTAATGCATGCAATATGAAGTAGTCCTTCATAGATATTTAAACTTTAAAAAGGTTAACAGATACCCAGTTTGTTTGTTTTGCTGTTTTTAACTTCCTCCTTGATATTTAATACAGTAATTAAAGTTAGAAGTGTGGGTCTGAAGTGAGCAAAATTCACTGTCTTTGAACTAATCAACTGAATTTGAAAATGTTATTTCTTTTTAAATTAAGAACAGAACTAAGGTGTAATTTAAAAATCTGCAGACCTTATCATTTAATGTCATACCAGGTCCAAACTGGAGCAAATCTGTAGCTTTACAAGTATTACCAGATATTCATCTCTGGAAACACTTCTTCCTTTTTTGCAATGCATTAGAATATCAGCAAGAAAAAGAAAGGAAGCAGATGTCAATTAACTATCACAATTCACAAGTAAAATATCTAATAATTCATCTTCAACCCACCGGGGGGTTTGTTTTTCAATCCTTTCCCTCACACTTTCTCTTCACAGCCCACCATTGAAAAGTCACAGTTCACCACACTTTCTGGCTCTCAGTCCCACTTCATTGTTTTTGCAGGAAAAGTTGCATATAAATAATTTAAAGTCAATCTCACTGAAAAATGGCTAACTTTCCTGGGAAGAACAGCAATGGGCACTTTCTTCAGTGTTACCTCTTTCCAGGCATAGCCTCTTCAACCCCTTCCCTCTAATTGTATTGTAATTGTAAGTTTGAGTCTTGTACGCATTTTGAGAAAAACAAAAGACCATGGTACCTTTTCAAAGACTTACGGAAAGTTTGAAATCATAGCGACATTTTTAAATATTCCTGTAGTTTTGGATTATATGTCTGTTATATATAAAACTGTTATTTTACTCGATGAAATCTTTGTTGTAAAGTACACTATATGTTTTTTATTACAAATTTAGTGTGTAGCCAAAAAGAAGAAATTTGGGTACACTACTGGCTTTAATACAGTAGCATAATAAATTATAAGAACACATTGTGTATCAGATATTGGCTGGAAAAAAATAGAAGAAATCTGAGGATAATCTGATAAATATACAGCATGTTTAAGCAACTATTTTCAAACTGTTCACATTACTGTATACCCCTTCTTTCCAAACAGAGGGAGTAGTGCCCGGCAAGCCTTGTGAACTGAGTATTATTGAAGCCACTAAAAACTATGTTGTCCTTAGCTGGAAGCCTCCAGGTCAGAGGGGCCATGAAGGCATCATGTACTATGTGGAAAAGGTAATGTTTCTAATAGTCCTGTGGAAATCCCAAAAGAAAGCAAATCATGTTCCCTTTTTAATATAAAAATCAAGAATGATGTTGTGGTCAAAATCTTTATATTACACTGCTGCTGTTTTCATTTTTGTTATTTTTTTCTACTTTGTTGAAAATAACTGCTTAATAGATTAGCTTTGTTGTAAGTAAAAATACAATATATACATTATGAAAATTTTCATTTTTAAAAAACACTGAAAAACTACACTTACCTTAAAATTTCAGATATATTAATCTTGTGAGCTTTAATACATTCTTTTTCTTACAACTGCTGTTGGATGCTTTAGTGCTGTTAAAGGAAGAACATTTGGCCATTAAAATTGTATTGTTTGAATTTTATCCAAACTTTTGTGAACCAGCCTTTACATGATAAAGAGAAGGAAATAAAGGAACTTGTCATGTGGGTGAATAATCTCTAAATTTGGGATGTATATGCAAGTAAGAATTTCAATGTACTCTGTACACCTTACAATACTATTACTACTAGTGATAGTACTACTGAACCTTTTTTACCACATTTGTGCTTCTGTCCCTGGAAAAACTCCAGACTTAAATAACTGATGGCATAGCTTCATGCTGTTTTTAATTTGTAAGATGTTATAAATTATGAGCTACTGCAAAACTGATAAAAGCTGACAAGATACACAGATATGTTTTGTAATAATTGAATACAATCATTAATAGCAATAAAAATAAAATGAGTCTTTGATTATTTTTTACCTCTGCCATCTGACCCTCACCACTTTCTCTGTAGTGTGTTTCAGGCACAGATAACTGGCAGAGGGTGAACACAGAAATCCCTGTGAAGTCACCCCGTTTTGCACTTTTTGACTTGGCGGAAGGGAAGTCCTACTGCTTCCGTGTCCGGTGCTGCAACTCTGCAGGAGTGGGAGAGCCTTCTGAAGCAACTCAGTCTATTGTGGTGGGAGATATGCTGGGTAAGGACGTGTGGAGGAAGAAAAACATGCTATCAAGTTTTTTAGTAAATCGTTCAATAAGCATCTTAGAAATATTTCTATGTTAAGGCTCAAAAGAACACTACTTTGAGAGCATGTAAGTTTTTATTTGCTATCATTTCTCATACTGTCACTATGCACTACACACATAACTGGGATTATTGACTGTAGTACTTGCATAGATTATAAATGTATCAAGTCTTCCTCTAAAGTTTATATGAATATTAGATATTCTTTCTTTTCCAAATAAGCCACTGATATTATATTATATTATATTATATTATATTATATTATATTATATTATATTATATTATATTATAGGGCGGCACGATGGTGCAGTGGTAGCGCTACTGCCTCACAGTTAGGAAACCCGGACTTGCTTCCCGGGTCCTCCCTGCGTGGAGTTTGCATGTTCTCTCCGTGTCTGCGTGAGTTTCCTCTGGGTGCTCTGGTTTCCTCCAACAGTCCACAGTGTGTGTGTGTGTGTGTGTGCCCTGTCAATCCAACACAGGGCACAAGGCAGGAAAAAAACCCCGGGCAGGGCGTGTGCACACACACACACACACACACATACCAAGCACAATTTAGAATCGCCAATGCACCTAACCTGCATGTCTTTGGACTGTGGAAGGAACCCCACACAGACACAGGGAGAACATGCAAACTCCATGCAAGGAGGACCTGTGAAGCGAACCCAGGTCTCCTAACTGCGAGGCAGCAGCGCTACCCACTGCGCCCCGTGCCACTGCGCCACTGTGCCACCCTTAGATTATTATCCATCCATCCATCCATCCATCCATCAATCATCCAACCCGCTATATCCTAACTATAGGGTCACGGGGGTCTGCTGGACCCAATCTCAGCCGACACAGGGTTCAAGGCAGGAAACAAACTCCGGGCAGGGCACCAGCCCACCACAGCTTAACTTACTATGAAATATTAATTATATAATTATTTGATTATTATTATTTGATGAAATGGCCTAATTTTAGCTGTTTTGTTGCCATATGTCAAAAAGACAACATAATTATTTGTTTACAATTGCTGAGTAAAGCAAACAAACATACATATGCTGTATATTTTATATATATATATATATATAGTCATGCATACATATAAATCATATAGCAACTTGTAATTCTTCCACAACATACAAACACTGCAGTATAAACGATTCAGCATAGTAATTAGTAAAGTCTACATAATACAGCAGTCCTTTAATATTCACTTTGATGTTGTTATTCTCTGCTATCTATACAGTAAATATGTTCTTCTTCTCATTGATAACTATATGTTTTTTGAATTGTAGAGCTTAGCATGGTAATAAAAACTTAGTTCATTCCTTATTTATTTATTTATTAATTTTATTACAATCAATACATAGCAATCAAGTTTTTACAAAAAAAAAGAATTATGCTAAGAACAGATCGATCCCCACCCTTGAGAGAGAGAGCAAGCCAAACGGTGTAAAATTTAAGGCTTTTAAAAATACCTAAATCAACAAATTCTCTGTGCTTTATAAAATCATTTCAAAATATTACTGATTAGATCCTGCCATGTTTTGAAAAAGTCTGCACAGATCCTCTAACTGAGTATTTGATTTTTCCAATTTTAAATAATATAACACATCAGTTTCCCACTGACTTAAAAGAGGAGAGTTTGGGTTCTTCCAGTTTATCAGAATAAGTCTGCGTGCCAACAGTGTAGTGAATGCAATCACAGTTTGTTTGTCTTTCTCCACTTTAAGACCCTCTGGAAGAACCCCAAACACAGCTGTTAATGGGTTAGGAGGGATTGTGAGTCCAAGACTGTCTGAGAGGTAATTAAAAATTTTTGTCCAGAATAATGTTAATTTGGAGCAGGCCCAGAACATGTGACCTAGTGAGGCTGGGGCTTGGTTGCAACGTTCGCAGGTTGGATCATGCCCTGGAAACATTTTGGAGAGTTTTAGTCGAGACAGATGTGCTCGATATATAATTTTGAGTTGTATAATTGTATGCTTTGCGCATATGGAGCTTGAGTGAATTCTCTGCATTGCTACTTTCCACTCCTTTTCTGATATATTAATTGAGAGGTCATTTTCCCAGTGTCCTCTTGGATCTTTGAAAGGAAGGGATTGTAAAAGGATTTTATATATTGTAGAGATGGAGTCTAACTCCTTGAAATTGAGCAATAATTTTTCCAGCGTGGATGAGGGTGCAAGATGAGGAAAATCTGGAAGGTTCTGTTTAACAAAGTTCCTGATTTGAAGATAGTGAAAGAAATTTGTAGCTGGAATGTTAAATTTGGAATGTAATTGTTCATAGGATGCAAAGACGTTGTCTATATAAAGATCTCTAAGCAAGTTAATTCCAAATTTTTCCAGATATTAAAACTGCATATGTTTGTGAGGGTTGAAAGAGGTGGTTCTTTTGCAGGGTGCCACAGAAAGAAGCTTCTCCGTCTTAAAATGCTTTCTACATTGGTTCCAGATTCTAAGTGAGTGGAGCACAATTGGGTTATTAGTGTATTGCCGATAACGTGTGTTTATTGGAGCACAAAGCAAGGAATACAAAGAAGTACTGCAGGATTTTACTTCTATTGCGGTCCATGCCTGTGTATGTTCTTCTATTTGTGTCCAGGTTCTTATCGACTGTATATTTGCCGCCCAGTAATAAAACTGGAAGTTAGGTAGAGCCATGCCGCCTTCTGCCTTTTGTCTTTGTAGGGTCGCTCTTTTGATGCGTGGATGTTTAGAATTCCAAATAAATGAGGTTATTGTTGAATCTAATTGCTTAAAGAACGATTTATTAATGTATATTGGTATGTTTTGAAATAAAAAGGAGCTTAGGAAGAATATTCATCTTAACAGTGTTAATTCTTCCAGCTAGTGTGAGATGAAGGGTTGACCATCTATGCAAGTCTTGTTTAATTTTTTCCATACAGACGACGAAATTTTGTTGATAAAGAGCTTTATGTTTACTTGTGATGTTTACCCCGAGGTATTTAAACTGTTCTGCAATGATAAAAGGAAGGGTGTCTAATCTAATATTATATGCTTGCGAATTCACGGAAAGAGTACACTTTTATTCAGATTAATTCTGAGACCAGAGAGCTTTTGAAATTCTGTGAGTGCTGCTAAGACTGCAGGCACAGAATTTTCTGGATCCGATATATACAGTACCATGTCATCTGCATATAATGAGATTTTCTGTTCCAGTCCTTCTCTGCTAATCCCCTTTATCTGATCAGTATTTCGACAATGTATTGCCAGTGGTTCAATGGCAATTGCAAACAGCAGTGGTGACAAAGGGCATCCTTGTCTTGTGCCACGTTCTAGTTTAAAGTAGTCTGAGCAAATGTTATTGATGCAAACTGAAGCTTCTGGGTTAGTATACAGTAATTTAATCCATGCACAAATGTTGGGCCAAACCCAAACTTCTCCAAAATAGTAAAAGGTATTTCCATTCAATCATGTCGAATGCTTTTCTGCATCCAATGATAATAATATTTCTGGGGTGTTTGATTTAGTTGGTGAGTATATTACATTAAACAGGCGTCGAAGATTTGAAGATAAGTGTCGGCCCCTAATAAATCCAGTTTGGTCTTGTGATATTATTGAGGGAGCACTTTCTCCATCCTTCTAGCTATGATTTTAGAGAGTATTTTAACGTCGTTATTCAGAAGTGAAATTGGTCTGTATGATGCACATTGTAATAAGTCCTTATTTTGTTTTGGAAAGACAGTGATTAGTGCTTGGCGAAAGGTTTGTGGAAGAGATTGGTTATCTCTGGCTTCTGTAAATGTTGCTAATAGGAGGGAGCTAGCTGAGCGGAGAATTTCTTGTAAACCTCTGCAGGGTAGCCATCAGGGCCTGCTGCTTTTCCACCTTGGAGTGACTTTATAGCATCCAGTAATTCTGATAATGACAGAGGTTTATCGAGCTCCTCCACACTAATAGCGTCAATTTGTGGTATCTGTAATTTATCCAGAAATGCATTAGATTGTATATTGTCTTCTTTAAACTCAGTAGTATATAGGGATTTATAGTAGTCTCTAAAAGTGCACATTATATTTTTGTGTTCGATGATTTTATCTCCATTCGTGTTAGTAATTACGAGATTGCGTTGCACTTCTTGCTTGTGAATTTGTTGCGCTAAAAGCTTATTAGCTTTCTCTCCATGTTCATAATAATGATGTCTGGATTTGTAAATTAGTTGTTCGGTTTCTTTAGTTGTCAAGAGGTTTAATTCTGAATGTAGAGCCTGCCTCCTCTTATGTAGAGTCTCGCTTGGTAGTCTGGCATGTTCTTCATCTATTTTAGTAATTTCGCTTTTTATCTCTGCTACTTTCTTCGCTTCGGATTTATTTCTGTGGGAAAGATATGAGATAATCTGTCCTCTTAAGAAGGCCTTAAGAGTTTCCCAGAGTATTCCTGCAGAGATCTCAGGGGATGTATTTGTCTCTAGAAAGAATTCAATTTGTTTGGATATAAATTCAGTACAATTCTCGTCAGCTAATAGAAGCGGATTGAGACGCCATCTGCGGGTGAGTGTATGGGGCTTAGTAATTTCAGCTCCAAGATCATCGGAGCATGGTCTGAAATAACAATAGCATCGTATTTACAAGATTTAATCTTAGGCAAGAAGTTATTATCTATAAAGAAGTAATCAATCCTTGAGTAGCAATGATGTACTGGTGAGTAGAAAGAATATGTTCTTGAATTTGGGTTTAAAAACCTCCAGGGATCTGATAAGTTGTGATCAGTTATAAACTTTGTAATTATCTTTGCGGTGTTAGTTGCCGTTCCCCCTGTGGAGGAAGTCTTATCTAAAAGTGGATTTAGAACACAATTAAAGTCCCCAGCCATTATAAGTTTATGAGTGTTCAGATTGGGAATGGATGCAAATAAATTTTGTATAAATTCCTTATCATCAACATTAGGTGCATAAACATTTATCAAAAACTTAGTTCATTCCTGTAGATACTTGAAAAACCTGTAATTGGTATTACTTTTTAATGCATTGTAGTCTTTACAATACTGCCCTCTGGTGATTTAAATTAATATTACTTTTTTCTAAACAAACATTTTTAAGTAGGAAATGAGAAAGAATTGTAATAGAGTTGATAGTCTGAGTTTAAAGTTTTGAAGAATGCACACATTTTTGGCATGGGTAAACATTTTTATCTTATCATAACACATGTCATATTCATCTATGAAATGCATACCTTGTGAACAGCTCAACTGATTATAGTCAAATTTTGATTCTGATGCCTTTCAGAAGATTCCCTTTTACAGAATAAGATTTCCATTTTTTACACACAAATTAAAAGATCTTGAATATTCCAACTGTTTCCAGTCTGTCTTCAGACAGATTTTGATGTCTATGGCAATGTGGTTTTGATTTTTTAAAAAAAAACTTGGCAAATGAAATTGACTGGGATTAAAACACCTAAACACTTTGTGTGAAACATTTTGTAACTCTCCACTGTTTTTGACTAATATAAGAAATCATCAAGTCACCCCTGAGAAGACCCGACACATCCATTTGATGATACCAAATGTAAGATTCATCTTGTACTTAACAGATGTTGCTACAAATAGTAGATGTGATTTAGAAGGATCCTTAAACTGATAATAATGTCAAAAAATTAAGCTTTATGAGCTGAAAAGTTTGATATATATAACGTTACAAAAACATTCAGCTTGAGAATATCAAACATGCTCTGTTTTTTATTAAAATTCAATTTTACCCTGTACTAAAATTTCATCATAATGTTTTGTAGATATTCCCAAGTCTCCGGGAGCTGTTATACCAACACGCAATACAGACACATCTGTGGTTGTTTCCTGGGAGGAATCTAAGAATGCAAAGGAGCTGGTTGGGTATTACATTGAAGCCTCAATTTCTGGTTCAGGAGTCTGGGCACCCTGCAACAACAAGCCAGTTAAAGGCAAGAGGTAGAGTAAAACTGAGAACTAATGAATTTCATTTTCAAGTTTCAAGTTTCAAGAGTATTTATTGTTATTTCATCCATATACAGTAGTACAGCATGCAGTGAAACGAAACAATGTTCCTCCAGGACAATGGTGCTACATAGAATACAGGACAACAAAGAATCCGCGACACATAACATAAAGACACATAATATATAACAAGATGCATTTGAGTCAAATGTGCTAACATGGGCAACACTGCAGAACAGAACACATATATCAGATATCAGATCGGTCCATGAGTGTTCAGGAGTCTAACTGCTTGGGGGAAGAAACTGTTATACATTCTGGTAGTGAGGGCCCGAATGCTTTGGTACCTTTTTCTCAATGGCAGGAGTGTAAACAGTGAGTGTGAAGGGTGTGTTGGGTCATTCACAATGCTGGTGGCTTTGAGGATGCAGCCTGTGATGTAAATGTCTATGATGGAAGGAAGAGAGACACAGATGATCTTCTCAGCTGTCTTCACTATCTGTTGTAGGGCTTTGCGATCCCTGACCGTGCAATTTCCAAACCAGACAGTGATGCAGTTGCTCAGGATGCTCAGAATGTTGTTAGAATAGCTGGTGAATGATGGGCTTTCCTCAGCCTACGTAGGAAGTAGAGCCGCTGCTGGGCTTTCTTGGCTAAGGAGCTGTTGTTGTAGGACCAGGTGAGGTTTTCTGCCAGGTGGACACCCAGGTATTTGGTACTATTGATGACCTCCACAGTTGAGCCGTCAATGTTCACTCTTAGTCTTCCTAAAGTCAACAATCATCTCCTTTGTTTTGTCTACATTCAGAGACAGGTTATTGGCTTTACACCAGTCTGTTAACCACTGCACCTCCTCTCTGTATGCTGACTCATTGCTGTTGCTGATGAGACCCACCACAGTCATGTCATCTGTGAATTGTATGATGTGATTAGAGCTGTTTGTTGCTGCACAGTCATGAGTCAGCAGTGTGAACAATAATGGACTGAGCACACAGCCTTGAAGGGCTCCAGTGCTCAGTGTGGTGTTTCTGGGGATGTTGTTTCCAATCCTTACTGACTGAGGTCTCTCAGTCAGGAAGTCCAGCATCCAGTTACAGAGGGAGGTGTTCAGTCCCAGCAGGCTCAGCTTTTCCGTCAGCTGCTGAGGAATGATTGTGTTGAATGCTGAGTTGAAGTCGATAAACAGCAATCGAACGTATGTGTCTTTATTGTCCAGATCAGCAAGAGCCAGATGGAGAGTGGTGGCTAATGCATCATCTGTTGCATGGTTCCGGTGGTAAGCAAACTGCAGGGGGTCCAGTGATGGGGGCAGCAGGGTTTTCATGTGCCTCATGACAAGCTTCTTGAAGCACTTCATAATGATGGGTGTAAGTGCAATGGGATAGTAGTCATTGAGATTGGACACTTGTGACTTTTTTGGCACGGGAACTAAGGTGGTGGTTTTGAAGCAGGTTGGGACGATGGCGGTGCTCAGGGAGATGTTGAAGATGTCAGTAAAAACGTCTGCCAGCTGGTCTGCACATTCCCCTAGTACTCTGCCAGGAATATTGTCTGGTCGTGCAGCCTTCCGTGGGTTGACTCTTCGTAGAGTATTTCTCACATCGGCCACAGTCAGATTTAATGCCTGGTCGATAGGAGAAGATGTGGTCTTCCTCATCACCACGTTGTTCTTTGCTTCCAACCGTGCATATAAGTTATTCAGCACATCTGGAAGGGAGGTGTCACTGTCACAGGTGAGGTGTTGTCCTCTAATTAATAATAGCCTGGTTGCCTTTCCACATGCTCCGTGCGTCTTTGTCATATGGAAAAAGTCCATGGATTCTCTGTGCATGTGCACGCTTTGCTGCTCTGATGGTGCGGGATAGTTTGGCCCTCGCTGTTCTCAGGGTGATTTCTTCACCTTCCCTGAAGGCAGAATCCCGGGCCCTCAGTAGTACATGCACTTCCTCTGTAATCCACGGTTTCTGGTTGGGGAGTGCAGTGATGTACTTAGAGATAGTAACGTCATCAATGCACTTCTCCTCTAAGTTGATACAGTCGCTGTTGGTTGCAGCCTCTCTAAACATGTCAGTGCACTCAAAACAGTCCTGAAGAGCAGAGATGGCTTCTGCTGGCCAGGTTCCCACCTGCTTCAGAACCGGTTTGGTGCGTCTGACGAGCAGTCTGTATGCTGGAATTAACATGACAGAGATGTTATCTGAGTTTCCAAAGTGGGGGCGGGTCTCCGGCCGGTATGCGGCAGGGATGTTTGTATAAATAAGATCCAGCGTGTTCGTCCCTCTCGTTGCAAAGTCCACAAACTGATGGAATTTAGGGAGCACTGACATGAGATTTGTGTGATTGAAATCTCCAGTGACAATAACCAGTCCATCCGGGTGTGTTTTCTGTATGTCTGTGATGGCGTTGTACAGTTTCCAGAGCGCTTCCTTAGCATTAGCACTGGGAGGTATGTAAACTCCGATTATGTGGATGATGGTGAATTCCCGAGGCAAATAAAAAGGTCTACATTTACAATCACAAACTCCACTAGTGGTGAGCAGTAGCTAGAAACAAGCACAGAGTTACTGCACCATTCCGTGTTGGTGCACCATTTTGTCTAGAACAAAAGATATAAAGTCAATATGTGCTACTTATGTCTCTCTAAAAACTCTCTAAAATTTATATTTTACCTAAAAGGCTCGGAAACAATGTCAAAATGTGCAATTTTTGACTCCCCAAATATCAAAAAATACGTTTTATCTAAAAAGGTCACTTGTTAAAGTTCATGCAGTACTGGCTGTTTGTCAATGAAACTTCAGTCTTCATGTTATGACAAGTGTTCTTGAAAAGGGAAATCAATCAATAATCCTTCTCATTATGTATAATTTTGCCATGCATCACAGACATGAATACAAAATTGTCTGCTAAACCACTTAATCTCTGTGCAGGTCCTGCATGAATGTTACACATTTGCATTCAAACATTCAATAGGTCGAAGTGCAGTGGGAAGTGTGGGTTGCTTTTCGTACTACTGATCTTACTTCTGTTTGCTGAAGATATAATGTGTGAATACATTGCTGTATTTACAGGATTTATAATTCAGCAGCACAGAAGGATGTTGAATGCACAAAACAAATTCAGAATCACTATGTGTGGCATACCTGTTTGAAAATTATTGAACACCACATGGCTTTTACATTTGGATTAATTTTACTACAAATAGCTGCACATTGGCAGTAGTCATTACTTTGAATTAGTATAGTGCATGCATGGAAATGGCAGGTCCAGACAACCTTAAAAACGAGTTTGATCGGTGGAGATTTATATATTCTCATTTTGGGCCGATCAAAGAATAGTCAGAAATATAGACAAGTGTGAAACATGATAGTCCACAATTTGTTTCACCAAAATGATACTATTGCACACATAAATTGAAATCAAAATTTACAACCCCAATTCCAATGAAGTTGGGACGTTGTGTAAAACATAAATAAAAAGAGAATGCAATGATTTGCAAATCCTTTTCAACCTACTGTGTATTCAATGGGTACACTACTGTACAAAGACAAGATATCTAATGTTCAAACTGAATTTGTTGCTTTGCGAATCTTCACTCATTTTGAATTTGATGCCTATAACACATTCCAAAAAAGCTGGGACAGGGCAGCAAAAGACTGGGAAAGCTGAGGAATGTTCAAAAGGAGCATCCCCAAAAGGCTCAGTCGTTCACAAGCAAGGATGGGGCGAGGTTCACCACTTTATGAACAACTGGGTGGGTAAATTAGTCCAGCAGTTTAAGAACAACGTTTCTCAATGTACAATTGCAAGGAATCTAGGGATTTCATCATCTACTGTCCATAATATCATCAAAAGATTCAGAGAATCTGGAGAAATCTCTGCACATAAGCGGCAAGGCCGAATACCAGCAGCTTATGTTATCAGAGCAAAGTTCAAAAGCCAGCATCTGTGATAGTATGGGGGTGTGTTAGTGCCCATGGCATGGGTAACTTGTACATCTGTGAAGGCACCATCAATGCTGAAAAGTTTTGGAGCAACATATGCTGCCATCCAAGCGGCATCTTTTTCAGGGATGTCCCTGCTTATTTCAGCAGGACAATGCGAAGCCACATTCTGCATGTGTTACAACAGCGTGGCTTCGTAGTAAAAAAGTGTGGGTACTAGACTGGCCTGCCTGCAGTCCAGACCTGTCTCCCATTGAAAATGTGTGGCGCATTATAGCAAAATACGACAACGGAGATCCTGGACTGTTAAGCAACTGAAGTTGTACATCAAGCAAGAATGGGAAAGAATTCCACCTACACAGCTTCAACATTTAGTGTCCTCAGTTCCCAAACGCTTATTGAGTGTTGTTAAAAGGAAAGGTGATATAACACAGTGGTAAACATGCCCTTGTCTCAACTTTTTTGGAACGTGTTGCAGACATCAAATTCAAAATGAGTGAAGATTTGCAAAACAACAATAAAGTTTGTCAGTTTGAACATTCGATATCTTGTCTTTGTAGTGTATTCAATTGAATATAGGTTGAAAAGGATTTGCAAATCATTGCATTCTGTTTTTATTTACATTTTACACAAAGTGCCAACTTCATTGGAATTGGGGTTGTATGTCTTTAAAAATCTATATCTAAGCCACCTTTTGTTTTCCTTATTTTTTTTCTTTCA
The DNA here is from genome assembly GCF_016835505.1 of Polypterus senegalus. Lineage (NCBI taxonomy): Eukaryota > Metazoa > Chordata > Cladistia > Polypteriformes > Polypteridae > Polypterus > Polypterus senegalus. Next base: position 76,104,816 of record NC_053158.1, read on the forward strand.
AATTTATTTAGCATTATGCTATCAAAAGTTTTTGTTTTAGAGGATCCAAAATTTGGTCACATGTCTGTGTACACAACCATGATTTGTAGCAGTGGTGCAATGATGTCACACATCATGTACCCACTGGCTCATGTAGCTAGCAACACGATCCTACAAGCAAACGTAACTCTGAAAATGCTAGCAAACCCTAAACTAATGGTGTCTTCATGATACCATGGAAATTATTAATAGATTTAAAAGGTCATGTCAGGTTAGGTGTGGGAGCACAAACTGGTACAGCACATTGCAGCACCCTCCACATGAGGAAACTGCTTGGGATCCGGGTTGGCAACCCACCAGGCAGACACACGGTCCATTCCCCCTTTCGGAGATAACCATCTATCTGCTGCAGCAAGGTGTTACATGGGCGTCCCCTTGGCTTGGTCCAGCTGCTCAGGTCTACAACAATGAGGACCCTGTGAGCCAGATTACCTTTGGGGAATCGCAATACATGGCTTTAGTGCTGTAACTAATGCTCCCTCACAATGCAGGTAATGTGCCTCATTTGGGACTCCATAAGCAACCGCTCTTTCGACACAAAGTCAAACCAGTAGTATCCAGGGATTCTCTGAAGAAAGGCAGCACCGAATGAATTCAGTCTTCAACTCAGGCCATGAGAAAGTATTCATGTCTCGCTACCATATAGCAAAACAGGAAGCACCAGGACTCTATACACTTGGATCTTCATCCTTTTGCAGAGCTATGAGGAGCACCACACACCCCTACCCAGTGAACTCCTCACCCTCCATGGTCTTCCAGTCCATCTACTGACTTCATAGGAAGAGCCACATGAATGTACGTAGTAACATTACGAAGTATGTAATCCCCTTGACAAGGTTGACACTCTCCGTAAACAGACACACTCTTGATGGCTGTGCCCAAGAGGTCATTAAAGGTCTGGATCTTGGTTTTTATCCAGGACACTCACAAGTCCAGACACTCAGACTCCTTGATTAGTCTCTTGAGAGTACTGATCATAGCCTCCATTGATGTTGCGAAGATCACAGCATCATCGGCAAAGTCAACATCAGAACACCAACAGAAGCCTCACAGCTGCTGGACCCCTCAACCCTGCCCAACACCCTGTCCATGTATGCATTCAACAGAGGAGAAGCAATAACTACCCCTGACGAACCCCAGAATCAGAGTTCTACCTCCATTCTGCACAGCACTACAGTATCAGTGTACAGGCCGATATCCAGCAACCTTGGGGGGATCCTGAGAAGCCTCAGGATGTCCCACAGGGCAGCTTGATCAACTGAGTCGAATGCTTTATGAAAATCTACAAAGGCTGCAAAGAAACTCTGCCGATATTCGCATTAGCGCTCCATGAGAATGCTCAGTGCCAGGATGCAGTCAATGGTAGACCTCTTAGGTGTTAACTGGTAGATGTGCAAATGATCACGGATCCTATTGAGGATGACACTAGCAAGGACCTTACTCGGCACAGAGACCACCCCCTTTTAGTTGCTGCAATCCAGGTGATCACTCTTCCTTTTCCAAACAGGGACAACAAGTCCTGCTTTCCAGTCAGTTGGGATGGCACCCAATGATTGCTTGCAACGCAAGAAGGGCAGCTTTACCACCTGCCTGGAGTTTACCCCAGATACCACAGATCCCTGCAGCCTTCCCTACCCTTAGCTGGTTCAATGCAAACATTTAAAACTACAATAAAAAAGTAATAATTTTAAATAAAACAAATTACAACATTCAAAATTAGGTTTTCAAGGATAACAACCAAACCAACAACAGCAGTAACTATTGGGAATGTCCTCTAATGATACTGTAACACTTTGAACTTTGCTCCTCCAACTTATTATTGATGCCTAAAAATAATTTGTGGCTTTGTATGTCAAAGCCTTGCCTTCATTGCTTAATTTATGTGCAAACTATTTCCATAGGTGAAACATTCATACTTCAAGGTTATTTTCTGTGAAATGGTGTTTTAAAGCGTAACAATCCAGGCTCCTGGTTTATTTGAATACCTTCACTAGTGTGCATAGGATTTAAAAATTGCTCAGTTGCACCTTAGCTCTGCTCTTCTTGAACAAATGTTGTTAATGAATTAAACTAATTGATTTACTAGAACTTTAATTAATCATACAACAGTCTGTTGTTCAGTTTAATTTCCTGAAGTGAGTATAAATTTCTACAATTTGTTCAGAAACATTACTTAATGAGCAGTATCAATTGTCTGAAAACATCAAATACACAAAACAGACCAATCGATAAATTGTAACAAATGTGACTTAAATACAACAGTATTGGCTTATCAGCAAATAGAAAGAAATAAAAAGATCGATCTGCATATAAAAACACATAAGGTTGATGTTAACATGATGTTGTGGAGTGTCAGTGCTACTGTCTCACATTGTCAGAGTCTCAGATTTGAATCTTGGCTCAGATGCTGAGTTTAAAGTATTTGCTTATAGGACTTTACTTTGGGCGGCACGGTGGCGCAGTGGGTAGCGCTGCTGCCTCGCAGTTAGGAGACCTGGGTCCTCCCTGCCAGGAGTTTGCATGTTCTCCCTGTGTCTGTGTGGGTTTCCTCCAGGTACTTTGGTTTCCTCCCACAGTCCAAAGACATGCAGGTTAGGTCCCTAATGTGTGTGCTTTGTGTGTGTGTGCTCCCTGCACTGGGCTGGCGCCCTGCCCGTGTTTGTTTCCTGCCTTGTGCCCTGTGTTGGCTGGGATTGACTCCAGCGGACCCCCGTGACCCTCCGGTTAGGATATAGCAGGTTGGATAATGGATGGATGGAAAGTTTATCTTACAGTCAAAAGACAAGAACGAACCCTAAAGGGTGAACACTCCATCAAATGACACACTCACACAGATACACTAAGCCCACTTGTTCCAGGCTAATTTAATATTGTCAATTATCCTATGCTGCATGTCTTTGAGATTTGGGAGAAAAACAAGAACAAAGTATGTGGGGAAAAAACGAATGCAGACAGGAAGAAAATGTGCAACTTCCATAATGTGCAACTTCCATAATGTGCTGCCCATAGGTAAACATAAAGATTATAAATTAATGATTAGAGAATTTAACACTATGAATGTCTCTGTTTCAGTTCTGTTAGATGCAACTATATAATTACTTTGTCTTTATTCAACCTAAACTTGTTCAAAACCCATTTCTGAATTAATAGCTCGTGTAAAGCTGGATATACAGTGGTGTGAAAAACAATTTGCCCCCTTCCTGATTTCTTATTCTTTTGCCTGTTTGTCACACAAAATGTTTCTGATCATCAAACACATTTAACCATTAGTCAAATATAACACAATTAAACACAAAATGCAGTTTTTAAATGATGGTTTTTATTATTTAGGGAGAAAAAAATCCAAACCTACATGGCCCTGTGTGAAAAAGTAATTGCCCCCTTGTTAAAAAATAACCTAACTGTGGTGTATCACACCTGAGTTCAATTTCCGTAGCCACCCCAGGCCTGATTACTGCCACACCTGTTTCAATCAAGAACTCACTTAAATAGGAGCTGCCTGACACAGAGAAGTAGACCAAAAGCACCTCAAAAGCTAGACATCATGCCAAGATCCAAAGAAATTCAGGAACAAATGAGAACAGAAGTAATTGAGATCTATCAGTCTGGTAAAGGTTATAAAGCCATTTCTAAAGCTTTGGGACACCAGCGAACCACAGTGCGAGCCATTATCCACAAATGGCAAAAACATGGAACAGTGGTGAACCTTCCCAGGAGAGGCCGGCCGACCAAAATTACCCCAAGAGCGCAGAATCGACTCATCCGAGAGGTCACAAAAGACCCCAGGACAACGTCTAAAGAACTGCAGGCCTCACTTGCCTCAATTAAGGTCAGTGTTCACGACTCCACCATAAGAAAGAGACTGGGCAAAAACGGCCTGCATGGCAGATTTCCAAGACGGAACCAATGTTAAGCAAAAAGAACATTAGGGCTCATCTCAATTTTGCTAAGAAACATCTCAATGATTGCCAAGACATTTGGGAAAATACCTTGTGGACTGATGAGACAAAAGTTGAACTTTTTGGAAGGCAAATGTCCCGTTACATCTGGCGTAAATGGAACACAGCATTTCAGAAAAAGAACATCATACCAACAGTAAAATATGGTGGTGGTAGTGTGATGGTCTGGGGTTGTTTTGCTGCTTCAGGACCTGGAAGGCTTGCTGTGATAGATGGAACCATGAATTCTACTGTCTACCAAAAAATCCTGAAGGAGAATGTCCGGCCATCTGTTCGTCAACTCAAGCTGAAGCGATCTTGGGTGCTGCAACAGGACAATGACCCAAAACACACCAGCAAATCCACCTCTGAATGGCTGAAGAAAAACAAAATGAAGACTTTGGAGTGGCCTAGTCAAAGTCCTGACCTGAATCCAATTGAGATGCTATGGCATGACCTTAAAAAGGCGGTTTATGCTAGAAAACCCTCAAATAAAGCTGAATTACAACAATTCTGTAAAAGACTCACTGCAAGTTATCGCAAATGTTTGATTGCAGTTATTGCTGCTAAGGGTGGCCCAACCAGTTATTAGGTTCAGGGGGCAATTACTTTTTCACACAGGTCATGTAGGTTTGGAATTTTTTTCTCCCTAAATAATAAAAACCATCATTTAAAAACTGCATTTTGTGTTTACTTGTGTTATATTCGACTAATGGTTAACTGTGTTTGATGATCAGAAACATTTTGTGTGACAAACATGCAAAGGAATAAGAAATCAGGAAGGGGGCAAATAGTTTTTCACACCACTGTATAGTATGCGTGTTAATAATAATTCCAGTCTTTAAAACTCACTCAGCCTAAGTTATCTACTCTGTTTGCAAGAAAATACCTTTACAGTGGGCAAAATGTGGAGTATGTTACACATGAGGCGTATTAAAGGCATCAGACTCTGATGTCTGACCCCTGGAATATTATAGGATAGGAAATCTGAGCCCCCAGAATATCCATACCCCAGACCAGATCATCTCTCTTGAGTAAATGAACAACATTTCACTTTTTGTGGTGTTCCCACAGTTTAGGTTTGGCTATGTATTTTTGAGTAATGGACTTTATGTGGCAGTATTACCATATTAGATCATGTACTGCAAAGACATGAAAATCAGCAGCATTTAGGAACTTTGCACAAGTTTACCTCTTCCTGTGCCTCACATTTTATGTTAATGTATTTATTCTGGCTCATGGTGGATCAACAAATAAAAGATATTATCCTTTTTCATTTAGCCCTTCACTTTTGAAAACAAGCACAACGTATACACTGTAACAAAGGCGATATATCAGCGCCGACCCAACACAGACTGACACCGGAGGCATGTGAATAATAAACACAAAAGATTTATTTTCTTCAGCTGGGGGCCACATCTTCCCTGTGTTCCTCAGCCCTAACACAGTCCCAAAACACAAAGCGAACACACACAAAAAACAAACACCAGATCTTCCTCCACACCTCTCAGCAGCTTTGTCCTCCTCCTCCTCCCGACTCTGGCTCCCGGAGTGGTGGCTGCCGGCTCCTTTTATAGCTCACCCGGAAGTGCTTCAGGTGCCTGACCACCTGCCTCTGATTGCACCACTGGGTGTGGCTCAACTACGGCCCAGATGGGCCCAGGAGCCCTTGCAGTGCCCTCTGGTGGCCACCCTGGATCGCAATAGGGCTGTGGAGAACTCCATCTCCCATGGAGCCCTGTGGGTATCTGAGGCACCACAGTCACCCAGGGGGGCTGCCAACAAGTGGTCTGGGGGAGGTACTGAGCAGCCCATGCCTGCTCTCCCAGAACATATACAGAAGGGGCGTCCCGGCCGTCAGCCACAACACACATCTACTTTATTTGTTTAACTCAATTGTTTTTATTTCCTTCATTTTGTCAGGTTCAATGCCTATACTGTAAACTGTTAAAACTGACGTTTTTTCATTTAAAAAAGTAAAAAGCTAAGACTTAAAAAATGAATATTTATCACTCACCGGGTTCTAGTTTTTGCTATCTTATCTTCAGAACTTGGAAGCATCTGGCACTCCCTTATTTACAAATACAAAATGTCTTAATTTTATTCTTAAAACTAAACCTGCCTACCACCCCTTTAATCACCCTACATTTAAAGCAGGGTAAAGAACCATCAGACTTTGCTAGAGACCATCTGATTTCATTGATAAACTCTGATGTGAAGTTACTTTTACTGATCCATCTTCTGTCAGTCATCCACATGTTAATCCACAGCAGACAGCATCAGATGGCTTCTGCACATAACAGATGTGGTCTTAACACTGTCCCATCCATGGGCTCTGCTGAAAAAACACTTTTAGAACCTATGCTGGAGCTTCCTCTGGCAAGTTTTAAGCTTTGTGGGATTTGAAGAGAGATTTGTCAAAATGATTAAAATGCTATGTTCCGCTTCCATGGAATTCACTATTACAAACTTCTGAGATCATCAGAGGTGCCAGGCTGGCATGCGTTCTTTCCCACTGCTTTTTACAAATGGTAGACATACTGTTATATGGCATTCTGTCTAGCCATACTTCAATAAAAGCTACACTCAGTATATTAAGCAGTGTGGAAATTATCTTGCTCTGGACAGGTTCTCTCTAGAATTGTATTTTACTCAGTTGTTCATTATTTGCGTGGTCAATCCTGTTATCATGGAAATCTGTAACTGCTTGAATAGATTAAGCTAACAGCTTGCTTTTAAAAGAATCTGGGTGGCTTTCATTTCTTAATGATGAACTTCACTGTACTACTGAAAATTCTCAACACTCTTAAACTTATTACATCTCTCTATGTACAATTCTGTCACTGGGCTATACAAATAGCATTTTAGTCTTCATATTCTTTTACATTTGCCTCAAGTTAATCAACTCCATGTTGTAACTGTTTTTTTTTTGAGACTTGTATTATAATTGAAATTGTGTTGTTGCTTTTTTCTCTTTTACTGCACATATTTATTCATTTACTTGACAAATCTGCTATATTCTAACGAAATGTGTTCCTTATTTCAAGCAAAAACTGTGTTGTCTAATATTATTTTAACTGATCACACAAGTATCATGCTAATAATTTTGGAGAATGGTATATTATCAAATGGAATTTACAGTGGAAAAAGGAAGTACTAAATCAAATGCCTCTCTGTAAACAGATTTATTTGCCACGGGCTTTTAACTGGACAGACGTATGTGTTTCGGGTGCGGGCTGTTAACGCAGCAGGGCTCAGTGATTTCTCTCAAGAATCAGAGGCTATTGAAGTCAAGGCAGCTCTTGGTAAGCTCACACATCTTCTGCATCTTTTCTGAATTATCTTACAATATGTATCACATTGTAGATTAATAAAATGTGTGTGTAAATTAAACCGTTTATTATAACCAAGATGTTTGCATTTTTCTGTCCCATCAATGTTTTTCTTTCCACCAACAATCTTTCATGGGTCATGCTATAACTGTTCACATTGTACTTCACTGCAGTAACAGAGTCAAGTCTCTTCACTCTCTCCACCATGATAGATCAATAGTAGCCTTTTCTTGGTTTGGCCCACTCTTCCCCAGCAGAGGAGATTTTCTGCAAGTCTGACAACCTCTCTGTCCCTGTACCCTTGGGCAATGATGCACCCACATACCCTACCTAATCTAAGTAAGGTATCCCCCAGCAACCCTGCCATGAACCTTTCTGTTCCCATTGTTCTCATATAACTTCTTTCCATGCCTGGAATTACTAACACATGTTTGTAGTCATTTGTCTTTTGTATTAGGCATGTGCCACACTCATTTTGTAAACAACATTCTTTTTGTGGAAATGCAGCATGTCTATCACTTTTTAATACTGAAATGCAATACAGTTGTGATATACAGCAGGAGGTGTGTGATCACATGCTTTAGACATTTCTTCTTTTTTTCTTTTCTGGCTTAAAGAAATCAACCCGCCTATTTTTGCATAATGGGTTTGGCAGAAGTATAACACAGGATATATCCAACTAATCAGTTAACAGACATGTCACAAAGGAAAATAAGTCTTTTAGAAAGGGATGGCTCAGGTCCATGAGACCTTTAACTACAGAAGTGGTGATTTCTCTTCATCTCTATAGCACTGAATTACTTTACACGTGTTTTTCAGTTCTATCACATATGATTCTGTACTCTTTAAAAACCTATATATACATACATTAAAGTTTTTCCTATATATATATAGGGTGAGAGAGAGAGAAAGAGAGTGAGAGAGGGAGAAAGTAACTTTATTTATTTTTCTATTTTACTGATTTTATTAAAATCACACAACATTCCATACACATAAATCAATTTTTACAAAAACAGGATCGAAAACAAATCAACCCCCCCCTGAGAAAGAGAGCATGGCCAGCAGAGTAAAACTTAAAGCTAGTAAATAGAGAAATAGTAAATAGATAAGTAATAATAATATTAATAGATACTATTTAATATTTAGGTAATAGATATTAATAGATAAATAGTAAATAGATAAGTAAATAGATTAATTAATAAGTGAATAAAGATAAATGGGAGAAAAAGGGAGAAAATCTGCTTTCTCAGAGCTTTAAGAGCTTATTGTAAAATGTTACTGATTAGATCCTGCCAGGTTTTAAAAAAGTTCTGCTCAGATCCTCTAAGTGCAAATTAGATTTTTTCCAATTTTTTGGTAAATACATTAAACTAATATAATAACAAATGAATTATTGTGTTTACAGATACTATGAGTAGCTAAATATTTGTCATATTCAAACAATTACGAAATATTATTTGATGCTGACTACACCCAGTTGACTTGTGTAAATTTCCTGTTTATTATGTATTGTGAATGTTGAAATACGTTTCTAGTTAGACAAACCAATATCACTTTGCTTAATCCTTTCAGCAGTGTTTCCTGTCTTATTGTTAAGATTGTTTTTAAATGTTTCATACATGTTAGAAAATCTTTTGAAATATCTTGAAGTACATTGTAAGATGTCTCAAAAAAGTAACTCATTTCAAGACATTTCAAATAAATTTAATTTCAGACATCTCAAAAGTGAGACACTTTGAAAACATCTTAAATGCATTGTAAGATATGTTTACTGCTTTTAGGAAAACTCTCAGCATAACTTTTGTTCAGAACTTTTTAGAGATTGGCTAGTAGTTTTTATAGGTACCACCTTAATGTTGATGGCAATGACACACTGGCTAGGTACCGTATGAGGGCGGGTGGCAGCACAACACATACTGTAAGTGCCCTGCTGATATAAAAATTTGAGGCATTCATTGACTCACATTTCAACGAAGCCAAAACCCAGGATAGTTCTCACTGTAGCAACTAAAAGAAAGAAACAAAAGATTTTGTAAGTTTGGTGATAAGTTTGATTAGACTTTGGACTGAGAATTGTGACTTAACATTTTAGTAGTAGTAAAAGCATCCAATACTGTAGAATTTCAAGTGATAATCCCTTGGACACATTTTTTCAACAATTAACATTGTATCTGCCACTCAGATATTTTCTAATCTCATTTAAAAAATCCATAATGACTTTCCATCAATTTCAGCTATCTCAATAACTTTCTTTCTGTTGTAAGATATTTTATACATATTTCCTATTTATTGTTAGTTACATTTAACTGTAAAAATAAAGGTAACATGCAGGTATATTGCCTTAAAAACAAGTATAAAATATCAGGAAAATGCTTCAGTGAATATTTGCATAGACTCTGTAATTGTCTACAACAGTACTGGTGGGATGAAGGTCCGTTGGAACAAAACAGAATACATGTGTGTAAATGAGAGGGGGGGTCAGTGGAATGGTGAGGATGCCAGGAGTAGAGTTGGCAAAGGTGGATGAGTTTAAAAAGAGGTGAAGAAGAGAGTGCAGGCAGGGTGGGATGGGTGGAGAAGAGTGTCAGGAGTGATTTGTGACAGACGGATATCAGCAAGTGTAAAAGGGAAGGTCTACAGGATGGTAGTGAGACCAGCTATGTTATATGGGTTGGAGACGGTGGCACTGACCAGAAAGCAGGAGACAGAGCTGGAGGTGGCAGAGTTAAAGATGCTAAGATTTGCACTGGGCATGACGATGATGAATAGGATTAGAAATGAATACATTAGAGGGTCAGCTCAAGTTGGACGGTTGGGAGACAAAGTCAGAGAGGCGAGATTGTGTTGGTTTGGACATGTACAGAGGAGAGATGCTGAGTATATTGGGAGAACGATGCTAAGGATAGAGCTGCCAAGAAAGAGGAAAAGAGGAAGGCCTAAGCAAAGGTTTATGGATGTGGTGAGAGAGGACATGCAGATGATGGGTGTAACAGAACAAGATGTAGAGGACAGAAAGATGTGGAAGAAGATGATCCGCTGTGGCGACCCGTAACGGGAGCAGCTGAAAGAAGAAGAACAAGTACTGGTGGGATGTGACGCCGTCCAACTATGAGACACACCACAATTTTATGTTTTGATCAATGCTGTGGAAGCACACATCCACTCCAATATCTCTCAGAATTGCTAAGTTGGGTAATGAACAGGTGACAAGTATGACCATGGTATAGATTTTCATCATTGTCAGGTCACTTGTTGAAAGCTAGTTCTCTATAAGGAATTTTGTCTTCCTAGAACATTGCTCTACGCTCAGGATAGAAACCCTACACAACAGGATGAATCTTCTCACTCAGACAGGTTTTTACATTCATGTACTTAGATCCTCTAAAGAAATCAACTGACCTATAGAATGCCATGGTGCATCCACACTATAAATGATTAAATATTCAGGTGTGTATATTTATTTTGATGTGTGCCATTCATTTACGTGTGTACTTTCTAAGAGAAAGGTGAGGTTTTCCACAGCTCTCAGTACAACACTGTACTTACACCTGCATGAGTCTGATAGATGGAGCTACAGAGATTAGTAAGTGCTTGAAGCATCATCTATTATTTCGTAATAATATACCTTTAGCAACACTGCAAGCAAGTGACCAAGAAAGATACCTGATAAAACATACCTATTGTTCACAATGAATACGTATGTCTATTGAGCTAGCAATAGGAGCCTTTGTATGAGCTACTATTCCATGAATTAAACAAATATTGAATCACAGGTGTGAATAGAGCTTTGTCAGAAAATTTCTTTGTGTAAACTTCACATGAATGCTGTCCTTACTCTTAAAATTAGTGGTCTTTCCTCAGTACTGTGACATGTTCTCAAAGGGAGAACCACTTTACATATTGTTTGGCAAACTTCACAGAGAATAATCAGCATTTACTTTTGCAGCTAAATTTGACCGCTTGTTTTTGTCACCAAGTGATGTAAAACTTTAAAACAGTGGTTCTCAATCTGTGAGGCGGGCCCCCCAAGGGGGGTGCGAAGATGTGAAAAAAAGAAAACAAGAATCAAAAAGATGATAAAAACATCTGTTGAAACCAAAACAAATTAACTTAAACTACATTCTGATACTAGAACAATAAATATAGAGTTAGATAAATGTCGATAAAAGTTAAGTAGGTATAATAAAATATGCATCTACATTTCAAAAAAATGTTTGGGGGGGGGAGAGATTAAAACTGTTATGAAAACTCTAAATAAATACTTAAAGGTTGAGAAACGCTGCTTTCAAATGATATTAAAATGACAGACTACATCCACACATCCTGTTTTTAGAATGACACAACCCTTGCAAATTTAAAATCTTAAAATTAACAAAGGCTACATAAGTCTGCCCAAAAAAAGTTTATCACAACTGTAATGCTGTGGTGACTTAAACTTACAATCTTCTCTTCATTTTTTCTCTTTCGAAAAATATGAAGAATTAAATGTAGTATTTAAAACTGCTTTAATGTTATTATCTTGTTTTTGTTTCTGTTTTGCTGTTGTTGTTGTTACTGTTATTTCATATCAGATGCCTACCTGATTAAAATGCTCTCCTGTTCTCTGCTAACTCTAGGGGGAGGCATTCCTCATGGTGTGTGTCCTGAAACAAGTGGTAAAACTGGTGGACTAACAATGCACATGCCACACTGGGCAGGCAAGCATGAGGCCTCTCAGTCTGCTCCCTCCACTTTGCTAGAGCGCGATGATCAGGTTAACAGGCACGCACCTTCCAGTAGCTCTGAATCTTTAGCCACAAGGCCTAACATTTATAAGGGCCAAGAGGGAACAAGCAAAAGCCCCTCAGTGGCCTCTGTTCCTGCTCAAAACGATGATGTTGGGCAGCCATGTAAGTTCCAGCTAGAACGTGACAATGTGCAGGAAAAATCACAGCAACGGAGAGATTCAGGTGAGATTTATAAACTATTTGGTAAAACCATCTGCTGAGCTTGGGTACTTATAATGGTGTCTTCATTTCACTTTGAAAACAATTGTTGCTGGAAGAAATATTGTCAGTTTTCTTACTGCGTTTGTGAGTTTCCAAAATAAAGTTCTGTTTCTCACTATTTCTACTGTAAACGTCTTTTAAATGCACGTAATAGAAGACCCCATAATCGTACATTGTATGATGAAGTCAACGGGTTAAAAAAATTAAAGAACATGCAAAAAAAAAGACATATTTGTGTTTTTAATTTTTCCAATTTAACATATTATTAGTAGATAACATGATTTTGAGGTGCAGCAGATGGTGCTGCTGTTTCACAGATCCATCAATATGGGTTTGAATCATGAGCTTGGTCTTTCTCTGTGTGGAGTTAGCCCGTTCTCCCCATTACTGCACATACTACACATGCCTCCACATACTGTGATTTTAATCTGGCATCTTTAAAGACATGCAGGCAAAGTTAATTAGCGATTCCACATTGACTTTAGAGTAAGTGAGTGTGGGCTGCATATGATTGCCCTGCAATTAATTGGCACCCCCTCTACTGAGCTGTTTCCTTCCTTGGCTCCAGTACTGTCTGGATAACCACAGTTAAAGTTTTGAAAACTAGTTTTTTATGCTGAAAACATTTTCCTATTACCTCATAAAAAATTACTGCATTAGATTTAATTTGTTTATTTACCACTTCAGTATAGGGTCTATTCTTGTACTTGAATCTGCTGGTATAGTCTCCTGTTCCCAGTGATACTGGACTGGACTACACAGATTCAAAACAAAGAACTGATAGGTGGCTGCTTTTTGTTCTCTGTCTCTCAGGCACACATTCACCATTCATGCCCACAAAAAAGGGGTGTTCATAGCCCAGCCCCTCAGCACTGCACTTTCTGCAAAGCATGGCAGGGAGCCCACAGCGTGGCGGGTGTGCACGTAGAGACAAGATGGCAGAATGACAAGCACAATATAATCATATACAACTAATTTTTTATTAACAAATTTTGTGATCTAAACAAGCAGTTAATGTAGGCAGGCAAAGAATTGCACAAAGCAGCAGAACAAGAACAAGTAAATGTAAGGTAAAATCCAAAAGGGAGACAATGGTCAAAAATCACAGGAATCAAAACAAATAGATTGACAGAGGCAGACTGAACCATGCATTAGCAAATAGCATCTATCAGGCTCCTTCTTTAATTTTTCTTGTCTTTCCCATCAGGTGACTGTTGCCTCAGTGATGCTGCATGGTAACAAACAGACATTGTCAGGAGAGACGAAGGGTATATTACAGGCAATGGGAGTTTCTTGGGGCAGAGCCCTAGGCAAATCCTGATACTCCTGTAATGTCTACAACAAATGGGCTATAGGAAATAAAGTTTGTTTAACAGTTTTTTCCTAAATTATTCTGCCTCTGGAAAACAAAACAGTTACCTTTTTGTACTAACACCAAAGCTGCTTGAATTTGTGCATTCCAGTAATTTAAATGTAGTCTTATTTTAAACATAGATTATTTAAAGGCAATCCTCACAAATGACCCTCTATGTCAGTCAATAAATCATTTTGTATATCAACTTTAATGATGGGTATAATCACAAACCATTTTGTAAAGTAATTAAAAAGCAATGAAGGATAAATTAAATATTGCATTAAACCTTCTGAACATTATATAAGTAGACTGACACAGCACTTATAGTTAATGAAAAAGTACATCAAATAGGCAGAGTTGTGGTTTAAATTTAGATATTTAATTATTGCCAGGTCAAAGATACACTTTTCATTTTAAGTTAAACTGTTATGTCACTTCTATAGGTTTTTATTTTTTCTATAATGTCAGGGTCAAGACTACTGAATATAACAGACATTGCAAATTACTCTTTACTGGCTAGAAGTCTCACAGGTCTAATAAAATAACAATCTACTGTAAAGAAAACTAAATGAAATATCAATCACCATCTTAAAAGTGACTCTTGAGGCACAAGCAAATATATTACATAGAGTGGTCCTCAGTAATATTTTGAAAAACACACTGACAAATCAGAACATACAAAAATAAATCAAAATCCACATATAAAGCAAACTGAAAAGCACAAAAACATAATGAAATATGAAAAGGCAAATTGAAAGATGCAACAACATATGAAAAAAAGATATCAATAAAAATTTGAAACATTCAAAAACAAAATGTAAAATGCAATTAAATTAAAAAAAAAACACAAAAGAACTGAAGAACCCAAAAAACAAAACCAAATTAAAAATGCAAAAACTAACTGAACAACATTAACAAAAACAAAATACAAATATAGGTGCACAGGGACAATTTGCGATAGCTAGTTAATCTAACTGTGGGGGGCTGGCGCCCTGCCCAGGGTTTCTTTCCTGTGTTGGCTGGGATTGGCTCCAGCATACCCCCGTGACACTGTAGTTGGGACATAGCGGGATGAATAATGGATGGAGGGATGGATGGATAGTTAATCTAACCTACACACCTTTAAGAAACTCCATGACTGGGTGTGGGATTCTAACTTAGAAATGTGGGTCTGTGAAACAGCAGCACTACCCACAGCATCACCATGCTGCCCTGAATCACATGTGTTCCTATCAATTCAGATGTTATAGATAATGAAATTAGTTTCACTTGCTAGGACCCCAAATAAATTATGGCATAATGGAAACACAGGAAAAAGTATTTTGCTTAAAGACACCCAGGTCTTCTCCTTGCCAGAAGTATGAAATTCTTGGCCTGAAGCAGATCTTCAGCATCTGGATTTTGGTGCAGTGCTGTCCATCGGAACTGAACTAAACAAGTACTTTGACTTCTTCTAAAAGGATGACTCTCATTTGAAGTCCTGTTATTAACGTGTCTTAATGGTTTTGTCTGCCAACTTAGGTGTGTTAACAATAGGCGATTAAAGATCTGTTCTGTACTGGATCTTTAATTGAATCTGTCCAAAATGTAAAGATACCTTTTATGTACTATGCATGATCACGTTTTTTGTCTTGCAGGTACTAAGTTTGTGACTGTCAAATGTCTTTTTTGCATGTGATATTTCAATAATAAAGTACTGGCGTTCCAGGTGGGAAAGAAGTAGACATTTTAAATGTATTTTATTGAGAAATTTAGTCTTTAAGGCTCTTGCTTCTAGGCAATATAGACTGGGTGTAAGAAGCATCGTGTAAATGAGACTGAAGGAAATGTTGTGAACTGTACTTTGAGGTAAGTACTGGTGAAGAAAACTGTGCATTGAGTAGAGGAAGCAGATCATTATTAAATCCAAAAGTAATGCATGAGACTCACTTTAGAGAATGCACTTTATTTTTTAATGTGGAACATTTGGATTTCAATTGCAAATGCTAAGTACAGATAATCTGCCATTCCTAGTGTAAACTAATCAACCCAATCTCACATAACTAAAAGGAATTTCTTTAGGCTGAATCATAGAGTTAACATATCTAAGCTGCTACTATAGGTAAGTGCAATATTTCCAAAGGCATACACCAAAAAAGTGGACCTGATTACTGATTAGTGCCATTAATAATATAGAGGTTGGGAGCATTCACTAATAGCACATTACCACACAACGAACCACCAGGATTGAGACCCGAGTGCAGTGGGTGACACCTCAGCACCACATTGGGACAGTGTGAGGTTTTTTTACAGTGGATGGAGTGCCAGGAGTGAATGAAACTTATCAAATCACAGAGGGTGGTGAAAAACAGTGAATGATATGTTGTGGCTTTTTCACACACATTTTAATTTAAGCCAATTTGAGAGCTCCTCATACTTTGAATTAAATAAGGCTTTAGTAATGCAGACACAACCTACAACTGCAGTCTCATTCACATATTCATTCTTTAAGTTTATTTAGCCTTGTTCCTTTCTCCTATGCGACATCAATTTGTTGTTTTTATTTTTGCCTTTTGGATGTTGTATCCTATACATTTTTGCACTCCCCCCAATACTTATGACGAGATGATGCCCAAGTCAGTCAGTTAGTTTTTGACTCCTTTGAATATTTTGCTGTATAAAAGGCATGCAGAATGGGGGCAAAATCACAAATCTTACATACCCCCTCAAATAGCTAGGGGTGCCCTGCATGCAGAACATCACATTTTTGTTTATTTATTTTATGTGCACTGCATTACTGCATAAACAAATATGTGTGTATCTATTGGTAATTGCCCATTACCAGCAAGTGCATACTGTGAGGCTGTAATGAAGTATTAGCCTGTAGTACTCCTCTGTTAGCCTTTGTACATTCTGTAATGCACCATGTTACTTTATACTCAGATATTTTCTTTTTTTAAATCAGTTTATTTTTATCAGTTATCTCACACTCTTTATCTTTTTGTAACCACTTGTAGGGCCCTTGTTTTTATTATTGGACCCCAAGATAACTGAAAACAGCTACAAAAGACTAGTTTCTTCATAAAGGCTCCAGATCCCCATGATCTTAGCTGGACTAAATAGGCATAGAGAATAAATGTATGGGGCTCCTTCATATTGCTCTTTATGATTAGAGGTCCGCATACTGTAGATACACTGACCTAAGAAAACCTACAGTACAAGATAGATAATTTATATAGTAATCAGGTCCATATTTGCAGACAGCACAGCCGTAATGTATTCTTCCAAACTTGATAAACTGTTGGGTTTTTCTTCCTGCAAAAGAATCAAAGTAAAATGTAGGGACAAAGCTCTAAAGTGAAAGACGATTATAAAATCAACAGATCAACAACTCGGTACCCCAAAAAGGACATGAACCAGAGCAGGGAATATTTCAATAGAAATCTATATGTGAAAAAAATAAACAAAAGTATAGGCTAAATGACAAAAATACAAGTTGTAGGAAACAACAGTAAAAATTGAAAAACAGATTACAACAAAACCCAAAGAATTAAAGGTACAAATATAAACAAAGAAACTCCTTATTCCACACTATAATATTTAAAAGAAACACTAAAGCCTTGTATGAGGTAACTTTAATGAATTCTACACAACTGGTGCACAGTACAGTATAAATTCAATTCAGAATATAGGAAGGACAGTCAAGATTAGCTGAAAATTTCTGGAAGAGAAAGCTCAAATACAAAGAATCCTCACCAGGTGCACCATGTAAAATGCATCCAAAATGTAATATAAAGGTCAGTCGCTGCATGTTTTGGGAAAATGCCTGCTTCATTAAATCATTCAGATCTTGAAATAATTTTGCTCTTTTGGTTTGTTTCTTTTTAATACATACATGTTTGTATAAAATACCCCACGCTCTAGATGGTGACACATGGGTAACATGCTCTGATCTGCATCTGAAATGTTGCAAAACCGGCATCACCTTCTGGAAGTTAAAGGCCTGCAAAAGAGATCAACCTTGTTTTGACTCTCTGCCCTGCTTGGTGGCATGTACTCTTAAGGAACTGCCCTCCAGTAGGGGCGGCCAGTGCCAGTTCACATGTTTTACTTGCGCACCTGTGGTGACTCTCAAAATATTATAGGTGAAGACAGCAACACAGAATGAGGAGGTTAGTCATTCAGCAGACACTTACAGTAGGTGACTTTTGTTTCTTTAGCTTTACATCAGACTTAGTTATTGAATGTCTCAAGAATAGCAAAACATCCTTTTTTAAATATTTAAACTTCCATTATTTTGGGGTTTACGGTTTCACTTGTAGATTTTGTTTACATAACCCTATTTGTTTCTCCTTTCTCAATTTAAAGGCTTTGTGTGATTTACATAATACATCTGCAGAAGAAATTACTTGAAAAAAATACTGGCTGCATCATATAAGTGTGTAAATATTAAAATACAGTAAGTAGAGCTACATCTACATGACTAAAACCAAACATAGTCTATGAAATAGCAATCGAAAAATTTACATGTAGCTGTATGAATATATGGTGCCTCTACACAAAGCACAGTTCTTTGAAATGGCAGTGATTAATGCACTGATGTCACGCTATAGATACACAGCTTTTGCTCCAAATGCATCACGTAAATGGTGACACATTTCCAGCTTTTCAAATAAATATTGCTAATGTGAACAGTGTACAATACATGGCTTCAAAACACTGCAGAGGTTTTCTTTATTGACTTTATTTATTCACTGAAACAGCTTCCCCTGCTCCACCTTATGGAATCACAGTGTTAGAAAGTGTTCGGGATTCGATGGTTCTTGGATGGAAACAGCCCAAATTTCATGGGGGATCTGAAATTACTGGTTATTTCGTGGACTATCGGGAATTGGTTGATGGAGTTCCAGGAAAGTGGAAGGAAGGAAACATCAAGGCTATCAGTGACAGGGCCTACAGGGTATGTTTATTTAATCTGTTTTTCTAAAACTAAAATCAAATCTCAAACAGTTGATATTATTGTGGAATCTGAATATAAAACATTTTTATTCCAATTTCTTCTAGGGCATATGCAATTACAGAAGCACTCATGCTATTTATTTTATATTTTAATTACACATTCATTTATGAAGATAACATACACTGACCAGCAAAACCATCCAGGCCCTTGACCAATTCTCTAAATTTACTAAATAACAAAATCTACACCTATTTACCAGAGTTTTGTTCTTTGTGACATTTTTATTCCAAAGCAATTAATTAACTTTTTTAATGTGACATTGCTTAATGCTAGAAAAAATTGTAAAAAATAAAAAAGAGAATATGCTGTAAGCATATGTATTCAGTTCTGAATGTTGTGGAAGTTCTAAGCTTACACAGATGAAAAACAAATGCCCAACAAGGACAAGTTGACCCCCAGTTGGCCTCCACCAGTGAAACCATAAATTAATTGTCACATTATCTGGATAAAAACCCAGAGTTAAAGGATCACTATGAATCTGAAGTACAGCTGTGAAGATGAAAAATAATGAATATTCAACATAAGTCAAATTGTACAAATGCACAAATTAGGAAAAGGATGCATATGTCCAGGCATTGGGTATCCGAAGGGCACTGTTGGTTAAATTAAGCTGTGGAAGCTACGTTAAGCAAACAGAAACAAGGCACACAGAAGCCAACAATCACTTTAAAATATCAACGGAGTTCAGTAGCTGCAACTAGTGTAAAGGTGCATCAATCAACCCTATAAAGAGCACTGTGTAACACTGGCCTGAATGGGAGTGAGTCACAAAAGAAGGTATTATTCATAAAGAACCATTTAAAAGCACAAACAATGCAAGGAAACTTGTTTGTCAGATGGTGTCATATCTTAAAGAAGATATGTGTGGCACAAATGTAACTAACCATAGCTAAAGTTAGGTATGGTGGTAGTAGCATTACGCTGCAGATATGCATTTTATCAGCAAGAATCGGACATTAAAATGCAATAAAGAATGCAAGAGAGCCTGTTTTAGTCTGCCAAAAAAAACCTAAAGATTGGGGGAAAAAATATTTTTTCAGCAATACTATGATCCCAAGCACAAGGGCGCAATAATTGTGAGGTGGCTTAAGAACAAAAAGATTAATGTCCATCAAAGGCTTAGTCAAAGGCCTGATCTCAATCCGATTGAGAATTTGCAGCACTATTAGAAGAATGTGGTGCCCAAGTGCCATGTGGCTAACCTGAACAACCTGGAGCAAACCTAATTGGAAAAATAGACCAAAAAAGTGTGCAAATCTGAAAAAATAGCATACATACTCATCCCAAAAGACTTACAGCTGTTACTGCCCAACAGAATATTAATTTGTGGAAATAGAATACTTATACAATTCTTTTTCCCCATTACATTTTTTTCATAAAACAATGTCCTATTAAATATATATATTTTTTACGTTTCAGTACACAAAGAACATTATTTTAATGTGTTTTATTATTCAGTTAAGTCTGAGAATTGGTTGCAGGTCTGAAAGGTTTTGCAAGGCAATGTAACAAAATAACATTCTTATACCCTCTTAATAGGGTTCAGGGCTATGAAGTACCAGGGCTTATCATGGAAAAGTCTGGCAAAAGGCCATACCATACTCAGTCCTGCACACACATATTGTAGTCTTTCAGCTCTGTACAGTAGGTATAGCACCTGTATCATAAACCTGGATTTAGTCTTAACAATCAATAATTTGGCAGGTAAAAAAAAACCTAAGCTACAGAGCAATACTAAATACAGAGACCTAAAATAAAGCATATCCATCCATCCATTATCCAACCCACTATATCCTAACTACAGGGTCACGGGGGTCTGCTGGAGCCAGTCCCAGCCAACACAGGGCGCAAGGCTGGAAACAAACCCTGGGCAGGGCGCCAGCCCACCGCAGGGTGCACACACACACCAAGCAAACACTAGGGACAATTTAGATAAAATAGAGAAATGGAATTTTTTTTTAAGAGTTGTTGTATTTTTATACAGGTGAGTGATCTAAAAGAAAATAAGATATACCAGTTTCAAGTGCGTGCTATTAACGTGGCTGGTGTTGGAGTGCCATCACTTCCTAGTCAACCCTTCAAGTGTGAGGAATGGACCATTGCTGTGCCAGGTAAGAAAGACACATACTTATTGGTACAGGACATAATACATTCATTAGCACTTACAGCCAAGGACCACAGGAAAAGAACAGGGTAATAATGATCTACAAATTGCCAAAATTTGCCTTTTGTTTGTCATGCACTTGCGACAGCACTCTGCACAGAAGCAGTAAGAGAAGCAGTGGTGGAGCTGCGGAGGTAACAGTCTCTCATTTGTCTTCCTTCCTATACAGATGCTTAAACTAACAAATGGCCACAAACTAGCAATACATTAAAAAATAATTTATCACTAAGCTCACGGTGTTCCAGTCTTTGGGGCACTGATTGACAATGCCACACAGCATTTTTTTTGAAGTTGCACTTCACACAGCTTTTTTTGTTTCTGATCTGTGCAGATGGTTTGCACTTTTTTCTATCATCAAGAAGATTGAAATGCCTTATAAATAGTAATAAATCTTTAGTTTTATTATTATTTTTATTTCTTGGGGTCTCATTTGTTTTCTGACTCTTAAAGGGCCCTTTAACATTTTTTTTGACTAGTGCTACTCCACCTGGTGAGACTCGAATATCAGTTTGTGCTACTCTGTACTGGCAGATAAAGTATGTGTACCAGTGACCCACACCAGACACAGAGAGCCTCAGTTGCAATGACCTCTAAACTTTGTCAGCGACACACAACCAATTTAACATACAGCCAAATGACTCATCCCAAAGTCAGCACTTGACTGTATTATGTACTGTTAGCAAAATAAATAATAAAAAATAAACCTTAGCCAAGCACTTCTGGCCATGCATACATACTTTAGATATTTCTTCCATATACATACATTTTCTAATTACTCAGAAAAATCTTAGCCATCAAACTGATAAATTAGAAATTTGTATGCAGGTTTCATGGAGAGTCATGCTTTCACATAAAGTACTGAGGTATTTTAATAAAAAAAATAATTTATTAACAGCACATTTACACCTTAAATATTTCAGTCTGATCCAGCCCCAGTTTTTAGAATTTTCCATATAAATATAAATAATATTGACTATTATATGTTTAAGAGTGGCACAGTGATTAGTACTACTGCCTCACAGATAGAGAATCCTGGGTTCAATTCTGTCATGGTAGGTTCTATGGATTAAATTGGATTAAATGAGTCTGAATGTATTTAGTATGCTATCTATGAATTATGTTGCAGGACCTCCCTATGACCTCAGGTGCTCTGAAGTGAGGAAGAACTCCTTGGTGCTACTTTGGAATCCACCTGTGTACATTGGCCGCAGCGAGGTCAGTGGTTACTATGTGGATATTAAAGAAGCTGATGCAGATGAGGAGCAGTGGAAGGCTGTGAATGAGATTGCAACAGATAAGAAATACATGAAGGTGAGTTAAAATTTTGGGGGAGTGAAGTTTCATTTAGAAGGCATTGGCATATTGCATGCTGAATGAAAGATTAATGTGAATTTTGTCTGTTTTTTTGGTTTTTTTTTACTAAACAGATAAAAGAACTAAAAGAGGGACATGCCTATGTATTCCGTGTACGGGCACAAAACAGGGCAGGTGTTAGCAAACCATCAGATGTGACAGAGCCCGTTGTTGCGGAGACCCGCCCAGGTGAGTTACTAGCTCTTTGATGTAGAGTTAATTACATTGAACTTTGAATGGCTATGGAGCTACAAATGGAATTATAACAGTTTACAACAACTTTCAATGTCAATAATTTACTTCATCATAAAACCTGAAGATGGACATAAATAATTGAATAAATTAATAATCTAATTTACATAAGCAGGCATATTCATGTAATTGCCTAATCATTCACAGACATGTCTAACAGAAAATACTTTTTCAAATGTTGTGTTCTTCTTTCAGAAAATACAAGTATAATTCCCTCATTTCTTTTATTAATAAATAGTGTATAAGTTAGGATTCTACAATTTTGTGCTTTAATTTACGTCCGTGTAATTTATTTTTAATTTAAGACATTTTTTATTTTTCCTTATGTTTCAGCATTTGTCACAGCATACCAAAGAATATGTACCCTGACACTGTAGTAGTTTCTTAAGTAAACAAATAGTATTAAGAACAAAACAATGCACTTCTTTTAAAGTGTGAAATGCTGAAGTGAGAAGCACAGAGGTGTTGTGGTTAGCCTTGCTGTTTTAATTGCTCAGAATGGGTTTGAATTCTGGATGGAGCTCATTCTTCCAGTCTCCTAGTGAGTTTGTCTTATGGCAGTTTATGTTCCTCCCAAATTCTAAAAATGTGTGTATTAAATGCCCTCATGTCAAAGATTTGTGTTTCAAGTTAACTGGCAACTCTCAATCCATAAAACCAAAAAAAAAATTGTACATTTTCCAAACTGCAGTGTTGCTTTAAAACAACTTGCTACTGTCTTTAGGCACCAAGGAAGTGATGGTGGATGTCGACGATGATGGTGTAATCTCACTGGTTTATGAGTGTTCAGAGATGGCTGCAGATTCTAAATTTGTCTGGTCCAAGAATTATGAAGAAATTTCTGATTCTTCTAGGCTTTCAATGGAGACCAAAGGTGGCAGGTAAATTAAATGAAAGATGGTTTTCTGACATATCCAATGTATGTGTATGTTGATTCCTTTTCCATCCGGACTTGATCATATTGCTGCCAAGTTTTTTTTCCAGATGTAACCCTGATCCTGATTAAGCTAGTGATGAAATGGAACAATAGATGGTAAACTGGGTATGAAGAGAACCCATGGAAAAAGAAAGTCCCAACAGGCTATAGTTAAAGAAATTCCAGTATATACAGGTTATGGAAAGACCCATTCAGAAGCTAGTGTGGATGATTAATTACCTTAAGGGTTGTCAGCTTTAGGCTTTATAAGCATTGCCCCTAGACACAGTCATTAAAGTTTGCAATTTCTATGGAAGGCCTGACAAGGATGTCTAGAAATGTGCAAAAAGCAATAGTTTATTAACTAAGAAATAAACAGTGAACCTCTTAAGTATAAAATAAACAAAGCAAAAAAAGAAAGCATTAACACCCCACTGGGTATGGATATACAGTTAGGTCAGTCTCTAACTGACTAGGTTAGATGGCTTTATCACTTACCTACATCTAACAACTTCTACATCCCTTACTCTGTAAATGACAAGTTCTGCCAAGTTGACCTTTATTCCAGCTCATCTGCTAACTATAGACTTCAATGGGGCATAGGCGGGCAGCAAGCAAATATTAGAACCAACCAAGAGGTTGACTTCCTAGGTCATATTGAAAAGACAATATGGTCATAACTGGAAGATCTAGAAAAATGCAGGAGGCCAGAACCAAATTGCTAGACAAAATTTGCAGTCAAAATTAAGTAGTATAATAATTACAGTAACCAGAGAATTGAACATGTAGATAACTATTAGTTTATCCTTGATCTTGGACAACCTGGAACTACACAGCACAGACCTTTATACAATCTCAAAAATAATGTCATGTGTCACGCACTTCTAGTCATCTAAACATAGCAACATGACGGCAATAATTCCCTAAATTGCTGGTACCCGAGAAAAAAAAATGGAGTTGCAGGGATAACATAAAAAAATCACTTTATTCAAAACAAACCCAGAAGAGTAAAATAATTATATAATTATATTCTCTATAACAAAAAAATAAAACTAAAAACAATAAAACATAAGGGCATGCACAAGCAAAAACATAAAAATTTAAAACAGAACACAGTCATATCATGTCACAAGAACACAATGATATTATTCCCCCTTCCTTCTGGGAATTTTTTTTATTTAAAGAATAAATCTCTTCCTGACAGCTCCTGTTTACTCGCATTGCTATACCGAGATGTTATCCATTCACCAGAGTAAGATTTACTCATGTTAAGCTCATTCCATCTTATATCACTGTAAACACCTGGGGGCTCATGTATAAATAGTGCACATTTCCACGCTCAAATCACGATGTATAAAACCTAATCTTGGCGTAAAGCCACGCACATTTCCGTCAAAGTAGTGCTACTGTTCCTGTTTGGTTACTCTTTCTTTTTCAGATCCACATCCCTGACGCTGCTTTATAAATACAGTGGGACCCTGTCCAACTTAGTATATGTCCTGTTTGGACGCAAAAAACTTTGCTTGGTATATGAACTTTGTTTGGAATACGACTCGCGTGCTAGAACACCACGCGCTACCCATGTTTACCTCTCTTGAAACAAAGCCATGACTGCCCAAGAGTATCAGTACATGCTATAAGTCTCTGTGAATTTTCACATGATTTTGTGTTTTTTCGCGTAAATTTGAAATGATTGTTGAAAAGTAAGAAGGTGGCATGCGTATCCGGGACTTGGCTGCTGCATACCGTATGCCGAGAACGACGGTATCTATGATTGTGAAAACAAAGACGTTATTAAAAAGTAAAGTGAGGTTAAATTTTCATTTATTTCACCTAATTGCTTTTGTATTTATGTATTTTAGTATTTAGCTGTGTTTAAATTATTTTATACAACTCCATCAATGTATAATATGCCAATAACAATAGGATTTTTATTTCATGGGAACGGAGTAATCATTTTCCCTTTATTTCTTATGGGAAAAATTTTTTGGTATATGTTCTGTTTGGTATAAGTCAAAGGATCTGAAACGGATTAAGGATGTATACCGAGGTACCACTATACACTGAAATTAATTGCATATTGTTTATTAGTTTAATGCATCTGATTGTAATTAACCAGTAACAATATAATGGTCCACGGAATGGTCAAATTATTCTAAATACAATAGCTGCTTTAGCGTTGTTACTCTCACTGCACCTTCTTCTTTTTCTTCTTTTTTCAGCTGCTCCCGTTAGGGGTTGCCGCAGTGGATCATCTTTTTCCATATTACTCTCACTGCACCACTCGGAGTATTTATATCACTGTATCTGAGTGGGGAATCAAAGATCTACAGAAGCTGAGAAATAGAATTATTGGTATACAGCATCAAGCACACCCTGCCTCAGCCATGCTGTCAATTGAACTGCTTTCACACGGCAAACTTTTCAAAGCCTTTCCTGTATGAACCTCGCGGTTCAGAAACAGTTTCATCCCAAGAACTATAAGCGCACTCAATCAAGTGCTCCTTGTAGAACTGTTTGTACTTACAAGTACAATTACCTGACTGTAAACTTGCACTACAGTTATAATATTGCACAACCTCAGCCACTTTATAAAGCGCGTATTTACATGTGATGATGATATCACTTTAAGATGAAATGTAGCAAAATATGTTTATTATATTATACACATAAAACTTTAACTTCATTTAAATAATCTATATTGTTAATATTTAAACATGCCAGGACATATGCTCTGTTCACGGATTGTTCTTGCCTCGCGCTGTATTCTTGCTTGTGCTGGCGTGACACTGGAAGGATAGATGGATAGAATAATTAAACACATACTATGAAGATATTTCAATGTTCCTTAAAAGTTTTGAAGAATCTGCATTCTAAGCTTACAGATGGCTTAACGTCTATTACAGAGCTGATTGTGTAGCGATTGGGTATTTGGAGAAAGAAAAGTAAGGACAGGAACCAGGGGTTAGTATGTTTGAAAGAGATAGTACTGCTACGATAAAGTATTTCATCAAAGGTCGCACATGACACAGCAAGCATCTTGCGTGAGACATGAACAATCACTGCGCCACCGTGTTCCCATGTTTAATAACATGATTTAACTCCTATCATCATGAAAATGATATCAAGTATACATCTCAGTATTTTAATTATTCAGAGAGTTGTAATATCATGAATGTAATGGATTCTGTGTCCTGTCGGAGGAAGAGAAAGCCCGGAAGCAAGTAGTGATTCACACACATAGAGCACATAGAAGATCAAATACAAAACAAAGCATTTAACGTGCTACTTTAGTTACGATGGGATCTGAGAAACTAGTAAATTAAATGATTTTAAAATGAAGTTTATGATGTTCTACTTTAATGACAAAATAAACTACGTGATTAAAGTGGAAATCTCAAGATTAAAGTTGACATTTCATGCTTTTTTCCCACTGTGTGCCAATTTTTTTGTGTCTGTGCCCTAATAAGTTTTCATATGACACTCAGATGGTGGGCTATGACTCGCCTTTTCATGGCAACTTTGATATGTGACAACTTCTTTTTTATTTCGGGCACTGTGCGACTTTGTGAACTTGAACTTTTGAGTTTCTCCAACACTCTGTTACTCGATCAACTTCCTTTTGTTGATTATATCACTGTTTAAACCAACAAATAGTACTTTTTCCTTGCCTCCACTTGGTATTCACTGAAATTCTTCTATTTTCCCTCTTGCTTTTCCATTTGTCGTTACACAGAAGGCTGAGCTTAAGGGCTATTTATATTGATTTGCATATTCAAAGAGGCGTAATTCTGGGAGGAGTTGGGGTGGGACAGTAGGCGCATGCACGTGCGTTACTTTTCACGCTGACCGGGATTTATGTAGCGAAAGAATGTGGAAGTTTGCGTACGCACAGATTTATGCATCTGGATTTTTCTGTGCGCACGCACATTCCCACTTTTGTGCTTACGCCATGTTATAGTGTGAGTTCTACGTACTGCGTTATACATGAGGCTCCTGATGCACAATCCATGTATACCATCATGTGAAAAAAAAAGAACATCTGTTCATTTCTATAGTTGTAAATATTAGAATAACTGACATTCATCTAGTTCTAAAAGTAGGTAAAAATAACCTCAGATAATAAAACTGATATAAAACTTCACTGTTGTAAAAAGTACAGGGAAAGAATTCAAGCAAATCTTTTAGCTACAAAATTTTATTTCATAAGTAATTTATGTAATTTAGGATAGGTAGTAATTTAGGCAGTGGTTAATGTTTAGTTAAATTACCAGATTGACCACTGTTCGTGTGGTGTTTGAACGTTCTTCTTGTGTTTATATGGATTTTTTCAGGCACACCCATTTCTTTCAACACCCCAAAGATGTGTGTCTTATGTCAATTAGCAGTTTTAAACTGGTCCCATATTAGTAAGTATCACGTGTGCATGACCCTTCAATAGATTGGAATCCTGTCTAGGATGTCTAGCTGGTTCCAGCTTAGAATCTGATGTTTTCAGGACAGCCACCAGCACCCTATGTTAGTGTGCTGAAACAAAAAGTTTCAGAAAGTACACATTGTGATAGACTTTACCAAAAGAGTGGCTTCAGGTCATGGCACAACATTTACTCACATGTACTTAAACTTTGCAAGCAAGATTTACAATTCTCATTTATATCCAACTAGCCGTCCCCCACGTATTAGTGAAAAAGGACAGTGAGGAGGGCCCTGCCTGGCTCCATATTCCTGAAGTCATGCTTCCCCCTCCCCTTGGCCTCTGTCTCGGATTAGCGTGAATATATCGCTCCAGCAAGTTAACTACGATTCTTATCATTATGATACAAGTCACAAAATCAACCAGAATGTTCAAGCAAATTATAGATAAAAACCCAATCTAAATCCGTTAAGTAGTTCTCTCGTGAAAAGCAGACAGACGTTGGATTTTATATATACAGTATATGTATATATATATATATATATATATATATATAGAGAGAGAGAGAGAGAGATGAAGGTTGTTAATTTATGTTTTAATATCAGTGATAAATACTTTATTACATGTTTTATATTGTAATTTTAATTTTACTAGTGTAAGATTCAATTTTGTTATTTGTGTTCATATAGAACAAGAGTTATCTTTAAAGACCCAGCAGTTGAAGATGTGGGCATTTACTCATGCATTGTCACAGAAACAGATGGCATTTCTTCCAGCTATTCTTTAGATGAAGATGGTATGTCATAACTGTACTGTTCCTAGCTCTGTAAGACCTGTAAATACCTTTTAAGATTTGTTCATTTAATTTTTCACTATTAAAAAGTATTATTAACTGCACTGTAAAGATCACAAATATGTATGATATGATGAGTGGAATAAAACTGCAACTGTTGCCAAGATTCAGGATAATGAAGGCTTTACTGGCAATGCTTTGCATTCCCTCACACCTATACTGTAACAGGACATGATTACTATGTAACTATATTAATGGCACAAGTAAGTGCACATCATTTGGTGAGAACTACTAATGAAAAATGTGCACTTACCCATGTGATTACTCAGGTTACACAGCAGCTACATGGTAGCAATGCTGAGGTACACTGTAGCTGCCAAGGTAACTACTAAGTATTTAAATACTAGGAATAGGAGGCACAATGTGAATTATTGACATATCAATCATATCAGTTTTCACACCAGATTTTAAATACACTTTAGTATAAACATTTTTTCATTAAGAAAGAATTTTTAACATTAATTGTCCAGTGCCTATGAATGGTAGTGTATTCAGCTGATTAATGAAAGTGTAATCTGAGTTAGTGAATGAGTGCCATTATTCTGAAAGAGCTAACAAAAACCTTTAATGTGAGGGAACAGCAAGATATCTAACTAAGACTCTTCTGGGCCTTAATTTCAGAATGGACACTGAAATAGCACTTTTGGAATCAAAAATAATGCAACATTTTACATTTTAGAAAACACAGGTTGTCTATTGAAGATGAACGTTTTAATGCCTTTTTTGGAACACGACAAATAGCCCAACCCCCACCACCCTTCTGAAGCCTAGACATCAAATTCCCACATGTTCTTTCACTAGCTGAAAGATATTATCCCTCCAGCATGTCCTGGTAAGGCTACTATGGGAATCCTTACTAAATCACAGAACCCTGTCAACTGACTTTGAATCTATTAGGAGCTATTGTCAAGCTTCAAATCCAGATATGAGTGATTTAATGTGAGAAAACTAATTGTAAAAGGGGGTCTAGAAGAAGACAGAGGAGACAGCAGCTTAGAGAGAGGCCTTAGGCTAAAAAAAGACAACAAAGATAGAGGCAGCTGGCTGGACACCATAGGCATTCAGTGCCAAGAAAGGAGTCCTCCTAGCGAGCGTGGTGTGCCAAGAACAATAAACCAGAGGAGATTGTTGTATTCCAAGTCCTGAATCCAAAGACAGAAACAATGTTTCACCAAGCAGAAGCCTGCCAAGTCACCATGTCTGAGTTTTTATGTTACATTTTCCTTAAGCATTCTGCCTTAAAGTGACTTTTTTCATTAAATGCCTTATGCTTTTCATTTTTGTCACTGTGAAGAGTTTTTTGTTAAATGAAATGTATAAACTTCCACAAATCTAACATGATTTTTTAAAATGCTCAAACATTGTGAATTTATCTTTCATTTTACACTCACAGGTAGATATTTATAACCTTTATTGCATCTCTCTGCAGAGCTGAAGCGTTTGCTACAGGTCAGCCATGACCATAAATTTCCCAGTAAGTAAAAACTTTGTATACTGTATTGATAATAAGTCTTTGAATGCCCAAAGTTCAATTATTATTTATTTTGGAGACAACTGTACAGGCTGTGTGAAGAATCTCAAGATTTTCATTTGTTGGATATAATGAAAAAGTAAATTTTAAGTACTTCCATCTGTAAGAGAAGATTTAGTACTGTTTCAAAATAAATTGAGGAAAATATTTTTTGTTTAAAAAGTCTTCATTTTATATAGGTGCTCTTTATACAACACAGAAAACCTCACGTTTTCTCTGCAGCCACTTGTACTCTTTCAGTAGACCAGTCATGATTGACATTTTAAGCCAGCTGCTTTAATGCTAGCAGCAGGGTGTCAACAGAGTAGTGGCCATCTGTGGACTTGTTATTTAAATTCACTGCAGATGGAGACATGCTTTCCTTCCTAGGTCTTACAAGTCACCTCCTACACCCCTACAGTTACATACCAGTCCTTGTTCTTTTGCACTTATGGCTGCAAATGGATATTATAGCCAGAGATGCAGGTGTAAATAGGGAAAATGCTTGAGCAATCAGCTGCTTTAATGGTGTAATTTCTTTTGCTGTCAAAATGCCAGGGCATTCTGTTAGGCTATCAAAGCAGCCAAGGTCTCTAGTCTTACTAAATCAGTAGTATAAAGCTTAGCACCCAGATTTTCTGTTGGCCAGCCAGGGGAGCATAACAAATCAACATATCACAAAGTGAAACCCTTCTAATACATGAGGCAGCATGGTTAACATTATCAAACATATGAAAACTTTTTGTAGCAACATGTTCATTCCAATGTCTACCTTTGCATTTTCTTTTATAAGAAATCTTAATTCTTAACAGCAATACCTCTCAAGTCGGAGTTGGCTGTTGAACTTCTGGAGAAGGGGCGTGTTAGATTTTGGATGCAAGCAGAAAAACTTACTCCAAATGCTAAAGTCAATTACGTATTTAACGACACTGCAATTGTACATGGGGAGGTAAGAAATCCTGATATGAATTAGTAATGACAATTTTTTATTTAAGTAAACAAGGTTTCTAACGCATGTGCATATTTTTGCACAGTTGATATAGAGTACCGTAATTTAGGGTGGATTTTGTACCGAGTAGACCATATTTTCTATATTAATTCTGAAAACTTTACCATAATAATAAAGTAATCTCTACACTTGTAGAATTGTTGAAACCCCACTTCTGTTCTTTTGGACTTTTTCATTATACAGACATCAAGATGTATAATTGTACACTTAGAAAAGTTTAAAGATGGAAATAAATACAGTATGTAATGTATGTCAATATATCATTTGTGTAAATAGTGCTCCATATCACCCTTTTCTAAACCAAATGGCTGGTTCATTAAGCGAAATCCTTTACATTGCACTTGATACATGTCATTTTTAGAGTGTAAAATGTAGTTGTTCTTTTCATTAAACTTACAGAAAGCTAAATGGTAGCATTTGTTTAAAGAAAGCCTTATATGTTTCCAGTCCAGATTTTATTCCAGCCATTTGCCCACTGCTTACAAGGATAAGTTCTTGTTCCTCACAATCTTAAAATTACTTCAAAATGGATGGATACATGAATGATATTTATATTTCTGCCCACCGTAAGGGTTACTATTCTAATTAGAGAGAGGTATGGCTAACCCACTTACAACAAATCAAAATATGCTCCTACACTGTTATATTGATTTCAAATATTGTAAGCTGACTTGGATAAAGGTGTCAGCCAAATAAGTTATAATAATAATATTTCTGACAAATTGCTAGTTGGACCAGTGCAAACTGGTGATTTTTTTTCTTCTTTGTTGTCAGCTCACGTTATCTTTTAGCTATTTAAATACTTTTAGATGCTATAAGAAATTAGTCTGAAGTCATATCTACGAATTCACATATATGTTTACATATATTACACAATGTTTTCTATTTTCATTGATGTGCATTTTATTTTC
Organism: Polypterus senegalus; assembly: GCF_016835505.1. Lineage (NCBI taxonomy): Eukaryota > Metazoa > Chordata > Cladistia > Polypteriformes > Polypteridae > Polypterus > Polypterus senegalus. The sequence goes on from NC_053158.1 coordinate 76,136,848, forward strand.
AAAATATTTCAAATTACTCAATCCTTTCAAAATCTATTTTATTCAAAAGAGTTCAGAATAAAAACTATGCTTCAAGTAAAGAGACATTCTTTAATATTTACATTGTTTCCATTCATATTGATAATAATACACAAACTGTTGTGAAACGTGAACTATATGGTAGAGTATTTTTTGAGTATTAAAATGTAAATCAAGTCAATGCAAGAACTTGTAACTGCTTTTTTAAAGAAATACAGCATGAAGCTTGACAAGAACACTGGTATTATTGAAATGTTTATGGAGAAACTGGAGGATGAAGATGAAGGCACATTCACCTTTCAACTTCAAGATGGAAAAGCAACAAACCAATCCAGCTTGGTTCTCATTGGAGATGGTGAGCTATAATATACGAAAATGCAAGTCAGTAAATTAAGGAAATCTGAAATGTAAAATAAATGCAACTTTAGATGACTGATACAGTATAGCAAACACATATCAAGTCCACTCAGTTAAAAATATCATAGCTATTGAACAGCCTAACGACTTGAGGATAAAAATCCTTCACATGGTGTAAATAATAATAGTTTTGTATAATTTGCTAGAACAGTGGTAGGAGAAGAGTATCAGTTTAGGATGGCTGAGGTCTTTTATAATAAGGTTTATATTTCTAAGGCAGAGTGTGTTATGATGAGAATTGCTTGAATAGCAGAAAGCTGTGCACCAGTAATATTCCAAGGTGCAAGAATTTGGTATTTGGTTTCAAATTTTCTCATTTATCTTAAAGATATGCTGTCAGTTAAATGTGTAAAAGCAAAATGTATAAATTGTGTGAGTTTGTATACATATTCTGACAAGCTGCCTTTTCATATGATGTGTGGTGCTACTAGACTAAAGTCTAGGACTACCTAATACATTACAACAGCAGGTGGATAAAATGGGTGGAATTCATTGTCAAACACTATTTAATTTTTAAACTTCTCACTTACAACAAAACTCTTCAAATGAACTGGATTCTCCGACTATGATTTCTCCTTGGTGGTTTGCATTTACAGTAGGTAATACAAAATCACATGCCGAGCACTCTCACAGTGGAATCAATGTGTTATGAAATGTACCAATAACATTATAAATACCAAGCAAAACAATTTTCCTGATGACTCTAAATTAGGTGAATAAGTTACAGTAAATTAGTACAGATTGCTAAAGACAGAATTCTTAAATGTCCATTTGTTTAGCAATTAGACTTTAATAAATAAAATTAAAAGCCAAATGTATAGGAAGAACAATATAACATTTAATTACACAATGGTTGCTTAAATTAAAGCTACTGTATAATATATGCTTTATGACACTGGACATATAGTGTCTTCAAAAATCAAATAGAACTCAAGAAATTGAAGCAGTAAATAGGATGTTGGATTATACAGTTTATTTTAGTATATGGGGTAAAAATGTTGAGAGGTATTTTAAATACTGCAAAAAGAAATAAATACTGCTACACTGTAACAAAACGCCTTAGGATATTAATTATATACAAAGACTGAAAGACTTCAGTTCTTTTAGTTTAATTTTGAATAACAAAAAATAAAATTGTAGATACACGGAATCAGTTATTTAGCACCACAATTAAATCCATGAATTTTTACTTGATACTGATTATACAGTATAACACTAAGTATTAAGGAAAATACTGAGGGTACTGGATTAATTGTTCCATTTTTTAACTCGGGGAGAAAGCAAGGTAAGTGACCATTGAATTAGAAAATGCAGTATAAAAAATCAAAGGCATTTTTATTTTTAAAAAGAAATTAAAATAGAACAAATGCAGATTTGAACTCTGACATTCAAAGGTGTTAGTTGACAAATCTATTTTAATACTATAAATATACCATATTAGACTTTCACATTTAAGAAAATTCTCAGTTTTTTTGTATTATGCCTAACAAAGTATGTGTACCTGAAATAGTTTGTTTAATTCATTGACATGGACAAAACACAAAACTAATACACTAATGTCATATTTTTAATAACTAAAATAAGGGTACTTAAAAAAATGAGTTAAAGTCTAAATGTAAGCAAAAGAACAGCAACATGATCAATGATAAATGCTGTATTTACAATTTATATAATCTTACCCACAATACTTCATGAAGCAACACCCAATATAAGGTGAAGTATTAGTTTCAATTTAACAGAACCAGGAGAAATGATCTAGTTAGTTTTAGAACTATCCAAAATGTGTTATAAATAAAATAATAATAAAAAATAAACAGGCATGCTTATAATGCAATGAGCATCATACAACAACATTTATTTATATAGCACATTTTCTTACAAAAAAATGTAGCTCAAAGTGCTTTACTTAATGAAGAACAGAAGAATAAAAGACACAGTTAGAAAATAAAATAAGTCAACATTAATTAACATAGAATAAAAGTAAGGTCCGATGGCCAGTGTGGACAGAAAAAACAAAAACAAAAACAAAAAAAACAAGTGGCTAAGGTGTAACTATTTTGAATCCAGAATATATATGATTTGTGGAGACAGTGACAAATAAAAAGATTTTAATATACATTAGCTTCTGCACTCATTAAAATGAATGATTAGATAGTTCCCATTTAAAAAAATGTTTTTTGGGTTATTTCATTGCTAATTTGGTCTATTGATTGAATGGTTTAATTGATTTATTGAATGGTTTAAGTCCAATGTATAATTGCTTTATTAACCCTGTACAAAAAAACAGAAAAATAACCCTGCAGAATAAAAAAAGTTATTATTTGTTTAATGCATGCTTGCAAAGAGCTTCCTACCTCAAATATTTTAATATATTTTTTACAGTCTTCAAAAAACTACAGAAGGAATCAGAATTCCAGAGGCAAGAATGGTTCAGAAAACAAGGTAACTTTAGTTCTATAATAAATTAAAATATCCCCATTATCAAACTGCTTACATGATCATGCATCCATCAGATTGGACCCTGGCTCAGGCTACTCAGTGGCAATAACCTGCAAAGTTGTTAGCAAAGGTTTTGTATGGCTAAGGCCATTCCCTTACAAGATATGAAACAAGCATAAGTGCAATATATACAGGCTGAAAACTCTTATTGACAACAACAAGAAATCCACCTTAATCTGCAAATACAGGACTCTGGTTGGCAATAAAACACAATAGCTCTGTATAGTATCAGTGAAGATGTCTACCAGCACTGAAAATTTAGTGGACCATAGTGCTGGTCATACTGATTTTCAAAAGAGCTATGAAGTTATTCTATAACAAGAAAAGTTCAGGTGAGATTTAAGCTATGTGGAGAGAGGCTACTTCTTAGGTGGATTATATTGTGGGGTTTGAAAAGTGGTAAAGAAAGAGAGAGGAAAAAGTGTTTTTTATGGTCAGACATGATGAACAGACCTTGCATCCATTCTTACAGCAGCCATATATAATTAGTTTAAGAGAACAGGACAATTGTGTTATATTTACTGCAAATTCTAAATATTTACATGTATGTGTATTTATTTGTACATTTGGTCAATATGTGTATATACTAGCCACGATAACCAGAGTTAGAATTGACAACACAACAATACTTAAAAAGTATTCAATTCATTTTAAAGAATATAAACTAACATATGCATATTTTTACAAAATGTGACATAAAGGAAGAAAAAGAAATGAAGAATCACACATTTACCAAAATGAAATCTGCCTTTTCATACATTTAAAAATTTTAAAATTTCATGAAGACCCACAATTTAGTAGATTGACAGAATGGCATGATATTATTGTAGTAATTTTATTTATTTTTTAATGAATGCAGGGCCTCACTTTGTGGAATATCTTGGATGGGAAGTTACACCAGAATGCAACGTGCTGCTGAAATGCAAGGCAAGAATAAAATAAATCTGATAAAAAAGAAGACAAGGACAACGGTCAGGGAGAGAGGGTTAATGCTATTCAACATTAACCAAATATTTAAAAAAGAGAGGTTTTTTGTTTGATGCATACTTTCTTTAAAAATACAGTAAACTACGCTGTCAATTTGTATTCATTAATTTAAATGATATGTCCATTCATATGCTGACAATCAACACTGCAGTAATAAATACAAATTATTAACAAATTAAAAATTCAATAAATGCTTAACTTGGGATCGTTCCCTTATTTAGATTTGCTAGAAAGATTTTTACATTAAGGCCAGCAACAGTGGTGCAGTGTGTATGTAGTTTGCACAATATCCTTGTGTTTTAATGAGATTCCCAGGGTGGTCCACAGTTTCTCTCACTTTCAAATGATGTACGTGAGGTTAATTGGGGGATATAAATCTGCCTAGCATAAGTAATTGTGGGTGAGGGTGTGCATGTGTGGGAGAGAGTAAGAGCTTATCCTTCAATTGTTTGGAATCCCATCCAAAATTTTATATTCGTTTTGAATGAATGCTACTGGGGATGACTTGAAGAAAAGGAAGGTGGGATGAATATTTATTTTTTCAAGCTTTATAGTTTGCATTTTATTATATCTTAAGGTTTTCAGGAGGATCTTGTAGTGTTTGATTTACAGTAGAGTACAAAGACTACATTATATTTCTATATTTTTTACAAACCATGAAAGGTCAGACCTCAGGCCTTTGAACATTTACCCATTTAAAGTAACTTTAATACATTTCAAGAAGTAAAAATAACATAATTTAGTAATACATTTTTTGCAAATATTATAAACATAGTACATTGCTATGTTATAAATGCATACATGTTATCGTTTGGATGAGTGTCTACTACCTTTAACCATAGGTGGTCTGCCCAGTTAGGTATATTGTCCAACATGACTTTAAAAAGATTTCCTCTTTCACTCTGTTGTTATCAGTTTACACGTCTTCATCAAAAACCCATGAATCTTGTAACTTTACCTTAAAGCTTTAACAGGTGTAACTCATGGAGAGACTACCTTAGCTGCCAGCTGTTTGGAATTTGTACATACCAAGGGGCCCACAGCAGATATCCTCCACAAAGAACCTCTTATGCTTTTAGCACATCAGAAATTCACCTGTCACCTGGTGTGTACAGGGGAGATAATAGGGGTTAGCCATGAAATGCAAAATGCAACTTAATTCCTAAATGTATGTTGCTTATTAACAATGCCCATTTTGGTGTCCCTTACTTTATCTTTACTTTTCCTGAGAGATATGGCTCTGGTAGGTCACTGTACCCTTTCTCTAAGTATATCTTACAGTATTTGTTTCAGTCCACAACTCAGGAAGGGCTGGAGGGGGCACCGTAAAAGCATTGTTTCTGTTACAAATGTTCTGCATAATCCTGTTTAATATACTATGTCTGAAAATATTTAATAAGCAATTGATCGCAAAAAACATGCAAGTTAATATTTTGTAGCATAGTGTTGAAGAGGCCCAATGTGCTGAAACGAAGATAAAAGGGAAAAGTTCAACTTTATTCTCTGGTGCACTACCTCCAATTTAAAATATAGTAAAGTTAAATAACATTGAATAATTTTACTAAAATGCAAATTGATTTTAAAAAACATCTATTCATAAACTGCAGTGCATATTCTGCTTTTTAGTAAGAACCTCTACAAGTCATTTCATTCTACGCACTAACATTGCCCATACTGTATAAAATACTGAATAGTTTATATGAAGTGTTTTGGAATGATCTGTTATGCACTGTACACAGTAAAACCTGATTTGATCTGGGCTGAGCTGATTAAATACCTTTCTCTTATTTGTAGGTTGCTAATATCCTTAAGGACACTAGCATTATCTGGTACAAAGATGAAAGAGAGATCATGGTTGATGAAAAGCATGACTTCAAGGAGGGAGTGTGCACTCTTCTGATTTCAGAGGTACTTCTCCAAATATTTAAATATGTAAATCCATTGCATGTGTTTTAGTTTATACACATTTCTATACAGATTTTATTTTAAGCTTAGAAAAATAGGGCAACCAAATAACCCACTTTATAAGTATCATCTCACCCATAATGCATGACTCATTAGGATACATGCTGCTGTTCACTGTCTAAAGACCTACAGTATATAGCCTGAATTAGTTATTTGGCACCATGGAATGATGTGAAAGGAATAATGGAGCACTGCCTTAAACTTTAAAAAGAATCACCATTGCCTAGAGAAAGTACAGTATTTACAAAGTAATTAAGGAACAAGATGTAAAGAGTTTGAAGTAGGGAGAGAGAATGTGTTTGTGTGTATATATATATATATATATATATATATATATATATATGTATACAGTATGCATATATATATGAATGATTATTCAGAATGTAGCAGAGTATCATTTTTGTATGTGCTTTTAGTCATCTTTACATTTTAACAATTAAGGCCTCAGATTTGCTTTTTTACTAGCATGCCATGATACCTCCTAACACGTTATTTTATACTGTACACCAGCCATACATTTTGAGGATGCTAGGTCAGTATCAAATTTTAAAATGACACAATATAAGGAACTGGTCCGCTACCCTGCTGGCAGATCTTCCTGGCCTTTGCAGTTATGTTATTTGTTGCTCATTAATGTGTGGCTTAGAAACTCAGCATTTTTTCTTAATGTTATTAAGATTGTGCTTCCCTGTAAATGTTTTCATTATATTTTGCTGTAGATTTCAAAGAAGGATGCTGGTATTTATGAAGTTATACTGAGAGATGACAGAGGAAAAGACAAAAGTTTATTAAAATTGGTTGATAAAGGTAATTTCCTAAAAAAAGATTTCTTGCCTTTACTGCCTTTTTAAACTGTTTCTGAAGTATGTACCTTGCAGTAATCCAGTATGAACAGGAATTTGGGAATTTCCATGTTCTCCTTGTGTCTGTGTGTGTTTCCTCTAACATCTTAAAGCTGTGTGAGTTGGGTTACTTGTGGAAGAGAAATCCTATGAGTGTGAGTGAATATACACAATGTGTATATTAGTATGGTGAGTGGGCTCGGAAATAGGATGGTGGGCCATTCTGTCTGTTGCATTCTGTGGTTCTCTGATAGCATCTGAAGTTCTACAGTCCTGTTATTAAAGAAACAGGTTAGAAAACTGGATGGATGAATCTCAGAGTTTCAGACTTGTCATAGCTAATAATAGCATTGTGAAACTAATTTAACAAAATAATTTGCTTAGGTAAGTGTAGAACTATAACAACATCCATGATTATTTTCCACCTTGTGCCTTGTGCTGTTAGGATATCCAATAACCCTTCATAACCCAACACTGAAGGATTAGATAATGGACTGATGTATAAATGTGGAACATTTAATACAGAAAATTAAAGAACAACATAATGACAGTTTCACAGGATGGGGCCCTAATTCCAAATGTTCATTTCTTAGCTGCAATCCCTAATCGTGAGATAAGACCATAAATAATATTACATTAAAAAACCATCGTTTATTGGAATCCTACAGCATCTTATGGTCTATACTTTGTTACAAAAGTGTCTAGTGTAGCTCTCTTCAGTTTATGATAAGTAATATCTTATGAATAGCATTTTTGTCCTGTGTGCTTGTGCTACATGTGAAAAAATTCCAAACTATTTATTCACTTATTCTAAGAGAACTTTGAAAGGAATAAATATGAAAGACCCATACTGAGACAAATGTAAGGTTAAATGTCCTGCACTGTTGCCTATAAGCGGACCAGAGTTATGACTCCACTATATCCCAAAGGCTGCCCTTATTCAGCAATGAAGTTTAGTAAACCTGGGTTATTGCAGTAAATTGTATAGAAGATAATATAGAAGGCCTAATATGAATTTGCTGTTTCACATTTCCAGTTTTATCATTTGGACGGCCAGGCCAGCATGGTTGGGGAGGAAATGCTGAGGAAGCTTGTCATAATTGGGCAGTTGCATAGAATAGGCCTTCAGTTTCATGGCAGACAGAGCTTTTATATGGCTGCCTATAGCACTTCTTTTTAAGAAGTGTTAAATATAGCTTAGGTAACCTAGGAAATCATATTAATTGAGCACCTTGGCACTGGTGTGCAAAAGTAAGCAAGTATTTTTGCACAGAAGGATATACAAAAGTTGTTTCTTTGGAAACCCCTAAATCCCTATTCTTTACAATTTCTAGCCAAGTGTTTTTATTTTCCTGCTTAATCCAGTTAGAGCCAAAAGGTAGTAGAGTTTTGTGTAAGACAGGAATCCACCTTGGACAGAGCACAGTTTTATATATACTATATATCCTGTATTCTAATTAATTTAATGCATTGGCTATAGCATAATATTTCATATTTTAATGATTTTCAGGTTTCACTGAATTAATGAATGATGTCTGCAGAGTTATTGGTATGTATGTCATATATTATTAAAAATTAACAGGGATCTGTTTCAATATGGAAATTAAATAATTTTCAATTCATAACTTTTACTTTTAACCCTTTTTTACCCTTTCCTACAGCTGAGTCTGCCACAGAATTAAAAATTCAGAGTACAGAACACGGAATAAGACTGTATTCATTTGTGAACTATTACACAGAAGAACTCAAAGTTGCCTGGCAACATAAGTAAGAAACCAGCCTTCTGTCATTACATTACAAAAAGTATTGTTGACATTAAAATTATTTTAAATTGATAATATCAAACATTTGCAATAATGGGAAGTATATGTGACAGCATGTTCTACATCCAGAATGAAATCAATTTTTCAACACTGTCAAACTTTTTTGGTAATATTTCGAGAATTTCCTAACACATGTAAAATCACTGACATACATATTTGTCTCCCAAACAAGAAGCTTTACACAAACTGTGTGACAGATAGGGGGCGCTATCGCTCCCTTGAACCCTTGTCCAAATCACCAGACACCAGATAAAAGTCCAAAGTTGACTTTATTAATACAGCACAGTGCACAAAGCACCCTCTCCTCCACAATACTCATTAATTCACTCAAAACAATCACAATAAACAATCCTCCACTCCCAGACGCGTTGGCCTCCTACCACCCAGCTCAGCTCGCTGTCTGGGAGCTCCCACAATCCTTGTATTGTCCCTGACCCGGAAGTGTTCCAATCCCCAGTCCATGTGATCCTTTATCCCTTCCGGATCAGATAAAAAGTCCTTTTCTTCACCCCGGGAAGCACGTCATTCCCCTTGTCCATATGACTCGGACGTACTTCCAGGGCGTATGGTAAGTAATCATTGTTCCTCCCTGCAGCGTCACCTAGTGGCCCCCATGGCATCCAGCAGGGCGGTGTATAAAAACTGCAATGTTCATGATGCCCTGCTGGTCTTTGGGGAAGCTCCATACTGCAGGGAGGGCTCCACCTGGCGGCTTGGGGGTATTGACCGGGATAAAAGGCCAGCCATACACCACAACTGGTATTACAAAAGGTGTGCAATTTTCTGGAACATGTCAGCTTTGCTCAGCTTCCCAAAGTCTCAAAAACAGAAATAATTTGAACAAGGAATATTTTGACTTTCAACTGTGCTTTCATATTGATTCAAAATATTAAAGCCAAAAACTCAGATAAAAGAATAAACAGCATTATTAAATAATGAAAACTATATTTTCAAGTAATGCCTATCAATCATTTCATTTTCAACCATGTTTTTGCTAAAATTTGCTTTTTCATTATTTCAATAATAACGAAACTACTACTTTTAACAAAATCAGTAGTAAACATATATATTACAATATAGCTTTCTCCTTTAATCTTTTGAGTGTTAATTTTTTTCCTTTAAATAAAAAATATTAAGTATTCAGTGTAAAATCTAACCAAGCAGGATTGACTAATCAGAATCAAAATATGGGTCAATTTTAATACATATGGTAAAATTTAATTGTGTGATATTTAAATTTTAATATTTTACTTTGTTTTATATTTTTTTATTTCTTTAGGGATTCAAAGATTTCCTACACAGACAGAGTAAAGAGTGGTGTCACTGGAGAACAGTTGTGGCTACAAATCAATGAGCCAACTGATAAAGATAAGGGCAAATATACAATCATTATATTTGATGGTAAAGATGGACTCCAGAAATCAGTAGACTTATCTGGACAAGGTAAATGACACGATGTACAAAAAATGTATTTTATAAGTAGGGAAAAATTATTATTTATGATTTCTGATTTTATACCCAAGTCATCATAATTCTATCTGTACTTTTTTACACATGTATTTAAGTACTCCAAACTAACAAAAATATCTGTTTCTGCAGCATATGATGAAGCCTATGCAGAATTCCAGAGGCTGAAGTAAGTTAGTTATTAATATGGTTTATTAAATTAGGATGTTTTAGAAATCATTAATGTCAAGTTATATTTTACAGTAATTAATGTGTATATTTGTAAACAAATCCATGTAGTACATTAGATGTTTAAAGGAAAAAGCCATTCACATTTTGACACTGAAGTGTAATCTTTGGTGGTGCAAAAATGCTAAGTGCAAATTATTCAGAAAGCTCATTTAGATGAAAGGTATGATAATGACAGCAATGCAATTTCTGTCTTTCCATTTCATCACTCATGTGGACTTAACCAGTTTGAAAGATCTTTCTTCATGAAGCCTTTCTGGGTAAAAATGAATACATTTCAGTGACTTCAGAAACAATACAGTGGTACTCAATAAACTTAAATATTGTTATGCATAGATGCCAAGCGGGCTACCTGCACAGAAATATGACAGGAGACAGCAAAAACTGAACTGAATTGAAATATTTCTAGAATCCACTCCAACTTTTTTCCCCCTGTGTGTAGACACTAAGTGGTGACATTTTAGGCAATAAAGGTTGACATCCTTCTGAGACTGGTCAGGATTTCACATTTGAGACAGCTGTAGTTACTGGACAGATTTTTTATCAATGATTGATCATTTTAAGTGATCAACAACATCTGTACAGTGGGACATTTGCATTTGTGCAAATTCAGGATAATTTTCTCCATTCTTTCAGGGTCTGGCAATAGACATGATTCACTAGACCCCAAAAAATATGTATGTGTGAGACAAAACACCCCTGAGTCAACTGGATTTTAGCAGAGGCATTTGAACAAACAAAAGAAGCAGCATGTGGTGTTAAAAGACCTAAACAGGCCCTAACATATGTTTGACATGCAGAGTTAAAAGCAAAGGAATTTTACCTGAGCCTACGAGTGCTTGATTTGATTTCAAGATCCTATGTTCCTATATGTGAGTGATGCCTGACCACATAGATCTTAGGGAGCACAAAAATTAACAGCACGATGTGGGAAAAGGGAACTTTATAAAGCACAAATACATATTGGACTAACTAGTCAAAAACAATGTGCAAGGGCATTAACAAACAAGGGATAAAAAGAAAAGGAACATCAAAATGACAGAGTATAACTTCTGCAAAATATTAGAACAGCTTTAAGAGTGAACCATGTCCTCATGCCGCCTTTTAAGGGAAAATGGCTTTAATGATATCACTTGGTGACACCCATGACCACTCCTGTGCTACTTTACAATACTGTGGCTATCGATCACCAGCCAAACAACATTTATTTTTATAGCACATTTTCATACAAATGTACCTCAAAGTGCTTTACAAGATACTAGATACAAGAAATAGTTACAAGAAAAGAAAAACCAGATAAATTAGGTAAAAATATCAATGAATAAGTAATAAAAATATATCAATATAAGTTTACATAACATAGATAAGTAGAGAAGTAGAATCTACAAACCGGATTCCAAAAAAGTTGGGACACTAAACAAATTGTGAATAAAAACTGAATGCAATGATGTGGAGATGGCAAATGTCAATATTTTATTTGTAATAGAACGTAGATGACAGATCAAACGTTTAATCCGAGTAAATGTATCATTTTAAGGGAATAATATGTTTATTCAAAATTTCACGGTGTCAACAAATCCCAAAAAAGTTGGGACAAGTAGCAATAAGAGGCTGGAAAAAGTAAATTTGAGCATAACGAAGAGCTGGAAGACCAATAAACACTAATTAGGTCAATTGGCAACATGATTGGGTATAAAAAGAGCTTCTCAGAGTGGCAGTGTCTCTCAGAAGCCAAGATGGGTAGAGGATCATCAATTCCCACAATGTTGTGCAGAAAGATAAAGGAGCAATATCAGAAAGGTGTTACCCAGCGAAAAATTGCAAAGACTTTGCATCTATCATCATCAACTGTGCATAACATCATCCGAAGATTCAGAGAATCTGGAACAATCTCTGTGCGTAAGGGTCAAGGCCGTAAAACCATACTGGATGCCCGTGATCTCCGGGCCCTTAAACGACACTGCACCACAAACAGGAATGCTACTGTAAAGGAAATCACAGAATGGGCTCAGGAATACTTCCAGAACTCCATAAAATGGAGTGTGGCAAAATGGAAGACTGTTCTGTGGTCAGACGAGTCACGATTCGAAGTTCTTTTTGGAAATCTGGGACACCATGTCATCCAGACCAAAGAGGACAAGGACAACCCAAGTTGTTATCAACGCTCAGTTCAGAAGCCTGCATCTCTGATGGTATGGGGTTGCATGAGTGCGTGTGGCATGGGCAGCTTGCATGTCTGGAAAGGCACCATCAATGCAGAAAAATATATTCAGGTTCTAGAACAACATATGCTCCCATCCAGACGTCATCTCTTTCAGGGGAGACCCTGCATTTTTCAACAAGATAATGCCAGACCACATTCTGCATCAATCACAACATCATGGCTGCATAGGAGAAGGATCCGGGTACTGAAATGGCCAGTCTGCAGTCCAGATCTTTCACCTATAGAGAACATTTGGCGCATCATAAAGAGGAAGGTGCGACAAAGAAGGCCCAAGATGATTGAACAGTTAGAGGCCTGTATTAGACAAGAATGGGAGAGCATTCCTATTTCTAAACTTGAGAAACTGGTCTCCTCGGTCCCCAGACGTCTGTTGAGTGTTGTAAGAAGAAGGGGAGATGCCACACAGTGGTGAAAATGGCCTTGTCCCAACTTTTTTGGGATTTGTTGACACCATGAAATTCTGAATCAACATATTTTTCCCTTAAAATGATAAATTTTCTCAGTTTAAACTTTTGTTCCGTGATTTATGTTCTATTCTGAATAAAATATTAGAAGTTGGCACCTCCACATCATTGCATTCAGTTTTTATTCAAGATTTGTATAGTGTCCCAACTTTTTTGGAATCCGGTTTGTAATTTATAATATTGTATTCTAAATCTCTAAAGAGTGCTTAACAAAATAACAACATAAACATAAAACAAAACAACATAACAAATTAATAAATACATTCTTATTTTATTTTTAGGGTCCACTTTTAACTTCAGGCAGGAAAAGACTTTGCAGTCACAATTAGTACATTCTTGAATACAGTATTTAATAAAAATACTGTAACAAGTATTATTTTGCTTTGTAAATATGCAACACATTTTGGAAATAATTTTTCCAATTACTTGTTTTTTTTTACCAAAACAGCCAAAGAACCCGGGATTTTCAATAGTCAAGAAAACAAATATAATTATAATTGTTTCACATACATTCATAATGGCATTCTCTCATTACACACCCCCTGTCTTTTATAACCTAATGTATGATTTTAAACATTTACTTTACATTACTTATTATATTGAGTTCATGTTAAGGACATTATAATTTGTTAAAATTTGATTAAAATTCCAATACTTTAAAGTTAATTTAAACATAATTAATACAGTGCTGAGCAGCACGGTGGCGCAGTGGTAGCGCTGCTGCCTCGCAGTAAGGAGAAATGTCTGCGTGGGTTTCCTCCTGGTGCTCCAGTTTCCTCCCACAGTCCAAAGACATGCAGGTTAGGTGCTTTGGCAATCTTAAATTGTGCTTGGTGTGTGGGTGTGTGTACCTTGTGGTGGGCTGGCGCCCTGCCCGGGATTTGTTCCTGCCTTGCACCCTGTGTTGGCTGGGATTGGCTCCAGCAAACCCCTGTGACCCTGTGTTAGGATATAGCAGGTTGGAGACTGACTGATACAGTGCTTAGGACAGTCTCCCTACATGCAGGTTGCTTTGATTAAGAGAAGTAATTATGACATTTTCAGCATTTTCACATTGAAAATTTTTGCAGTAGTTAACAATTATTTAAATTACCAAATTTTAGCAGGTCCTAAGTTATCATTTTCAAATTCTCAGGTTTAACTATATATAAGCATTACCATATTGTTATTTGTAGATTTTATTCTGTTCAGGATTAGTACATGAACACCCATAGTTAGCTTTATATTTTAACATCTTATTATTATGACACTGATTGATTGTTCAAGTGGTGCAACCAGCATTCAACATATATTATTTTAACATGATTTCAAATTACATTTTTTATGTGTCACTTGTAGCAGGATCTCAGCCAAGGACTTTACATAAGAGGAAAAAGACAGTCGACAAAAGTAAACTGCTCTTTAGCTCAATTGGGTCATCTGGTGCTTTTTGAATCAGAGGCATCAAATTTATGATCAGTTTCTTCGTACGAGGATGTGAAATAGAGATGGGTTTGTCCCTGAATGATTTCTTAACAGTGACAGATCGGTTCTTGAGTGACATATTTTCTACAGTATATTCATCGACAAAAAGCTCAATGATAAATCATGAGAGGAATACTAAATAAGCAGATTAACATATTTAAAATATAAAGTCCAAAGTCAAATAGAAATATTCCTGCACATACGTAACAAAAACTCTGTGAAGTTAGCATTAGTTAAAGTTACAGATTTACTGTTTTTCTTTAATGATGTTCAGTATGACATCTCTGATGTGTGCCATCTTCTCCCTACAGGCAAGCTGCAATAGCTGAGAGAAGTAAGTACGGCATTTTCGGGAATTTCACACTGAAAATGGTATCAATTTTTTATTTTTAAAAATAGTTATGCATACATTAACTTGTTGAGATGCATTCTTGCTGGTGATAAAGCCAAAAATATTAATATCTGTGCATTGTTTTTGTTTTTTAGACCGTGCACGAGTGGTTGGTGGTCTTCCTGATGTGGTCACCATCCAGGAGGGCAAGGTAATCTGTCATTCAAAAATATACAGGATGCTTTCTTTTCAGATATTGTTTCTTTCTGCAGTCTGCTTTAGGCATATGTTATATTTCTTACATTTCTGTAGCAGGAATCACACGCTAGTTTGAGCAACCTTTTCTTACATAGTTTTACCATGGTTACAGGAGCATATGAGTTTTGATATGTTGTTGCTGTTCTATTTAAACTTTTACGTCACTGAAGCAAGTGTACTGAATAGATAAAAAAGCCACCACTCTACTACTAGGTGCCTAGTCATGCTATCAATGTACTTCTGTAAAATAACATTGAAAATGAAACTGGAAGCAAGACAAGTAAATACATACAAAACATATAAAGGGATCTGCACCAGATATTCAGGAGTGGGTTCACACAATTGTTTATATCTATTTAAGGTGATAATCTAAATTTAGAAAAAGGGACAAAAAACAACTTTTGCATGAAATGTTGAGAGGTGATGAAAAGCTTTGAAGTATAATGAATACTTGATCTGCAAGGAGCCATTAGCTTGTCTATTCCCAAAAAAGTTTGATTCAGACTAATTCTCACCATTGTTTTACTGACATTATTAATGAAGATCCACCTTCTGCTACAGAATTCAGAATATCTTTATTGTCATTGTAACAAATACAATGAAATTAGGTGCAGTCCCTGCAGTGTCAAAATACAAGCAGCAACATCCAATATAGTTATGTCCAGGTGCTTATACTGCACTTAAGACGTGCAGTTTTCACCTGTTACTGGCTTTGGAAGGTGCACTTATAACTGTTTGGGGAATGAATTCTCATTAGAAGTAAATCACTGTATATACAATATGGGAAGTCATCATAACTTACCTTTCCACAAATCCCATGCATCAGTGTTTTTATGTTAGAAAAACAATGTATATTTAAAAGTGATGTATTTTAACTCATTCTACATTCTTATTTTGGAAAGGAATACATTATGCCCAAATCAATAGAAATCTGTCTTATTGCTGTGTATCAGCCTGAAAAGGGTTATAAGGCCATTTGTAAAAAATTATGAAGACGTCAAACGTTCCATAGTTAAGTAAGATAATATAAAAATAGAGGCAATATAATGTCCGTCCACCCCCCTACTACATTATCTGTAAGAACTGACCATATGAAGCTATTAGACATTTCAAAGTACGAGGGTAAATCAAAACGTAAAGGCAATTTAAAAATTATGAAGTAACCACAAAGGACAGACTCTGATGCAATGCAACATGTTCATGATGGCTTATGGGTAGTTTGAATATGCACAGCTCAAAACTCTGCCATTGGTTTAGTTGAAGCCAATGTCAAAGGAACATGCAGCATGGTACCATTGTTGAACAATGTGCCATAGTGAGATTGCTGTGGGCAGAAAAATTAAAACCTGCTAAAATTCACAGAAGGATATTGGTTCCATACAGAAGTGAAAATAGCATGACTAAATGTAAAGTGTATGAATGGGTAGAAAGGTTTAAAGCAGGAAGTGTAACCGAAGGAGGTCAACCATCAATATCGCACACACAAGCCCATATTGACATGGCGAACGCCTTCATCAGAGAAGACCAATGGATTACGTTCTCTGCTTCTGCTGCACATTTGAATATCACATATGGATCTGCACATGCCATAGTCCATGATGACTTGGGATACCGTAAACTTTGTGCATGATAGGTACCCAAAAAGCTTACTGATCTGCACAAGCCAACATCTTTAAGTGAATTTCAGCAGGTTTTACTCACTGTGGCCAAACAAATCTTGCACTGAAAACCCTAGTCTCCAAAAAAAAAAAACGCTCTGCCCTGCTTTGGTTTGCAAAACACAGCTTAAATAAAAAAAAAAAAGATTATTGCAGTAATATGCATTCATATTGACAGATCATACTGAGTCAAATGTGGTGTTCTCTGACAAATATTCAGAGTGTCATGTCTGGTGAATAGGTCAGCAGTCCCTTACACTAGCCCTCCAATATGACAAAGGGTAGGTGATGGATTAGATTTGCTGTGTTGCTTTAGGTTCTGGCTGTTGATGTAGCATTAACCATACTGAAATTTTCACAGTATAGTATTCTCAGAAAAAAAAAGATTGAGATAATTTGTCCAATATTATAGCAGAACCAAAACGGTTTACAAAATAGTATACATCTGAACGGTGATCTTTTAAAATAAAAAAGCACATTTAAGACAAAAGGACACTCTTGTAAATTATACTATAAGTACATTCTGTTTGTAAAGCTAGGTGAAATGTTGCTTCATCTAAAAAAAGCTATCTGCTGTTAATTGATTGATTAATACTCCTTATGTCCTTTCTTTTTTCAAAGTCTCTTAACCTGACCTGCAATATTTGGGGTGACCCAGTTCCCGAGGTTACATGGCTAAAGAATGAGCGTCAGATGGTGTCCGACAACCATTACATCCTAAAATTTGAATCAGGAAAGTTTGCCAGCTTCACTATCACTTCAGTCACAACTCAAGACTCTGGGAAGTACAGCATTGTGGTGAAAAACAAGTATGGCACGGAAAGTGGTGACTTCACTGTAAGTGTATTTATACCAGAGAATGAGGAGGAAAAAGCAATTCTTGAGGCTAAGAAAACAGAGAAGAAAAAATAAACAAAATGTATAGTGAAACAGTAGTTTTAGCAAATGGCTAAGGAATATTCAGACCATGATTGTGTGTACCTTTGTTTTATTGACATGTTTGCCTCTGCATGATAAGAATCTCATGTTTTCATTCCTTAAGAGCCATGTTCATAATACTACTACTTTAGCAATGGGTGGATTATGTATTGTATTAGTGCAACTCGGCACTCTATAGTAAACTAATTATTAAGGTTGAAACTTCTTACATGGCCATCTGAACACTGAAGACATGTTCCTTAAATTTTATCTAAAGATTTAGGTCAAATTTCCCCTTTCGTAGGGCTGCAAAGCATCCTCCATGTATAACTTGTAGCCAGTCACAGGTATGAAAAAAGTTAAAACACATACAGGTTATTCATTAAACTCTAGTGAAAGGGTGGTTAAATGACTGCTGGTCATTGGGCAAGTACTTAATTCAACACTTTTCAATTTTCTAAATTACACACAGATAAACGCCAGATGACTGTGTTTCCCTAGGATTATGGAAGCCTGGTCTATCTATTTGATTCTTCTTTTTTTAATTCACATTTTTTATCTTGCAAACATGTTCAAAAAAACGAATCATGAATCCAAAATGCACCCAAAATAATGTTATCTTTTAGTACTACTAGGGTTTAAGAAGCTTCAGGTATATATATATATATATATATATATATATATATATATATATATATATATATATATATATATATATATATATATATATATATACACCCACACACACTGTATCACTGTTTCACTACCCAGTTTTCATCCATGTTTTTTGTGATAAATGCAATCTGTTGATCATGTTAATACTTGAAGGCAGAGAAATGTCTAAACAGAGAGTGAGAGTTATTATTTTCTGAATGAGTTAGAAGAAGGCATTCAATGAATCTTTGTATAATGGATGCGAATCAGTCTTTATGCTGTATATGTTATTGGGCTTTCTTAACCATCTTGACTAAGAAAAAGTAACATTGCTACTGTATCTGAAGCCACGTTTAAATTTAACTAATAAAAGGTGCACATATCTTTTACCTCTATTTTCACTTTGTTTCACTGTGTCTTTCTTTCACTGTTTTCTGTTATTAGCTTCTAAATTCATTGCACAAATTATGAATAACTTCAGCATCACCCTTTCACCTAAATGGAACCAAAGTATAACTGACAAGCCAATAAAATAAGCATGTCACTTTTTCACACCTCTCACAAATTTTCTTATGCCTTTCTGTTCTAATGGACCAATTTTATGTTGTGTCTGAGCACACTCTGTAACCACCACCTGTCTATAAGTCTTTGGGGATGAATTAGTTGAAAAATTACTCTTGCTTATATTTTAATTTGTATGTGTACTTAACATTTAACCAAAGACACACTGTATGGGGGAAATGTATACAATATATCTTATTCATTTTGATTTTTCATCTACAGTGAAGAGGTAGGTATGTAAAAGGTGGTCAGTTGTATAAGGCTGGGAGCCCTAAGAGAACAAAAAAATGAAAATAATTGTTAATGCTGTTTATTCAAAGAAGTATAAAAACAGTTAATGCTGTATATATTCTGCTTCTGCAGTATCCTGTCGGCTGAAAAAGGGAGGGGGATGATCTTATATCTGAAAATAGCAAATCTTCACTGAACACTTACATTTTCTTCCATCAAGTTAAATAAAACACCGGAAATGAAATACAACAAAGACAGGAAACATCCTCTAACATATTGTTTGCAGAGAGAAGCCAACCCTGAATTATCCATGTTACCATTTTTTTTTTTTTGTTTTTTCATCCATCCATCTTCCAAACTTGCTTATTCTGAGCAGGGTCAAAAGCAAACTATGCCAGAAGGCATTCGGCTACAAGGCAGGAACAATCTCTGGACAGATTGACAGTCCAACACACGGTGAACACACATAAACACACACCATTAGGTCCAGTTTAGTAATGCAAATTCACCTAGCCTACATGTCTTTGGACTGTGGGTGAAAACTGGAGCACCACATTCACATGGGGAGAACATGCAAACTCCACACAGGAAGAAGGCAGGACACAACACCCAGTCTTTGTGTTGCAGAACAGTAGCACTACCACTGCACCACCATACCTCCCTCATTGTTTTTTTCTACAGTAAATCAAGCATTTAGTTTTTTTCTCAAGCAATTCCTCTGTAATTTGTTTACATTAATAACAGATCAGCATAACTGTGCGCATACCGGCCACCCCCTCAACAACAGATTTTCTTCTTGTACCAGTGATGTTATCTTACTATATTTGTCTTGTAAACTGTATGAAAAAAGGAAAGCTGGCTGAATATACTGTATATTTATATACCTGACATATCATCACCATTTTCCAGAACACTGTTGTGTCCTTTTGCTTCTAATTTGAGGCAGAAGAGCATATTTCAATATCTTATTTTCAAGAAATTGGTTTGATTTTTAGCATTCTACTGCTCAGTGTCCCATTCATGACCATAAGACATCAGTGGAACTGAGTAATGGTTGTCAAGCAAAAGTTGTTCAAGGAAGAAGAATAAAGAAGGCAGTAAAACTGCATATCATATAGCATACTGCTACAAGGGTGTTTAGAAGAAATGGGGTTCAGTCTTTCTTTTGCAGCTGACTCAGAAAAACAATATTGTTGCTCAATTTTACATGCAGTATAGAGAGCAGGACAGTATAATTACTTTCAGTGCAGAGACATTCCTGGCATTGTCTTTAATTTCGGAAAAACAATTAGTTTGTGCATCAGGTATTCATAATCTATAACCTATTAACAGGCTTTCTAGTGACATGATAATTACAATTGACAGTTCTTAATTAATCCACTAAAAATATGGATAAGTGATGAATAAAGTATTTGAGCTTGAACTTGAAATGCCACATGAAAATGTGCATTAACAATACACATTATTCCACAACACCCTGATACTTCTTTAATAGTGTAAACAAAACAAATTATCTGTATGTATTTATTGAGACTTGGAAAAGACCAATTTAACTTTAGATAAAGCCAAAATGTAGTTCTAGAATAAGATAAGTTAGGCATCATGAGAAATTTAACATATCTAACTACATAACCAAATAGAGAAAAAAAATCCAACTTAGGGTCTTGTAAAAATGCTCCTTCTGCCACATGGGCTTAAAATAATGCTTCTAATCAGGCTTAAATACCATACTGCATTTTCACACTCTGGTTTTGTCAGGCAACTGCACCCAGTTGATCCTGGCAGTATTGTTTAAAGTTGTACGTTGGAGGAAAGAGACATGAAAAAATTTAAAAAACAAAGTTTATAAGCCATTACCTTAACTATATACAGTACAAAAAAACTAAAAAGGTGAAAATAAGTGAATACACAAGTAGAAATACATGTATTAATAATAAAGAACCATTAGAGCCTACATTATTGACTTAATAACTTATAACGAAAAATTGAAAATATGCTTTCAGAAAGGTTTTCAAATTGATTAAAAATAAAAAAACCTGAAATTTCTCATTCATAAATTTATTTAGAACCTTTCCTGTTGCTATCCACATTATGTTCAGGTGCACCCTGTTTGCTTTAATGATCCTTCAGATGTGTATAAAAGCATTCAACTCAGTTGATCAAGCTGCCCTGTGGGACATACTAAGACTTTGCGGGATTCCCCCTGTGACAGATAGTGGGCGTTATCACTCCCTTGAACCCATGTCCACGACTCCAGACACCAGGTAAAAGTCCAAACAATGACTTTATTAAATTGCCACAGTGCACAAAGCACCCTCTCCTCCACTATATTCATAAACCAATCACAATAATACACAATAATCCAATCTTCCGACTCCCAGATGCGTTGCCACCCTTCCACCCAGCTCAGCTCCTCATCTGGGAGTTCCCAAAGTCCTTTTATACCCCCTGACCCAGAAGTGTTCCCAATCCCCAGTCCATCACTTCCGGGTCAGGTACAAGTCCTTTTACTTCACCCCGGAAGCACGACGCTCTTCCTTTGACGCACTTCGGGATTATAGGGCACAAATAAGTCTTCGGCCCTCCCTGCAGCTCCCTCTTGCGGCCCCTGTGGTACCCAGCAGGGCCTGAGGGTAAAAACTACAAAGTCCATGACTCCCTGCTGGTCTTATGGCACCATCTGGCGGCCTGGGGGTATTGGCCGGGATGACAAGCCGGCCATGTACCACGCTCCGAAGTTGTTAGATGTCATTGCTGGCCTGTACACTGGTTCTGTGAGTGCTGGGCAGAGTGGTGGCAGAATCTCTGTGTTTTTCCCAGTTGATTCTGGGGTTCGTCAGGGGTGTGTTCTTGTTCTTCCTACCTTGTTCAGTGCTTGCATGGACTGGGCATTGAGCAAGGTCATAGGGTCCAGCAGCTGTGGAGCATCCATTGGTGAAGAAAGATTCATTGATCTTGACTTTGCTGACGATGCTGTGATCTTCACTGAGTCATTGGAGGCTCTGATCGTAGCTCTCGAGAGACTGAACAAGGAGTCTCAGTGTCTGGGCTTGTGAGTGTCCTGGATAAAAAACAAGAACCAGGCCTTTATTGACCTCTTGGGCATAGCCATCAGCAGTGTGTCTATTTGTAGAGAGAGTGTCAACCTCATTGAAAGGTTTACTTACCTCAACAGTGACATACATGTCTCTGGTGACTCCTCCTATGAAGTCAGTAGACGGATTTGAAGAGCATGTTGGGGTCATGAGGTTGCTGGAGAGGGGTATATGACACTCCCAATATCTTTGCAAAAGGACAAAGGTACAAGACTTTATTGTCCTGATGCTTCCTGTTTTGCTATATGGTTGTGAGACATGGACGCTATTCAGTGACCTAAAATGAAGACTGGACTTCAGTACTGTGTCTCTTCGTGGTGTCCTAGGGTACCACTGGTTTGACTTTGTGTCAAATGAGCAGTTGCTCACGGAATCCTGAATGAGGCACATTACCTGCATTGTGAGTGAGTGTCAGTTACCGTACTATGGCCATGTGATGTGATTCCCCGGATTCTCATTGTTGAGGACTCAAGCGGCTGGACCAGGCCAAGGGGCCACTCACATAACACCTAGCTGCGGGAAGATAGATGGGTCATTTCTGGAGTATGGGACTGGACCGTGTGTTTGCCTTGGGGGTTGCCAACCGGGATCCTTAGTTGTTTCATCGTGGGGTGTGTGTGGCAACGTGCTGTGACAGTGCATGCTCCCAATCTCACTTCTCCTTCTCCTCTCTGAGTGTTCCCAGGAGCCCAGTGGGCTTAATAACTGAGAAATGGAAGAGGTTTGGAAGAATTTGGAATCTTCAATGAGTTGGCCGTCTGGCCAAAGTGACTAACGGGGCGAGGAGGGCTTTGGTCAGATAGGCGACCAATACCCAAATGGTCACTCTGACAGAGTTTCAGACGTCCTCTGCTGAAATGGAAGAACCCATCTGATGGACAACCATCTCATCAACACTCAATCAATCAGGCATTTATGGTGGAGTGGCTAAACAAAAGTCACTCTTGAGTAAAAGACATATGACAGTTTAGAGGACTCTGAGAGTATGAGGAAAAAGATTATCTAGTTTGATAAGAACTTCAAGCACTCAGTCTGGTAAAGACTAGGCACTGCTCATCACCTGGCTAACACAATCCCTAGAATGAAGCAGGGTGGTGGCAACATCATGCTGTGGGGGAGTTTATCTGTGGCAGGGACAGGGAAACTGCTCAGCATTGAGGGAATGATGACTGTAGCCAAATACAGACAGGTGCTGCTTAGTAATCAATAAAGTCTCCATGCCTCTTGTCAGAATGTAATAAATTAGAAAACTTAACTGAACACCAGGAAACACTTTTTGAATTCACTTGTAGTTATTCTTTTTTAGCACGCTTTACTCTTCTACGCAGTGTAAAGTACAAACCCTTACAAGTATCACATACATAAAAACACCTTTCAAAATGAACAAACACTACAACAAAAGTGCATGTCAATGGTTAATCGATTTTCATTTTCAATTTTTAACAGGGGTACACAGAGGAAAAAAAAGTGATGAACTATGAAAAGACTGTTACATTTTTGTTTTGTTATAGACAGCAACAAAATAAAGAGATTTTTTCAATTTACCCTAATAGTCTACATAAAGTACACAAGGAGCAAATGATGATGACTTTAAAGAATGCCAGCTTTTATACAGTTTCAAGGAAAAGATGGGAAATGACAGAAACGCTTTGTGTGAGCGACTGAATAATGAGGCAGGTCTCTCAAGGGCCTTACTAACATTACACTTCTGTGCAAATAGGGTTTAATGTCTTCCTCAGAAGCTGATATTGAGGGGATAACTTTTACAAATGTTAATCTAAATTTCCTTGTTCAATTAATCAAATAAAGGTAGCATATATTAGAAAGAGTTTGCACTTTACATAAAAGATATGAAGTGTCATAATTTACAACAAAGTAGCTGAAGATTTAATTTAAATCATGCAGTCAGCACTAATGCAGCTGATTAAGATATTGATTACATTTTTCTCAAAAATCGTGTCCTGAAATCTTATTAACCTCTTATTTTTTGTATATTTTAACTGTTTCTTTAAAAATTTTAAAAATTAAGAGTTCATGCTAAAAATGTTGCTCTTCTGCTCACTATCTTTTATTGACAGCTAATAAGAGGATCTTAACGCAGAAGCCAAATGAAGCAGGATTGCTTATTAAGTATGTACTTTTCATAGACAAAGTACTTAAAAGAATTAAATTAGGACACCACTACACATCTCCTAGATGATATACTTACAAGACTGCCCACTTTAATTGAGTAACCTCGTTCACAGTTCAGTTATCTCACTGAATGGCTATTCTTCTCTACTCTCCTCTGCTACTTTCAACAATTTGATTTTATCTCGGCTCTCTAAATCTATGCAGCTTCCAGTTCCAGCTGTCATTTTCAGCTCTAATTCCACACTATACGTACTGTGCGTGAATAATTCTACCTAGGACAGATGAGATACTTGAACCATATCTTAGACTTAAACATATTCAAATTACTTTTGCTTGACTTTTCCCATTGCTATACACAAAAAACATCACATGTTTAAGGCTACAAAAGGTATGTGCACTTCTAGAGGTTTTCGGTGGGTTCTTTTAAATGCTAACACAAAAATACAATATGATTTACGAATCAAAATCTGTCTAATGAAGATAGGCAATACTTACATTTATTCAATTTGTATTGTATATCCATTGTCTAAACATGTTTTTGGTCTGTTGCATAAGAAGCACAGTATGTTTCACACAATCATACTTCCATTTACAGGATACCATGCCAGTTTAGAGTTACTGCATACCTTGACAGGAAATTCAGATGAATATAGGGAGAACAAAATATAAGCACAGGGCACCTCAGCCAAAAGTTAACCAATGTCCAAGCTGTGTAAGTTATCAATGTTAACCCCCGAAACCTTAATGCTTTCATTTTACATGTAAATATATGATATAGTTTGTATGCAGCCAGAATTGCTGATGTCACAGGACGTTTAAGAGCAAAGTTTTTTCTGAGGTGAACATAAAGAAATTGTAAAGATGTTCACTTGAGAAATAAAATATTTTACATACACTATATGTAATGGGGTCTGGTGGCTTGCTTTGCAAAATACCCCAAATTAAACAGGCAGGGAACTGACATTAAAATAAGTGCAGGCTACACAAACAGCTTCATTAAATTAAAACAAATAAGACAAAACAAATTAAACAGCAAAAACTAAAAACAAATCCTAATACTGCCACCTCCCCCCCTCCACCATATCCTATGAAAAATGAAAGTCCCCAAAATGTTTTGAAGCATAATCCTCTCTCCTAATGAATCATTTGACTAGGAATTTTTCACCTAACTCTCATGACTTGTTAGGGAAAGATAACAAAATAACACAGATACATACAAACTCTACAACTGCAAAAACTGACATTTCTAAAAATTAAATTTGTTTTTAACATGTAATTCTTATTCCTCTGTCCTATATTCTATTGATAATTCAGTTTTTTGCATTAAAATTGTAAAATATTAAATGTCTAATAATCATAATAGATGGCTAACAGAAATCAACTGGGCTATGTGCTAGTATTGACAAAAATACAATAATATTTGAAGTACATATTCATATGAATGTCACTGTTTATTAAATTGTCAATAACAGCAATTGAATATATAACAATTACACGGACACAAATCTTCCAAGTGGCATCACTATGTTGCCACTATCAAATGTTAATAAACCACACTATGAAATGTGTAACATTGCTTTCAAATTTTTAAATTATGTGGAGTTTCTATGACCATATTAATGGTATGAGGACTCCACTAGCACAGAAAAATGATTTTGATATGGCTTTCTAAACTCATATGACACGGAGCTGAGACTTTAAAAAAGTACTGACAGGGTAGATATTTAGTAGGAAGTCAGCTTGAGATTACCGACCTCAACCTGGAAAAGACGAAAACTCAATAGATTTATTGCAGAGCTTGTTTTGTTCACCCAAAGCTATAAATGTCACATGTGAATACCTATTCAGCATAAGCTATCACCTGTAAAAAACACATCATGCACATTGTTATCATTTAGGTTAAAGAGCTTAAGACTTTGACCATGACAAGACTAGATTTAGTTTAAAGAGATTTATAAACAAAACACATAAAGCTAAATAAGTTATTTACTTCCAATTTCAAACAGTTAAGCAAAATAAGGCCAACAAAAAGTATAGGTCAGAATTCAAAATCCTGAAAAATAAGGCAAAATAAAGAACAAAATTCAAATAATACCACACAAAGGAAAAAAGGCTAAGAAACAAACAAATACAATAAAAGACATAAAGGCCAAGCAATACAAGAGGTGAAGTTCAAAGAATACCAAATAAACATAGCAATTACCAGACCTAAATACATGAAGTAGGAAAAGTGGAGAATGAGCCTAAAATTTTCTTATAAATGAGAGCATCAGGTGCCTGCAAAAGTAGGGGTCACTCATACTTAGTCTTCCCTACTAAAAGACAAGGCAGGAGAGGTGAAGGCCCTAATAAGGCTTGTCTCAGGAGTACTTTTGGTGCCAGTCCAGCGTACTGAGAACCACTTCCTGGCTGTATTGATTCACAAGGGGACTATGTTATGATTGTGCAAGACTGTATGATTTATTTGTTTTCATTGCAGAACAAGAATGAATATTATTTTGATTGTTCTGAATGTGTTTGTTTTTTATTGGATTTGGGTACCTCTTTGGCTTTAGCAAATTGTTAAGCATATTGTTGATAACAAAGTGCTCCATTTGTATGACAAGCCAAGACATTATGCATTGTAATGTCACAACCAGGAAGAATAAAAGACAGTCATGAAGTCATCCTGGTGTCCAAAAATTTGTATTAGGAATAAGAGTTTCACATTTTTTTCAGGGCAAAAGCTTTTTGGTATATTCTTCTGACTCCAAATTATAGTTAATGTTTTGGGCAAATTTACTTTTAATTTTGTTTTGACCTTACTTTTATGGATCTGACTTCAATTTAACTTCTTCCGCTTCCAAGTCCATAAAAAATTATTATCCCTCTGCGTTTTGCCATTCATGGCAGATCAGATTCTTGTAAATAGTTCAACTCCCAGGAACACCTGCTGGCACTTCAATCACTATAGCAGGATAGTATTGCTGCCCATTAGTGGCCTGGGGTTTTACTACTTCTTTACAATACCTTCCCAGCTGACAGTCTCTTGATATGGCATCCTGCCTAGATACAGGCAAACATAGCACTTCATGTTTTCCTCTATTTCCTTGCTCACCATTGCAAAATAAATCTTTTTCATACCAATAGGCATTTCAGGAAGGCCAATTAATGACCATCAACATGTGAAATGAATCCTTTAGTCACAGCACAAAAAGCAAATTAAAATGGTAACCTAACTAGTCCCCCTTAGACTGCAGATATAACCAAAGAATCTCATTTGTATCTTTATAGGGAGCTCAAGCCGTGGGTATCCTGAAGGTAAGCATCTAATTAATTACAAGTAGCAGTACCTTCCTTGTTTGAGGAGGGCATGGAGTATGGAGGTGAATGCAGTAATGCTGCAGTGGCATAGAAATAGTGCAAATAAGAACTGGATGTGTTTTGGGCAGCAACCTACTCCACTGTGGTACTGATGGTGAAATCAGAGATAGGCCTTCTAGTACAATTCTCTTTGGTACTGTGTTCACTCTTGACTTATTGTTATCACATTATTATTTTGATATACAGCATCTGCTGTTACTTTACCCATTTTTATTTCGGGTCAACTAGCATACTGGAGGTCCCCCATAAACACCCTTTATGTTGGCAACGATAGTCTTGTTTTTATAAAGGTTTATTTCTATATTTTATATTAACATACAGAAGACAGCCCAGTTAATGGACTTTCAAAAAACAGAATCAAAATATATTATTTTTGACAGAAACCTTCACTTAAAGCTTATGTCAACATGCAGCTTTAAGCTGAAATTGGGTGGGGGTGGGTGCTGCCAGCTGAGTAAGGAAGATTTTTGGTAAATGGCTCTTGATCTGAAACACTATTTGAGCATATCCTTTACCCTCCTCCTCCACCTTTTCTCATGAATGCACATTTCAACAGGCAACCCCAGCAACGAGTTTTAAACTTGCTCGCTTATGGCTTTTTTTTGACTGAGGCAATTTGAAAATGTAAAATGTAAATGTAAAAAGCTTATGTGAATAAAGTCATAATTTGAATAAGGCACAACATGATTGCTTCAGAATCATATGAGTGAAAAAATTGTCACTTTCTATATGTTATGTAGAGCCCTGATTTTAGTGACAACTATCACTAAGCAATTTAAAAAGGATTCATAAATAATGACATTGTAACTCTGGTGACTCCAATGGCAGCTAGTTCAACATACACTTATGTGAACCTCACTGACCTCAGAAGGGGGAGTTTTAATTACTATAAAAGGATGACATTGTCAGAGTTGGTGTGTGCATTCAATTGATGAGGCCTCAAGGCAGTACTTTGAGTCAGGCTAGCATTTTCCTGCAGGTGTAGTTATTTTTTACATTATGAAATAATAATACACAAAATGAGAGTTAAGTATGTACTATAAATGTTACATAATTTCATGTACCTAATTTATATACTGCCTTTAGAAACTGTAAAAAATATTTTCATTTTAAAATTTTCAAATATCTCAGAACTGCAAATCGCACTACTCTGCTGCATTGTGATTTTCCGGCATAAAAACAGCACGTGCACGTTTCAAAGCTACATAGCAGTATCTGATATTGATATGTTAGCAATATTCAGGAATGTCACAAGTACCATGTCTTTTAAACATCTTATTAGTTTACAATGTATGTATTTAGTTAAAAATGGCAGACACCTTTCAGCTGGCAGGACACAATTTTGAAACTACCAAGTATTTACAGAAGCATGTGAGATGAGCTAAACATCAAAGTTTCATTTCACATTCAATTTTGCAATCTCAAAATTCTATAAAAATATATATTTGGGTTAAACAGCAGCTGTGAAGAATTAATACATTTGTATTGTTTTTAATGCCTATTTTGTTTCTTTTATTGATTTTAAGCTAACCATTTCAATATTTTTTCACACTTATATCTGAAAATAATATTCCATAGCATATTTAAAAATGTGACTTGGCATTATTTAACATACCAGTCCTGGGCATGGTATTGGAGTGGGTGCTGACCTCCAGTGTATCAAAAACAATAAAGGCTAAAATCTGTATACTGTTTAGTAAACTCTGCTCTTCACAGCTATGACCCACTGGTCTTCAGTTTGTTGGAGGCAAAAGTAGACTTTCTGGGAAATGTATTGCAGGAGGAACCTGTATGGATCATTCTTGTGGTGTTCAAATGTAATTTCTGTCTGTTGTTGGCAAATATCCAGCTGGAATGTAAGATTGACAATAAAGAAAATGAGAAATTAAGCTATCCTAGCAATAGTAAATCCTAAGCAAAATGCTACATGAGATGCCAATTCATTCTTAGGTGCAATCACACCTGCCTAATTTATCACTGAACAGTTTGTCTTTCAACTACTGTATATAAAAATGTGTTTAAATTTTTAATTTAATAGATCAATAGCATCAGTCTGCGGTGGGCTGGCACCCTGCCCGGGGTTTGTTTCCTGCCTTGCACCCTGTGTTGGCTGGGATTGGCTCCAGCAAACCCCCGTGACCCTGTAGTTAGGATATAGCAGGTTGGATAATGGATGGATGGATAGCATCAGTCATTTGTCAAGCAATATCACCATCTCTGAATTTAAAAATAGATTTCTACTCTTAATTGCAAGTGAAAAATCTGTGTTACTGTACATCATAACTTGATAAATTTGCCCAGCATTAGTTTCTCCAGACTGTCCTAATTGGAGCTACCACTTTAAAGTGCATTCAAAAGAAATTTCCAAATTGGAAATCATCCAATGAATGCAGCGCTATACTTGAAAGATAGGATAAAGATGAGCAGATTAGCGGGTAACGTCAAAGAAAGCAAGAGATTTTGTGAGGTTAAATGGTCAGGTCGATAAACCACTCTGTCTTTATTTCTGTTTAGCAAATTCTTAGTAGGGCAGATAGACAGTTGTGATGCTGCCAAGTATGTCTTTCTTTACTTCAATAAAGCCCTTATGTTTAATATATTACCTTCTGGAACACTGTCCTTTTATTGCAACCAGTAGAATTTTCCATTATCATCTTGTTGAACCACTTTAATCAAGCTTCAGTGATTTTAGTATCTTTTATAACATTACCACCATGCAGCCCCAGCTTCAGACCAAATAGGTAAGGGACAACACTGAAATACTATGTGGTTGTTTAAGCATGGTGTGATAAAGTCCCAAAACATCTAACAGCTAACGATATACTCTGCAGCATTATGGGGGCTCAACATAATATTAGTGGGGCTTAACTTGGCTAAAAAAACCTCAGAGCCAGGCTTGCCACCGTAATAACATGGATCAGTTAAATATGCAACATGTGCTAAGCAACCAACACACCATCCCAGTGATCAAACACATGAAACTGCAGCATCTATGAAAAAGAAATGCAAAATCATGCTACCTGGGATCAAAATGTATAAAAGGGTGACACAAAAAAAAAAAACAAAATAATGGTAACAAAAAAATCAATAAATTATAAAACACAAATAAAACAATATTTGCACATGCATCATGACAACAGCTGTGAAAGAAGCATTGCCGTATATGATGACACTGAATTAAAATGGTGTCTCTTCAGCCCTCCCTGACTTTACGTTATTGACAAAGTTTTAGAAATTACTTTAAAATAATATTTAACTTGAAAATGCTTTGCTTTACCTGCCTTACCAGTTCAAAAAGTCCTACTATGGGTAAATAAGTCATTTACATGAACTCCAATTAATTCAGAGAAGATGTCTTAAGCCAAATATTTTTGGCTTAAGGCTTGTTGATTAAACTGGTTCTGCTTCTTCATATAAGTGGTGTTTGCATTCTTTTGTCATTTGTTAAACCTGACACAAACTTCTTATTACTTTATTAAATCCCTAGATACTAACAACTACACCTTGTGTGTCATATCTAAGCATGCTTGTTAATCTTTTTTCTAATAACTTCCCTAGTAATAACATACTTCTGGCAAGACAAGCACAGTAATGGGTGCAATTGCATTCTGGCCCAGACAAAAAAGGAGGCCCAATAACAAGTCAGTAAGTGTTATCTTATAAATCAAAACACTGCCATTTTGCCAGTAAACAGCCACAACAGCAGTTCAATAACAATAAAAAAACCAATTTGCTCTACTTAAATAAAGCAGAGGTATCAAAAATGAAAACGTATTTGTTAATATTAAACTGGATACAATGGCAACCTCTAACAGTAGAAATTAGGATATTGCTACTCAAAACCATAATGATCTTGCCAGCAAATGTTCAGCAGAGGAACTCTCTCATGTAAAATGGTCAGAGGAAACTCAATTTATTCTAATACATCTTAGAGGTAGATCACTTAGTGCTTATGTCAGCTGTAATCTACTACATAATACTAACTGAGGCACTATTTAACCTCAACTGAATACCTTTATGTGTTATACTTTTTCCCCTAGTGCTTGTGTAGGATAATTACACAGACTCTTAATTTTCAAACACATACATTTATGTTGGCTCATCACGTACCTGTGCATGACTCTTCTCCTTAACAGACTTACATACTATCTTGGGTTAGTTCCCATACTGTGTCCGTTACTGGTGGGTCCCTCTGACTCTGACAGGAAAAAGCCAGTCTGAGTATAAAAACTACAAAAATCAATTTATTTTAGGTGCTGCAAAGGAAACATAAAAACATATTGAGAGAGAAAGAGAAAAAGAGATATAGAAACCCATTTTGCTAAAACAGGAAAACGGCAAAGAAAGTCAACCAGAATGATAGAGGGCAACAAATGAGTATATACTAACGGTGTCTGAACCTCCCATTCCAATGTTTGGCCAAGAAGAGTGAGCAAAAGGCCACAGGACCTTCAGGCCAACAGGTGGCTCAGCACTGTCTGTGTCTGAGAAAGCTGTAATATTTTGCCCCATAAGGCTAAACACCAAAGACCATTATATAGAACTGTACATTCTCTGTGGGTTCTGAATGGGTCTGTGTCCTTTAAGGAAATAGGCAACTGTGCATGAGATACACAACCTTATAAGTGTTCTAATAATTGGCCTTAAAATCTACCCACCACCAGAAATGAGGTTTGGGGCTAAGACACAATAGCTCTGTGGAGTGTTTGCTAGTTGGGGTGTTGCAAGGATTAGGAAAGCTTGGTGAGGCTGGTGCAGAGAACGTTTTGCTGTCATGTAACCATGGGAAAGTGAGAAGCCTATATACTGTAGGTAGATCCAGTAAGAAAGCATTTTTTTCTTTGTTTCTTTTCATTTTCCCTGTGTTTACCTTTTCCTTTTGTGAGAAGCTACACTTAAGTTTAGGTTTGGACAGAACACAAGAATACCATTTCTGTTATGCGATTCATTATTATTTTAGATGGTGTCCACATCATCAAGAGTGCTTTTAATTTTATTATTGGATTGCTTCCTAATTTTGTTGACTCTAACCTTCTCTTTTCTAGATTTTGAAATGTACAGACTTGATGCACAAACACAGTATTGTTAGGGTTTGTTGTTGCCTTCACACCTTCTTTCCAAAACACATCTCAAAACTGAAAGTTAATCATCTGAAATTCCATATTGATGTATTATATTGATGCAGATTTATTTTGAGATTATTGACATTCAAGCAGCAGTTCTTCTCCGACTCCTGAAAAGGTCCTTCATTTAGCAGTTTTTTTTCCTTGAAGTCTAAGAAGGTGATCTTTTAGCAATGGTAGACTGCTGGGTTTTAATAAATGCATTTTGTTCAGCTATGGGAATTTGAAAAGGAGAATTTAAAAACTCTTCTAAGACTGCAGAGTCAAATAACATCACTCACAAACTAAATAGTTAAGGTAGGCACAAAATCCCTAGTGTGAAATGGATATTAAAGGCACCTATTACAGGCACAGCACATCAGCAGCTTGATTTGGGTTCAGAAAGTTGAATAAAATTCTGCAGTTCGGCACACATCCGTCAGTGAGCACTTAAACAGAAGGATGGCACAGTCATCAGCATCAGAACAAATTTGTGTTGAGTTGGTAACTTCTTCCTATATCTGCATGTTTTTTTCACATCCCCAAAAGACATGAAGGTTATTTGATGATGTGGTAATGTGAGTATGGGTGTGTGCAGGAGTGGGTAATGGACTGGCTACCTGCCCAGGCACAGTACCTGCCTTGTGTCCAATGCTGCTGGGATAGGCTCTTATACCCTTGAATTGGATTAAGTGGATCCACATCTAGGAGATAGCAGGTTGGAAAATGGATAGATCCAAATCTATTATGCCATATATGCTAGTGTGTGTGTGTGCGTGTGTTTGTGAGATGGTCATGCCATTCCCTACACCCATAGTTAGTCCCTGCCTTGCCCCTAGTTGGATTGGATTTGCTTTATTGATGCTAGTGACTTATTTGGCAATGGTATGATAGTAGTGGCCTTGAAGTATGGAGATACAATGGTTTGCCTCATGGAAACATTATAGATGTCTATAAGAATGTGCATCAGTTGGTCAGCACATTCCCTGTGTACACACCCTGGTATGTTGTTAGGACCTATAGCTTTCCATGGATTGACCAAACATCAGCTGGGTCAAAACAGAGTGCTTCATCATCCAGGCTAGAGGGGCGTTCATTGTTGATGTATTGTTCTTTTCTTCAAACTAGCTGAAGTAAGTGTTAAGTGTACTGAGGAAATCAATATTGTCATCACTGAGTGGAGGAGGAGACCTGTACTCTGTGATCACCTGTATGCCTTGCCACACACACCTGGGGTCTTTTGAATCAGTGAGGTGGTCCTGGATTTTCTGTCCATGAGCACGTTTTTCTGCTCTTAAGCAACTTTCCAGTGGCTTGTGCAGATCTAAGAGCATTTTTGCCAGCAAAAAAAGGCAGCATTTCCTGCTCTCAAAAGCTCATGCAGCTGTCTGCGCTAGGGTTTCATGTTGGCATTTGTGGCGATGTTCTTGATGCCAGTCACATCTTCCACACACTTGGATATGAATCCAATCATAGATTTGGCTTACTCCCCCAGATTGATGTGTTGGTTGTCAGTGGCAGCACTCTGAACTCTTTCCTGTCTACGCGTTCAAAACAGTCTTGGAGTGCTGAAACTGATACCTCTAGCCAAATCCTTATCTGCTGCAGACATGGCTTTCTTCTATTTAGCAGTGGCCTGTATGCTGGAATAAGGATAACAAAAGCATTATCTGAATTTCCAAGGCAGGGAGGGGGGCTGCCCTAAATGTCTGTTTGACGTTTGTGTAAACTTGGTCTAATGTGTTTTCTCCCCTGGTTGCAAAGTCCACATGTTGGTAATAATATGGTAAAACTGTTCTCAAGTTGGCTTGATTAAAGTCTCCAGCTATAATATGAACATAGTTTGGAGCAGTATTTTGCATTGCGCTGACTGACTGATACAGTATGGATAGTGCGTCTTTTGTGTTCGCACTGGGGGGAATGTATACAGCTGGAAGTAGAATAGTTGAATAGTAGAATAGTTGTCATTTTAGTGGGAGGAACTCTATATCTTTCGAACAGTGGCTTGTGACAAGTTTACTGTTGGTGCACCGATTGTTCTTAGTGTACATACACCTATATATACACCTCCTCCCAGAGACTTACTGCAGAGAGCATGGCTCCTGTCCGTAGGTAATATTGTTAGCCGATCCACATGAATGATGCTATCGGGAACAGTGAAATTTAGCCATGTCTCGGTGAAGATAAGGGCACAACAGCTTCCTGCCTTGCCTTGGGTAGTTAAATCCAGTCTCAAATTGCCAATTTTATTTTCCAGCAACAACAGAATAGATGGAAGCACAAATTTATAGGGGTTGGCCTTTAGTCTAACGCCGATACCCACTTGATTGCTGTGTTTGAGTGGTCTCTCACACTGTTTGTGTCACTTACTGCTGCAGTCAGCGATGGCAGAAGATCTTGCCGGTGTAAAATTACCATTTTATGGAGTGTTTTGAGTTGTAAGACTAATAAACCTAAGTTAAGTTGTTTGATAACTGTGATGCACAATGTCTGAGCAAAGTACACTGTTTGTAGACTAATCTCATATTTATCTGTGTAGAAGCAGATAGTACATTTAACGTAAATCACACATTGCTGTTGGGAG
Source organism: Polypterus senegalus (assembly GCF_016835505.1). Lineage (NCBI taxonomy): Eukaryota > Metazoa > Chordata > Cladistia > Polypteriformes > Polypteridae > Polypterus > Polypterus senegalus. Next base: position 76,172,134 of record NC_053158.1, read on the forward strand.
CTGGAGTGGCTGCTGTCATACCAGGCCCAGGCATACACATTCCTGAAACTAATTTGTTTTCAAAAATCCTTCTATATAAAAGCGGTTGGGATTGTCCTTCCGTCCCGTGAGTGCTATGCAGGCGTGGAGTTTCACACACGCCCCGTCCATTTTGCAATGCACGATGGGATTTTTAGTTTTGTTTTTCCAGGTAAAAGATGATTTTCTACTCCAGACTGTGCGATATCTTCTTCTTCTTTCTTACTATATAAAAGCGGTCGGGATTGTCCTTCCGTCCCGTGAGTGGAAAGCATAGCGGTTTTCCCCTTATCACAGACTTACTACTTGCAGCTTGCGGTACGAAGCGACATGATGTGAGCTGAGTTCTGGTGTTCCCATCGTTTCCTTGCTTTTGTGCGCGATGCGCTGGAAAAATAGACAAAATGATGTCTCTGGAAATAATTCATGTTGATGGAGTACAAATGCCTCACCGCGTAGTAAATATCAGGGGGGTTCAAAAGGGCGACCTCAATATAGAAAAAAAGTTTAAATTTCATCACAAAAATAACAGAAACTACGAGTATTAAAGTAATACCGCTCAAATGCAATATAACCAAATTAATGAGTTTGTATAAAATATCAAATTGATCTACATATTGAATTGCCTTAAGAAGTGGTCAACTTAAAAGTCGGTCGCCTTAAAAGGCGGGTGAGCCTAGTATATAGATAAAGATGGACACGAAAAGTTTTAAAGTTTTAATTTAAACAAATTAAAATTGTCTATTAAGTGGGAGCATGTTCCAAGTGGGGCGGCACAGTGGCGCAGTGGTAGCGCTGCTGCCTTACAGTAAGGAGACCTGGGCTCGCTTTCCGGGTCTTCCCTATGTGAAGTTTGCATGTTCTCCCTGTGTATGCGTGAGTTTCCTCCGGGTGCTCCGATTTCCTCCCACAGTCCAAAGACATGCAGGTTAGGTACATTGGCAATCCGAAATTGTCCCTGGTGTGTGGGTGTGCATGTGCCCTGTGGTGGGCTGGGATTGGCACCAGCAGACCCCCGTGACCCTGTGTTAGGATATAGAGGGTTGGATAATGGATGGATGTTCCAAAGTTTAATTACTTAAGTATTCATGCTTGGCTTTTTGCATTGTAACATGAAAAATCAAGAGTTACTGTACATATCAATGAAGGAAATAGCTCATAAGTGTTAAACAAAGCTGATAAATCAGAAAGGATTCTGTTATGTAACTGTTTCTTCCATACGTAGACGACATTCATGGGTAAAAATAATAAAAACTGTTATAGACTACCAAAAGTGATCAATTCCACACTCAACATTGCTCAAATATTAAAACTTTTACTATAATTTAAAAAAAATTGAATCATACATTTAAGTTGCAGGGCGATCATCTGTAAGCTGAAGTCTTGCATACTGTATCACGCTCCTTGAATTTGGCTCTGTGCTTTTCTAGGTAATTGTAACGCAAGCCACTGGAGACCTGTGCATGGCAATGTATGTGACAGATGGAACTGGAAACGTTATGGAAGCAGTTATTCCTGACAGTAAAAAGAAGTCTACATCATTAGCAAGCACAACAAAGAAGAGTGAAAGAAAAGGTACAAATTTACTGTTTATTTTTATGTGTCTCATAAATATATATAGGGTGTCATGGTAGTTCTGCCACCTTATAGATAATAAGAATAATAATAATAAGTTTTATTTATGTAGCGCCTTTCATACACTCGGGAACACTTTAAAATTCAATACACACATTAACGAGACAGTAGAAATTACATACGCGAAAAAGAATAATACTCATTGAAAAGATGTATTTTTAACAGAAGTTTGAAATTAATAATAGATTTTTCCTCGCGAAGGCTGAGAGGGAGAGAATTCCAAATTTTAGGGGTCATCACTCTGAAAGCTCTGCCACCCATAGTTACTAACCTGTATTTAGGTACAGTAACTTAGCGTCCGATGACCATAATGCACAGGCAGGAGTGTCAGGAAGCAGCAGCTCCGACAGATATTGAGGGGCTAACCCATGAAGGGCTTTAAAGGTGAGAATAATTTTATATTTGATTCTTGAAGAAACTGGTAACCAATGTAAATCATAGAGGACAGGAGTGATGTGAGCAGATTTTTTATTGTGTGTAAGTAAACGAGCAGCAGAATTCTGAACATATTGTAATCTATTGATATATTTAGTCGGGAGGCCATAAAACAAAGCATTGCAATAGTCCAGACGGGTAGTGATGAAAGCGTGAATAAGTGTTTCAGTATCTTTCACACTAAGGAAAGAATGCAGGTGAGCAATGTTACGGAGATGAAAAAAAGATGTCTGTACTATTGAGCTAATGTGTGATTGAAAAGTAAGAAGCTGATCAAAGATGACACCAAATTACGGACTGATGCTGAGGGTTGAACCAGGATCCCATCAACGTCAATTTTTAGCCCACGAAGGGTAGAGAGGACAGATTTGGTACCAACTAATAAGATTTCTGTTTTATCAGGATTGAGTTGTAAAAAATTATCTGCCATCCAATGATTGATTTCCTGAATGCAGTCAGTCAGCACAACAGGTGAAGATGTTGCAGTTGCATCAACACTTACATAAAGTTGTGTGTCATCGGTATAGCAGTGGAAGCTCAGACCATACCGACAAATAATCTCACCTAATGGGAGCATACAGATGTTGAAGAGGATTTGACCGTGAACTGACCCTTGAGGGATGTCTTGTATGAATGAAGTAGTGGCAGATTTGTATTCCCTAATGAAGACGTAATACTGGCGATCACTGAGGCATGATGTGAACCAAGAAAGAGCAGCACCAGAGATACCAATAGCTGAAAGTCAGGACAATAAAATGTTATGGTTAACTGTATCAAATGCTGCGCTCAAGTCAAGAAGAACTAGAATAGCGGCCATCCCAGAATCTGTGGTTATAAGTAAGTCATTAGCTACCTTTAGTAAAGCTATTTCAGTGCTATGTAGGGCTCTGAATCCAGAGTGAAAAGGCTCAAGCAGGTTATGCAAATTTAAATAATCATTGAATTGAGCAGCAACAACCTTTTCTAAGATCTTAGTCATAAATGGAAGATTAGAAATTGGGCGATAAAATTTTAGCTGTAAGGGATCTGAGTTTTTTTTTTTAAACAGGAGTTACAGCAGCAGTTTTTCACTTACAAAAACACAGGTGTGGAAACTACGGTTGATAAAGTGAGAAATGGGGGCAGAAAGTTTCTCAGTGCAAGCCTTAATTAGTAAAGTAGGGCAGGATCTAGGTGACAGGTAGATTGATTTAATTTAGATATTACTTCAGTAATATAAGTTGGTGTAGTGGGGTTAAATTTAGATAAATAAACTGTAGATTTAGAAGTATAATCAGTCGACAGAGATGAGGAATGCATAGTAGAGAAACTTTGATATATGGTCATCGTTTTTTACTGAAAATAGTCCAAAAATAGATTATGGTGCTCAACAGAGAAATAAGATCCTGCGCCCTTGGGTTAAATCCTGTACTTGGTCACTTTTGCACATTCTTCCCATGTTGCCTCTCACATCACCCAAGACATGAAGGTTACATTGAATGATTTGATTCCAAATTTGTCAGAATGAGAGTGTATGTGTGAGGGGCCCATAAAATGGATTGGCTGTCTATCCACAGCTGTTTCCTGCCCTTGTACCCATTGCTTCGAGAATAGGCTGCAGATCCCACAATTCTGAAGTAGATGAAGCAAGTGGTTCTCAAACCTTTATTACTCCTAGGTCCCCCAGCAAACCATGACAATATGTGAGGGACCCCAAAATAGGCAAAGCTTGTTGTTTTGAAACTTACATTTATTAACAAAAATAATTTAATATTTACTGCTAGTGCTATTACACTGCCTGCATTTTTATAGCAAAATACAAAATTTATAAGCCATTTCAGAAATAGCCTTTATATTTTAATTAAATAAAATACATTTTTATAGCTGCCTGCATTTCTTATTCATAACATAAATCAAGTAGGCATTTTTAGTGAAATAATAGTAACAGTATTTACCAAACTACAGATTTTGTCACTAAAGATATTTTTGATAACAATAAAGGCTGGTCACTGTTCCCTTAGCTTAAGAATTTCTTTTCAAATTAATTCAAATAAAATGATGGAAGTTATTCTAAAAAAATAAATCAATAGTAATTTTTAAAATGCAGAATTAGCTGCTGCAGACTTTTATTCATAACTTAACTACAGAAGTCACTTCAATATACTCTGGATCAAGAACTAGAGCATTTCCATCAACAATAACCACTTTATACTTGAGTGGACATTCAGACGTGTTTTTTCTCCACTTACACCAATCATGTCACCAAAAAAGACAAAAGCATCATGAACGGCTGTGGCAGCAGTCAGCTAAACCTCAGTTTCTCACCAAATCAGCCTATGATGTTCTCCCAAGCCCAGTCAACCTGCGTAGCTGGGGTATGGCAGACACTCCTGCATGGGAACTGTGCCAGAAGAGGGGCACTTTGGAGAACATTCTTAGCTGCTGCCCAAAGGTCCTTGGATGATACAATCAGGACTGTCATTCGGGATATTAAGAATTAGTGTGAACCCCAAGCAATCCATTTCTTCTTCATCAAAGCTGGGGGGAAGGCAAAATATCAGCCTGGTTCCACAGGGGAGTTCTTTGCCACCACATAGGACTGTCAGCTCCAAGTAGACAGACCTAAGAAAGCAGCTGCCCAGAAAATATCAAAACCACTTTGCTCCACCCAGACACGATGTTAATACTGGCGTCCACAAAGTAAGTGGTCCTGTTGAAACTTACTGTCCTCTTGGAAGATCAAATTGAGAAAGCCAATGACTGCAAAATATGCAGCACTTTTTAAGTGCAGGAGCAATGGCTGGAGAGTCCGCTGTGAGGCAGTCAAAGTTGGGTGCCATGAATATGTGAGCCACTTGTTACAGCAAACTCTCCAACTAATTGTAGTTTAAAGAATGCAATGCAGAAGATCCACGAAGAACATTATTGAGGCTGCAGAAAAGGCCTTATAGTGGCAGTGGATCTAGAGGGGGTACCTGTAGAGTAGAGTGCAACTTAGGCACAAGTTCAGGGCTGATCACCTGCAACTGGGTTGCCTGGGCAAAGGTGTTAAATGAAGAAAGACTCAAAACACAAAAGTTGTTTCCAACACCAGTAGGTGAATTATATAGCTGCAATTTATATCTGGGAACACTTCTATGTGACTTGCTCAGGATGTTATACTGACAAGGAACTGTGATATAAATCTAAATGAATGTGAAGGTGTATGATGCTGCTTCAGTCCCTAGTCCCCTGTAGTACTGTAAGGATTTTGTATAACTTTTGTCCATAAGAATAATTTTAAACACTTTATGGTTAGTTAGCTTTTTGTGACCTGCTACTCTGAGGTACAAATCCATGATAAAGAACGGTCATGCACACACTCCAACACATAGGGCATATTTTGGGTTGTCAATTAATGTAGCAAATACTCACATTTTTAAAATTAAAAAAAAATATATATATCAGAACATGCAAACTCCACATAGACTGTGCACAGGCACAAAAAAAAAGCCATTTCAGATCCTGTACTCCTGTAAATCTCTCTTCAACAATTTGACATCAACTCTGAGTAAAATGTTTACTGTTGGAAAATTTTTCTGCCACAATGGATCAAGTTTAAATAAGAGTTCCATTCCAGACATTTTTACATTTAATTATCAACATAAAAATCTTACATGCCACAAAGTGAAAATATTAAAATAATGTTAATAAAGTATAAAAGTTATCTGCTTTTACTAACCATCTTCTGCATTTCCTTCCAGTTGTATTCCAAGCTGAAACATGATGTGGACAGGTGACTTACAAATAAATAATAAATAAAGAAACTGTTTCCTTTATGATACTTGGTGCAAATACATTTTATCTTCTCCCAAAGTACAGAGTGTTTCTAGAATCTGGGAATTGTTTGTTGACAGTTTGTCTTGTGACATCAAATAACCTGAAATTCTCATTGATCAGCAGATTCTTAACAGGGTACAAAAGCAAACCTTGGCTTTAACAGAACTTCAAATGCTTGCAATCACGTCTCTGAAATATTTCTGAGCGGCATTTGCAAAAAAGAAAGAATTTACTTCTGCTTTGTAAAATTTGTAATCATTTGTATTAAGGCATTAAGCAGTAATCCATTTACAGTATGAACCCATTCTTTTTTTCCACTAAATCACTTAGGAGTCAGAGCCCATGGCAACAATATCATGTGCTGGCCACTGTTCTGTGGGAAGCATCTTATAGAATACACTTGTAGAAACACACACACACTTTCTCATGACAGACTAATTTAGACCTGATAATACACAAAGAATAGGCAGATTTCATGAAAGCAGTGGCTTTTCACAGCAGTGAGGAAGCAGCATTAAGAACTATTAAGCACTGTGAAAATGTACCATCCATTATACATTTACCTGAAACAACATACCTTTTAAATAGCCGCTAGTGTGTGCAATGATCTGGGAAATCCTATCAGCATCATCTGCATATCCCACCACATGACCAACAACCTGGGGCACTTACCAAATCTGGTGAGTTTCACAGAGAAAAAAAATAAAGATCAGGCTTCAATTTTCATTAGAAAAAAAAAAATCTGAAAACTGGAAACAAATTCGATCGAGGCGACCTTGTATATTTAGGCACTATATATGGTTTATTAAATTCAGGTGCACAATATGGTAGTAGATGTATTATCACATGTACAGTATACAGTGAAATTCTAACTTCCATCCCAGCCATAAGTTATTATGTGATATTAAACACCTTAAAATATCACGACTGAATTTGTTAAAATCAAAAGTATTTGTTCCAGGCTTGCTTTGGCCACAAAATGAGATACAGTATACACAATTTATTACCTTTATGAAATCACATCTTCTAAGAAGAGATTTTGTATCAAAATAGCACAGTTATGTTCCAATTTTAAGGTCCTATTCTCACGTATATCAAGAATCTCTTTTTATGGAATTTTCGTCTTTGTCTTGAGCCCTCATCTCCAGGTTTAGTTGACCTTGCTGCTAGTAATGACTTTGGCAAAATTATGGTCATTAAAACTCAACTGATATCAAGATGTATTTTGAATGTTCTGTTTATAAAGGTCTGCGGTGGGCTGGCGCCCTGCCCAGTGTTTGTTTCCTGCCTTGCGCCCTGTGTTGGCTTGGATTGGCTCCGGCAGACCCCCCGTGACCCTGTAGTTAGGATATAGCGGGTTGGATAATGGATGGATGGATGTTTATAAAGGTAGACTAACAGCTCAAAAATCAGCTAAGATATACTATATAACTAACAATTAATTTTAGAGAGGTATTAAACCATAACAGATCCTTCCTAATTCATAGCATTAGTTCACATAAGCTTCTTTATTTCTTTCAGTGATGGAGCTTGCAAAGCCAAAGATTGAAGAAATTGAGACCACAGAAGAGACTCCAAATGAAAAAGAACATACTTACATACAGGAGGAAAAGACAATTCCTGCAGATGTTCCAGATGAGGGAAGATCATCACTCCCAACAGATGAGGAGAAGCCAAATGAAGAGATCCTAACAAAAGACCCATCATCTGAGACCCTGATATAAATAAGACAGAAAAACGTTTTTTTTTCTTCCTAGATTTTTGTTATCTTCTAGTTTTATGGGAAATGTAACACTAACACTATTATGTTACAATTTAAAATCAATTTATATGATTCAATAACTTAAATACAGTCTTCCAAAGACCACAATAACATTTAACCCTCTCCTCCATCTAGGTTTAATTATCATGTGTGTAATGTTTTAATAAAATACTCAATTTCTTTGGTATTTTGCCTTCAATAGCCTAGAAAATAAAAGAAACACAGACGCAAGGAAAACCAAGAATGGGTATTTGGAAGGCTAATAAACCTTACAGCTACGTGATCTCACAAATGATGATAGTTATATATTTCACAAACTTAAGTTTTACTAAACCAGTATGGATTTTCTCAATAACACCTTAATATACTTGTAAAACTTTTCATTTTTAATTCACATTTTTGTTTAAACATGCTTAAACTCTCTTTCTGTCTGTCAGTCATTCAATAAATTTATCACTGATTTATTTTGTGCACCTGCTTATTTCTCTAGGTTGTGGGCAGTCTATCCTGGCAGGATCACATGGAAGGCAAAAACTCACTCCTGAAAAAGGCACCAATCAATTACACAGCACAATCTGTCAATTGCATGTAGGCTCACTCACAAAAGGACAGTTTAGAGTCACAAGGACATGACCTTTAGCCAAGGATTCCCTTAGTTGCTCTTCTCAGCACATTTTGAGGCATGGGATGACACTGAGTACCTAGGGGAAAAAACAGCCAGACACAAAATCAATATAATCTGTGCCTGCACTAGGAGGAAGCAATGGTAATCTCTGCACCACCATGTAGCATTTCAGACAGTTGATTATGTTTACTAACACATTAAAATACATCAAAAGGAACACAAAAAGGCATATAGAACATTACACTGAGTAAACCAGAAAAGGTATACTTGTGGGTAATGTAGTGTGTGAAAACAGATTGTCACTTTTTTTTAATACAAAACATAAGATATATAGTATATCTTTGATATCTATTAAGTACATTCAAATGGTGGAAATCTTGGATCATGGAATGCACCACCAAGTTTACTTAAAACTATTAAAAGTTGAGGAAGACACACTAACAATACAGTATGTACCTTCATAAAAATATATATATCAATGTTTATGTTTAAGACCTTGACAGTGTCTAAAAGAAGAAAAAGTGCATTTACTTAAAATTAAGTAAAACATTTCTGGCATCTTTCATTTTCACTACTGTCTAAAAACATTTTATAGAATGACTCCATATAAGTATGAGTGTAACAACATATAAAGCCTGGCAAATGAGAGGGTACTATCAGGCTTATTTACTTAGATACCAGATTATTATATCCACATACATTTAAAAGATGTCAAAGCTTCCACATGACATACATAATTCTGTAGTTTATTCCATTCCAGTGTAAAATCACAGTCAGCTCACCCTTTTTCTAACGTACAACTATGGGTATTAGATCATTAGGCTATGGCTATTAGGCTACGTATCAAAGTTCTTTTTTCCAAATTAGTCAAAAAGCTTGAAAAATCTAAAATGTTTTCCTTGTACTGTTATTCACGAGCAGGTGTTTGGATGGCTGTTTACTAGCTACTCAGAGTTCTAATTCATCTTGGCTCAAACAAAATACTTTTACAATACCATGCCTTTAAGTAAGAAGTCTGATAATGTGTGGACTCGGTTACTACTTCAGATTAAATAGAAAACTTTGGTCACGGTGTAATGCGCTCCTTGTCTTTGCCACTTGCTGCATGTTGTTGTCTTATTTAGCTTGCTTTAGGCATTAGGCACTTTGTCATTGCCTCTGTAAGTATGTATAGAAAAGCTTGAGTCTTTCAGGCATAAGTGCCTAGCCTTCTGAGATTCCTTTCAATACTATTCCTTTAGTCAATAGTATGGAGCTTGTTTTAAAAGGGTACATCTCAAATCTAATGTTTTACAGTGAGAACTAATGTTCAGAGTGTTTACAATTAGGAAAAAGTACAGAAATTAGAAAAAATATTTAAAAAGAAATGGAGAGAGACATAGAAATTGAAAAGAAACCACTACCAAAGTCTAAACATAAACTAAAGAAGCAAAATTGAATATGGAATGACAGTTTGTTGTCAAAAAATGTGTAACGCACAGTAATTGATTTGCTTACTCTCTTTCCAAACTTGAACACCTGACTATGTTGATATGCTAGTTTAAATATTTTCTGACATCATATTGATCATCAAAAATATTACTTCATTTTAAAATAAAGATTACTGTTAAATTTTACTTTTTCTTGAGTACTCATGAATTTCATGGGATGATAGGATTATAATGTGGAGAGCATGAAAAAAGAAAGTTGGGAAAATAAATAAATACATACAGCAAAATATAAACCCCATCTATCCAACTGACATTTTGCTTACCTCAAAGATATCAAAATCCATTCTTAATATTATCATCTTCCTACCCTCCTTTAGGTTAATGTTACTTAACCCTTAATCAGTTATCCTTCCAGTTCAAGCCTCAGTGTGGCAATGGTGCAGACAAGCTCTAAATCCTATTGGCAGGTGAGATGTATTACCAATTAATAGTGGTGGTGGTCGGAAGGATTGGTGGCGCCAGTGTTCGGCAGCCTCACTTCTGTCAGTGTGCCCCAGGGCAGCTGTGGCTACATAGTAGCTTATCATCACCAGCGTATGAATGTGTGTGTGAATGGGTGAATGACTGTTGTGTTGTAAAGCGCCTAGGGGGGTTCTTGAACTCTAGTTAGGCGCTATATCAAATACAGGCCATTTACCATTTTACCATTTGGTCTAGACAGATGGACAGATAGATAGTGAAGCAATTCTCTTTGCACCAAGAAAGAAAGTTCTCCACTTGACTCGTATACTCTTTCTCATCCACCTTATCAATACACTATAAGTGTGGAATCATCTGAGAATTTCTGCCAGTGACAAGACCTGGTGTTATATTTACTGTATAGCTGGAGATGTACAAAGTGAAAAGAAAAGGAGACAGGGTTGTTCCTTTTGGTTCTTCAGTGTTGCTTACATCCATATTAGAGACACAGAGTCTCACAAACTGCAGTCTGGATGACAGATAGTCCATTATCCAGGACACCACAGGCTCATGAACTTTCACATTGCTGAGGGGATGGACAGTACTGAAGGCACTGGAAAAATCAAAAGACATAATCCTCATAGCGCTACTAGCTTTGTCCAGGTGAGAATAAGGCTTGTGGATCAGAAAGAAAGTTGTATCCTCCATCCCAGTCTTTGTTCAAAGGCAAAACTGCAGTGGGTCCAGAAAAACTTAACTGAAAATACATAACAAATAAATAAATGCAGTAGCAAAATACAGTAGCAAAATATTGTTTTCTAAATAATAAATGGTGACTTAGCAGTATGCAGGTCCATCAGCTAATTTACACTTCATGTTTACAAACAAAAAACAGCTTAAACCAGTGTAAGATAGTGGATGAAGAAGTTTGATGGCTTTTAAATTTGAATATTGTATATCCAGCCATTAACAACCATGAAATATAAATGTTAAACTTAAGTATAATGCATGTACTGAGTCCAAAAATTAGGTGAATCTTGATAATGTATGTAAGCCGAACTAGCTGCTAGGGTTGATTTATCCATTCCTTGGATTGTCTATTAAGCTCTATTTATTTAAACAGTGTAGCTACTGTACGTGTCCAGATTCAATACAAACCCTTCTCCCTTTCTTTGTCCATATGCTTTCACTTCATGAAAGTGTTGGACATCTTTGCAAAAGGTCGCTACCACTGGCATACATTGTTGTAAACAAACTACAGGTAGTTCAATGCTCTAAAGATGGGGTACATGCCTATTAATGCAATGTGGTGCGATGTACACCCCTATAGAACTGGAGGGGTTGTTTCAAATGATCATCCATAACTAGTGCAGGAATGTAATGGAAAAAAAGTATTTCTAATTTTTACTCATTTGGCCAAATAATGAAAGAGCTTTGTTTGCTGTTTTCAGGCAAATGCTTTCAGTGACCAAATATCTGGCGCATCCCTATATCATATGTTTGAGTTTTCATGTGCATTGTTTAGGCAACACTGTAAGTCATACACATTTTGTGCTTCACAAACACACAACAGGGAAAAAACAAATATAATAATAGAATAAAAAATAAAAAAATGCAACAAACAGATGCACAAGTACAACCTTGAATTTATAACCTACACTCAAATATTTTCCAATATACTTATGTTTAATATTCAAACACTAACTTTTATTTAATTTGATAGCCCTAACTTTAACATGGATGCTAAAATATAATCATGGTCTCATTGTGCTTTAAAGCTAGAGAACAATATGCACTTCAAGAACCATTCTGACCTAGTCAATGTATACCAGGGCCAATCCTGTTCAATCTCACAGTCAGGATATGGGCTGCAGAATTCTGCCTTGACTGGTACCCTTTCAGCAAATTATAATGTAGAATTGTTTTGTGACAGTATATGAGATGTTAGACATTATAGGGATTACTTATGGATCATTAAAATACATCATTCATGAACAATTAAACTCAAAAAATGTCAGTACACATTGGCTGTACAGAATATTTACTTCTGAAATTAAGCAGTACCAAAATTTTCACACAAAGCTAATAAAATTGGACTGGGAGAAAATTTAGAAGAATTAAAGAAGTGAGGGTGAAACTTGACTTTACTAGGATCCAATATTAAAACAACAACAAAAATGAAGGCAGAATGGTGGTTCTCCAACAACAAAGAACTTCAAAACACAATCCACTGTCAGCAAGATCATGTATACAATTTACCATAATGACCTCGAAGGCATTATCCATTGTCCATCAAATGTTTATAATATTCAAATGGGAACAGGGACAAGGAAACCTGTTGACTACCCTACTTCTGCTCCATGACAATACTACAGCTTATAATGTATGGGTTGAAAAGGCATCCCCCCTATAAACCTGAATTTGACAATTTCCATCCTGTTCTATACATCTGTGTCTGTGTGACAATTACTAGTCATCCAATCTGAAGGGCTACCTCTGTGGGACACTAAGTGCAATAATTGAAATGTATAACCTGTTATGGAAGTATGGTAGCATGAGTAACACAAAACATTTAATTTGAATGCAATATAAAAACTTTGTAAGTTAATGCTTGTTTTATTTTATAGGTCAGCCTCCAAACTCTATTCAAACATTATCTCTTCTATTAGTACTGAATATTTTATGCATTACCACCGTCACAGTCCTGAAAGATATGCAGTGATTTATACCTGTTATGTTTTTACCTACTGAAGATATAAAATTACAAGCCCTAAATTCTTAAATCATCTTACTGAATATCAGTAGTTTTATCCATATAAAATTTCTATCTTTCTTGCAATATTCTAACCATTTATTCAATTTTGCATTGCAGGATGGAAGAGCATGAGCTGGAAGCAATATGTAGTCTAACTGATAAATTAGCACAAAATCATTCTATTAATCTGCAGGACACTTAAGCAAGCGCAACTACACGTTCACTCACACTTGTCAATTTAGAGTCTCCAAAAGACCTAAACGTTAACTTTCTGAACCTCAGTAGAGTATGTAATATAACACAAATAGTCTACAGGTAACAAGGGGGTGCAGTGTTTAGCACTGCTCCATCAAAAAGGTGCAAGCACCTTGATTGCTGGCTTGAATACTGAATTATTTTTATGTTCTTCCTGAGTGTTTTGAGTTTTCTACAACATTACAAAGACAAGCATATTATTTTATTTGCCGACCATAATTTAACCAAGTGTGAGTAATTCAGTAAGTGATAAATTATGTATGGGTGCAAAGGTGATCTGCAGTTGGCAGACACACAACCAAATATTTGTTTCTGCCTGGTGCAGAAGGGATAGAGTTCAGCTTTTGACAACAATGGAAAAGGCAGATTCATATAACAGATTGATGCATAGAATTATTCTATAGCTCATATAAGGAATGGTAAAAAAATCTATAGTGCAAAAATAAAAAAGTCATCCTTAATAAGCCTAAATGTCTCTATTTGAAACAAGCGTCTAATATGACTTCCATATTTATATGCTCCAGTGCTATAAAATAATTACATTACATTACTTATTAAGGGAGTGGAAAGCAATTTTCAGGCAATGTCTTATTTGCTTATCTTAAGAGTTGTTGGACAGTGTAAAAGAGAAGGCAAAACATGGATAAAGATTTTAGGCACTAGATGGTGGTTACCATATAACTTAAAGAAAACAAAATACACAATTTTTGCAACAAAAGCAAGAGCTTTGTGAGATGTCTGTGCAGACATGAGTCCACTCATCAGACTGCTGAGTAAAGGTAGCCAGGGCCTTTATAAGGGTTCCACTCTGGAAGAGGCTGGGCAACAAGCGGAACAAGTATTTTCTGAGATCCAGCAGATGAAAGAGGAGAAGATGTGAATGACAGCACACCTGTCCTGAGAATGCCCTATACTCACACGTGTGACAATTTTGGAAAGCAATGGTATATTACAAAAATGCCTAGTCACACCAAGACAAATTGAGATAATCAACCTATGAGCTCATTTCATTTCCATGTCAGACGACTGCTCATTTAATGCCAGTAACATTCTTCATTCAGTTCAACAAAAACATCTGGTTCCAACTGAGAAGGGAAAATTTCTCAGGAAGAGGAGGTTACCACAAAACCGGAAGGGCTAACAGACATAGACATTGTAAGGCTGGTTTTACATTTCTTGTTCTTTCATTCTTGGAATTTTGGGTGATTGCAATAGAAACATGTTTAATAAGCAGAAACTGAAAGTAGTAAAAATGCTGAGAACAGCAAGCAAATTGTCATTAAAAAACAGCCATTAACATCAACAGAAATGAACAGTGCCAACACCAAACAACAGAAAAAGTGCAAACAGAGAATTATAAAAACAGACAGTAAAACAAGGTCAAGATAAAAAATGGATCTTACACAAGCCAAGGGTCTGAAATAAAAACAGCAAACACAATTCAGTTCTTTTTTAGGTAAGCATATTCCCAAGCACTACTGGACCCCTCCATAATCAATTCTGTCAGGCAACTGAAAATGACAGACAGGTACAAAGAAAGACTGTAAGTGGAGTGTGTAATAAAATGTAGAAAAAGAAGTGTGAGCAAGTGCACAGCACAACACCCACACTGTAGCTTTGGGGGTAAATGGAGAAGGATGACTTTATATTGCAGCATGGAATGAAAACAGCTTAAATCATTTATTAAATGAGGTTTTGCTGGTGTATTTATGACAGTCAGCAGCCAAGGAGACATAATATTCTCAAGCCAGCCAAGGTCAGTATTCAATCAGACAGGGAACAGGAAATAAAAGAGCAAGCAAGATGTTATCGAAAAACAGGAAGAGTCAAGCGATAAAAAATCAAAAACAACGTCAAATGACATAATCAAAAAAATGAAACTGGATCAGAAACAAAAATTAGAAATGAGGGTAACATTTTCAAACATAGAGGGACCAATTTTCAAGTCCCGCCTGATTTTTAAGGAGCATACAAAAATTCTAACACAATAGGCACCATTAAGGAAAAATGGGTCTCAGGTAACTGTTACTGTAAACTAGATGCTTGACATTGTGCTGGAAATGTGTACTATAAGATGGTAATGAGTTTGAGCCAGCAAGTGTACAATACACACACACACATCTGCAGTTTCTATACTGGCATGAGTGACTCTGAAGAAATTGAACAATTTTGCTGAATGTGCACATGCTTAAATTGTTTACAAATTACTAGCATTCACATATTGTCAGGTCATAGGCCTTGTATGTACTCTGAGCACATATCATGCAATGAAAGAAAAAAACAATGGACTAAACTATTTATCCATGAATGAATCCATCCAGCCATCCATTCTTAAACCTTTTTAGTGCAATTACAAAATAAAGTTATGTATGTTAGTTTAACTGATGACCTTAAGCTGTAGGAATTTGCATGCATGTGTTAGCTCTGTAATGGACTATCTAGGACTGGTTCCTGCATAGATAGATAGATAGATAAGAACTTTATTTATCCCGAGAGAAATTCTTTTGTCATATACATGCTCAGTGCAACAAGAGGAATAAAGATAAGGTAATAAAGAGTTAAAAAGATCAGTAATAATAGTGCAAACAGAATAACTAAATAAACAAAATAAACAAACAAAATAAACAAAATAAACATGATGTCAGGACAGGCCTCAGTATACTAGTAAATTCACCAAAACACTGATTTTTGCAAAAATATTTAATTTTACTTTTCAATTTAGAAATACGTGTAAATTGATTACCTATAAAAAAGCTGGAATTGACAAAATATTCACATGCACTTACTTGCAACAACACATTATAGATTGAATAATTAGAATTGTTTTTTATGCTCTCTTAATTAGAGGTGCTGAGGTCTACAAACTGTTGTTTAACATAGATGGCTCTTTTAAATTGAGATCATGGAGTTTGGGACTCTAAACAGGCTGTTGTCTTTCATTGTTGTCTCTATTGTATATTCCTACAACATTAATATGTTAATGGATATGGTACAAAATAAGACAGAATCATGAAATACACACTGTCATAAATAAATTTACCAATGAAAACATATCACAATCATACTTCAGCAAATTAAAAACTATGCTGCTAAATTCATCTATCTTTACATCATAAATCAAACAAACATTGTCATGCAACAAATCATACCCTCTATCTCTCACTCAAATAAATCTAATACACCCAGTTCCCAGATAATCAAAACATGAATGTGTTTGCTAAGTAGTCAAATTTGTCTCTAAGTCAAATTAAAATATACAAGGAAAGTAAACCAAAATACTCTATCATAACTGTTGAGGTTTGGTTCCGATATTTTTGTACTGGTCTATTCATTTATGACCAGTGTGTATTTATTGAAGCATTCTCATTTTCTGCTCTAGCCTTGGCTTTAGCATATTAATGTTTTAAGCATCTACAGTAGATGTCTTGCTATACATGATATTGTTCTTTTAGGTTGGAGTTTTACTTCTAAGCAAGTGTATATTTTGATATTTTGATGGTCTATTTTAGGTTAACATACAGTATTTCACTACCTGTATGTGTATTTCTCTCCAGTTATCCATTAAGGTAGGCACACAGTGTTTTCTTTGACTAGGTGTGTTCACATGTCAAAATTATTTATGATAGTACAAAAATGAGTAAAGAAAGGTTTACACTTGCAAAGTCTTAATGTAGAAGGAAGACAGTTCAGTTCACATTTCAGTTCAAATTAAACAAATTAAGGCTGAATGGGCTGATTTTAGCTGTTGAGGACCACAGCCAGAATATTATGCAAACCATAGAGTCCCTAGATCTATTTCGCTGAATATTAAGAATATGGAGAAAGTGTTTTAATAATCTGGAGTATGTTTTTATAGGACACATTGGATTTTTGGATACAAGTTGACTAACCTTTGAATGACACAGAATATCTGAACATTGTTGCCTATCACATTCATTCCTTCACAGCAACAATGTGCCTACCAACGAATAGACTTTTTACCACTATAATCCCACAAAACTAGTAAGGTTCTGGAATTGTTCCAGACATATGACATTAAATTCAGCCTAATGCAATACTGCCTCATTAGTCACAAGATCTCAGTCTAATTGTGCATGTATATGATGTAATGGAAGAACTGGAAGAACAACAATTAGGAGACATACCAGAGTCAACATGGGTTTCCATCACTAAGTATCAAGCAATAACTCAATCAATGCACCTTATCTGTGATAGTCAGAATTCTTCAGTTGCTTTGAGTTTACAATTTAAAGATCAGGAAGTGTTTTTATCAGTAAGTGTTAGGTGAAAAAAAAAGCAACACGGGGATGAAGGGCCTGATTTTCTCAGATCTGTCCTATGTTTAAATAAAAAAGATTTTTATGTGCATTAGTACTGACAGACATTAAAGCATGAGAAAGAGTTACAGGGACTGATTTAAGAAAGCAAGGAAGAAACAAGAAAGAGGTGCACTGTCTTTAATGCAGTTTCCATTTCCATTCCTAGGCTCAAAGAGACTCCATTCAACAGCCAATTGCTTTATGTCTGATCTGGCCATGTCTCCACATCTGGCCAGTAGAAAATAAAAGAAGACGCATCAGAATTCACATCAATGCTACCTCTCATGGTTGTATTTAACAGAAAGAAAATGCTTACATTATAAAAAAGCAATTTGATCAAATTAAAAAAGGATATTTGGCAGAGTCCCAAACTCTTTACACAGCCTTTTTCTGTTCTCTTTTACAGCACCAACAGTTTCGACTGCTGTATTACACACTCCTAAATTTATACAGCTCATTTTAAAATCCAGCATTAGACCAAGATTCCTTTCTCAGATATGGGTAACAAATACGTGACATTCTTGTTTAAAGTACCCAAATCCTAAACACATTACCAGAGAAGCATAATTCCCAAATTTCATGTTTTCCCAAAAACATCCATCCATCCATCCATCTTATGTTTCATAGAAACATGATTTTATGAATATGGTACATTTTACTTTGTATCTCACTCTACAAGAAAGAATCAAAAATTACAACAGTGCCTTTAATATTTTCTAACTTACTCGTCATACAAAAATATTGCCATCATTCATTAAATCACTGATAAAGAACCTCCTAAGATCAATTCAATGACCTGATAAGAAAATTTGCTGGTTGGCATTTAAACAGAACTGCAACTGTAGAAGTTAATAAATAAATAAATAGTTTTTTCCTACTGTTTCTCCTTCCTGTTTAACGAGCTTAGCAAAAAAAGACAAAAAACATGACTAGCTATAGTTTGCTTAATATTGATTAATTTGTTTAAACAATTTTCTGAGATATTAGCTGTATTTATTAGTTAAAAGCATATTAGAGATATCTTATTTATAAGAACAATTTCAGTATATTTTTTGTTGTTCAGTGCTCAAATAAATGTGTTTAGAGGAAAGTGTTGGATTACCAGTTCAACAAAACACTCTTTTGTCATAAACAGTATATAATTAACAACAATGAGTCATCATGGCTCTATTGTGTGTAGAACCTGAACACAAAAGGCTTCGGCAGCACAATCAAATTCTTCACTGCAAGGCAAGCCAGATAAAAGAAAGGTCAGATAAGAGGAAAATATGTGGCTAGTGCTTGAAAAAATGTCTCTGTCATGTGCCCAAGAAGTTTTGTTTTAATGTATACTAAGTGCACATTACATGGCAGATTTTAAGATTGAATAATTACACTTAATACCCTATACAACTAGTGGGAAATAAACTTTATTTTTTAAACACCTTTTAGCTATTTTAAATTAGTAATGTTCTTGAACCTGCCTATGAATATAAGAATAGCTAAGCAACTGTTAAATTCCTGAGGAAAGGTATTTTTGTTTGTTACTGTGGGTTACGCTCAACACACAATAGTTTTGATTGTAAGGCACACTGGCACTTGTTTAGAGTGTTAAGCCTTTGCTTTTAAGCAATGTTCAACTATTATAATGCTACATCATTTAGAAACAATTGTAAAATGAACTATGTAAGTTAATGTGGGTCAGTTCAAGGAGGGTTACTGCCTTGCACATGATACAGGTGAAATAGGCCCTTGCAACCCTTAACTTGACTAAGCACATTTAAGAATAGATGGATAAATAAGATGTTTCCCTGAAAGCATATACCCTGTATATATTGTCAGGTACAAGCACTTAGGGGTCATCTTCAGGGTTATGAGAAGGTAAGCAGCAAGGAGAGGGCACCACCATTAACTTGGTCTTCTTCTCTGATCCCAATCCAGAATCTCAGCAGCCAGAGGATCAGTGTCCTAACATCCGCTTCACGCTCTGAAACTCCACCTCTTCCAGACACCACCACATATTAAGGACCCTTCAATCAGAAAAAGGCTTTCATTTGAACTGAAAATCCAGTATGAGCACTAGACATTCTTACCTTTGCTATTTTGTGGAAATTCCACCATTATTCTGACTTTTGCATCGTTAAATGCCTGTACTTTCTTTTGACTGTTTTCATCTTTAATTATAATGGGTTTGTCAGCTGACAACACAAAACCTATATCTTTTATTCAAAATATCTTTTATTGAAAACACAAGAGTGAAATGATCCACAATAAGTAAAACACTAGAGAGCCGGTCTTCTTCTCTGAGCAAAGATATGTTAAAAACTGCTGTGTACTATATTAGGAAGTTGTAACCTCAGATCTTCAAGTGAAGGTCTACTTATAATTTCAAGAAAAGAAAGTGGTGAGGCAGCTTTTGGCTGTTACGTACCTAAAATTTGGAATACTTTACCAATGAACATTTGACAGGCTAATAAATATTATAGAACAATTTAAAAAAATGCTAAAAACCCATTATTTTAAAATGTATTTTTTGTACCTTGTGAGATAGGGGGGCGCTCTCGCTCCCTTGAACCCTTGTCCACGACTCCAAACACCAGGTAAAAGTCCAAACTTTGACTTTATTAAATCGCCACAGTCCACAAAGCACCCTCTCCTCCACTATATTCATACAAATCACAATAACTATTACAATAAATCAATCCTCCACTCCCAGACGCGTTGCCACCCTTCCACCCAGCTCATCTCGCCGTCTGGGAGCTCCCATAGTCCTTTTATATTCCCTGACCCAGAAGTGTTCCAATCCCCAGTCCATGTGACTCTCAATCCCTTCTGGGTCAGGTACAAGTCCTTTCTTTTCACCCCGGAAGCACGTCGCTCTTCCTCTGACTCACTTCCGGGTTATAGGGCACGATGAAGTCTTCGGTCCTTCCTGCAGCTCCCTCTTGCGGCCCCTGTGGTATCCAGCAGGGTCTTGTATAAAAACTACATGTCTCATGACTCCCTGCTGGTCTTCGGGGCATCTCCATACTGCAGGGAGGGCTACTGGGGGCATTGGCTGGGATGACACATCTCACAACCTACATTTTAGTTGTATCCCTGTTAGTCTATATGGGCATTCAATTATCATTTTCCTCTGGGTTCTGAAATTCCCTACTAATCTATACTATCCTCTGCTGTCTTTTCTGGTTCTTCTGTAGTGGCGAACTGCTCCACCACCACCTGATCAAGGAACCATGGTGATTCCTTTGTTTATGGATTGAATGGTGGGTGGCCCAGATTTCCGTTTACCTCTATCATCATCAGTTTCTTTCATGTGAAGCCTGAAAACTATAAGGACAGATTTAGAACATCTACGATAGCTAGAATGCAATGTGGGGGCTGGGAAGTCTTTTGGTCCTGGAACCCAGGCAGAGTTTTTTTTTTTCACCAGCCTAACTGGAGTTTTTTTTTTTGTTTTTCTTTTTTTTGCTTTTTCAGTCCTCATGGCCATTCAACCTTACCTTCTTCTTTGTTACATACTGTATGATATTATTATTGCCTATTCTTGTTTGTTTATGTTTTATATTAACTTTGTGTTATTTCACTTTATAAAACACTTTCAGCTACATTGTTTGTATCAAAATGTGCTATATAAACAAATGTTTTTGTTGTTATTGTATACTAATAGAGGGGGACAAAGTGGTATAGTAGTTTGCGCTTTTGCCTTACTACTCCAAGAACTTGAACATTATTCAGAATTCCTAGTGTACAGGAATTTAACTTAGTAGCTTTGGAGTTGCTTGTAACATCACATAGAAGTAACATAAATAGGATACACTATAAACAGTTGTATAATAGTACAGTTATAAAGGAGATGTGCAAATGATAATATGCAAGGGAATATGTAAGTATATAGTGTGTATGCACATGAACACACATACATGTATAATACTACACATACACAAACCTTCATACAGTGCATGAGAGAACACATTAGTAACCAAGGAAGATAGGCTAAATTACTGGTTTGCAAGGGCTATGGCTCTGGGAAAGAGATTGCTTATGTGTCTATTAGTTTTAGTTTTAAGTGACTTAAAGCATTTACCAGAGGGGAGTTTTTAGAGCAAGTGATGACGAGTTAGATGAACTCATGGTGAGCCTTTTGACATGGTTAGTGACACTAGATGCATACAAGTCTGCAAAAGAAGGAAGAACACAGCCAATTATTTTCTCAGCAGACTACATAACATTCTGTAATTTATGTCTGGAGTCAACTGTTGTTGAACCAAACAAGACAAAAATGGAGAATGTGATAACACTTTCAATGATAGCTTTAGAAAATTGCTCTAAGATTGGCAGGGAAATATTTAATTTCTTTATTTGGCAAAAATGTTCAACCACTGCTGAGCCTTCCTAGTTACAGAATATGTGTTAATGTCCCAGCTGAGAGTGTTTGTGATAGCTGTATCCAAATAATTGAAGGATTCCACCATATTGACTGCAGAGTCATTAATTTCTAGTGGGAGAGGTCATAACTGCTGTTTGTGAAAGTCAATTGGTGGTACTGAGCACCAGGTTACTGGGAGCATACCAAGACATAAGACAAGTCACATCCTTTCTGTAAGCTGTTTCATTACCATAAGTCCAATAATGATGGTTCCAGCAGCAAACTTAATGATTTTTACTGAAGGGTCAGAGGCCCTACAGTCATTGGTGTACAGGGAATAGAACAGGGGAAAGTACACAGCCTTGAGGGGCACCTGTGCTAATACAGAGGCAGTCTGAAAGGTGGGCGCCCCCCCAAACAACTGTTTCTGGTTTGTCAGAAAACTTTAAATCCATTTACAGTTGGAGGCATTCAGTTCAGTTCACAGAAGTTTAGTTAACAACAGTTCAGGGAAAATGGCTTTAAATGATGAATTTAAGTCTACAAACAGTATTCTGATATAAATTTCTTTACAGTCTAGATTCTCTAGCAAAAAGTGTAGGCCCATGTTAATGGCACCATGCACAGATCAATTTGTATTATAGGAAAACTGAAGAGGATCAAGATGAGCAGCACACCTAAGATGTTTTAGAACAAACCATTCAAATATTTTCATTAGAACTGATGTAAGTGCAATCAGCCTGTAATCACTGAGGCAGCTTATTTCATTATTTTGGAAAATGGAAAAATAACAGTAGATTTAAAGCCATCTGGAACAATACAGTGTGCAGTGAGCTGGTTAAAGATGGTAGTGAAGAAAGGACCGAGCTGGCCTGCACTGTGTTTGACTGCTGCAGGTACAACTAAGTCAGGTCTTTTTGAAGGTTTATTTGTTTTGAACTAAGTCTTGTAAAACTTGACTTATTTGTATGGAATGTTATTTGTTATTAAAATCAATAAAATCCAAAAAAAAAGTCAAGACTGGCAGAATTTTTGCAGTTCTGTCTGCAGCTTTACAGGCATATCATTCATTGATAGAAAAGGAGGTAGTGACAGACTGAAGGCTTCAACATACAGAGGAGCTATTATTTGCTGAAAACTGAAAACTGTTACAGGTTACTTTTAGGTTTCCATTGAGTATATCTGATTACATTGTTTAGCCAATCAATGACCTGTTTGTAGGCATTCTTTATCAACAGTTTTATGGGTAGTTTCTTTTGCCTGATGAAGAATCCTTAATTATTTGGTGAACCATGGCTTACCATTGCTGTAAATTACAATAGCTGTGCTGGGAAAGCAAACATCTTCACAGAAGGTTTTATAAAAAATAATGTTTGTGTATACACTGCAAGGTTTCCCAACTACATCAGTGGATTTTTTTTTTCTAACAACCCCAGTTCCCTCCCTCATTAGAAACTAATGTATGTCAGATTAAATTGGAAGTTTAAATGATCCCAAAATTTGTTAGCACTGTGTTGTGCCTTGTAATAAGCTTATATATTGTCCAGAGGTGGTTCCTACATCCTGCTCACTGCTGCCATAATGGGCTTCAAAAGCCTATGATCATGCATTAGAAAAAGTAGGTTCAGAAATCCTTCTGATATATCTATATAATAAAAGCCCAGCGCGGTATCCGTGTCCGTGTCCGGGTCCGCGTTCCTTTTGGCTGTATAGGCGCCCCGTATAAAAGCCCCAGTCCGTCCCCTCTCAGAATTCCTGCTTACCCCCCTCCATTCTTTCCCCTTTGCTTTTATTTTTCCTGTTCCCGAAAATCTTTTCAAAACAAAAGTAAAGAAATAGACAGAGCGTCACATTAACGTCTTCTCCCCTCTGCCTATTAAATAATCAATAAAATGAAATAAAAAAATCACGAAAGAAACAGAAACCACAACCTACCCTTACAGCGTCCACCGTGCTTCTGGCATTACAGCCAAACACATGGTGTATGCAGGTTATAAGGTGTGATGCTAATTAACGCCCGTACTACAACAGATTATATTGTTCATATACTATTAACTATTTACAGGGATCAACTCTTTTGGGGAAGTTCATAACAAAAAAAAAAATTAAATTATAAATAACAT
Source organism: Polypterus senegalus (assembly GCF_016835505.1). Lineage (NCBI taxonomy): Eukaryota > Metazoa > Chordata > Cladistia > Polypteriformes > Polypteridae > Polypterus > Polypterus senegalus. The sequence goes on from NC_053158.1 coordinate 76,196,096, forward strand.
GTGCACTTGAGTATTTTGAGCCCCGCGTCTGAGTCGGATGGTTCCCCATGTCACCAATTCGTGTGTTTCACTATGTCCACTATGCCTTTCCGTCTTCAGCTACCCATGTGCACTTGTAAGGAGGAGACCTTACGGAACAATGCCAAAACGAAACACAACTAAACCTGCTGCTGCAAGAGAGGACACATTACAGCGTGATCACGAAGCAAAGAGGCAAAGGCGTGACAGCTGCTCGCAAGAAATGGAAATTCAGCATTCACACAGATTAGCTCAACGACACGTCTCTGCCGCACAACGAAAGGCAACTTAAACCCCTACAGAGAGAGAAGACAGATTACGCCGTGATCACGAAAGAAAGAGGCAAAAGCATGCCAATGAGAAACTCAATGAGAGGTCCTTACGATTGAGTCCTTCAACTGTGGTCATCCAACGCGCAGCGTAGCATGCGCCAAGTTGCTAGTTAAATAATATTCAACCATTTTCTGAACCCTTTTAATCCATGAGTAGTTTGCAGGACCATCCCTATAACATCAGGAAGAATACAGGAACCAAACCTTAATTAAACATCAAGGCACACTCAGGCACAAAAATCAAGGTAATTATTCACAAACACCAGTTAATTTAAAATGTATTCCTTTAGATTGTGGGAAAAACTGAGAGTGCCCAGAGGATACCTACTCGGTATACAGCAAGAACATTCAAATTGCAGATAGACAATACCTTGGGTGTAAATCAAACTCAGGCCCCTCATCCTGTGAGGCATTCGAGCTAATGACTGCACCACTGTGACACCCTTGATTCATATTGTTCCATACACTATTTCATTTAAAATAAAGGTCATAAGCACAAACTGATAATTTAATTTAATACTTAATTAAAATGTAATATGTTACCTGCCTGGTAGTTTTTTTTTTCACTTGTTAATTTTCCTTTATTCTTGTGAAACAGTAGCTGTACCACAATAAAGTGAAACAGGGAAACAAATTATACATAATAAACTTTATACAGTATACTCTACTGTCAGTTGAACACTCCACAAAGATTGGTGCAGCTTCCTCTCATCTCCAGGAGAAGTGTTAGCTATTAAGCATTAGGGGCCTGTTGAAAATTGGAACTTTTGAGAAAAGTCTGGGGTATTTTTGGCAAAAATCTAATCTCATTTAAGTCATCTGGACTAATGTACTTTGACTCATATTGCCTAAATACTTCAAGAAAGGCCTGAGGCCTACAGATCATACAGAGAGGAATGAGAGGGAACTATCAACCCCTGGCTCAAAATAACAGCCTTGAATGATATGATATTTGATTAAATCAAAAAGGTCTCCAAATTAAAAAATATACAAATTATTTCAAAAGATGCCTATATATATATATAACAGCCCAGACACAGACAGGTAGACATCGTTCAAAGCACCACAACACTTTTTTTTACACGTTACTATATACACAAATGAAGCACACAACCCACTTTCACCCCAAAGTCCAGGCCTTCTTCCTCAAATGCCTTTCCTCAGGTCCACCTCCACTCCTCTCCTCCGAGCTCTGTCCTTCTACTCTCCCGACTCCAACCATCAAATGGAGGGAGGCAGCCTCTTTTATATCCATCCAGATGTGCCTCCCAATGAGTGACTGCCAGCACTTCCCGGTGTGGCAGAAGTGCCGGTTGTGCACCCAGAAGCACTACGGGTGTCCCAGGTCGTCTTCCCCCAAGCACTTCCGGGTGTGACAGAAGTGTTGAGGACCTGGGCTCTTCAGGCATCGGAGCGCCCCTTGGTGGTGACCACGGGCCCCTAGAGGGTTGAGCTTCTAAGCTCTATTCCCATGGTCCCCAAAGCCACCAGGGCGGTCGCCCCCTCATGGTCTGGAGGAGGCGTAAGCCCTCCTTCGCTCCTTCCGGGCATCCCAGCTGGGTGCCACCCCCACCCGCTTGCCACAATATATATAGTATATAGTATAAATATATATATATATGCAAAAAAAAAGAGGGAGATCACCAAGGGAGCCAAAAAACATAAGACACAGAAGTAAGCTATGTGCCTCAGCTATTTGCCAGAAGCATGCTAGACCTTTAAATAGGTCATAGGTGATTAGGTTATAAACTGCACAGGTTATGCATCATGAGTCTCCCCTTTGCCACAATATACAGATTAATAAAAACAGGGCAGCTGTTTGAGTAAAAAAATGTAATCACAATTTATCAAATGCTTAAAATTTTTAATAGAAATTCACTACTTATTAATCAGAATTTAGCAAATTCATATTTTTTTCTACAAAACACAAGTTGTGAATTTCCCCTTGGGATTAATAAAGTATCTATCTATCTATCTATCTATCTATCTATCTATCTATCTATCTATCTATCTATCTATCTATCTATCTATCTATCTATCTATCTATCTATCTAATGCAATGACTAATCTATAATAAAAAACAGTTTTAATAATTGTTTTATATTAAATTATTTCAGCTAGTTTATTGAACCGTTAGTGTAACAGAAACAATACCCAACAAATATTGAACACAACAAAGGGTTGCTATAATATTTGGGAAAACTAATACTTATGGTTTGGACTGCTGTATTGCAAGACTACATAAAAGAAGTAACAATTAAAAAATTAATACTCAAAGACAGAAACAACAAATCCTGGTTCAGCTTTTGTGCACAATCAGCACTGTTATAGTTCAGGTTGTGTTCAACTTTATGATTCACATGAATCAACCTGCAGCTGTTACCTGGATGCTTGTCCATTAGTGCAACACAAAAATGAAGGTTATTCACTCTGCTTGTAAACTGGTTTGATTTTAATTGTTCTCATGTTATTCTTTGCACTTTGCACAACTAGTGTCCATATAAAATCATGTGTATGAAAATATGGGTCAAACTGTGTCCCTTACTGCTTCAATACAGTATACTGTATTTTATGTTCCAATACAGGACGATCCTGCATTACAAGAGAAGAATGGCGAATCTGCTGGTGTGTTTGGATGAAGTCCATTGTCAAGTAACACAGGAAATAATCAAGTGCTACAACAGACTTGGATTCATTTGGTGCTGTTTAATTAATTTAGGGTTTGTGTTAAAAATAATGAATTAATTGCAGCAATTCTTAATGCTTTAATCACAAACATTAACAGTGATTAATCAGCATCTCTAATAAAAAGGCAAACTAAATTACTATTATTCACAAAAAACATCAATTTTAATATAATTCAAAAGCTAAAATAAAATTACATTGATAAATATCACAAAATAATCAACAAAAATATGAAAATAAACAAACAAAAATTAAGGAACCTGAGACCAATGACAAAGGCCTGGAAAAACCATGACAAAAACTCATAAAATACTGCATTCTTATACAACTTTTTATATGATGCACATTACACTTGTGCCTACAATTGTAGCTTCTTAACCTACTGTAAACTGTATGGTACAAGGGAAAGGAAAGTGAGATGGCACTGTAAAATTAATATCTCAAACAGGAAGCTGACACTAGAGGCTTATACAAACTAGCAAGTCTGCTTCCCCACACAACCTTATCTTTGCAAACAAGATTACTTTGTATATGAACTAAAGTAACAATCATGGTACTAAAACATGTTTTTATGGACATTTGAAATATACCAATAGCTGGACTAGGCATTCTTTCAGATTAATACTGATGCAGTATGTGTGTTTATAAAAACTAAAAAAATCGTCAGGAATTAAGTTTTAAAGAAAGATCATTTTCAAGTTCATAAAATGGAACTTATAATATATTATAATATATAAAGTGAAATCTTATGTTACATTATTAATCAATATGTCTCTGTGGTCTGTAAGCCCAGTAGCTTTATATACTTAAATTCTCACCTTAAATATATACACAAACACACACATATATACAGTAATTAACTTTAAAAGTAAAGGCATGAGTAAAGATATGATATTTTCCCAGCTCTTTTCTACTATAGAACTAAAAGAATGATAACTGAAGCCAAAACAAAGAACCTACCTCCAAAATTATTTGAAAGCAAACAAAGGTGAAACTTTTTAGGCAGTATCTAAAAGAAAAAAAAATTCAATTTGATAGCAAATTAAATTCTTCCTAGAGATTAACAGATATCTGAATGTACATAACCAACAGAGAGCTAGTACACAAAGATGTGTTATATTTAACTGTTAAAATATAGAAACAAATGGCCATCCTCAGAATATAAAAACAATAAAATATTGCTTGTAGACCACTAAGGCAATGACATGGCTTATTGCTTCCCTAAAAAAATAGAATCAGAATCACTTTTCTTCACCAGTACGCAATGTACACGAATTTGACTTGGAAGATTTGGAGCTGCTTATAACACAACACAACATCACATACAAATATCATAAACAGCATAAGTTAAAAAGAAAAACTTTAAAACAAAGTTTCAGAATAGTACAGTTATAAATGAGATGTGGAAATGATGACGTGCAAGTTAAAGTATGAGTGCATAGTGTGCATGTACATGTATAAACATACATGTACATATATTGTAAACACACACACCTTCATAGGTATATGAAAGGATGCCTGAATATACAAAGAAGACAGTCTAAATTACTGGTCTGAGAGGGCTATGGCTCTGGGAAAGAAACTATTAAGGTGTCTGTTAGTTTAAACTTTAATTGACCTGAAGCGTTTACCAGAGGGGAGTTTTTGGAATAAGTGAACAGCTGGGTGAGATGAGTCCATGGCGATCTTTTTGACATGGTTAGTGACACGAGATATATACAGTTCTGCCACAGATGGAAGAGCACAGCCAATTATTTTCTCAGAAGACCATAAAACACACTGTACTTACTGTAATTTAGATTTGGAGTGTGCTGTTGCTGAACCAAACCAGACAACAATGGAGAATGTGATTTCACTTTCAATCATAGCTTTGTAAAACTGAACTTAGATTGGCTGTGAAATATTTAATTTCTTTAATTAGTGTAAGAAGTACAATCACTGCTGTACCCTTTTAGTGATGTAAGTGGTGTTAATGTCCCAGCTCAGACTGTCTGTGATATTTGTGCCCAAATATTTGAATGATTCCATCCTATTGACTACAGAATCATTAATTTCTAGTGGGAGAGGTTTAAACTAGTGTTTGCAAAAGTAAATAACCATTTCCACTCTCTTGGTGGTATTGAGCACTAGGTTGTTGGAAGCACACCAAGACACAAGATAAAACAACTCTTTTCTATGAGGACTTTCGCTGCCATTAGTAATTAGACCAATAATGCTGGTGTCATCAGAGGATTTAATGATTTTAACTGAAGGATCAGTGGACCTAATGTCAAGGAATAAAGCAGGGGGGAAGTACACAGCCTTGAGGGGCACCTGTACTAATACAGAGTCTGAGAAGTGGGAGCCCACACAAACATGTTGCTTCCAGTTTATCAGAAAACTGTAAATCCATTTACAGATAGAAGGATTCAGATTAGTCTGTAGAAGTTTAGTTAAGAACAGTTCAGGGACAATGGTGTTAAAAGCAGAATTGAAGTCAACAAACAGTATTCTGGCATATGTTCCTTTACAGTCCAGATGCTCCAGCACAAATTGAAGGCTTATATTGATGGCATCTTCCACGGATCTATCCATCCATCCATCCATCCAACTTATTCCGCTTATCCGAGATCAGTTCATGGGGGCAGCTGCTTGAGCAGAGATGCCCAGACTTCCTTCTCCCTGGCCACTTCTGTTAGTTCTTCCGGGGGAATCCCGTGGCACTTCCAGGCCAGCCGAGAGACATAGTCCCTCCAGCATGTCCTGGGTCTTCCCCGGGGCCTCCTCCCGGTTAGATGTGCCCGGAACACCTCACCAGGGAGGCGTCTATGAGGCATCCTGATCAGATGCCCGAGCTATCTCATCTGACTCCTCTTGATGCGGAGGAGCAGTGGCTGTACTCTGAGCTCCTCCCGGATGACCGAGCTTCTCACCCTATCTTTAAGGGAAAGCCCAGACACCCTGCGGCGGAAACTCATTTCAGCCTCTTGTATTCGCGATCTCATTTTTTTGGTCACTACCCACAGCTCATGACCATAGGTGAGGGTAGGTATGTAGATCGACCGGTAAATTGAGAGCTTTGCCTTTCTGCTCAGCTCCTTTTTCACCATGACAGACCGATGCAGAGCACGCATCACTGTGGATGCCGCGCCGATCCGCCTGTCGATGTCCTGCTCCATTCTTCCTTCACTCGTGAACACGACCCCAAGATACTTGAACTCCTCCACAGTGGAGGAATTCAAATATCCACAGATCTATTTGCTTGATATGCAAACTGAAGAGGGTCAAGATCAGCAGCAATAACAGACTTCAGATGAGTTACAACAAGCCATTCAAATATTTTCACTAAACCTGATTTAAGAGCGATAGGCCTGTAATCATTGAGGCAGCTTATTTTACCACTTTTGGGAACAGAAACAATAACAGAAAATTTAAAGCAATGTGGTACAGTGCACTATACAAGAGACTGATTAAAGATGTCTATGAAGAGAGGAGCAAGCTGCCTGGCACGGTGTTTGATTGTTGCAGGTGAGACAGAGTCAGGACTGGCTGACTTATTGCAGTTCTGTGCTGCAAACAGATTCCAGACATCATATTCCTTGATGGAAAAGAAGGAAGAGGGGAGGCACTTTTGTGAAGAAGTGGCTATGCCACTTCAGAGGTGAAGGAGCAGAGAAGATGTAAGTACTCAGCACCTTGTTGTTCAAATCTGCCATAAAACTTGTTAAGTTTGTCAGGGAGGGATGAATATGAGTGAGCATTGGGAGATATCTTTTTGTAATTAGTAACAGACTGAAGGCTCCTCCATACAGAGGAGCTATTGTTTGCAGAAAACTGAAGCTCCAGTTTATGTTTGTGTTATTATTTAGCACATCTGATTGCAGTGTTTAGCCTATTCCTGGCCAGTCTGTAAGAATCCTTAACACCAGGTTTATTGGCTCTTTCTTCCACCTGACAGGAAATTTTTTAGATCTTTGTTGAACCATAGCTTTCCATTGTTATAAATCACAATAGATTTGCAGTGAATGCAAACCTCTTCACGAAAGCTGATATAAGATGTAACAGTGTCAGTCAGCTAATAAATGTTTTCACAAACATTTTTAAAAATGTCCTAATCTGTATAGTCCAGACAATCTTGTAATGCTTCAACTGACTCATTGTTCCATAAACGAATAGATTTCTTTACTGGTTTAGCTAATTTTAGCCTTTGTTTATTAGTGGGTAGTAAATGTAGCATAAAGTGGTCAGAATTAACCAGTGGCGCACGAGGTAAAGCTTGGAATGCACCCTTTATAGCGCAGTAGCAGTGATTCAAAGTCTTCCCATCCCTAGTGGGGCATTTAACAAGCTGTTTGTACCTAGGAAGCTTGATGGTTAGATTTGCATTATTAAAGTCACCCATCACTATAACTGGGGAGTTCGCATGACTGTTCTCCAAACTAGTGATGTAACCTGCCAAGTGCTGCTGCACTTCATTCATGTTCGTGTCATGCGGGATATAAACTCCAACAACAATTATTGAAAAAAACGTTTGTGGTGAATAGAACGATTTACAGTTAATAGCAAATAGCTCCAGATTGCTGGAGCAATGCTTTGATAAAAAGGAAATGCCAGTAAACCAATTGTTATTAATGTAGAAGCAGACTCCACTGCCTTTTGACTGGTTGCAATGATCAGCAACTCTATCTGCTCTGTAAAGCAGAATCCCTGGCAGTTCTAATGCAGATTCGGGAGATCATGCATTAAGCCATGTCTCCACAATAGAAATGATTGTCTAATACCACACTACAAAACTGCTCTGTTCCATTGGCTTCCTCCTACTGTATTTAAAAGTGTTTTAACCAACATTAAAAGTTAACCTAAACAAATAATTTTAGTGCCAATTTCCTTGTTTTACTATCCCTCCTGTGCACACTGAGAAAAGATTTTTTCAATTTCAGAATGGCTGTAATATCTAAAGAGCACATTCTTAGGTAGCATGCTTCCACAGATGGATATAGACAAGATGCTACTTTTTTTCATAAAGAAAATTAAACACTCTCACCAACAACTTCTGCAAGGTGATGGGTACAAGGAAATCCTTACCACTTACACATATTGCTGTATTAAAATCATTAAAGGCATTGGGTTTTAATTCTTTGGAACATAAATAAAATAACACCTAAATACATTTATCTATGCCTGTGCCTATGCTTGTTTTAAAGTTGTTTATTTAAATGCATACTGTTTACAACATGAATTCAAATAACAACGTAAGTAAGAATTAAGTATGAATAATTAATTTGCATCAACTTTGTTTACTATTGTAGAAATACTTTCCCTTTAATAACTGTTTCCTTTTTGTGACAAACTCTCATGCCACAAACACACACCTCAAAATAGAAAACAAATGACAAAACACAAAATCAAGGCTGGAAACCAGTCTAACAGTCTTAGAGGATACTAACAGGGTTCTGTTTATGTCTTCTCTTTTGACTTCACCTTTCAATTCACTTTTTGAATACACAGGTAGGACTGTACTTACAATATTGCCTTTGTGTCATCAAATATTTTTAAACACACTGCTTTGAACTTTTTATCCAGTGACTTGCTTATACAGTTATACAAGCATAAGCCTGTTTCCCATTCATAATCCTGACCTGAAGGAAGAATGGCAAAAAAAGAACACATGTAACTTTTTACAGATGATTTTTTCCAGCTGGAAATCTTATAGTAGTCATTGCCTCATAAAAATGTGATCACCCGCATTAATAGTTCTGCCACAGTTTTCTATTCTTATATAGTGTGCCTTGAATTCAAGTGTAAGACACTATTAAATACTAAATATCATAGTGATATTGAGACTGTAATAAAATATGTTCCACAAGTAGAAACTGATAGTGCCTTGACTGATTAATTCAACACCACATTCATCCAGACAGTTCACTCATGCACTCTGGCAGCTGTTTTAAAAATAAATATTAATATGATTTAACATTTATTTGACAATTATAAAATGCTAATATGTAGAGATGATTTTTAGCACAAAGGGATCTCTAACTTCACTACCTTGCCTGTTATATTTTAACTGATATGCCTGTAAAGACTTGAAATTCCTTATTGTTTTTATGGTTACCCACAAGAAATCTAACCATTTGTCACAATTAACACTGATTACAAAAGAACAGAATATTTATAGGCAGAGGTAGACCTGGTTACACCTGGGAAATCAGGAGGGTACAGGAAGGAAGTGGTATAAGTAAAAGGTGACAGAGTCCACGGTTATTATATTAAATGTTCCACAGTAGGGAATCCATTCCCGGATGGGTTTATCCATTCCGGGAATTCGGGAATCCGCATGTCATTCCCGGGAATCCCGGGCTCCCAGGGATGACACAGTGCACAGGCATCTCACATGTGAACAGTTTTAGAACGACCGACACTTATTTTTAATAAAACTACTGCAATATGTTGACACCAATTAAAGAATAACCTTATCTACAAGCAGTTCATATATGTCATATAAGTACATGTATCTAGTTCAGGGGTGCCCACACTTTTTCGGCTTGCAAGCTACTTTTAAAATGACCAGGTCGAAATGATCTACCTACATTAAAAATGCTATATATATATATATATATATATATTGCATAGTTTTACTGTCAAATAATGCAAAGAGTACGCGACACATGTTTCACCCTTTACGTTGTGCCACGGTGTGTGGTTTGTTTATTTGACAGCATGTAGGTCGTGGTAATTACATTCATGGCATTTGTAGTCTGAATCACAATCTGATTGTATGGGTGGTTACCCACCAGGTAACGCTTGTGTCGGCAAACATCTGCCATGGTGCCCTCTTCAGCTGCGAGAAGCAGATCATAGAATGTTGCAAAGTTTTACTGTCAAATAATGCAGAGTACGCGACATGTGTTTCACCCTAATTCTGGGCTCATCAGGCATACACACTCACTGCACGTTAGCGTCAGAGGCGAAGCCACGGCGTGTGGTTTGTTTATTTGACAGCATGTAGTCTGAATCACAATCTGATTGTATGGGTGCATGTGGGATGACCAGTGTGTTAGAAGGAAAGAGATCTCAGACTGGCCGCCCTGTATGTCAATCAAGTGGCAAATGCCATAGGGAGGATATATGATAGACTAATGTTTAAAAAAAAATTTTTTTTTAATGCAACGCGATCTACCTGATCAGATACTGACACACTTATTCTAAACAACGCCTGCGCTTGCCGTTGCTCTGAAACACCGCCATTTCAGCTTTTACTGATGCATCCAGTTTCTTGTCATCATTCTGTGATGGCATGTTTCTTGGCACAGATAATGCAGATACAACAGACTGACACATTGCAATTTCAATTTGCTGTTCAAAGCTGTTGTCTGACAGACGTCAATGAAGTTTGCCCTGTCCCGGCATTCGTGAGCTGCAGAGTGCAGACTCCTCCCAGTCCACTATACTCAGTCGTTGTTGGAGACGGGAGACTGACAACTGCTGCTGGTTGACTGAATCAATCTGCAAAACAGTACACCGTGGGCCAAAAAACCATGCCACTTAATTATTTTCAACTATAACTCTGAATTGATATAACTATAATTTCTTGATCGATTTTTACACTTTTACATACTATATATACGAGATCGGCTGTTCCCAGTTTCCCGGGAATTACAGCAGTTTCATTCCCGGGAATGCAGGAATAAAAAATATCCGGGAATCCAGGTTTGAGAATTACAAAGATACTTTTGGCTGCTAGTGGGAGCTGTGTGAGAGAAAGACCTCAACTGTCCTATGGTTACTATTCCAGTGAACTTGAAGTTGAATAAGGATTCAACAGATGAAAGGAAGAGAGGCCAAATAAAGTGGGAAGAATTTGTTGGAGGTAAGAAAGAATTAAATTGTGTTGGCTTAATGTGGGTAAGTGCTTTAGGCACCTCATCTAAAAGAAAGAACCATAGTGGTTAGTAGCAACCAAAGATGCCAGCAGGTTTGATTTTTTCCATTTATTTTACTATTGCAAGTTCTCTCTTTGACTATTTCTCTTTCATATGTATTTAATAAACAACTTTTAAGAGACACATAGGGCCGCTTGTCAAATGGATCCAACATTAAAATTGTTAAGAATATCTATTCACCCATTTTATGATTATGATTATATATTTGTGGAAGACAGAATTTGCCTAGATCAAACAGGGTTCAAGGCAAGACCAAACCACAGACTGGACACTAGCCTTCTGTTATACAAATTTAAACATACACACAAGGACATTCAGTCATAATTTGTCAAATTAAAACAGCCAATCACCCTAATCTGTAAATTGCGCTAACAATTGGTACTCATAAACACCACTTCTTCACAAAGTAATAAATGAAAATGCCTTGCAGTCATTGACTCTCTAGAATATGATATACAGAATTAACCTGCACCATCATGCTGCCCAAAAACATACAAAAAACTCAAAAACAAAAATAGATAATAAAACAATTAAATATAACCACATACCTTGTTAATGAAAAATTAGGCTTCAAAAATAATACTCCAGTATAAAGTGAAATTTACTTTGAGAAAAATAAACGTCTGGTAGCCAATGATCTTTTGGACAAGTTTTACATTCAAACCCAGCCAGAGCAGTGCACTATATCTCGCAAGTTAATCCACAATGCATAGCCAGAATCCATTTTTACAAGTGCTCCAGATAATGGTAATAAAATGTGAAGACAGATGATCTAGGGAATTCAACTGAATTACATTTTTACATCATTTCCCAGGATATGGTTATAATACATTGATGGTCTTAAGGTGCCACTGTGGTTTATAAGTCCCAAACACCAAGAGAAGAACAAAAAAAAGTAATGGGTTAGGAAACACGCAGTAGATACTATATGAGAACCACGGTGACGATCAACCCATCTATTATTAAAGTGCATTTCTCATTTCAGAAATGCAGGCAGAAATGAAGATTTTAGCTTAAAAAATGACAGTTCAATATGCAACATCAGCAATGGCTCTACCTGGAGCAGGCAAGCTAAAATAATGGGATTTAACTCTCATTTTAAATGCTAATACCAAAGAGGTATGCTTCAGATTTTCTAGTAGATTATGAATGTAGTGATAAGTCAAGCAAAATTACACATTTTATTGGCTAACTAAAAAGATTTCAATATGCAAGCTGGGGCCTGAGTTGCCTCGAAAGCTTGCATATTGTAATATTTTCGGTTAGCCAATAAAGGGTGTTATTTTGCTTGACTTCTCACTACATTCATAATGGCTAACGTGGTGCAACACCCTAGTACTAGTAGATTATGATAAAGTTTGCAACTGATCTGATAGGGAGAAAGTGCTATTTCTTTACAATGTTTAAAGTCAGATTCAGTCTTGGGTTCCTCTTACATACAGGTGGTTTGGTGGTAGGATGGGGATTTTAAACTCCAATCGATTTTCAATAAATTCTTTCCAAAAAAGAAAGCCACTACCATAGGGAAAAATGTAATTTAGAGACACGTAAACTATGCCTTCCAGTGAAAGTTTGTCTTAGGTCTTGATACGACTTTCTGAGTGTTGTTGTCATTTGGTCACAGCAGGCAAGAATGAGGAAGACTAATGCCACTGTTTCAAACTGGTAAGACCAGTCACCAGAAAGACTCAGTTCCTTTTTAAGTTTTTGCTATTTACTATCTATATGGCAGTATGCAAATTCCTCTCATCTTTCTTTCCCTACTTTGTGATTACAACTCAGCTACCAGCTTCCCTAGCTGCTGACACTACCCATTTTCAAGCATTATTCATTGATTTTCAGTTCTGTTTGTATGATGTATTTCAGAATTTCAAATCTTCCTTGTTCTCTTATTTTTATTAACAAGCGAAACGTGCAGCAGAAACTTGCAATACACATAACACAAAGTATAAAATAACAACATGGCATTAATGATGACACACAAATTTGGACAAATGATAAACTTAATTTTCTCTGAATTGAAAATTAAGTTGTTCAAGTGTGTCATAAAAAAATCAAACAAAGCAAAAGATTTTAAACTGGACAACTTGTGTTAAACACTCAGTAACACAAGGAACCTATGCCAACCAACCATTTCTACCACAACTCACCAATGTGTAACTTTCAAAAACCAAAGGATGCATACCATCTCTAATGAATGCATTAGAAAACAACTCTCTGTAATCAGAAGCTCACCTTCTTCGAATGTACTTATTAATGTACAACCTTCTCCCAAGGATCACAATGTGTTCCTCCATGCTATGATATTCCAGGACAGACTGTTGCATCTGGCAAGCAAGATCCTTCTAAGCTTAAGGAATGGGGCTCCATATCTGATCACCCAGCATCCATCCTTTCATCATTGCTGATTTCATGCTCTAGCCAGACAAGCAGTAGCCAGAGAATCATCAACAGGGGCCAGAAGCCACGCCTGATAAACATAAGTAGATTTTTTTTCTCAGATGATCAAGGGCTAAGGCTCTGCCTATGAAAACATTAAGGCTGTAAGTCTGCTTTTTCAGAAAACAAATGTCAGAATTTGTGCCTGATGCACCAGTCACTAAATATTAATACTTTTTATATTGGAAAGCACATATACTATAGTATGGTAACAAACAAAATTAAAAGACAACAGAATGAGACAATGAGAATCAAGACAGCAGCCACCTTAACCATAAACTTTACATTGAACTTTTGGGTGTTTAGCTTTCAGAGACAGTTTACATGAAAAGTGTGCTTATATTTAAAAATAAAATTCCAAGTCAAATATAGCATGTTAGATGATTATTTAGCAATTTCATTTCTGCCCTTGCTTACTTTTGCTAATTTTAAGTTAGCTTAGGTAGACTCTTATGAAAGAAAGAAATATACTTTCAGCAAAAGTATTCAAATGGACATTATTCCACAAATAAGACAACATAAACTAACTCTGTGCAGCACTGTGACATGGTTTGGTCATTTGGACAAAGATTCTGGAAAAAAAACAATTGTTACAATGGAAATGTTGACATCTCTGTGTTAAAATGTTAAAACTATAGCTTTGACCCTACAAAAGGCAAACAAGTATAGAAGACTCAAAACACAAAAAAGGTATATAATGGTTTAGGATAAGAATACTAATCTGTTTCATGTTGAATTGGAACCTCTTTGTCCATAAATTTTAAATTGTGCCTATTTGCCACATGGAGATGTAGCACTGCTAATCACTCTGTTTTTGTTACCAAATTTTTAAAATTTCATACTGGATGATGAATAGTTTTCCAAAGTATTTCTTCTACTCATGCTGAAATCCAAGATACCCAGAGCCTGCTAAAATGAAAAATGTGGCACAATCTTTACTATCTTACAAATGTGGTCTCTACACTTACCCTTTCAAGAGTCTTTGTCTGGCTTCAGTCTGCCTAGTAAATGTCCCTTTCCTTCTCATGGTAAAACGAATGTGGTCTCTAAGTGCTTACTCCCAGGCTGTTGGACAAGATTTCCATGACCATCTGAACTGTCTGCCAATGTCTGGGTATCTGTAGAATAACTATGCTTTCAATATGCATCTTGGACCTGCTTAACTTCCATACTGTACATTTCTTTATTCCTAATGAAGACAAACTAGAGTGTCATTATAAAAAATGCTGCCCATCCTCTCTCTGACACACTAACACAGTACTTTCAGCCAGCAAATTATTTATCATAAGAATGTAAAAAATAATACTAGGGGTCCTTTAATTCAACAGTACTACAACTTTATAATTCCTCACTGTGACAGGTCTTTTTATCTTCAGAAAAGTCAGAAGTTTTTCTCTTTTTAATTATTATAGTGCGTGTTTGAGAGGATGTTGTTGTTCAATTCATGGTTGTTGTTATTTGCCATAATATAATAATATTTGATCATTTATTTATTGAGCTTCGGTAGAACAGCCAAATTCCTTGGGGACAAATAAAGTGTCATCTATCTATGCATATTCTATACCTCTGGGATGTCCACTGGTATTTTCAGTGCTGTAGTGTGCTGAGATTTTAACATCACTTCAAGAGAGGTCCACCAAATGCAACAAGCTAATTAAAAAGGCAGGCTCAGTTATAGGATGCACTCTGGACCTCCAAGAGGTGGTAGTGAAGGAAAGAATAAGAAAAAAACTGAGCACCATTATGAACAATGTTGTACATGACATGCTAGTACTTTAAGACAACAAATCATTCAACAATGCTACTGTGGCTCCCTCATACGTAGGGCAATACGCCTTGCATAATGCCTTGCCTCACTGTCCCTGTACAAAAATATATTACAGAGTGTTGTGAGGTCTATTAAGTAAATAAATGGCTATGCTCTTTCATCTGTTGCAGACCTGTATGCATCTAATGTCCTAAACCTTGTCGACAGAATCACTGCTGACTTATTACTTGCTTGAAAAACTCCCACCTTGTAAATGCTATATGTCAATTAAAATAATACTATCAGCCACCTGAACAGTTTCTTTCACAGAGCCATTGCCCTCACAAACCAGCAATTTAGCCCATCTTCCTTGCTTATTCGTGTATTCTCTCATATGCTGCATGAAGGTGAGTATATGTGTGTATGTACAGTATATGTACATATACACATGTACATACACACTGTACATAGACACTTTCACATGCACATCATTATTTCAAAATTGCACAATTCTGCCACTGTTTATAATGTATGTTGTTCAACTTGTGTTATTGCCTGTGTGACTTTGTGTTCTGTTATAAGCAGCTACAAAGCCACCAAGTTAAATTCCTGTACATTAATCAATTCTGGTAAAAGTGATTGAGACTGTTCTTTTCATCTTTAGCCAAATCAATGTTTTCCTTCTTTGTAGTCGTTCTGATGTGTATTTGAGAGGAGGTTTGTTCTTCATAATATTTATTTATCGAGTTTCTGTAAAAAGATAAATTTCCCCACGGGGACAAATAAAATGATAACCATCTTTCTTGGCATTCATCATTTACTCTGTCATATTCACTGCCAGTGTCCACTAAGGCTAAAATGTATTTTGCAAAGGTGAAAGACGACAAGCGAGACTCTTGCCTGGCCTTATCAGAAGTGCATGGCAGGCTGGGGAACCTCAAAATTAAGGTACCCTTTCTCTGGCTCCTAGCTCTCATTTACCAGACGTATGCACTCTGCCAGACTTCTTTCTCAAATACGTACTTATATTATGCTAAATACTCTTGGGGAGTACTGTCAATAAAAATGCTTTAAAAATATGTACTTTCAGGGATGCACATAACCAATTTACATTATGCTAAGGGCCTTACCTTTAGTGCATAGTGTTTGCGCAAAGTCATGTTCGGAATCATTTCCTAAACTCTGAATCATACTCTGCTGAGTGAAAACGTTTTTTTCAGTCATTTTTCCCTTTAGGCTTTGACGTGCGAGTTGACAAGCTGTTTGCTCGCATCAACTGGGACTGGGCGGAGGGTATAAGAAGAAATATTCATTTACCTGGGGTGGCAACTTATACATCGTTTGTTTATTTTTTTCTGAGCATATTAAATGCTGAAATTTAAAATGTTCTTGCTTCCTCTCACGGATATACCGTTCGTTCTCAGTTGCCTCTGAGCCACACGCTGGAGTTTCCCCGCGTGTCACGTGATAGGCTCGTAGCTCAACGCATCACGTGCCCAGTCTTTCAGCCTGGGAGGGAGTCGAGTGGAGTCAGCTCGCTAGTTGTCTGCCTGTGACCGCGACGAACTGACAGAAAACACAGGCGCACTCAGCTGGAGGTGAGGGATGAATGATCGGCCGGTACCAAGATAACCTCTCTAATGGAGGCTATGTGAATGCGTCACGCAGAGCCACAGCCCTTACGGGACGACCATCTCTGTGGCTAATTCCGAGCTTCTAAGTTCTTCAAAGGTAAGGCAGTCCGTCACTAATGACAGCTCTCTCTCTCTCTCCTATGTCAGTGCCGCCTCCCCACCCCCTAATTCATTCTTGTATGGCCAGCCTGGCTGGCCTCTAGAGACTGCCACATAGTAACATGCGTGTGTGCTGCCGTTACTGCATGGCGTACTGTGCTGAGATGCAACGTGTCGTCGGTGGCGATTTCATTGCTTGCTATTTCGCACCGACGTCACAAGGATTCAAAACTAGCACAGTGACGTGCTTTTTGCAGCGGTATCGTATTTCTACAGATTGATGTCAGACATTCTATCCGTTAGGTTAGTTAGTTATAGCCGTCACCGTTTCTGATTCGTTTCAATTCATTTTTTATTCTCTGGCGAGCCATATTACTATCCTTGAGGTCTAAATAGATGGAACGATACATTACAGTCGCTAGCGATGCAGGAGTTTACTGCAGATCGGTTTTATGTAACCTTTATCATAATCCAGTTATTGAGTATTTTATGAAACACGTCAATAAGTTGCACTGCCCGTGAATAGAACTGGCACATTTTAACTCCCTTTGTACTAAATACAGTAATCAGTATTAATGCTATCATATAACACCCACATCGCCCTTTTCCCATAATTTACAGTGCTGTAGCTACCATCAGCATTTCAATCTCAGCTGTTATAATATATAGATAGTTTAACATTAAGATAGCATTGCAAATACATTTAGAAACAATATAGTTACATATCTTCATCTTGATAAATAACCGGTTGAGTAGTGTGTGATTAGATCTTTGCTACCATGCATTGACTGTAAAGCTTCATTTAATTTGCAGAGATTATTTATATACAATTTCCTGTATTGCAAACAGCAAATAAAAAAAAAAATACCACAACACAGTCTGTCTCTGTGACCTCAGATGCAGATCTTGTCACATTTTCCTGTAGCACAAGTTAGGTAATAAGAAAATAGTCAACATGAAGTACAAAATGCCAGAGAAGGCCATTCAGGCTACAACATAACCAGTCAAGTTTTGTTATCTGCAACCTTTCAAAGATAGAATTGAGCTTACACAATAAGGAGGGTGTTTGGAGGTGTTAACGGTTTGTTGTATAGTAAATAAAAAAGTGGTCTTATCTAACACACTTTCTCTCATTTTCACATTGTGCTATTTGTAGAATCAAAAAATCCAACTGTGGTTTCATTTTTAAATTTAAACGCAACATTCTCAAATTCTTTTAATCAAATTCAGCTTCTTCCAGCAGCACTTGGCTCAAGGCAGAAACCAGCCTTATCTGAGAAACCATTTTCACTTGTACGTAGTTGTACATGTAATATAATATTATCTTTATTTTTTATCTTTACACATTTGTGCAGTATACAGTAATTAGGGCTTTAAAAAAGCAAGAGAAGATAGACCAGAGAAAAAAAACAAGTATTTTGCATTTTCAACAATTACTGTATGCTTAGCCTTTAGTGCAAATATAGTATGCATATCAAATAAACATTTAATGCATCAGAATCTTAGAAGAATTAGTACAAATATCTTTGTCTTTTATATGGCAAGGGTATGTCTAATATTAATTTTAAACCTTTAAAGATATTTGTATTTTCTTCAAAATACCCACACATCTTTAAAAAACATCTTTTTTTAGAAATTCTTCTTTTCATGATTAAAAAATCAAGCTCCTGTGTTGTCCTGTGCAGATTTCAGTAGCATGGATTTGGAATAAAGGAGCGCCAGTCAGCTATCAAAACAAAACAAAAAAAAAAAACATAAGAGTGGCCCAGTTGCAATGTGAGAAGAGTATTTGTGGTTAATTGAGACTAACATAGTTTGTGGACTAATTTCAAAGAGTGATGTGCAATTTAACTGTAACAGTTACCTGAACCTCACAAAACAACATACCACAAGTGAAGCATGGTAGTGGGACTATTATGATGTTGGGCTGTTTTTTCAGTAGAGGCTGTGCATCTGAATTAAATACAAGGAGTAATGGGTAATGAAAAATACAAGCAAATAGTACAGAGCATGTTACAGTGAGGGAGACTGGCAAAAGAGAACAAACCCAAACACAAGGCTAAAGTAATCCTAATGTGACTCAAGAACAAAAAAAATTGGCTGTTCTACAATGGCTTAGTGGAAAGTTCCAGGCCAATTGAGAATTTGTGGCACTGTTTAAAAACTGCAATGCACCGGCATCATGTGGTTAACCTGAACAACCTGGAGAAAACCTGTCTAAAGGAATGAAAAATTTTTTTTTGTTTATGTGTTCAAAGGTGACTGTTTTTATATAAATAAAGGAATAAAATAGCATAAATTTAGGCAAGTTTGTCAAGATGCTAATTACGATGTTACTTCTATGCAGGATGTGAAAATGAAATAAAAAAAGGTTTTTGTAGTTTCCTTGACCTCATTGGTAATCGTGAACATTTGACGTTACCTCACCAGTTGTCTAAAAGCTCTTCATAGCTACAGGCTGCATATTTTCCTCATTTTGTCTCATTAAATTCTGTCTTTCTTTTATTTCTCTCATGATCACTCTATTGGAGCTCTTCACTGGTTTATTCTCTTTCATACAAATATGTGCTATCATCTCAGGAAGTTTGAAGGAAACAGTATAATCGGGAGAGAGCACTTAAAGTGACTAAAGTGACTTCTACTGAGACACAGGAAAACACGAGCAAGCTATGCTAAAACAAATACCACTGTCTTAGGGAATAGAACATTCAAA
The DNA here is from genome assembly GCF_016835505.1 of Polypterus senegalus. Taxonomy (NCBI): domain Eukaryota; kingdom Metazoa; phylum Chordata; class Cladistia; order Polypteriformes; family Polypteridae; genus Polypterus; species Polypterus senegalus. Next base: position 76,215,685 of record NC_053158.1, read on the forward strand.
CATCCTAGCATTAAAATCTTATTCGAAATAAGTCTTATCTTCTTCTAACACTAAGGGAGGTGCCAAAATACACAACAGAGCAGACACAGGGATTAGCAGACAGGTCAAAATAACAAAGAAAAGTCTAATATGCCGATCATCAAACAACTAATACACACAAGTTTAAACTCAGCAAGCAAAAACATCCTTGTGCTATCTAGATTTGGTTTTCCCTAGCTAAACTACAAAAGATGTTTGCTATTGTTTTCTGAATCCACGAATAATGTTCTTGCCACACTACAATTTTGAAAAAGCATTGTATGATGAATTAATGGCATCCAAACATGAGAGCAAAAATTAACATCTTTGACATAAACAAAATGGTTTTATAGGAAAAGTAGAGCAAAATGGCCTTGTCCACAAGAAAAACAAGCAAAATAACACCATAATGACATGACCATCATAACGATATATTGCTGAGTGTATAAATATTTATTACATTTTCAAAAAGTTAAAAAGTAGTAAACAAGGATACAAATATGGCTCTACAGGGAGGATAATTGTATAATCATGTTCATAATCTGTTATATCACTTATATAAAATGACGTCAGAGCACATTTGAGCTGTTATTGAGAAGACTTACCAGTGCTTTTACTTCTTTAGACATCTGATAAAGCTTAGACTTCTCTGTCTGTTTTAACTAAATTTGGCAAGTGCTTAACTGGAGTCTATCCATATTGGCTGAATAACATCCTGGTATGTGATACCTGCTTGGTTCTAGATCATATAGCACTGAAGACTGCAGTTGGCACAGAACATTATCAGTACCAGGTAGCCTTTTGTTCAGGGCGTCTATAACATTCACTGCCTTAAAAATGCAAACAGGATTAATAAAGACATCAGCCATTCCACACAGTTGCATTTCTCTAGGACCATTCAGATTTACATAATTAGTTTCAGACGCACTATCAACATATCAAAAGTTTACCAAACATGTAGTCATAATAACAAATGCTTATGTATGTCTTGTGTATAATTGTATGCATATGTTGCATTCTATGAAACCTGTGTTTTGTTGATATTGCATTACTGTCACTTTTCTGAAGAGACATGCAAAAATAAAAATTCATTGTACTGTGTCTACATGACAGTAAAATTAAACTAGAAAAAAGCACGCCCTAACCGCTAGAAAACTGTCAAAGTAACACAAACAGAATTCATAAGCTGCATGAAAACAAATCCTTGGGGACAAAATGTTGCTGCAAAGGGAGACAGGTAATGACATGAAGAGCAATGCCAGACTTCTTTTTAAATGGCAGAATCTCAGCACAATATATTTTTTTCCTGAGTGCAACATAAACACACTGTTTTATTGCATTTATGCAATCTCAAGACACAAATCAAAGCTCAAGCATCCTTGGCTTAAAAAAAATAACATTCTGTAAGGTGTGAAGGACCGAGGAGACAGCAATAAGGGTTGGGGTTTCCGGCCCCGTATATTGTACACAGCACAAAAAAAACCGGTCAAAATTATAAACAAAACAGTTCATAATGCGCGACGCCGACTCCTGGCGCCGCGCCATTTTATTGGGGTGGAGCCGGAAGTGGAGGAATGCTGGGAAGGACCGCAAGGGAGGATGGGAAGGATGACGTCAGGGCAAGATGGCGGAGGAAGGGCGGAAGTACGCGACTGCGGTCAATCCAAGCCTATGGTGCAGGAAGGTCTTTCTTTCTACGAGGAAGCAGAGGGAGAAAGTTAATCCCCCACCATTCCCTGGCGGCGAATGGTTTCCCAGGTGTTATCGAATCAATCCGCTGCCTCCTACTCGCGTGCGTGACACGATCCCCCCCTTAGCCCAGGACCGTCAGGTCGGGCGGACCTAACCGAGAGGTCGTGAATACGAGAGAGGGCATCGGCATTGGCCTGAAGGGTGCCCCGCCGATAAGTGACAGTGAACTTATACGGCTGTAAGTCCAGGAACCACCTGGTGACCCGCGGATTCGACTCTTTGTGTAGGGACATCCACTGAAGTGCAGCGTGATCAGTCACCAGAGCGAATTCGCGACCCAGCAGGTAGTAACGGAGGTGGGTCACTGCCCACTTAATGGCCAAGGCCTCCCTCTCCACTGCCGCGCACCGGTCCCCCGGTCCATCAGTTTCCGCTAAGGTACATCACAGGGTGCTCGACACCATCGACGCTTTGGCTCAGCACGGCACCCAGGCCTGTGTCCGCGCCGGTCTGGAGAATAAACGGAGCCCAAAATCGGGCGTCCGTAACACAGGTGCCGACGTTAGGGCCTTCTTTAGGTCACTGAACGCTGTTCTGCTTTGTCGGTCCACACCACGATAGGGGCGCCTTTTGTCAGGTCAGTCAAGGGTGCTGCTCTTCGAGAAACGGGAACAAACCGGCGGTAGTAACCCGCAAGCCCCAAGAAAGCCTGCACCTGTTTCTTGGTATTCGGACGGGCCATTCTAAGATGTCTTTAACTTTGGAGCTCTGTGGCCGCACCTGTCCTTGTCCCACGAGGTAGCCTAAATATTTGGCCTCCTTTAATCCAAAAACACTTCCGGGGTTTATGCTGAGGCCGGCTTTAGTCAGTGTTCGGATGACAGCTGCGTCCTGCAGTAGATGCTCCTCCCAGGTGCCGGAATAGATGACAACGCCATCCAGGTAGGCGGCACTATAGGACTGGTGGGGCTTCAGCACTCTATCTACCAGACGCTGGAAGGTCGCCGGGCCCCGCAGCCCAAATGGGAGGACCTTGTACTGCCAGTGCCCGCTAGGGGTGCTAAAGGCCGTTTTCTCCTTTGCGGATGCCGTTAAAGGAATTTGCCAATACCCTTTGTCATGTCAAGGGTAGTCAGATACCGAGCCGCACTCCAGCCGCCAAGGAGGTCGCCAATGCGGGGCATGGGGTAGGCATCGAACTTGGAGATCTGATTCAGACGCCTAAAGTCATTACAGAACCTCCAGGAGCCGCCTGGCTTGGAGACGAGGACAATAGGGCTGGACCAGGGACTATGGCTCTCTTCAATTATGTCCATGTCCAACATACGCTTCACCTCCAGTTCGACCTCTGCGCTGCTTTGCCTCCGGAGTCGGTAGGGCCTCTCCCGGACGATTACCCCGGCCCGTGACTATATCGTGGCAATCAGCGGTCCGCCGGGTGACTCGCCACTACCTCGGGATGGCTCGGAGTGTTTGGGCTAACTCCTGCCGCTGCTTGGGGTCAGCTCTTCGCCGAGGTTAAGGGCAGTTGTGCTTGCGAAAGGGAGAGTGACCTATGGGAGCTGGGAGCTCCTCTCTATCTCCAGGGCTTTAACAGGTTGACATGATAGATCCTCTCACTCGGTCGACGCATTGGGCTGTTTCACCAAATAGTCGACGAGTCCTTTCTCTCCTTAACCTCGTAAGGCCCTTGCCAGTGAGCGAGCAGCTTCGAGTGGGAGGTCGGGACGAGCACCATAACTCGGTCCCCGGCGGAACTCCCTGAGGACGGAGTTGCGGTTGTAACACCGGCCTGCGCTGCTTGCGCACGAGTCACGCGTGCTCTTTAGGAGGGGCCTGATCTTTGTGAGTCGGTCGCGCAGTTGCGCCACGCTCTCAAAATGTTAGAGGAGGGAAGAGCCTCGCCTCCCAGCCTTCTTTTAGGATGTCGAGGATTCCCGGGGTTGTCGCCCGTATAGTAATTCAAATGGGGAGAAGCCTGTAGAGGCCTGGGGTACCTCCCGGTAGGCAAAAGCACGAGCGGGAGGAGCTGGTCCCAGTTCCTGCCGCCCGCTGACTACCTTGCGGAGCATCTGCTTAAGCGCCTGATTAAACGCTCACCAACCCGCCAGTTTGCGGGTGATAGACTGACGCTTTCAGGTGCTTTATCTGCAGTAATTTGGCTACCTCCTTGAACGTATCCGAAGTGAAGGGCGCACCCTGGTCCGTGAGGACCTCCTTGGGTATGCCCACGCGAAAACAAATTAACCAGTTCCCGTGCGATGCTTTTAGTATTAGCGGGCGCAGGGGAACCGCCTCTGGGTACCGGGTGGCATAGTCCACCATGACTAGGATATACTTGTGGCCACGGGTTGAGGGCTCCAGGGTCCCACCAAATCGACCCCTATCCTTTCGAAGGGGATGTCCACGAGGGGAATAGGGACTAGAGGAGCACGGTCCCTCCTAGGAATCTGGCGGGTCTGGCACTCGACAGGATTGACAGAACCGCCGGACCTCCTCATTGATCCCAGGCCAGTAAAAGCGGAGCTTAATCCTCTCCAGTGTTTTTTCGGCCCCGAGGTGGGCGCCTAGGAGGTGAGCATGTGCCAACTCGCATATCTCCCGCCGGAAGGTACGCTGAATTAGCAACAACTTCCGCACCTCGCCTCATGGGTAGCCACTTTCGGTACAACAGATCATTCTCAAGGACAAAGAAGGGTTCCCGCGTGTGGATCCGTCCGCTGTTGAGCTGTTAGGCAGAACGACGCATTCCGGCAAAGCGCAGGGAGTCATCATTCCACTGCTCCCTCTTAAAGGAGGCCGGCGTGGACGAAATTGATGGTCCAGGCCGCCGAGGGTCTTGGGGCCTGGGCCCGGGAAGAGTTCCTGGCTAGTCCCTTCTCCGCGGAATCTTCCGGTCAAGGTCCGTAGCCACGAAAGGTCCCCGAGACACCAGCCCCATAGGGCCTGCCCTTGTGCACGGCGTGGAGGCCGCGGGAGGGGTGCCTTTTCCCCTCATAACAAGATCCAACGAGGCCCCGAGCGCGAATGGCTTACCGCTGATTCTTTTAGACCAGTCTTGTCCCAAAATCACTGGGAAGGGGGTCAGGTAACACAGCGACCGCCATTTGATTGGTTCCCCTTCCAGGTGACATAGCAGTGAGCGGAACGATATGACCTAGTCCCCCCATGCACACAGGTGACCAACAAATGCTGTTTTAACCACTGTTGCGGTAAGACAAAACGGCGAGCAACAATGGTAATGTTGCTGCCGGAATCAAACAAAGCCACCACGGCGTGCCCATTTAGCAACACCACTCCTGTATTCGACTCGCCAAGGGATGCGCGGGTACAATACCTCTCCGACGATGTCCAGCTGCAGTCCATAGGCTCCGGGCGATGTGATGGGGCAGTTTGGTAGCAGGTGACCGGTCTCGCCACACTTGAAACAGCGCGGCGGTCCCGGTTTCTCTCTGGCTCTGGCTGGCGCTTCTGCAGCGCGTCGAGGGGCTCGGGTGGCCGCCCGCCCCTGCCGGTTCCCGCGAGCAGGCTTTTCTGACCCCCCAAGTCGGAGGACCGCCAACTGACGCTCCAGGACGTCGAGGAGGCCCGACATGTTCTGATAGGCGTGTCCCCGGACCTGCTGGGCGAGGGACCTGGGCATCGCATTGACCAGGCCTTCACAGGCCACCCGCCGACCACTTTCCGCCCGTCGGGGCCTCTGGCCGTAGCCAGCGCCCATCTTGCCCCAGAACTCAACGCCTGGGCGCGAAGGGCTTTTCAGGGTCAAAGACCCAGTTCCGCCATTCGCCGCCTGCTGGCCCGGCTAATGCCGTAGCGGGCCAGTATTTCGGGCTTGAGGAGGTCGTAATTAGCGGCCTCCTCCTCAGGGAGGTCATAATAGGCCCGCAGCGCGGGTCCCTTCAGGTATGGCGCCAGGATGGACGCCCACTGACCGCTGCCACTCGCTCCGGTGGCCGCCCTCTCAAACATGCCCAGGTAGGCCCACGCCCTCCGGGGGCCCATCGGACTAAAGGATGAGGCGGCTGCCTGGGCGGGTCTGGTCTCGCCCGTTGGGCTTCCACTAACCTGGCCTTCGTGGCCTCCAGCTCCCGGTGGTGGCGGCTTGCGCAGCTGCAGCCTGGAGCTGGTCATTCATCGCCTGCAGCACCGTGTTGAGGTCCTGTCCCTCCGCATTCCGGGATCTCTATCCTGCCGCTCGCCAGATGTAAAGGACCGAGGAGACAGCAAGGGTTGGGGTTTCCGGCCCCGTATATTGTACACAGCACAAAAAAAAACGGTCAAAATTATAAACAAAACAGTTCATAATGCGCGACGCCGACTCCTGGCGTCGCGGCCATTTTATTGGGGTGGAGCCGGAAGTGGAGGAATGCTGGGAAGGACCGCAAGGGAGGATGGGAAGGATGACGCCAGGGCAAGATGGCGGAGGAAGGGCGGAAGTACGACTGCGGTCAATCCAGCCTATGGTGCAGGAAGGTCTTTCTTTCTATGAGGAAGCAGAGGGAGAAAGTTAATACCCCACCATTCCCTGGCGGCGAATGGTTTCCCAGGTGTTATCGAATCAATCCGCGGCCTCCTACTCGCGCGTGCGTGACAAAGGCCTCTGTTTTACATCATGATCTTTGGGTACCAGTTAAACTGTCAACACAGTCACTGTATTTATTTATTTGTATAAAATATATCGTGCCATTGTCAGACAGTCAACTTTTTGTCCTTGAGTCACTTTAGACTAATTAAAAAATACTGAAGCCTAAATATAAAAATAATTTTATTTTACAGTGCTTTTGAATAAAAATATCACTATTGACATAATTTCAGTGTAGAATTTGTTATTCAGTAAAATAATCACACAAAACACTATATATATATACAGTATATATATATATATACTGTATATATATATATATATATATATATACTGTATATATATGTATACTGTATATATATATGTCATATACAGGTGCATCTCAATAAATTAGAATATCATGGAAAAGTTAATTTATTTTCAGTAATTCATTTCTTTTCATTTTGATGATTATGGTCTACATCCATCCAGTTTCTAACCCGCTGAATCTGAATACAGGGTCACGGGGGTCTGCTGGAGCCAATCCCAGCCAACACAGGGCACAAGGCAGGAACCAATCCTGGGCAGGGTGCCAACCCACCGCAGGACACACACAAACACATCCACACACCAAGCACACACCCGGGCCAATTTAGAATCGCCAATCCACCTAACCTGCATGTCTTTGATTGTGGGAGGAAACCGGAGTGCCCGGAGGAAACCCACGCAGACACGGGGAGAACATGCAAACTCCATTATGGTCTACAGGTAATGAAAACTCAAAATTCAATATCTCAGAAAATTATAATATTACATAAGACCAATAAAAAGTGATTTTTAATACAGAAATTTTGGCCTACTGAAATGTCTGTCCATGTGTGCACTCAGTACTTTGTCTCCCCTCCTTTTGCATGAATTACTGCATCAGTGCAGCGTGACATGGGGGTGATCAGCCTGTGGCACTGCTGAGGCGTTATGGAAGCCCAGGGTGCTTTGATAGTGGCCTTCAGCTCATCTGCATTGTTGGGTCTGGTGTCTCTATTTATTTTCTCTTAGAAAAGAGACATATTTCTGTTTTGGTAAAGAAAATAGTGTGCATTACTAAACCACTTTTCAGATTAATCTTGATTACATTGTATATAGCCTTGTGCACAATTTAACAAAGGTACCAAACATTTGCTAATGATCAGTGACATAGTAACTTGATTGAACAAAACTGATTAATTAAAACAGTAAATGGGTGAAGCACAATCAAACTAAAATGTGGGTTGGGGTGACAGGTGTGACATTTTAATCTTCAAATCATAAATTCTTACATCAATGAAAAAGTAAGCATAGCAACAAGACATAAGGTGGTTATCCTGCATTAGAAAGTTCTCTGCCAAGCAGATATTTTGTGCCAGCAAGAGTTTCAGTATGTGCTATCCAAGGTCTTCTGATCAAGAACAAGGAAATGGGCAAGATTGAGGTCCACAGATGATGTTGTTGGCCATGAAAACTGATTGCTCCAAGCAAGAGATAAATCATGTCATTTCAAAATCAGAAAAAACTTATTAGTGCTACCAGCTATGAACTCACAAAAACTGGTGGAAACCAAGTACACCTTTCATGGAAGAGTTGCTGCCAAAAAGACATTCCTCCAAAGTGGAAGTAAAGGCAAGTGACTAACAAGAACATAAGGACTGGAGTGCTAAACTATATCAGCAAGTGCTTTAGACTGACTACTCAACATCTGAAATATATGTTGTAAACGGGAGGCATTTCTACATTTAAACAGTAGGAGAAGAGTGTCTGCAGCCAACAGTGAGGTACAATAGAAGTACCCTGAAGGTTTAGGGCTGCATTTCTGCAACAGAGGTAGTGATTTGGACATTATGAAGTTCTTAATTCTGAGAAGTACAAACAGATTTTCAGCCATCATGCAGAACCATCAGGGAGGGGTCTGATTGGTCACAACTTCATTTTGCAGCAGGACAATGACTCTGTACACACAGCTAAGGTTATAGACAACTGTCTTGAGCAAAATTAAAAAGGAGCTCTGCAGCAGATGTAATGACCTTCCCGCCTCCACAGAATCCTGATCTCAACTTAATAGAGACTGTCTGGGATTGTCTGGAAAGACAGAAGCAAGCAAAACAGCTAAAATCTACAGAAGAACTGTGGCAATTTCTCAAAGATGCTTGGAACAAATTACCAACTAGTTTTCTTATAAAACTGCACTGTAGTATATCTAAGAAAACTGAGAAATTGTAAGGGCAATGGGTGGGCACACCAAATAGATTTAATTAAATTTTCTGTTGCTCTTTGCAGTTATTTTATATATTTAGTAAGTTTCCATGTCATTATTTTTTAAGCACCTTTGATTGTTTTTTACATGTTGTTAATATTTTTGCACACTACTTTATATATATATATATTTAGTGGATTCAGAAAGTATTCAGACTCCTCCCTTTTTTGCCCACTTTATTGTGTTGTAGATTTAATATTAAATTGATAAATTTGACATTTTCCCTATCAATCTACATCTAGTAACTCGTAGACAGCATGAAATCTTTTTCGAAAGGTTTGCAAATTAAAAAATGAAAAACTGAAATTTCTCATTCATATACTATATGAATTCATAACTCAGTACTTTTTAGAAGTACCTTTGGCAGCAATTACAGTACATCTTTGCGTTTCCTTGGGTAAGTTACTACAAGTTTTTCACACCTGGATTTGAGCAGTTCATCCCATTCTTCCTGGCAGATCTGGTGAAGCTGCATGGGATTGAATGGGAAACATCTGTAAACTGCCATCTTTAGTTTTCTCCACAGGTCTCTTCTTTGGGGTTTTAGTCTGGGCTTTGACTGGGCCAATCAATGACAATCAGAAAGCAGCTCCATGATTGTCATGGCTGTGTGGTTCAGGTCATGCTGAAAGGTAGACCATTGCCCCAGTCTTAGGTTGCCTGCTTTACCATAGGGATGAGTTTAGGCAGGTGTCTTTGCCAGGCATAGTGCTTGGAGTAGTGTTGGATCAAACGAAAATTTTGACTTAAAACTGATATTAGCTTTTGTATGTCAGTACTGACACCAAAACAGTACCCAACTGCTTCATTCCGCTGACCTACACACACATGAAAACCTCCCTGCTCTGTTGCACTCAGTTACACAGATATTGTTTTGCAGACAGTGAGAGATTGGTTAACCCTTGGTGATTTGCGCACAAAGGTATTGCAGACACCAGAGGGTGGTCCAGCTCCCCAAACAGGAGAGTTTTTTCCTCCATAGGAAACTCTCTTTATTCATTACCTCCCAGCACCAACACAAGTGCAGAATTAACACAAGAAGCACACAGTTATGCCTGCCTTATTCTCTCTCTCGCTCACCGTCCTAGTCACTGCCTCCACTCCTCCTCACTACGAAGTAGGGCTCCCCAGTCCCATGATGCCCTGTATTAATCTGTGGCATTGCTGCAGACCAGGGGGGTTACCGTGTAATGGTTGGGGTGGGGAGAAGTCGATGCCCTGTGCAGGCTGTCTCCCCCTGTTCTTCCCTGCTGAGGAAGTCCCGGCTGCGCCAGACTGCCACTGTCCCTCACAGTTTATATAGATTATAGATCTGTTTTACTGCGTAACACTAGCTAGGAGTCCTGTTCAGAAAAAAAGACATTTTTGTCTAATCGAACCAGACGTAATTTAAGTTAGTGAAAGGACTAAAAAAAATTTATTTTTGTCCAGAATGGAGGGAGTGCAACAGTTAAGCTCTGGGACAACCCATTATTTTGCATGCCTCCCTTGTATTAAAACTTATAAAAAAACAAATTGTCTGGGTATGAAATTTTATAAAGAAATCAATACAAGTATGGAAATATAGGTAGAACGTTATTTGATCCAGTGGGATCATTTTGCTTTTTACAGATGCTCAATAAATAAGTAGGGAAATAAATGCTTGCCTAAATATTATAACAAATACATACAAAAATGCTAAACAAGAAAGGAATCTATGACTTTGTTAAACATAAAGAGAGCAGTCACAGTGAGGAATCATTAAGGTGTATTGCCATAAGTAAAAAGGAACTCCAGCAGCGTTTCATCAGACACTTCTGCTGAATAATTTGTTGGCTGAAAGTACTCAATGCTAGTGTGCCAGAAAGAGGATGTGTAGCATTGTTCATAATGGCTGTTTTCTTTGCTTTCATTCTCTCCTTTGCTGCAACAGACTCCTAAGAAAAAAATTCTGCTCTGCCCATTCTTATATAGTTGTGAGACCAATCCTTTCTGTCACTGATATGGACCCCAAAGTACTTGTAGCAGTGCACCACTATATACAGTATAATGTATATACAATCAATTAAAACACACACACACACGTGTGTGTGTTTGTGTGGCCATAAGATATCAGTAAATACTAAAATACTAAATGTGTATTTAGGCTTTAATTAATTGCAGTTTATTATTATGAGAGAATTTCCTTTGGGATTTACTCAACTATCTTAAATGCATATTTAACCAAGTAAACAGTCAGGTTAAAACCTGAAATGCTTCTTATGGTTTAGTAGGATTAACCTTTTAATCAAGGGCCAGATTGGGAAACGATTTTGGAATCTGGTCTGAAGGGTGCACTTTTGTTTAGACTTTAGCATAACTGTTTTAGAATATTTTCCTGCAAAAATTGAATTATGTAAAGTTATCATGCTAATACTGGTACACATTATGAAGAAAATGGAGACATCACATCAGATCACATCTTTAAAAGAATACATTTGTAAAATATTAAACAAGACATAGAAACAAAATACTGTATAATTTCTTTAAGAAAATCCCAAGAATTAAAAAAAAAATCTGTGCAGGCACAAGTTAACACTGAAGCAGGTTTTACTCAACCATGTATAAGCTTGCATTAAGCATGAAAACAAAATATGTGGTTAGAATTAGCTTTTCTGAATGCATTTGTGATAGGAATGGTCAAAAATAGCCTGGTTTATTATTAAGGCATCAAAATAAGACTGACTGCTGATAATTGCAGATTTACTATTAGATATTGTTTCATTATTTTTTTAAGTTGTCTTCTTTTTTGTGTAGAACCTATTTGTGATTTTATAACAATTCACCAATGGACTCAAAATAAAAGATGTATTAAAAGGGTGGTCTAAAACATTTTTGAAATTTTACTATAGTTATATTTTCTTGGTTATTAACTTACCACTTACCACCATTAACTAACACCACTTCTTGTTCATAGAAAATAAGCCCTTGAATGCTACTGTGTAGATATCCTAAAACTTATCAGGGCCCAGAGTAGAATTTTTTTCATCACCACTCCTACCCACACCAATCCTACATATAGCAGAATGCATTGGCTTAAACAAAGAAGAAAAAAGCTATACGAACATAGCAGACAGTAATTAGTCTAGGATTTAAAACCATATTCCTAGTCGTGTGATGCAGCAGTGGTAAAGGTTGTACTGCAGTGCTGCCCCAGAGTCACTTGTAGGCAACACACTTTTGAGATATATCACTTAGGCATTATAATGCAAAGACTTTTTTTGCATTTTGCAAGTTTTTTAACTGACTGTAGACTGGGATATGATTTTACATTTTCTTTTTGTGGCAACAAAGAAAAAAAAAAAACAATTCATCCATTTTACAAACTGCATACTTACTGAGCATATTGTTTAAAAGAAATAGAATGAAAGCCACAAACCTCTAAACTTCATAAAGTGTTGATTTGGTATTGTTCAAGCCTTAGCTCAGATTTCTTTTTTAAATGTGATCATTTGAGTTCTGGCAAGTCACTGCAGCATGCATGTTACTATGGTTGCAGAGTTTCAACTTCCATATGGGTCTTGTTATTTCAGTTGCTACTAGATGGAAAAACCATAAAGGAAAGGGAAAGAAAAGTCCCTCTTAACAGGGTGATATATTTAAGAACATGCAATAGAGCACTTCACTCTAATGATGCAGATCATGTTGAAGAAGACGGATATTATGTTTTGTAACATGTGGTGTGATATGGTGTTTTTGGAAGTTCCACAAATCTATGGTTTCCCATATTTGCCAACAAACATCAGAACAGGAAGTGCAGATTGACCGACATGTGAACAGTTTTTTCTGTACAGATTATAGAAAGACTATAGAAAGTGTCTTTTTATGTTAGATAGAAAGTAGAAAAGAAAATGAATAGTGAATAAGCCTTTTATTTAGCAATTTTTTACTACACTTGTTTATTGTGTCATAAAAATGGGTTACTTATAAATAGCCTACTGAGATTCATCAGTTAACATAAGTACTAAACTAGCATATACCCATTCATCTGTCTTTTAATGTTCTTATTCGCTTCTTGGCCACAGGGTGTTGGTGCTTATCCTGGTAGCATTGGATATAAGGCAGGAACAAACCATGGATAGGGTGCCAGTACCATGCAGAAAACAATCATACACACGCTCACTCACTCTTAATAGAGCAATTTTAAATTTTCATATAGCATTAATTGCATGTTTTTGTGGGTGGGAAACCTATGCAGGCACAAGGAGAACATTCAGAATATATTACATACAGCACATTGAGTAAATATAATTAGATTTTGTAAAAAGAATGAATTAGAACAAATCAGTTCTTCCTTACTGTTTAGTTCAGTAGTTATTATTGTGGTTTCCTCTGCTTTTTGATAGTTTGGATATAGAGTAAACCGATTTTTGTATGGTTTTACAGAAGGTGTGCACTGTATGCTTTCTCTAATTTTATTGGAGCAGTTGGGGCAGCTAATTAAAAATACAGAGTGACTGGTAATAAATACTCTGCACATCACAGTGACATATTCTTTAAATTGTTGTATAAGCATATGCTCTGTTTTTCCTCTATTTATACCTATATTTATCTTGTAACAATTTGCACATGCAGGTACATATATATATCTCATACTAAGAAAACCCTATTTTGAGCTTTAACCCGTGAAACAAAGTCCTTTTCAAATGTAAACATCCAGAAATAAGCAACAAACATTATGAGATACTTTTATGTAACCAATGACTTACCAGGAATTTGCATTCCTGTAGGAAGCGGTGAGATGGAGCATTTAGGGTACTACATCATATATTGGACTAATTTCATTAAATGATTTTTAAATAAGATAAAAATAACTGGCAATAACTACACCCTGCTACATGCTGCAGTTCGTCAAACCACGCAGCATTTGAACCTTTACACTGAACCAAGTCATTTGGAAACAGCTGAAGATCCAAGAACTTGGTCATATACTATACAATTACTTATGATCTTGTTACATTTTTGTTCCAGAGATTCTTGTTCTGATGATGCCTATTAACAGTTCTTTGTTTCAAGAAGCTTAAAACAGAACTAAAAGTCAAACCCAAATATTGTTTTACTCGAAGCTCAAGTGGTTTGTCCTAATGCCAATTTTTAGGGCTGGTTATGTGTGCATGTGTGTCTGTGTCTATGTGTGTTAGTGGAAGGAGTTGGCAGTTAGTGACGGGTGTAAAATGAAAGAAAGAATTTTCTGGGATACATGTGTCTCCTGAAAACTATAATATACTGAAAATGGTAATTCCATAGTTCAGATTAGTAGTTGTAGTTATAGTCCTGTTCACTCATACTTACAGACTATTTTAACCATCAAATATCTAAGTGAAAGTCATGTGTGGGCAAAAATTTGGCATTGATATCCCAGGAAACTTGACTCGGTAATTTCCCAGAGTATACAGTTTCAGTGTTTCAGAATTTCTGTAAGCATATCCATAAAAATAACCAGGTGAAATATACAAAATAATTCAGTATAATGCAAGACACACAGATAGTCATGCAAGTAGAACACTAATAAGAGATGCTGGTAATAGTGAATACAATCATGTTTATGAATTAAAATTTTTTTAAAGCAAGCACAAAATTGAAAGTTTGTTTGTTTTCTTTGTTAAAAAGACTGTATAATGTTGCTACTGTTTACGTAGGTTGAGAAAAGAATTATTAGCAATTATCATTCATTTCATTTATTCATGTTGACCGTGCTTATCATTGATGAGGGTTGAAGTGGCAATATGCACAGGTAGACTAACCAGGCCATCCTGTCCTTAGTAAGGGCTCTTTTATACTTCATGCTCAGAACGCGTGCTCAAGATCATGGCTGCCACGCTCTCCAGCGCTCATTTCATGCGCCCTCTGAGCAGGTCCTCAGAAATTAACGCTGACGCGCGCGAAGTTGCAATACCAGCAAAAAGTCGGGGGGTGCAGTGTGCTAAAAGTCGGAACGTGATGTCAGAGTCTCTGTTTACTATCTACATGTGACAGCAAGCCTCTATGGAGATCCTTCGGGATCGATGCGACTTTGTTGTTTGATGAATGGCTCAATAGCGCTATACATTATGTAGCCAATGTGAAGTTGCAAAAAAAAACAGACAGCACAAAAGATGGTATGTGAGACTTTTAAAATGTATCGTGTCATTTATATATGTCTTTTTTATTTTTTAATTTTACATTTAACAACAGCAACATAATGTATAGCGTTATATTTGAGCCACTGAGAAAAAAATAAAGGACACGGTGAAAACGTATTTTATGATTAAAGTGGAAATTTCGGCTTTAATCTCGAAATGTCCACTTTAACCTCCTAGTTTACTTTATCATTAAAGCAGACGGTCCTAAATGTCATCCCGGTTTTTAATCGCTACGAGCTTCTTGGACCTGACAGCAGGTAAAGTAAAACAATAAAAAATAGATGGCACAAAAGATGGTATGTGAGACTTTTAAAATGTATCGTGTCATTACGATCGGGAATATGCGACGCTTGAATATAAAAGCACCACGGATGCATCTGTATGTCGGCATTTTGCTTCAGCAGCGGAAAGCAGCAATAGATCGCCAAACAGAACAAATTAAATGTATGATATTCCAACTCTCTGCACATTTAGAATCTTCAGATTTATACTTGATATCACTTTCATGATGAAATGCATTAAAATGTGTATGTTACATTTTACATATAATTTCGTTTAAATAATGAATACTCTTAATAAATACACACATGGGGGAATAATTACACACATGGGGGTGTCACGGTGGCGGAGCTTTAGCACTGCCTTCTTGCAGGGAGTTATGTTGCTGGTATTTCCTGCTTGTATTCCACAGTGTGCTCCGGTTCCCTTCCAAAGATATGCAGATTTGGGGATTTGGTGCCGCTAAAATGACACTAGTGTATGTGTGTGCTTGTATTCACCTTGCGATGAGCTGAGGCCTCGCCAAGGACTGTTTCTCACTGTGCCCAATGCTTGCTGGAATGGACACATACATCCCTGGATTTATGGATTTAATCAATAAACATCCTTTTCAGAGATACTGCGGTAAGGTGTTATCGGAATTTAATAGGTGTTTTAGGCAATTGACAACACAGACAAGCCGAACATGTTATCACCGCGATAATATCTCGCACTGCCACCTGGTGGATTCCTCCAGATTTACGTAAAGTACACACGCAAGTATAAACACTACAATGCTTGCGTAGCAGGAGCGTTCGCTGCAGCATGCGTCACGTCGCGTGAAGTATAACTCCGGCCTTACATCTTCCAGACCATCTCAAACTGTAAAAAAAGATTGTATTGTTCAGAGATCTGAAGGTGTGTAAAGCAAAAGCTCAAAATTGTAAACAAACTGTGATTTGAGTAAACTGTGGAAAAAATATATTTTTCTGGAAGAAAGTAGTAGTAGAATAAATTTAGCATTTGACATGTTATCTCCTCTTCAATTTTTATTTTAGGTAAAAAATTAAACCAATTTGATATTTGACTTCTATGCCTTCTCCTTACATGGGTCTGTCAAATAAGAACTCTTGTGACCCACAGATTGATGGGTAGTCCTTTTATTAGTTATAAACAAGCAAATCCCTTTTAGTGTTGGAATAATCTGTCTAGTAGCATCTTATGTAATATGTAAATCTATTGTTTAAGTTGCACATTTGATTGTATATACCTTTTTATACAGGGTGGTCCAGATCTAATTATGCAGATCCAGATCGTCTGGATGACTTTGATTTATGCGGGGACGATTCCAGTTCGGCGCAAAGACAATTCTTCATGTCGTCAGTTCGCACACTTCTCAATGGTCCTGGATTTTTCGGGTTATTTTCTATGTAATAAACTTAATAAGTTATAGCGTAATAAAAATTGCATAATTAGATCAGGACCACCCTATAGTCTTCTGTATCAAACCATTTCTCTGTATGTGTGAATATGAGCCATGCTTATACTGTACTGGACATGGGGTTTAGTTACTGTTTCTAAATTCTTACACCACTGCTGAAGGATATCATGCCACAGTTATAGTAGAACTCCCATGATTTATTAAAATATTTTTTAGAATTTTATAATACAAAAGAGCATGGATATACTGGCTAGTTCTGTTGCCTTAGAGCTCCATGGACCCGACTTTGATTTCCGTCCTACTGTCTACCTTTATAAATATCACTTTGTAATTGATTCACTGTAAGTGATGAATTGAAGAACAATTGTGTGTAGTATATTTTATTTTTAAAAATGTAAAAAAAAATTTATTCACATAATATATGAATACCTTGAGTAACAGACTAAATATACATCTGTGCTGCACAGGGAACATCACGGTCAGTTCAATGAAAGCATAGCTTCAGCAATGTATTGCACAGTCTTCTAAATATGTACACTGTAATCTCTTTTCACTAAGTGACACATTCAGCTTGTTCCCATTAAACACTTCATGAGTATCTTATTGTTTGCAGCCAGATTAACAGGGGATTACAAGATTATAAAATGGGAATTCTGCTCAGCAATTTTCATCTAGTTCTATGAACTGGGTTAGCTACCTTGTTGTTTTGCCCTTGACAAGAAAACTAAAAATATTAGCCTTAACTTGAAATTGTAGGCTGCTCACTACTTATATTATTAATGATAAACCTTCATTTTTATATCTTACACCTTTGGCAGTCAAAATAATCACAGGTAGCTTCTCTACTTGTACAATATGTTTGTTCACAAATTAGTGCAATATGCCCACTGGACAAAGTAAATTAGTGATGCAAATTGGCACTGCAACTGCAACTTTGCGTTTAAAGGTCTAAATCCTGCTTGGTTTAATTACATCTTCTGTTCTGCAATGCCTGATTATTCAAGTTAGTTTGATAACTCTGCAGTTCTTAGCCTTTCTATGTTTTGTTTGGCAAATACCACTTTTTAAAATTTGTATTGGAACTGATGCAATTTTAGGAGAAATATTTATGTCATCCTTTTAATATATGTACCGTGACAAGCAATATACAAACCAAATAACAAAATAACAGAAAATCATAAACCAACCATTTTGTTTAAATGTACACACACCAGGGTAGTCTATAATATTGATAGAGAGATAGAGATTCAATGCAAAAATTTAATTTTTAAAATTCAGTCTTTGACCCCATTAAAAGTTTGGAAGATAATGAGGTTTTCAAAGCTGGTATAAGTAAACTTTAAATTGTCATTCACCAGGAGTTACATAGCAATGTTTCAGAATAATAAGGAACAACATGGATGACATCTACTGTCCCTCAAATAACCATTCAGTGAAACAGGATAATTTTCATCCTTTGTAAGCAGCTAGGATGTAATTTAATAATTGTTTTTTGGCAATTTTTATAAAAATTGTGCCCCAAGTACATATATATGTATTACTGTAATTTATTCTTATTACCATGGCAGCAATTCTGAAATAGGGCTCTACAGCACATGTCCTGGCAAACCACCAAAGCTTGACAACTTGTATACATTTTTTCTTTGAATGTCCCAGTCCATTAATATGAATTTTTGCTATATTAATGAGCTGCATTCTTCTAACTTAGCTGAATTTACAAAAAACCTACCCTAAGCTTAAACTTTGCTAATATATCCTTTTAGACATGAGCACCTTTTTTGTTGAATATCTACTTAATTAATTTTAAAAATACAGTGAAAGCTATATTGAACAGATTTATGGAAAGTAGTAATGAAAGAATCGCCTGGATTATGTACCTGAAAATTCTAGCCTTGTAATCATGGAAATTTGTTAATCTGAAATGACACCTGACAACAAAACACAGACCATGCAAATCAAGCAAAAAATATTTCCAGTGTTTTGAGAAATGACTACAACAAACGGAAAACACATATTTCTAAAATCACAACAGTTCTGGAAAATGCTCATACGACATCAGTTTTGATGGCCTTGTGTATAGCAAATAGTAACAAACTACATAAGACATGTGCATTCAAACAGTCCCACAATACATGCTGCACAGACAAGATTTTGAATGCATTTGCCTTTGAGACAGATTCATATTGTGTGCTTATGACAATTATTACAACAGTTATGCTCATAGATGGGAGTTTTGTTTCACAAAGACAATCAATGGCTATCCTGATGAAGAGTACTCACTTGAGTTTTTGAATTTCAAAACAAGCTGTATGCAGTTTCAATAGAGCCTTTTTTCAGACTAAGAATGACTCACCAAACATTTTTACTTGAATGACAGATTTAGTTTATAGAATTGACTGAATACATTTTTTCAGAACAAATATACTCCAGTACTTGAGTATGTGACAAGATTGGTTCATTAATGAAAAAAAAACATTGTAACAACAAGGCTGAATTATGAAATTACAGATAGGATGCCCATCCAAGTCTCTGATTTGTTAGCAATCAATACAAACTGTCACACTAGCCTGAAAATTGAAAGTGACAAAAGAATTTACGTTTTATCCATCAATTTCCTGAATTGATTATCTCTGCAATGCAAAGCAGACCTATGCTTTCCAATAAAACATATGTTCCTTATTTGTAGAACCCACATATGTCTTAAAACTGTAATAATTAATTGACCATACTGAGAGTCAACGCTCTAACTCCTAAACAACACAATTCAGCACATTTCATGTAAACTGTACAACTCCTGAAAATACTTATGACTCAAGAAAGTTTGGGAGCTATGGTCCTAAGGTGGTGGCTCTGAGGCTAAGGCTGTGCACAAGTATCCAGAAGGTTGTTGGTTCAAATTCTTGTTACTGTCAAAAGAGGTCCTACTCTCCTGGGCCCTTGAGCAAGGCCGTTAATCTGCAATTGCTCCAGAGGCACTGTATAATTTAATGACCCTGTGCTCTAACCCTAAGGGGTATGTGAAAAATAACAAATTCTTAATGCAGAAAATTGTACAAGGCAAAATAAAGATAAGAAAAAGGTTTAAACAAGCCACTTGTATTGTGGAGTCTGTTGAAATAAGCAGCTGTAAATGGATATCTTAAACTGGTGAGCCCACCATTTGTTACGTAAAATACTAAATTGTATGCACTGGTACAGCGCGGTGCCACACCCACCACATGACAAAACAGCTCCAGGCCCCCAACAATGAGGATCCTTCTAGTAGGATCACCCTCAGGGAATTGCACCACATGACTGTAGTGCCATAATTGACACTCTCTCACAATGCAGATAATGTGCCTCATTCGGGACTCCATTAGCAATGCTCTTTCGACACAAAGTCAAACCAGTGGTACTCAGGGATTCTCCAAAGAGACAAAGTACCAAAGGAGTCGAGTCTTTGTCTCAGGTCACTGGATAGCATCCATGTCACACAACCATATAGCAAAACAAGAAGCACCAGGACTCTAAAGACTTGGACCTTTGTCCTTTTGCAGAAATATTGGGAGTTCCACACACCCCTTTCCAGCAACCTCATGACCCCCCTTGCTCTCAATCCATCTACTGACTTCATAGAAAGAGTCACCAGAGACATGACCGTCACTGCTGATGCAAGTAAACATCTTGAAGAGGTTGACATTCTCTCCGCAGACTGACACACTACTGATGGCTGTGCCCAAGAGGTCATTAAAGCTCTGGATCTTGGTTTTTATCCAGAACAATTGGATGCCCAGGCACTTAGACACCTCACGTAGTCTTCCGAGAGCCTCCATTGATTCCAAGAAGATCACAGCATCATCAGCAAAGTCAAGAGCAATCAATCATTCTTCACCAACAGATGCCCCACAGCTGCTGGACCCCATGACAGGGTAGGAGCAGCAACACACCCTTGATGAATTCCAGAATCAACTTGGAAAAACACAGAGATTCTGCTTCCATTCTGCACAGCAGTCACAGTTTCAGTGTACAGGCTGGTCATGATATCCACTAACTTTGGGGGAATCCCACAAAGTCATAGAATGTCCTACAGGGCAGCTCGATCAACTAAGTCAGACTCTTTACAAAAATCACCAAAGGCTGCAAAGAAACTCTACCAATATTCATGTTTGCCCTTGATGAGAACCCTTAGTGTCAGGATGCTGTTGATGTCAGACTTCTTAGGTGTAAAACCAGACTGCCCCAGACACTGGTTAGTGAGGAAGTAATCACGAATCCTATTGAGGATGACCCTAGCAAGAACCTTACCCATCACCAAGAGCAGTGTTATCCCCGTAGTTGCCGCAATTCAGGCGATCATCCTTCCATTTCCAGATAGCGACGAAAAGTCCCATATTCTAATTAGTTGGGATGATGCCTGTCTCCCAAATGAAAGCAAAGATTGCTTGGAATGCCAGGGGGACATCCTTACCACCAACCTGGAGAAGTTCACCCCAGATACCACAGATCCCTGCAGCCTTCCATACCCTCGGCTGGTTCACCTCTTCTGAAATCTCAGTGAGACTGGTTGGTTCACAGCTTTTTGGCAAGATCAGCCTGAAGGACCATGGACCCAGGGATGTCCAACATCCTAGCCTAAGGATCAGCTTTAACAAGCTGCTCAAAGTAACCACCCCAGTATGTCACAACTGTAGTGTCATCCATTACGACTGTTTCTTCACCCGCCCTGACTACGGCTCTCCCAGGAACAGATTCAGATGTGCGTAATTCTTCAATTACTCTATAAGCAGGATGTAGGTCTCTAGACCATAGATGGTGTGTCAGTTGCTCACAGATTCTTCCTTATCTGCCATCATAGTCCTCAAAGCTCTAAAGAACTCCAATTGTAATTTTCAATCATACATTTTCTGTTATCTTTGATTACGTTTCTTTCAAGCGTAAGTCTTGATTTTAATTGTAGAGTGTCATTTTTTTTCCTGTGTTTGACAATTGGTTTAAAGTGAAAGTTGGGCATTTCTATATAGTTTACTCGATTTCTTGCAATGTCACAGCTGTTTTGTCTTTATAGTATGTGCTGATTTATGATTACACAGGTAATTCTGGTTTGAGTTATCTCTCAGCAGTTTAATGGAGCTTAACAGTGTTTTCTTTTTATTGCTGCCTAGATTCTGTAAAAATACAGATTTTTATCATTTTTCCTAAGTGTTGGTTCCCAAGTAAGGAAGCTACCAGAATAATAATCACTTTACCCAAGCAGACGCCTTAGAAATGTTTATCAAGAGCCAGAATAAAACATACTCCAGTGAATTTGCTAATCCTGGCTGGATAGTTCTGATCAATGGCTTAAATTAGTAGAAATTGCTACACTCACCGACCACTTTATTGGGTACACCTTGCTAGTGCATGGATAGACCCCCTATTGCCTTCAGAACTGCCATAATTCTTCATAGCATAGATTAAACAATGCAAGGGAAACATTCTTCAGGGATTTTCGTCCATATTGAAATGACAGCATCACTCAGTTGTTGCAGATTTATCAGCTGCACCTCCATAATGTGAATTTCCCATTCTACCACATACCAAAGGTGCTCAATTGAATTGAGATCTGGTGACTGTGGAGGCCATTTGAGTACAGTGAACTCATTTTCATGTTCGAAAAACAAGTTTGAGATGATTTGAGCTTTGTGGCATGGCACATTATCCTGCTGGAATTAGCCATCAGAAGATGGGTACACTTTGGTCATAAAGGACTGGACATGGTCAGCAATAATAATCAGGTAGGCTGTGGGATTTAAACAATGTTCAGTTGCTACTAAGGGGCCCAAACCCAAAAACATATCCTCCACCATTACACCACCACCAGCCTGAATCACTGATACAAGGCAGGATGGATCCATGCTTTCATGTTGTTGACGCTATATTCTGACCCTGCCATCCGAATGTCTCAGCAGAAATTGAGACTCATCAGACTAGGTATTAGTTTTCCAATCTTCTGTTGTCTAATTTTGGTGAGCCCATGTGAATTGTAGCATCGGTTGCCTGTTCTTAGCTGACAGAAGTTGTACCATGTGTGGTCTCCTGCTGCTGTAGCCCATCTGCTGCAAGGTCCGATTTGCTGTGCATTCATAGTTGCTCTTCTGCATACCTTAGTTGTAACAAGTGGTTATTTGAGTTACTGTTGCCTTTCTGTGAGCTCATACCAGTCTGGCCATTCTCCTCTGACCTCTGGCATCAACCAGGCATTTTGCTGAAAGAGCTGCTGTTCACTGGATATTTTCCATTTTTCAGAACATTCTGTGTAAATCCTAGAGATGGTTGTATGTGAAAATCCCAGTAGATCAGCAGTTTCTGAAGTACTCCGACCAGCCCACCTGGCACCAACAGCCATGCCACGTTCCAAGTCATTTAAATCACATTTCTTCCGCATTCTGATGCTCAGTTTTAACTTCAGCAGGTTGTCTTGACGATGTCTACATGACTAAATGCATTGAGTTGCTTCCATGTAATTGGCTCATTAGATAATTGCATCAACAAGCAGCTGAAAAGATGTACTAAATAAAACAGCCGGTGAGTGTATAATGTGAAAGTAGCTTCCAGTCTCTTTCACAGCTTTTAAGATGTTTAGAATATACAACATGACAATACATTCATGGTCAAGTATAAACAATGTACTGTTTCTTCCTTAGATAAAATCATCAAGCAACTAAAATTTGTATTTTCAACTGTGGTACATCAAAGGAACATTTGTAGACAAGTGGGTCATGTGTCTATGGTGCTTGAAGTAACAGCACTCTTAGGATCTGGGTTTTATTATCAACTTACTCACTATTCATGTATAGTTCTGTCATTGTTTCTTCTTCTGGTTACTCCAGTTTCCTCTCACATATTAAATATGTTCATGTTAGGTAAGTGACATGTTTAAATGGGCCAGGTTAGAAGTGATGTTAGTGTCCACATATTTTTTCTTGTTTATTGTGCAGTTTACCACTAATACACAGCCACAGTTTTTCAAATAAAAAACTCATGGTTGCAGGGTTCTTTTTTTCCACAGCTAGGATCAAGTTTTCCGGAATTCTTTTGTAATATAATGGTATAAGACAATCCCTAAATCTTTCACCAAAACACTTTCATCTAAACCCAGACCAACAGTGGGTTCAGTAGTGAAACACAATAGACAACAGAATGACTAAGAACTCAACACTTTAACACTTAGTGAATAGCCCAGTACCCCTATTGAACCCAAACATGCAAGAATACTGTTCGAATTTAAGGTGAACAGTCACCCAATTGCTAACAAGCAATACATACTATAAACCTCAAAGTCCAAAAGAAGTAATTAAGATTAAATAGAAGAAAAAGGAATACTGAGAATTATCCAAGGAACATGATTCCCCCACACAAACTCCAAACAAGATGACTGAACACACTTTTTGTAGTAGATTATGTGCACATCAAACAAACATATGCGGGTGCCACTGCTTTAAAAAGAGGAAGAAGTCTTTGGTAAAAGCGCTTGTTTCAGCTAAATGAGATCAAGTTATTTGTAATTTTCAACAGATAGGTCATATGTTAACAACAGTGGAATGTTTGTTGGAAATCCACAAAGATATTTATAGCTGCAGATGAGAGCCTAAAAAAAAGTTGAACAGCTATCCAATTGCACTAGATGTTATACCAATATTGTTTTGCTTTTCAAACATTCAGCTTTTCAACCTCAAAACTAGAGTATTGCATCTAGCTATGAAAACATGAATGAAAACAACAAAAACAAGCACATTGTTACAGTTGCAGGATAATATTCTCTGAGCTGTTTAGTCCAAATTGTGATAAGGTATAATGTCTTGAGTAAACAGCCAGCAGTTGTATTGGTAAATGTTGATTCTAGTTAATGTCATTGCTATAACAATGCACAAATGTTCATATTGTAAATCAGTCAATCATATTCTAAATTTGGATTGGCTAAAGTTTCAGATGTACATTTTTTTCTTAGATAGCAAATAAACAACTGCAGCCCTGCAGCTGCTCAGCCTTCTAAGCTGAATTCATATGCACCCAATGTCCGCTTAAAGTTCAATTTTTTCATCACAGGTACAACAAAATTGTTACTTTCATTTCTTCACAGACTAATGACAGCAGTATAGTCAGTACAGTTACAGTTTCAGCCGTGCTGATAGAGTCCACTCACTGCCTGTTTGAATTGTTAGCCTACATTTCCTGTGTATATGTTTAAAGCAAATTTAAAATTATTTTGCAGAAGCACAAGGTAAAAACATGCTCAGTTCTGCTAAGGAAAATGCACGCACTGTTGGCCACATGTGTCAGGTGCAGTTAGTCATATTTACTTGAAGTTTTCCACCATGAGAATATTTTAATCATTAGTCATGAAGACTTAAATGAAGACTTGTGCCTAGAAAGTACAAGCATACAAAAACTTAAAAATTAAATATAACATCCTTACTCTTCTTTGTCAAACCATAGAGAATGAATGAACTAGTCAAGGGATGACTTGCACTTTAGAGCTGGGTCCTGCCTAGTCTTACATGCTGTTGGGGTATAAACAGTTGCAGACTTATAGGAAGAAATAGGAGAATAGATGAGAGAGATGTAGAGACAGTTCAGGCATCATCCATTGCTGTTTTCAGTTTGTGTTGGATCTTTTTTGTTTTCTACTTTTTTTAAATGTTTTACATAATCCTTGGTGTTACAAAACTGCAGAGGGCTGTCCTTGTAAACATGCTTGTTGCTTATATTATAATACTATAATGCATATAAAATATTTAGTCGATATTGGATCCTTATTCAGAACCAGTAACATCTGTCAACGTAAGTAAATGCTTTGTGATTATTATCCTGCCCCCTCTCTTATTAGATTCATTAATGTACGGGAATATAAAATCATTAAGATTCATGAATTATACAGTCAATTTTTCCTTTTAGTTGGGGCTGCAGTGCAGTGACATATTTTCAGATCTAGTGACCTTACATGTCTTCATATCTTAGTATCTTGCAATGGCTTTTCTAAAGTATTTTTAGCAAAATGCTGAATCATTCTTTTAAAGTATTAGCTGGCTGTTTAAATTAACAACTTATCAAGTGTTTCTGTCACTTGAGTTGAGAAAGTTGAGTGGACTTGTTGCTATTTCTGCTGTACTATGTCAAAGTTAGCTTTTCATCACAAAAAGAATAGCAACTGCTGCAGCCACCTGCCAGTCTGGAGAATCATTAACCACTTAGCTTGTGCCTCTGCTACAGCAATGAGTCTTCTGCCAGTAGCATGTGACTAGGTGCAAGGTCAGATACTGCCCCTATCAGTAAAGTAAAGAGCGGTGTTTCCAGGAGTCTCTTATCTATTAGGATGAAGTCAGCCTTTAACAAACTTTCATTGGCTCTTGGAACAGTGTTTATGTCACTTGCCTTTAAAAGCCATTATAAATTTCATAATCATTAAACAGTTTGCTGACATTTAAGTGTGCATATCTGTTTTTACACACAGTAGCAGTAGGGCATTCTTTTCTTTGTCAGTTTTGGCCCACATCTGCACAGAGGAAAAACTCTGAAGTTTTTTAAAAGACCTTTTTATCTCATTTGAAATCTTGCTAAACTTACTGAAGGGAAAATGATTTTACCAGATGATAACAATGACTACTTGAACAGCAGCATTGATGATCCTTCTTTTTTGCCAGTTAAATCAACTTGGACCTTGGTGAGTTACTATAGGACATAGTAGACTGTCATGGGTTTTAGTATTAGCTGCACCAGAAATGGAAAAATAATGCTGTTCTTTAATATTATATTTTCTTTGAGTATTACATCTAAACCTAATAAAATATCATTATATTTATATATTCTTATGAATGCCAGATTTATATGCTGAATATTTTGTATATTATATACATTTTCTCAACCTTTGTCCTTACAGTTCCAATTTTTGCATTAGCTTATGTTTTATCCATAATGTTGATTATATAACATTTTTTTCTTACTTGTACACCTTGTTTAATTATATCTTTTTCTTATTAAAAAAGTACATTAAAGTGTGTATTTCTAAGCCATTGAATATTTTAAAATCTGTTTTAGTATACTTTTTAATTTACAGTCAATTTACTTTTTTAATTCTTTTACTTTTTATACCCTCCCAACTAATCTAGATAACAAGGAATGTACACATAAGTAAGCATTCTAGGGAACAACAGTAAAGAAAATGACTACTTCATTTCTATGATGGAGGATGGAAACAAAACAAGTCTGACTAAGAAAGGTTACTTGACTATATGCATACTGTACATCTTTCCTGCCTTTGTGGAATAATATGCACATTAAATGAAGCTTTGCTAGATTAAATAAATAAATGGATAAAAGGAATTAATCAGCTAAAGCAATAGTCAGAGACCAGTATAGAGAGTCATTGGTGAAAAAGAAATTTCTTCAAGATCACATGACACAGGAAATGATAACCTGTGCACTTAACAGTTTTTGTTTATACTCCTTTCCAGCCTTATTTGTGGAATTGTTTACCTGGTTTAGTTTAAGATTAATTTATATTGCAGAACACAGTGGGATAATGCTCTTTCTAATAGTGTGTTTTTATTAGGATGTTTGCTTTTTATTAGTAAGTAAACTAATTATGACTGTGACAAAAAACTACAACCTATATGTTATTGTACAGCTTCATGTTTTGTTTTTTGTTTCTCTATGGTTAAATGTCAGATTATTTTAACTTAAATATGTGCCTTGATATAACAAGTTCTACAACACATAACCAACTTAGTTTCCTTTCCCCAGAGAGTCATTCTTTTTGGTGATTTCAACATCCATATTGACTTCTCCACATCTAAACTGAGAAATGAATTCCTATCCTTACTGGACTGTTTTGACTTGACACAACATGTTGATTTTCCCACCCACTCTGGTGGTCATATATTGGATCTGATCAGTACATTTGGATTATCTGTTGCCAACACTTAACAGCACTGATTTGGGACTCTCTGACCATAAAGCAGTACTTTTCACTGCCTCATTACCTCTCCCTCCTCTTACCTCTAAACGACAAATTTCTTACACAAGCCTTAAAAATATCTGTCCCTCTATCCTTTCTGGATCCATTTTTGATCTTTTACTGTCTTCACCTATTCCATCAACACTAGATAGTCTTGTGGACCACTAGAACACAGCCCTTCATTCAGCATTAGATAAAACAGCTCCTTTAAAACATAAGGAGGTTTCCTTTAAGCATTCAGCTCCTTGATATAATTCAGAATTGCGATCTATGAAAGCAGCTGGCCAACGCCTTGAGAGAATGTCACGTAAGTCTGGCCTCACCGTGCACATCCAGGCTTTTTCTGACCACCAAAGAGCTTACAGAGAAGTACTAACTGCTGCCAAGAACACCCATTATGGCACAATAATAGAAAGTGGCTATGATAACCCAAGGGTTTTGTTCTCTGTAGTTAATAAACTACTCTTGCCCGCATGGCCCACCTGGCTGTGAGAAATTCCTCCACTTTTTCCGTAACAAAATTAAAGATCTAAATAATTCCAATAACATAAATACATCATCTGTTTATATCTTTCCCTGTTTTTCCACTCTATCCAGCTCCTTCTCTAAGTTCTCACCAGTCACATGTGCTTTTGTTAATGACCTGCTTTGTAAGATGAGGCCGACTAGTTGTGTACTGGACCCTATACCCAACATACTACTTAAATCCTGCCTTCATGCCATAATCCCGACTATTACAACAATAATAAACTCATCCCATGACACTAGCTTTGTGCTGCTCACTTTTAAAACCGCTTTTGTAACCCCAATGTTAAAAAAGTCTAGTCTTGATGCTGACAGTCTTAACTCTCCCACCTGGACAGAGGCAGTGGTGCTGTAAGAATTATGTTTTTGGACTTCTCTAGCGCCTTCAACACCATCCAACCTCTGCTCCTTAGAGACAAGCTGACTGAGATGGGAGTAGACTCACACCTGGTGGCATGGATTGTGGAATATTTTACAGACAGCCCTCAATATGTGCGTCTTGGGAACTGCAGGTCTGACATTGTGTTCAGCAATACAGGGGCACGCAGGGGACTGTACTTTCTCTGGTCCTGTTCAAATTATATACATCAGACTTCCAATATGACTCGGAGTCCTGTCACGTGCAAAAGTTCGCTGATGACACTGCTATTATGGGCTGCATCAGGAGTGGGCAGGAGGAGGAGTACAGGAAGCTAATCAAAGACTTTGTTAAATGGTGCGACTCAAACCACTTACATCTTAACACCAGCAAAACCAAGGAACTGGTGGTGGATTTTAGGAGGCACAGGCCCCTCATGGACCCTGTGATCATCAGAGGTGACTGTGTGCAGAGGGTGCAGACCTATAAATATCTGGGAGTGCAGCTGGATGACAAATTGGCCTGGACTGCCAATACTGATGCTCCATGTAAGAAAGGTCAGAGCAGACTATACTTTCTGAGAAGGTTGGCATCCTTCAACATCTGCAGTAAGATGCTGCAGATGTTCTACCAGATGGTTGTGGCGAGTGCCCTCTTCTGTGCGGTGGTGTGCTGGGGTGGCAGCATAAAGATGAAAGACGCCTCACGCCTGGACAAACTTGTTAAGAAGGCAGGCTCTATTGTAGTATTGTATTGTCTGCTTTTTTATTTTTATTTATTTATTTTTTCATTTTTATTACTATTTAATTTAATATTGTTTCTTTGTATCAGTATCCTGCTGCTGGATTATGTGGATTTCCCTTTGGGATTAATAAAGTATCTATCTATCTATCTATCTATCTATCTATCTATCTATCTATCTATCTATCTATCTATCTATCAATTTTCGCCTATTTCCCACTTACTTTTCTTTTTTTTTTTTTTTTTTAATTATTTATTAATTTTATTACAATCAATACATAGCAATCAAGTTTTTACAAAAAAAAAAAAAAAAAGAATTATGCTAAGAACAGATCGATCCCCACCCTTGAGAGAGAGAGCAAGCCAAACGGTGTAAAATTTAAGGCTTTTAAAAATACCTAAATCAACAAATTCTCTGTGCTTTATAAAATCATTTCAAAATATTACTGATTAGATCCTGCCATGTTTTGAAAAAGTCTGCACAGATCCTCTAACTGAGTATTTGATTTTTCCAATTTTAAATAATATAACACATCAGTTTCCCACTGACTTAAAAGAGGAGAGTTTGGGTTCTTCCAGTTTATCAGAATAAGTCTGCGTGCCAACAGTGTAGTGAATGCAATCACAGTTTGTCTTTCTCCACTTTAAGACCCTCTGGAAGAACCCCAAACACAGCTGTTAATGGGTTAGGAGGGATTGTGAGTCCAAGACTGTCTGAGAGGTAATTAAAAATTTTTGTCCAGAATAATGTTAATTTGGAGCAGGCCCAGAACATGTGACCTAGTGAGGCTGGGGCTTGGTTGCAACGCTCGCCGGTTGGATCATGCCCTGGAAACATTTTGAGAGTTTTAGTCGAGACAGATGTGCTCGATATATAATTTTGAGTTGTATAATTGTATGCTTTGCGATATGGAGCTTGAGTGAATTCTCTGCATTGCTACTTTCCACTCCTTTTCTGATATATTAATTGAGAGGTCATTTTCCCAGTGTCCTCTTGGATCTTTGAAAGGAAGGGATTGTAAAAGGATTTTATATATTGTAGAGATGGAGTCTAACTCCTTGAAATTGAGCAATAATTTTTCCAGCGTGGATGAGGGTGCAAGATGAGGAAAATCTGGAAGGTTCTGTTTAACAAAGTTCCTGATTTGAAGATAGTGAAAGAAATTTGTAGCTGGAATGTTAAATTTGGAACGTAATTGTTCATAGGATGCAAAGACGTTGTCTATATAAAGATCTCTAAGCAAGTTAATTCCAAATTTTTTCCAGATATTAAAACTGCATATGTTTGTGAGGGTTGAAAGAGGTGGTTCTTTTGCAGGGTGCCACAGAAAGAAGCTTCTCCGTCTTAAAATGCTTTCTACATTGGTTCCAGATTCTAAGTGAGTGGAGCACAATTGGGTTATTAGTGTATTGCCGATAACGTGTGTTTATTGGAGCACAAAGCAAGGAATACAAAGAAGTACTGCAGGATTTTACTTCTATTGCGGTCCATGCCTGTGTATGTTCTTCTATTTGTGTCCAGGTTCTTATCGACTGTATATTTGCCCCAGTAATAAAACTGGAAGTTAGGTAGAGCCATGCCGCTTCTGCCTTTTGTCTTTGTAGGGTCGCTCTTTTGATGCGTGGATGTTTAGAATTCCAAATAAATGAGGTTATTGTTGAATCTAATTGCTTAAAGAACGATTTATTAATGTATATTGGTATGTTTTGAAATAAAAAGGAGCTTAGGAAGAATATTCATCTTAACAGTGTTAATTCTTCCAGCTAGTGTGAGATGAAGGGTTGACCATCTATGCAAGTCTTGTTTAATTTTTTCCATACAGACGAATTTAAATTTTGTTGATAAAGAGCTTTATGTTTACTTGTGATGTTTACCCCGAGGTATTTAAACTGTTCTGCAATGATAAAAGGAAGGGTGTCTAATCTAATATTATATGCTTGAATTCACGGAAAGAGTACACTTTTATTCAGATTAATTCTGAGACCAGAGAGCTTTTGAAATTCTGTGAGTGCTGCTAAGACTGCAGGCACAGAATTTTCTGGATCCGATATATACAGTACCATGTCATCTGCATATAATGAGATTTTCTGTTCCAGTCCTTCTCTGCTAATCCCCTTTATCTGATCAGTATTTCGACAATGTATTGCCAGTGGTTCAATGGCAATTGCAAACAGCAGTGGTGACAAAGGGCATCCTTGTCTTGTGCCACGCTTCTAGTTTAAAGTAGTCTGAGCAAATGTTATTGATGCAAACTGAAGCTTCTGGGTTAGTATACAGTAATTTAATCCATGCACAAATGTTGGGCCAAACCCAAACTTCTCCAAAATAGTAAAAGGTATTTCCATTCAATCATGTCGAATGCTTTTTCTGCATCCAATGATAATAATATTTCTGGGGTGTTTGATTTAGTTGGTGAGTATATTACATTAAACAGGCGAAGATTTGAAGATAAGTGTCGGCCCCTAATAAATCCAGTTTGGTCTTGTGATATTATTGAGGGAGCACTTTCTCCATCCTTCTAGCTATGATTTTAGAGAGTATTTTAACGTCGTTATTCAGAAGTGAAATTGGTCTGTATGATGCACATTGTAATAAGTCCTTATTTTGTTTTGGAAAGACAGTGATTAGTGCTTGGCGAAAGGTTTGTGGAAGAGATTGGTTATCTCTGGCTTCTGTAAATGTTGCTAATAGGAGGGGAGCTAGCTGAGCGGAGAATTTCTTGTAAAACTCTGCAGGGTAGCCATCAGGGCCTGCTGCTTTTCCACCTTGGAGTGACTTTATAGCATCCAGTAATTCTGATAATGACAGAGGTTTATCGAGCTCCTCCACACTAATAGCGCCAATTTGTGGTATCTGTAATTTATCCAGAAATGCATTAGATTGTATATTGTCTTCTTTAAACTCAGTAGTATATAGGGATTTATAGTAGTCTCTAAAAGTGTACATTATATTTTTGTGTTCGATGATTTTATCTCCATTCGTTAGTAATTACCGAGATTGCGTTGCGCACTTCTTGCTTGTGAATTTGTTGCGCTAAAAGCTTATTAGCTTGCGGGGTGAGTGTATGGGGCTTAGTAATTTCAGCTCCAAGATCATCGGAGCATGGTCTGAAATAACAATAGCATCGTATTTACAAGATTTAATCTTAGGCAAGAAGTTATTATCTATAAAGAAGTAATCAATCCTTGAGTAGCAATGATGTACTGGTGAGTAGAAAGAATATGTTCTTGAATTTGGGTTTAAAACCTCCAGGGATCTGATAAGTTGTGATCAGTTATAAACTTTGTAATTATCTTTGCGGTGTTAGTTGCCGCTCCCCTGTGGAGGAAGTCTTATCTAAAAGTGGATTTAGAACACAATTAAAGCCCCCAGCCATTATAAGTTTATGAGTGTTCAGATTGGGAATGGATGCAAATAAATTTTGTATAAATTCCTTATCATCAACATTAGGTGCATAAACATTTATCAAAATCATTTTACAGTTAGATAAGTCTCCCATGACCATCACATATCTCCCTTCAGGATCCAATACTACATCTGATGCTACAAATGGTACTGTTCTATGTATGAGAATTCCCACCCCTCTAGTTTTCTTTGTAAAACTAGAATGGAACATTTGGCCAGTCCAGTCTTTTGCAGCCGGAACTGATCCTTACTTAGTAAGTGGGTTTCCTGTAAAAATACTATTTTAGCATTTAGACCTGTTAGGTGAGAAAGTACTTTCTTTCTCTTTAATTCGTGATTCAGGCCTTTAACATTCCAGCTTACGGTTAACTGTCCCATCATGGAGACACTGATTCTGAGTTTTGGTGTCATATTATAGTCTTAACTGGAAGTGAAATAGTTTAGGTCTTAATTTCCTATTCCCCAAGAGTTGTTGCCATGCAGCTTATTATTACGCTGATAGTTATAATTATAAAGATTGAGATGATAGATTAGATATAGATCAAGCCTGCTCTCTTCTCTCTTCCCCCACCCTCCCTTTTTGCCTCCCCAGGTGAGGCTAAAACCCACTTCATGCAGTCCCAGTCCTCTGACATACCCAGAGACAGAGCACGTCCAAAGCACATCAAGCCCCCATGCAGTGGTTTTAAGGTTAAAAGATAGAGATATCTGTTACCAATATAGTCTTTAAAAGAGGAAAAAGAAAGAAAAGAATTTTGCACTTAATATATATATATATATACATATACATATATACATATATATATATATACATACATACATACATATAATCTTCATCAATTTTAGTGCATTAAGATGATATCCCCAGATAATAAACCCTGGTGATGGTGTTAAAGATGTGTCCAAAACAAGCATAACAAGTCTTAATGCAGTAATAGCAATAACAGCAAACCAAGGGTATGATATTGAACAGTCTCATTTAGGGTACACATGAAATAATTAGAAAAGAAAAAAAAAAAGAGGAGGAAAACGTAACTAAGCACAATAAAACATAAACATTTAGCGTCCTAGTAATACTAAGTAATGATAAGTAATAAGTAAGTAATAATAATATAAGAATATGAGAATATATGCTGATAAAAACCCGTATTTTAAAACAAATAGATCAGACAGTAGATTATTAATCCTAGCTTTATCATTTACCGCCATGACTCACAATTATGTATCAGAATAGTCCGGGATCAGCTTTCTTAACTCATTTTCTGCCTCCTCCTTGCTAGCGAAAACATAGAAATGACCCTGCCATTCCACTTTCAGTTTTGCGGATACAGGAGGCCGTATTTGACATTGGCTTGCCGTAGCAGCTGTTTAATATTATAGAAGGCGCGCTTGATAGCTGTTGCTGGAGAGAAGTCAGGGAAGACGAATGTGGCAATCTTCATATATAATATCTTCCTTTTTTTCCTGAGGAGTTCCATCACCTCTAACTTAAATGATAATCGTTCAAAACGGACTATAAAAGATCTTGGTCGGGTCTGACGGTGTTTGATCAGCGTCGCGATAAGCCGCTGCTATCTCAGATTCTGCTTTAAAGTCGCCCCGATTATTTTAGAAAAAAGTTCAGTTGCGAATTTCACCGGGTTTAAACTTTCTCGATTCTCCGGCAGGCCTTCAATTCTGACATTATCCCTTCTATTCCCATCTTCTAAAGCAGCCAGTCTGTCTCCAAGTTTTTCTCCGAGTTTTTACATTCGAACTGACATTTACTGCTCTTTCCTCGGCACTGGCAGCTAGATGTTCGCTATTTCGATCCGATTCGTGAATGTCTCACTAAGATGCTCCAATCGATCAGCAAGCGTGCTCAGTTTAGCGAGTTTTTCTCAATGCGCTCTTCAATTTTACCCAGCACCTGTCGAAGTTCAAGCTGTACCTCTTGACGCAGCCTTTCATTTGCCTGTTGGATTTCCTGTCGCAGACATTCATTGGCCTGTTTCATCTCCTGTTTCATTCCTGTTTCAGTCTCTCATGTGCCTTTGCCGTTGCTTTCTCATTAGCCTTCTCTTTTCTTTATATCTTGCCTGAGCTCAGCGAGCAACACTTTCAGTTCAGATAGCTCAAATGTGCCTTCTTGTACGTAGATGAAGCAGCAGACTCTGCTGAAGCGGTGTCCCGCTGCTCCAGTCCCGCGTGATTGCGTAACTGAAGCCGCGGACCTCCTGCCTTTTCCAGTTTCAGGTAATCCTCTCCAATCGGCGAGCTATCCACATCTGCACTCACGATCGCACCTTCGCTCCCCTTTTCGCTCTCAGCATGCGATGTAGCGGACCGTGGTCCCGAGGAGTCTGTACTTTCGCCCATCTGATCCAGGTCTGTCTCTGAGAGGCCGTATTTCGAACTAGGGCTTGCTGATCGCAGCTTGGATGTAGCTTTAGTCTTCGATTCTTTCGGACCCCCTTCTTGTTGGCCATGTTTATATGTGTTTACATATACTGTAGCGGTCCCTCTCGGGTTGAATAAATACAGGATATCTCAGAATAATAAGCAAATAATATGAAAAATAGCACCACTGCTAGCGGAGCTCCACTTCAGACGCCCATCTCTGCGCGCGGACGAGACCAAAAACCCACTTACCTTTTCTGTCAAAAGTTCTTGAGCGTGTTGTAGCTTCCCAACTCACCAACTACTTAACTTCTAATAATGTGATGGAACCCTTTCAGTCTGGTTTCAGAGCACAGTACAGCTGTGAAACTGCTCTGCTACGGGTAACCAATGATTTGCTTATGGCAGCAGACTCTGGACAAACCAGCATATTAATTCTGTTAGACCTCAGTGTAGCATTTGACACTGTCAGACATGACATTCTGCTGTCTGGATTGGAAAACATGCTGGGTATCACTGGCACTGCCCTCCGGTGGTTCAAGTCCTATCTGACTGATAGGCAAGAGTTTGTTAGTCTTGGCAACAGCAGGTTCAGCACAGTGCCAGTCATACAAGGAGTTCCACAGGCCTCTGTCCTCGGTCCTCTGCTTTTCTGTATTTATATGCTTCCCCTTGGCCATATTATTTGTAGCTTTGGACTGGGTTATCATTTTTATGCAGACGATACTCAACTCTATTTCAGTGTTAAAAGTGGAACTTCATCAGAGCTTTTCATCTTACAACTTGCCTAATTGAAATTAAAACCTGGATGGAGCAGAAAATTGGGACTAAAGTGCAGCTTAATAAAATGAGCTCCTTCCCAGTCAATCTTGGCGGTGATCTCATCAAACCTGCCTCTACTGCAAAAGAATCTTGGTGTCATTTTTGATTCCTCCCTTTCTTATTCCACCCACATAAATAACATTAAGAAACATTCTTATTTTCACCTCCGTAACATATCACATGTTCGCTCCTTCCTCTCCTTTTCAAATGCTGAGAAACTTGTCCATGCTTTTATCACATCCTGCATCGATTATTGTAATTCCCTACTGGTAGATGCCCTTCTAATCTTATATCACAGCTCCAGCTTATTCAGAACTCGGCTGCAAGTGTCCTTACACGAACCAGTAGCTGCGAGCACATAACACCCATCCTGCTTACGCCTTCACTGGCTCCCTATGTCTTACAGAATTGAATATAAAATTCTACTAATAACCTACAAAGACTTAAACAACCTTGAGCCAAACTACATCAGTGACTTTCTCCATCATACCTGTCCGCCCACTAAGGTCCTCTTATTCTGGCAAGCTTGTTGTGCCCCACACTAATCACCACTCCATGGGTGACACGGCCTTCAGCTGTATAGCGCCCAGACTCTGGAATGACCTACTGAAATTAATTATATCAGCTGACTCCATGAATTCTTTTAAAAAACTACTCAAAACTCATCTGTTCAGGAAGGCTTTTAGCTCTACTTGACTTTATTACCCTTTTTTCAGTTTACCTCTGTGTCAAGATGCTCATGTAACCTGTGTGTGTGCTAGTCCATCAGTTATGTTGTCTGTTAGGCTTTTCTCTGAATTTACTATCTCTTCTTTATTTATTTATCTGGTTTAGTACAATGCTATATACTATATACACTGCTGTTCTTTCTTAAACTCTGTGAAAGTGCCTTGAGCATGGGAAAGGCGCTATATAAATAAAATGTATTATTATTATTATTATTACATAGTTTTACAAAGGCTTTATTGAGATGGAGCGCATATTTGGAGGAGAGAAGCGCTCATTTTCTTAAAAGTACAGCATTTTGTGTGTGTGTATGTTGTTTTTTTTATTCCTATCCAGTATCATGGGTAAAATTATCATTAAATCCAACACACCTAAAGTACCATTTTAATCAGCATGCAGATGGCATCTTCAAAGTTCAAGTCTTTATAGCCTTTAATGACAGTTTTTCTTTTTTTAACTGAACATTGCACACCTTTTCAGTGTCTGTCCTGATTAATAACACACATCTTATACAATATGCAAATAGTTGAAGCTTAAGGCTCATTTTGTAGATTACATGATGTTTTCAACACAATCCTGGGCACCTCAGTAGGCAGTAGAGGTTTGCAGTGACTATAAAAAGAATTCACCCTTTTGAAAATTTTCACATTTAATTATTATCCAACAATTTTGAGTCAATATTGATAAACAGAGACTCTTTAATGTCAAAATGAAAACAGGTAACTGCAAAGTGATCTAAATTAGTTACAAATATAAAACACAAAATTAATGATTGCATAAGTATGCACCCCTTATGGCACTACCACCTTAAGAATCCAGTGCCTTGTGTTTGGATCCCATTACCAGATGTACTCCAGGTGGAATCTGAAAGGTCCCCCAGTGTCTGCATGATTTTTTCTTCCATTTATATTCTACAGTACAATATATGAGGGAGAAAGAAATACAGAAAATAGGAGATGACCTTCCTTTATTTAGTAATCTTGTTAAGATTTTGTTTACATTTCATAACAAATCATTCATTGCAGCTTCCTGAATGTAAACAAGTTAATTCATGTTTTTCTGAAATATCTCATTTGTAAGACAGCCTTGATCCACTATCAACATAACTTTGTTGATTTTATTCAATGATTATGTTTTATTAAAGCTAAGAACTATAAGTATGTGTATGACTTCATGCAACCCCATTTCTTCATATGGCTTAAACCAGTGCTTCAGCTGTAAATTTGAGTTCCTGGAGTTTCTCCTTTTGCATGACAGAAGTTAGAGAGTTTCATAGCTAAAACTTTATTATAAACCCTTATGAACAGCGTAGGCTACAGACCATTATTTGTCATCTGTGAGATGACACACATTTTCAGACACTCACAAGCAGCCACCTTTTTTGTTGACGCAATATACTGGTTTACTTTCTCTTATGCACTACTGTTAAAGAATTTTTTCAGTTTTCTATTTTTATTCTTAGCAGAATGTATTTGGTGAGCTATTCAAAAGATTGCATCCGGATGTTATTTAGATAATCCTTCACATTGTAAAAAGTGCTTTACTTATATTTTTGTTTTTGATTTAATTTGGATTTGCTTTTGCCAGGTGTTAAAGGCGCAAAACACTTCAGAACTAAGCCTTCTCTTTTATTTGTCTTCCACCTTGGATTTAAACCCAGTTTTTAAAAGGCAGTTCTTAAAAGCAGTGTTGTTACCACACAGAAACAAACTTACAGAGTTTTTAATGCAGTTAAAAACCATATTATGTTGAGGAAGTGAGTTTAAACTGGTAGGGGTGGCACTGTTCTGGTGAAGACAATGCTCAATTAAGTTTGTTTTATCCAAGCTAACAGAATAAATTAAGACTGAGCGTGGAAAATGCCTACTGTAAGAAATAAAAATGATTTTCCATGGTTGTATATTTTATTCCTTCAGTTCCATTACTGAAAATTTTAATGAGAGTGTTGTTATGACACTTGTTGTGATCAGTACAAATTAAAGAAGTAAACAGATTGCAGTATAAAAAGCATCAATGATTTTGGCAAGAAACAAATATTAATAAAAAACAATTACCATAAAGCATCTTATTTATGGTAGCATTGTAACTTTAATCTGTAGCTTGTTTTTATTCATTAATCACAACTCTCCCCTTTTAGCTTTACATAGAAAATAAAAATATTATTTTTGATTAATATATTAGAGCTTTGAAAATATTTCTGCTTTCACTTATTTTTGAAGTAGAGATAAGTCTTGCCTTTTTAATGTAGCCATAGTAAGTGGTTTGTGGGAAAGGACGCAAAAGGGATTGTACTTGATTTGTTTATTAAGTAGTTTTTTCTAGTTAGCCAAGGAATGCTACAATGGAGCTGTGAATGAAGGCTGCTGTGAAAGATGCTGTAAGCTAGATGTAAAAGATGTAAGCATCACATGACCCTTTTTATATTGAACTTAATGTGGCTTTTTGGCAAGGACAGTCATGATTTGGGTTGAGAAGCAACTGATTTTTCCTGAGTCATTTACTAAAGGAGGTGATCTTTAAGCAAGACTTATAATGAATCACAAAGATGGGTGACTTTTTTATTCATTGCTTGCACCTATCTTTTGGGATGCACATCACTTAATGCCTTGACAGCATGTAGAAGCCAGATGAATGCAGACATATTTTTTTACTGTGTTGCTGCCATTTTGGTGATTTTTTTATGCATGTTTCTTTTCTTACAGATAGAGACAATGAACTATGTTGGACAACTAGCTGGCCAGGTTCTGGTTACAGTGAGGGAGCTCTGCAAAGGAATCAATCAGGCCACCCTTTCAGGGTGCATTGATGTAATAGTCGTCAGACAGCAAGATGGCACATATCAGTGCTCACCTTTTCATGTCCGATTTGGAAAGCTGGGAGTGTTGCGCTCAAAGGAAAAAGTGGTATGTACAAAGCACTGAACTGAATATGCCTGTATTTGAGTTTTCAAGGTAATAGAGCGGTGTCAAATTTGTAATATATCATCTTGGTGTCTGTGAGGTGATAGAAAACAATGTTTACATAATGTCATTTTAGTACTGATAGTTATGATGTAGATTATGTACATTACAGAATTTAATAAGTAATTAATAATGATACACTATATCAAGCTTTGAACCTTGTTTTTTACTGCTGCATATAGCTTTCTTTTATGTATCAAGAACTATCAGACGATGTTGTACAAATCAAATCATGGAATTACAAAAAACACTAAAAATTCCCGTAGAATATGAAGGGTTTATTATTGTACAAAGGTATGTTATACACTGCACTGTGTGCGTATTACAACAGATCAAATCAATAATATACAGTTACAGGGTACTACATTAACATGATATGATCAGTATTAAGTGACAAATTCTGCAAGGACAGACGATTATAAGTTGCCCCATTAATACTTTTAAGGTAATAAGTATTATGATGAAATACCTAGAGAAAATACCTTTTTAAATTTATAATTTGCTTATACCAAGATCAGTCATGGTTAATTTTTAAACTGACAGCAGTCATGTGCATTAGAAGCAAATGACTTTGCACAAGAGGCACAGCACATTTTGAATATGTCTTTTGAATATCCAAGTCTTGTGAGTGTTATTTGCATTTACAGCATGTTATGAATTTGTTTGTGCATCAGCCACGTTGGCTGCATTTCATCTG
This sequence comes from Polypterus senegalus, assembly GCF_016835505.1. Lineage (NCBI taxonomy): Eukaryota > Metazoa > Chordata > Cladistia > Polypteriformes > Polypteridae > Polypterus > Polypterus senegalus. The sequence continues at coordinate 76,255,671 of NC_053158.1, forward strand.
AAGCAGAGAGTCTGGAGGAAGTACTTGTGCCTTCTTAAAAGGAGAGGGGAGGGTGGGTTATTAATATTCATGGGTGTTACTGCTCTTTCATGGTTACCTAGCAGCAAAGTCAGTACTCTTGTGAAAGAAGGTTTAAAGTAACCCAGCATTTCAAACTGAATTAGTGTGCTTGTATCGTACTCCACTGAAACAGATTCCAGCCAACGTATGAAGAATTACTTGTAAAAGATAAATGAATGTATTTTATGGTCTGCGTGATGGTGGAGCCATGTGATTGTTTTTGAAATAGCCTTTGTAACTCCAGAAAGTAATTTAATGAATTAAGTACAGTTTCCCATTACTGTAGCCCACGCATACATTTTTTTACAGATTTATAAAGGTGTAGTAAGAGTGTCTTTGTTCTTGTAACCAGTGTGTTAAGCTGTTAGAAATATTTTATTATTCTTTTTTCTTTTTATTTAAATAATATCTTTTATTTACCAGTGTAAGAGATACAGTACTTGAAGGCTGAAATGTTTGTGACTATAGCATGCTTACTACACAATGTTATATTTCTATTTTTCCTAAATGCACAATGTGTAATGTAAGGAATAAACTTCATATTTGAACATAAGCTCCAGGTGCTTTTTTGTGTGGCAAAAGTCAGAGAGAATTTTAGAGTTAAACTTTATTATAAACCCTTATAAACATTCTGGGCCATAGAGACCATTTTTTGTTATCATGGGATATGAGTAAGTACCTTCCAACTCTTTCATGTGCTATGCTTTTTCACTTTCTCCTGTGTGCCACTATTTAGAGTTTTTTCAGTTTTGTATTTTTATTCTTAACAGTTTATGTGGTGAACTATTTAGAAGATTGCATCCAGATGTTATGCAATCTTTTTCACATTTTAACAAAGTGCTGTATCTATATATTTTAATGTTTAATTTTTTTTAGATCTGGGTTTAACAAGTATCTAAGGCAGGCATGTCAAACACGCGGCCCCCGGGCCACATGCGGCCCGCAACAGAAATCTGTGTGGCCTGCATGACAGATCCTAGTTAGCACTGAACTTGTACAAAATGATTACTATCGTTTGTGATTGAATCATTTCTGCCTTCTGACAAAAGCGCATTTTCCTATGGCATTACGGTACCGGAAGCGTCATCTGTTAGTATAGCCACGAGCCTTGACCAAAGTTAATGAGCCACAACGTCACAACTGAAGTGCTAGGCTGCAGCAGTTGGCAGTGGGCAACATGCGCGGCCTTAGGCATGTGCAAACTGTGCACCTGCACAGGGCCGCCACTCCAATTTATATTGAATATAAAACAGAATGAGAAAATAACAACACAGCTGATGACAATCTGGCCGAAAAACATTGTGTTTCTTGTTAATTAGTACACTGTATTTACTAATGTCGCTAGAGTCAGAGCAGTAAGCTATATGTAGTATTATAACGTTCTGCCGTAATGAGAATATCATGGGCCGCCACTTGGTTTTCAAGTTACGGACACGCGCATATAGAAGCGTGTCATGAGCACGAGGAGCCTATGCAGTGTCTGCAACGGACGTGGCCATCCGTCGTGCATAAGATACCATATTGACATTGGCGGGTGGCTGGACCACCGGTTCTTTCTCTGCCCACGGCCGCCACGAGCCTAGAGCTGCCCCTGTTAGGTTACACTACTGGCTGGTCTGCTGAGACTGGCCACTGAGCAGAACTGACCATCACGAGTAGTAATAGCTCACATATTTTCGCATTTTTTGCTATAGTTTTATGTAATTTTGTGCTAGTATTGTAACAAACAGTGCAGACTACAGCTGAAGATCTGAAGTGGATGCGAGAAGTTGGTGAGCTGTTTATTAACATATTTTTGTGATTTTGAGTTTGTAAAATTAGTGTAGGTCAGGTGGCTTTTTGTATATCGGTCTATTTTACAATATTAACTTTGACGTAAACTTAGTAAAGTAAAATTTTATTTTTGGAGGATTTGTTTTCCAACTTGAATTACTGAGCAATTAATTCCATGAGCGTTTTCATGATTTCAGTTCACACAAACAGGACTTTGCACTGTTCTTTTACAACGTTGAGAATGCGCCTGAGAATACCCAAATAGAATTGATTGAACTGTAGTCAGATTCTATTCTGAAGGCAAAATACAATGAAGTTGGTGTGCCAGGCTTGTATTCTTTCCTACCTGCCACCCTCATATGTGCAGATCCGTAAGTTAGCATCAAGAGTACTGTCTATGTTCGTAAGCACTTACCTTTGTGAGCAATTGTTTTCATTAATGAAAGCTACCAAAACCCCACATTGCTCAAGACTTACTGTCGAGCACCTTTCATCCCTCATAAAAGTTGCAGCTGCACAAGATTTCAAGCCTGATATTGACAAACTGGTTACAAACAAGAGATGCCAAATGTCGGGACAAAAGAAATATATCTCACACTGTAAGACTCCTATATAAGCAATGAATATAATATAATAATATAAGGACCAAGCTAAGAGGCTAAGACTCTAATTGTACGCTGTTGTACGGAGAGCGTATGGAAATAAATTGCCTTTCTTTAAACTTTAAGTGTTACATTTTTTAAAGTTTTCATTATTGGAAAGAAAGCTTTGTATAATATTATAATAGTATTTGTTACAGTGCGGCTCACTGACACACATATGGCAGTCAAAGCGGCCCACCAATGGTAGTGAGTTTGACATGCCTGATCTAAGGCACTGAACAGTTTGGAATTAAACTTGCTTCCTAACTTGTCTCCTATTGAGTCCTTAAAGACTCAAACTTGCAGGCTTTTGTAAATAATGCAGTTAAATGAAATATGATATGGCACCGAGTTCAAACTTCTGTAGGAGTGGAATAATAGTCTCATATTCAGGAAAGTTAAGACTGGATGTGTGTGAAAAATGTTACTGTGTAACATGAAAGTTATTTTACATGGTTGAATATTTTATTTACTTGAGTTACATTTCTAAAAATGTTAGTGACAGTGTTATTAATCAGGTATTACAGTCTTTCATGACAAGTAAACATTAAGTGAATACTGTCAATCAGTGAATTGTGTGTCCATTAAAAAATAATTTCAACAATATTATATTGCGACCTTTAGAGCCTTGTATTCTGACAGTATACTGTATGTGCATCTTATAAACAACTGTATCTCAAATATAATCTTAAAACATTTCTACTACATGTAGACAGTAAACATTGCTGTAAAATATGTGAAAAACTTTCCCAAACTTCCTTCACTATCTATTATAGAAATAATAATTTCTAGCTTTGATAAAGGAGCATATCCCAATTATACCAATTTAATAAAGAATGCACCTGTAGTAAGTTTGAGAGAGTGAATTGGTAGCTTCCTTTAGATCTTTAGATAATGATTAGAAGTTTGTTCAAGATAAGAAACTCTTCTTAGAGATGTGTAAAGTATGGAATCATACTTCATACAAGTTTCTCTCAACATACACTATTCAAATGTATCCAGATCATGACCCTAGTTGCGAGAGTTGCCATCTAGGTGCTTGTTTCATTGGGTCATAAGTGTTATGAATTTCTTCTGTTTGGACCCTGTATTTTCTTACTTATTAAAGACAATAGCCTAAGTCCTCTAACAGCTCATTTTGGAGTAAGACCACATAGGACATTATTGCTTAATAAGAAATCTGACAGAGAGTGGCAGCTTTATGTATGCTGATTATCACATGCTAGTAAGAATTTCACTGTACTCTGTACATGTGACAATAATGGTCCTATAAACCCATTGTGATAGGTCATACTGCACTTCTGGGATACTCATCTTGCTAAACAAGATGCGATCTTCACCACCTACAATAATTCAATAGGAACATAATATCCTATTTTACCAAAAATTCAAAAACTAAATTCACTTTGAAGGATCGGTTCAAGTTTATTTTTGGAATCTGGTAGGCAGCTCATTAATGTTGTCCTCCATTCATTGAACATGTCAAACCATCGATAATGTTTTGTGTATTTTAGTAAATGATTACTTTATGTTAGGTGATTACTTCATAGGATATTTTTCCTTTCACTAGAAGCCATAGAAAAAGAAGTATCAAATCTTAATAAGATGCAGTATTGGGTGCCTTCATCTATAATGTATGCATTGTGAAAAATCATAGTTTAACTGAATCTGGAGAATGTTTCAGACCAGTTTGATATTTATTTTTATCATTAGTATGCTGCCTGTTGTAATGGTCTCTAATAAACTTCTTGGGACTCCTGTGCTTAATCATTGCTTACAAACTTATATTTTTATTTTAGCTGCATTAAAATATTTTTTTTTCTGTTTAATTGGTAAAGAATGTACAAGGGTTAATTTGGTGCTAGGATCAGCCTTTAGTTTTCTAAAAAGATGAACTGGTGAATCATATTTGTTCTCAGCTCACAACTGGCATTTTACTGTATATGTAGGCATAATCATGCAAAAATAAAATTTACCCTCTGGGATTACTAAAGTATACCAAAAAAACATGTCAACATTATTACACTGTGCTGTCTTCATTGAGGCATTCTAGTCTAATGTTCATGAAATATTTGTTCTATCTTTAAGCAACTTTATATGAGTGTCTACTTTCTGTGCTAACCAATGTTGAAAGGCTTCACTGGTCTTTTTACTATATATGCACTGCACATATATTGTTGGTAGCCTGTTAGAACTTATGTTGCCTGTGTATAGGGGATGCTGTTATTAAATGAAGAAAAGTTATTTAAGATTTTGTACTTAAAATGTTACTTTGTATGCGGCGCAGAGACTGACAATCCACAAAAAGTTGAATATTGAGAGAAATCATCTTATGATGTATTTGAAACAATGCTTTTTGCTACATCTACCATATTTAGTTTGATTTTGACAATCATAATGTGGTTTGGAATAACTTTTAATTTAAGAAATCTGTAAGAGCCATTAGTTGATTTCTCTTCTGATATTAGTAATCCTGTACTCATCTATCTACTACATAATAAAACACTAAAGTCCGTGTGTCTTGACCCTTAAAGCAATTTGATTGGTCATTTTGACTTTGGTATGATTTGTCTAATTGGCTTTGATGACGTGATCAAAAGCGTAAGTGCACATGTTGAACACATGAGGAGGAGTAAAGGCATAAGAAGCACAATATGAGTTTCCTTCAAAGGTGTAAAGTATAATAGCAGATAGGAGGTGAGCTAGGCACCTCAAAATGACAGCATCTGAAAAGCAGGCTATATGGTAAAGTGATAAAGAGAGGTCCTGGTACATGAGGATACCAAGGAAAGGTGCTAAATGTACAAATATGCAAGGGATATCAGATATTTCAAAATGTATTTTATTATCTCTCTTCAACAGGGCATATAGGTAGTATAACATGTGTAATACCCAGTTGTAAAGCAGTGTTCTCTTTAGTCTATATCTTTACCAGATGATCACTTCAGTCATCATCTTTAACAGATTCTTTTCATTCCCCATCCCACCAATCCCAGATAACACAACACTGCCTCCAATGTTTTGGTCACAATTCTTCTAATATAACACCTGTAGTGTTGCCTATTTACTGAAAAATCTAAGACGATTTGATCTTGGTGTGTGGATATTTTTCACATAGTCAGTGTGCTACATACATCATTAAACAATTTCTGACCTTGTGTGAGTGACTAAGTAGTTTATGCTATAGACTAAGTTTGCAACCACACAGTACTATCACATTATGTCCACATAAAGAAGTAGTGACTGTATACACAGTTATTAGTCACATGAGAATAAGAGATTATTACAAAATAGTGAGGATTCATTTAAATAAGATTGATTTTGTATTTTTATACTCTAATAAATCAAAATTATGTATTTATTTAAGTTTTGTTTTCTTATGGCATGAAGTCTCTAAACCATTCCCTCATTTCCTCAAGACCTTCTAGTTTACTGTTTTTTTCCAGTAATTTCTATAAACTAATACATTAAGCAAATGATAAAATGTCACTGAGGTACATACTCTGGCAGCTTAATTTCAGGAAAAATTAAAAAAATAATTATTCAAATATTGTTGGTTGTATATCTTAAGTATGTGTTAGTGGAATACATTGGTCCCATTTAGATCTCATTTTATCCCCACACACCAAAAAATACTAATACAACATTTTGTAGTAGATCCCTATTGAGAGAATTAGATTTTTTCTAATTTTAAGTTGTGAAATACATTTTGTTTCGCCTTCTTGACACTTTTTGTTGTTGATCAGTTAGTTCTTATTTATGCAGTGTCTCTAATTGTACCATCATAAGGCATTTAACAGAGTAATTCAATTTACATATGTAGCATTAATGTGTCACAGTGCAATCTTTTTTTTTTAAAGAGATATATCCTTTAATCTGAACCTGCTTATTGCATTGCAGGGCTACAGGGAAACAAAGTCTGTCTAGGCCAGGGGATGGCAAAACGCAGAGCTGCTGTTTGGCTGTCTGCTTCTGCCTTTGAAGTAGACTTAGTCTATGCTTCTTGCATTGGTGTGGTTAGAACACTGCTGAGCCTACATAGCACTTCAAAAAATACAAAACATTACTTTATTGATTCTTGGTGTCTAGTGAAGTTCATATTGAATAATATTGCTCCAATTATTACCATTTTTCATCTTTAAGAGTGTGAAAATATTTTGTAAAGTAGCCTTTCTGTAAAACTGTATCGAAACAGATCTGAACAAATCATCTCATGAGTCAGCTAAAACAGTTTTCAAAAAAAGAAAGAAAGAAAAGACAGAGTATTTAGAGATGAGTGGACATAGGCATGTGCATTCACATTTACTTCATCAGGTTTTCCCCATGTGTTTATCATTCCAGGAGAACGTTCAAAAAATAAAATAATCAATAAACTTCACAACAAAACATTCATTGTCCATTGAAAATATAAGGCTAGAGATTCTAGGAAAGCAGAAATCACTGACTTTAAACTAAAAGCTGAGTAGAGTAATGTAATGTTATCAAACAGCTAAAACTTGCTGCTGCTAGTTTTGTGGCTTCTCACAAGATTATAAAACATGGAATGCCTTTCACTGATGCTGAATACATTAAGAAGTGTTTTAACAAAACAGTGAAACATCTCTAAACTATTTAAAAAATAAAAATGATATAATTAAGAAAACTAAAGACATGCCAATTTCCACATAGTCAGAATGAGGACTGTGGACATGGCACACAATAACAGAACCTTGTGAAATTGGAAAGACAGCATGCTACTTTAGCACAGAATCACAATTGGAAAGAAATGCAGAAACTTACAAACTAGGACCAATCTGTCTTCGGTACTAGGTCTTTTTACCTGGTATTTACAGTAACTTGAAGAGGTATGCTTTTGGAATCCTGTCCATTTTTGCGTCAATGTATTTCTGTGATTTTTTTGAGCGTGGACTATATGAAAAGTAAACTCTAAAGCCGTCAAATAGCGTTTTCAGTCTTGGTTGAGAATCAGACTGTCTTTGAAAAGTCCAGACATCGAGAAGCTTTCCAAAGATGTACAACACATAGAACAGGGAAGTTGCAGATTTTACATTTGCCGTTATGATCAAGCAGCCATATTAAATTTTAGACAACCACGATATTTCAGCATACAATATATCGGTTCAACATTTACATTATAGTTTTTTTTTTTCCAGATAAATGCACATGTGCATCAGTGAGAAAATTACATACTTGCTTCCTAAAGCAGATTAAATATATACACTTTTGTTATAAAGCTGATAGAAGACAAGAAATAACTTCCATTTTGTCTATTTTTTGCAGGGTCCTTAAAAAAAGAAAAATGCTCCTAAAATATTTATAGTAGATTACTGCTGTAGAAAATTGACCAAAAATATAAAATAATTTAGTTTTAAAGTTAACCAAAGATGTCAAAGTCATTCTAAAGTTGATGAAACACTGAAAATAATGTGCTTGTTTACACTTTGTTGTTGGTATCATATAAAAAAAAATCCTTCTAAGCTGTTTCAAATAAATACTTGGTTCCAGTAAACTTTACAGCTCCAGTGGTTTTTTGTTATAAAATTTTAAAAGTGACTCTTCTTCTCATTTGGGCTGCTGAACCTTGGTTTGGACAGAAACCAGTCCTAAATAGAATAGCACTCTATTTCATAGTATACTTACTCAAACATCCACTCAAACATCCACCTTAGGGCAATTGTTTTATTTACCTGTTAATACTAGAATCCCTGAAACCTACGAAAAATCTTGTAATCCTGGGACATCTGTGTCAATTCAGCACAAGCAGCCTGCTATCCCATCCCCCCACCGCCGCAGCTCAACTTGGGCAAAAGGTCCTCCCAGCTCAAGGGTCTTTATCCTGGGTGTGAGGTGTGTGGAGTTGTATAGGGTAAATAATATATCGTTATTTGGAACACTCGCATTTCATGTGTGTTCCGTGTCTACAACGATCTATGTAACTGTAGGATGACAGGAAATGCAAGAAGTGTTGAATAAAGCAAACATTTTTCATGTTCTAGTACTAATGACAACATTTTGACATGTAGTATATAATGTGTGAAGACTGAAGTCCAAATATCAAATAAACACTTTCACAAAGGTACACATATAACAAAACAAGTGCGCTTTTATTCAAGAATATAACCGAAGAAAAAGAAATCGGAACTCTTTCTAGACCTCCATGATGAAATTGTGGTGAGGCATAGATCAAGGCACCATTAAACATTTCTAAAGCTTTGAAATCCCTCAGAGTGCAGTGGCCTCAATAATTGTGAAATAGAAGAAGTATGAAACCTCCAGGTCTCTTCCTAGAGTTGCTGCCTGGCCAAACGGAGTAACCAGGCAAGAACAGCCTTGATCAGGGATGTGAACAAGAGCCATGTGGTAACACTAACATAAACACATTTAATTTGAATCTTTACAGTGGAGTTTTCAAAGTGTACTAAGTATTTAAAAAGAAAGAATACTTTGCTAATGTCCTTGCTCTAGCCTTTCAGTTTCATTTTATTGAGAATTGATTTTTCTTGTTTTCCTGCCATTTGCTTTTCTGATGTGGTGCTTGCCCTGTTTACTTTTGTGTTTATTTTCTAAAAAACAACACAGCATTGAGTGCTTTTCAGCATTTTTTTGTGTAGTTGTTTCCACTTTTTACGGTTCCAAGATGAATTACTTACTGTAGATGAATTACTGTATTTTCATTTAGATTTGCCCACTTCAGTACAGTTGAGGAAGCCTGATTACATAGACAAAAAAGAACACATAGTTATTTGTTTTCACTCACCATATTTATTTCTTATTATAAGAACTCTATAACAGATCAAAGGAGCACTATGTAAGCAATATTTTTATAATTAGTAAACAAGACAATGTGTATATAAGCAACTTGCCAAGAAATTAAAATGTATTTAGTGTTGTGGTATTTTCTAGAGAAAATAAGAGTGCAATGGCACTCTGCTTGCAAGCAGTAAGGCACTATCTATTCCCTCTACAGGAAACAAAAGCTGTATTATTCCTTTCTCTTTAACTCTCTTTGTCCACTCATGTGGAGTTTGTCCCACCGGGGTTGTTAGACTGCTGTAATCCAAACCCAGGCATCTTTTTAGACTCTGTTAAAAGGTAAAGTCGGGCCTTGCAACCAGGGTGTTTTTATCAGGACAGAGTCCTAGTTGCTAAGGAGGAAATCAGGAAGATACACTTATTAGTCTAGTGTGAGGGCTCATCTCCTCCTGTGTTACTCTGTTTCATTTCCCTATAAAAATGAGCTATGATCATACACATTACATTATTTATTCAGATATTATGAACTAGATTTACATCAAATTTCTTAGCCTGCTTATTTTATTATAGATTTGAATTGATTCAGAACCTATTTCGCCACAACATGTGCAAATCGTACTAACCCTGGGTGTGATGCCAGTATGTCAAAGGCAATACAGTCACATATTTATGCAGAGCTTCAGCTACTTTATTTGTTTAAATGAAAACTATTTCTAAGTGGAGTGGCTTACAGTTTTTACATGTGATGTCAAGTATGTACAGGAATGCATTTTCCTGAATGGATGCAGTAATGAAATCATTGAAACTCTACCATTTCTCTTGATGGGTAAAATCATTTTAGACTGACCTTTTAACACAAAATCAGTAACATATATGCCACTGTGAATTATCATTACAATTTAAGTATTTCCTTAGAGTCCATTTCTAACTATGATCCAGTGGTGTGATTCATAAATTTTTTACATTAACAGAAAAATACTGCTCCAATCACTAGAGATGGAGAACAAATTGACACAGGGTTCACATTTTTGTCATGATATAGCATTAATATCCTAAACCTCTGCATTTTCTTTTTAGTAATGTATACATATAGATATCAGCATTTCTAATATTTGTGATGCACCATCTGTGGGAATGTAAATGCAAAACATTTTATTGGTGCATACATGACAATGCATTCCAACAGGTGGTACACCAAAAGTAGCAGCATTGCTGTAGAGATTCCTATACCAAACATTCTGCCAGCATTTAACTAAGTGTTTGGTTTCATGTTAGCTTTCACAATCTTACAGCGAAGAAAAGGCTAAATATGATTTATTCAATATGCAAACACTGTTGTGTTTAAACTAAGTTGTCTGCCACTCTATTGACTAGTGCCATTCATCTGTTGATTTTCCAGTTGATCTGTCCAGTTTATCTTCTTCTGACATTTTGTTTGTTCCCATAATGACTGACTACAGTGTGCTACAAAAAATAGATAGTGAATTAACATGAAACCTTTATCAGTACTTAAGAAATAAAAATTTCTTTATGTATGAAATTTGAATGATTTATTGAGATGAAAGTAGTATATGAAAATTGTAATCATTCTGATTTCAATTATTCATTGACAGTCCTAAAAACAAGGAGTTATTTCACAATAAATTGCAATATATTAGCATTGAGTTGAAATCCTATTTTAAAAATTCAGTATTATATTTTGACCTGAATTACATACTACCCACTATATTTTCCTTCAACAGATTGACATAGAAATCAATGGTGAACCTGTAGAACTTCATATGAAGCTAGGAGACAATGGAGAAGCATTTTTTGTTCAAGAAACAGAAGAAATAAATGTGAGTTTCCTCATTTTAGGTGCTTTTCTTATATTAATAAAGTATTTATTTTTTAAAGCTTTTTTGCCAAGTATGTTTGAATATTTTACTTGTTTGCTTCTAAAGTAAAATGTTTAAGAAGTGTTAAATATAATCCAAATCCTGACTTTCCTAACTTGACCACATTCAGCATAAATATATTATACACAAGTTAACATTGATTTATATCTGGCAAGAACTGGTGTGACTTTATTGGTTTAAATGTGCTAATGTAAAAAAGAATGCTAATCCCATGGTTATCTGCATAATTGTTTACACCTCTCATAAATAAGTGTGTTTATATATGTAAGCTTTTTCAACAAATGTTTAAATTGTATTTTAATTGACTGTTTTTAGAAATGGCCTTTTAGTTATTTTCCTTGTAACAACTAATTTTTGAACTCTGTAACTATTTATGGCACTTTTCTAAGTAACAATTACAATTATTTACATCCTGCTTCAGTCTGAGATAACATATTTTCAAACCTGCCTACTTCAATTCTGGGCTGTGGAGGGTCAGATCATATTCCAGCAGCATTGAGCACAAGGCCTGAATCTGGCATCAGTCCATCACAGAGCCAAGTAATGCACACATCTCCACTCACATTCATGAAGAACCAATATTGAATTAGCAGTATAGAATAGTAGCAGTATAGAAAGGATGAACATGGGCTCAAAAGTTGAGGGACCAACCCAGTACTTCCTCTTTAAATAATAGTGAAAAATGATGCAAACAAAAATACTCAGTCACTGATGTTAAAACAATGTACATCCCTTTTAATGAAGCATGTCTCTGTATCACTGTCTCTCTGGCTTGCTTCAAAGCCTGTTCAAATCAAAGCACACAAATTTCTGTCTGACGGTTCTTTATATATCCCTTGGGGCATTAGGAGAATGATCAGGCCTCACGTGACTGTGGTCCTTTGCAGCTGAGGAAGGAAAGACAAGGTTGTTACTGTCTGCACCCCCTCTTCTCCCATAGTGTTATCGCTTACCTTATCAGAACCATGAGGGTGCCCTCTTTGCACACATGTGTGACAGCAGTTCACCTAACACTCATACTTTTGGGATGTGGGAGGAAATTCAGAGTACCCAAATAAAAACCCATGCAGAGAAGGGTAGTATGTCACAGCAAATGAGAACTGAATTCCATCCATGGATGCTGGATCTGTAAGACAACAACACTTACCACTTTACCACCATACAGCTCCTACACTACCATGACAATGGCAGGTAAAGTGACTTGCTCAGTATTACATAAGCAAATTTCAAAAAAGAAAATCTACCCACACCTCTAGTGTGTAACAGATGGATAATAAGCAAAGCCACATGGTGTGTTTTAACTTCCACATATGGCCAGACTTTGTTTGCAGTTTATTACACGGCTTTGTTTCCAAAGAATCAAGTACTTCTTTTATGGCTGAATGAATTATGGATTCCAAAGATCCATTTTCATCAAGTACCATGTCTTCTAGGGTTTCTGCCTTATGTCCATTCATTATTCCTCTGCTCTGTACTGGCATAAACAGGTTGAGAAAATGGGTAGGTGGAAAAAGAATATTAGTACTTGTAGTCTGTCTGCAGATTTACAGGAAAACAAGAATGGCTCAGGCTGAGCCTTTCAGAATTCTGCTTCGAATTGTCAATTAATTACTTTTAACTAATTGTTTATTTCAAAGTATTTTGCCTGGTAAAGTTAGAGTTAGCACTTTTCTTGTACAGAACATTATAAACTCCCTGCCTAGTTACTTTTGTATTCTTTTCTGCACAGTAGCTTGATATGACTATATGTTTGTGTTATTTAACTGATGCCTATTGAATTGAAGTGAATGACTGACCAATTTACAGCATTAAAGGCAAATCAAATTAAATAAATGATGCCAATCTCCTATTTTAGTAAAAGGCCACTGTCAAATTGTACTTTGTATTGTACTTTGTATTTGTATTTTCCTCCTAAGCAGTAACATGTAACTAAGCTAGTTTTACACACTCCCACAAAACCTACATCTGAAAATAAATGTAAGGAATACATTTTGAGCAAAGCTTCTTTTTATTTTTCGCTGCTGCCTCCAATAAAGTTACGACTATGTGTTTATTCTGTCTTTTAGAATTCATTGAAGAGTAATTAATTGTTTTATGTCAGTTTCTTCGAATTACTGTGTTACATATCTTTCCTTATAGACATGGCTGAAAATATTTGTGGGAACAGTTCAGTTCTTGATTATTCTACAAAGACATTCTAAAATGTCCTGGTCAAAATTATTGGAATCTCTTAGAAGCTTTAAGAAGTCATTGTCTCATAGTGATCCTTCAAGCAGACTAATGCCTTGTAATAACTTACATGTGTCTTCAGTTTTGCAGTCACTCATTAAGTCAGTTTAAATGGAGCAAAGAACTCACTCAGCAGTTTTGTACCACTAAACAGGAAAATAGTAGGATAAACAGAGAGTTGTCTGAGGAGGTAATGAAGAAGGGATGGCCAATGGCAAAGCTACAAGACCACCATCTCCAAAGAACTTGATGCTCTTGTGACCACCTTCGCAAATATTATGAAGAAGTTTAAGGGCCATTGGACTATACAGGGTGGTCCAGATCTAATTATGCAGATCCGGATCGTCTGGATGACTTTGATTTATGCGGGGACGATTCCTGTTTGGCGCGAATGTGATTCTTCATGTTTTCAGTTCGCACACTTCTCGATTGTCCGGGATTTTTCGTGTGATTTCCTATGTAATAAACTTAATAAGTTATAGTGTAATAAAAATTGCATAATTAGATCTGAACCACCCTATAGTTAACATCCCTCATGTACAAAAACTGACCCAAGATCGAAGAGAATGATTGTAGAGAAAGAACCAAGGAAAAATTAAGATTGTTAAAATGTTGGAAAAAGTACAAAGAAAAACTATAAAACAGCCTTCAAATTCAAGGTGCAGCAGTTTCAGGTCAAATCAATTATTGCTGTCTGGATGAAAATAACTTCCATGGAAGAAGACCTCCTAGAAACGCAACACTTCTAGGAGAGAAACACAAACAAGTTTGGGTGTTCATCACAATTCATGTTGACAACCTGCAATCTGTCTGAGAGAGTGTCCTTTGGACAGATGAAGCAAATCAATAAGTTTTATTTACCAATAGTTTTTTGATAAATCACATCAGCTCTGTGTTCACAATAAAAACTGAGCTTTCAAAGAAAAAAATACTATCTCTACAATGAAACTTGGAGGAGGATCAGTGATATTTTGATGTTGCTTTGTTGTGTGTTTGAATCTGTGCAGGGCACAATAAAATCAGAAGATTATTGGGGTATTTTGGGATTAAACATACACCAATTATCATCAAGCTATATCATTTTTTCAAGTTATCAGTCCTCCTGTTGGACAACAACATAACACATACCTCAGAAAGCACCCAAGAGTGGAGGAGAAAAAGGCATTGGACAATTCTGAAGCTGCCTGATATGAGCACTGATTTAAAAACAATCTTTAGGTGGAAAGACCTAAAAGTCACAGTTGGGAAAAAGAACCCATTAAACCTAATAGAACTGAAGATGAGTGGGCCAAGCAACCAGTTGAGAAGTTAGAAATATCACTCATAGCTACAGAAAGCATTCCATGGCAGTTATTGTCTCCAAAGGCTATCCTACAAAATATAAGGTTAAGGGTACCTATCATTTTTGCCCTTCCCATTTTTTTTCTTTAATGGTTTAAAATAATACAGTAGTTTCAAATATGATATAATAAATTATGGATACCAGGTACTTTTGTTAGTTTCAGCTTAGAGAAACTTATGAATTTTTTCTCTTTTGAAGTGAAGGGTGCCGGTATTTTTGATCATATCGGTATTATAATGTGTGTATATACTGTACATATTGATATATATCAGCATTCAGGTTAAAGGATCTTTCTTGGGAAGTAGAGTATGAAAACAGATATTTTTTCTTTAGCTGTTTAAAAGAACATTGCCATCTTTATATTATTCCTTGTTTTAATAAAAAATGATCTGCAGTAAGATACAGGTGCCGGTCATAAAATTAGAATATCATGACAAAGTTGATTTAGTTCAGTAATTCCATTCAAAAAGTGAAACTTGTATATTTGATTCATTCATTACACACAGACTGATGTATTTCAAATGTTTATTTCTTTTCATTTTGATGATTATAACTGACAACTAATGAAAGTCCCAAATTCAGTATCTCGGAAAATTAGAATATCAATTAAGACCAATGCAAAAAAAGGATTTTTAGAAATGTTGGCCAACTGAAAGGTATGAAAATGAAAAGTATGAGCATGTACAGCACTCGATATTTAGCTGGGGCTCCTTTGGCCTGGATTACTGCAGCAATGCGTGTGGCATGGAGTCGATCAGTCTGTGGCACTGCTCAGGTGTTATGAGAGCCCAAGTTGCTCTGATAGCGGTCTTCAGCTCTTCTGAATTGTTGGGTCTGGCGTATTGCATCTTCCTCTTCGCAATTAAGGTCAGGCGAGTTTGATGGCCAATCAAGAACAGGGATACCATGGTCCTTAAACCAGGTACTAGTAGTTTTGGCACTTTGTGCAGGTGCCAAGTCCTGTTGGAAAATGAAATCTGCATCTCCATAAAGTTCGTCAGCAGCAGGAAGCATGAAGTGCTCTAAAACTCCCTGGTAGACGGCTGCATTGACCTTGGACCTCAGAAAACACAATGGACCAACACCAGCAGATGACATGGCACCCCAAACCATCACTGACTCTGGAAACTTTACACTGGACCTCAAGCAACATGGATTCTGTGCCTCTCCTCTCTTCCTCCAGACTCTGGGACCTTGATTTCCAAAGGAAATGCAAAATTTACTTTCATCAGAGAACATAACTTTGGACCACACAGCAGCAGTTTTGTCTTTAGTCCAGGCGAGACGCTTCTGACGCTGTCTCTTGTTTAAGAGTGGCTTGACACAAGGAATGTGACAGCTGAAACCCATGTCTTGCATACATCTGTGCGTGGTGGTTCTTGAAGCACTGACTCCAGCTGCAGTCCACTAATTGTGAATCTCCCCCACAGTTTTGAATGGGTTTTGTTTCACAGTCCTCTCCTGGGTGCAGTTATCCCTATTGCTTGTACACTTTTTTTCTACCACATCTTGTCCTTCCCTTCGCCTCTCTGTTAATGTGCTTGGACACAGAGCTCCGTGAACAGCCAGCCTCTTTAGTAATGACCTTTTGTGTCTTGCCTTCCTTGTGCAAGGTGTCAATGGTTGTCTTTTGGACAACTGTCAAGTCAGCAGTCTTCCCCATGATTGTGTAGCCTACAGAACTAGACTGAGAGACCATTAACCTTCCTCTTATGTTAGCTTTCTGTTACTATCTCTTATGTTAACGGGTCGGTTTTGACCCGTGTCTTTAATCAGCCATATTACCCTCAAAACAATTATTTATCATCCAACTTTTTTTCCTTACGTCTTGGTTACTTTGTTACGCTTCCTTGTCCATTAAAAAAATGTTTTTAATATTTTTGCTGTGACTTCATGAGCTTTTACTTTAACAGCATACCTCTTTTTCAATTTTAAAAAATGATTAAATGAACCTCAAGAGAATTATTTAAATAAATAAAAGGTTGTTATGTTACCTGACTATCACTGAGGGGTATTAGAACACATCTCTTAAATAAATTTGTTATATATATTTTTTATTATAATATTAATTACTATAGTAACATCTATGGTGTTACGGGTCAAATTTGACCCATATATATTTATTTCAAAGAAAAAGGCAAAAAGGTTTTTTCAAAAATAACTTTAATATAAATAGAAAGCTAAACAAGTAAATCTCAAAATGTGGATTTGCAAGGTCAAACAAACAACGAACAATCAAGCAAATCAAACCAATAGAAATGAGGCACTAGTTCCAAAAAACGTCTTTGTGTACAAGAACATGCATGTGCATTTAGATGCATGTGTGGCAGAAAGTGACACTTTTAGTGTGTTCTTTGCAAATATATTTTTTGCAGTAGAAGCAGAGTACGTCTGTCTTTCTTTCTTTATTACTAGGGCAGACCGGACAGCTCTTTCTTTTAGAATCAGGTGGCCTCAGTGGGGTTGTGGCTGTGGCTGTGTAGGTTGATGTTGAGGCAGTGCTGGCCGAAGAGGATTCTGGCACTGATGCTCTTTGTGTTGCTGATGGTGTGGAAGGAGTGCTACGTGAGCTCTGCAGCTGTCTGACCAAGGCTGCAGCGGCTGGATCCCGGGGCACCCGTTCCCTTCGCTCAATGTGAGCCTTGATAAGGGAACTTCCTAACTCCTCAAGAAACATTCTCTGCTTGTTTTTTCTGGTTGAGTTCCACCCTAGGTGAATGTGGGTCCACAACACAAATGCATTGTATGCAGACACATCTAGAATGTTATAAAACACAACCATTGGCCATCTGCTGGCCATTCTCTGGCAAGTGTAGGTGGCAGTCAGCTTGTCCAGGTTGTCCACTCCACCCTTGTTTTTATTATTGTCCAAGATAATTATGGGCTTTTTGTCACTTGCTGATGACACGTCTTTGTGAAAAGTGGACATAAGTATCACACTCCGGTGTTTTTTTGGACAATATGAAATCACCGTGGTGGTGTCTGTAAAAGCAAATTTTGAAGAAAGTGGAGCCCTGTCCTTCACCTGCAAAATTTCGGCAGGCAGCTCAGGTTTATTTTTTTTACTGTGCCCACCATGGTAAGTTTCCACCTGAGAAGTTCTTGTCCAAGGTCATAGCTGGTAAAGAAATTGTCACATGTGATATTGTGACCCTGCAGTCCAGTAGTCATATCGAGAACTACACGTTTTCCTTGATTTTTCTCAGGAATGCCACTTGCATGTTTGCCTGTGTAAATCTGCAGATTCCATGCATAGCTGGTTTTTGCATCACAGTCTGCCCAAATTTTTATGCCGTATTTCCCTGGCTTACTAGGCATGTACTGCCGGAAAGGGCATTTTCCACGGAAAGGGACAAAACGTTCATCTACTGTTACCTCTGGCCCTGGGTTAAACATCAGTGGAAGGAGCTGCACCCACCTTTCCCAGACATCCCTGATGGGAGCAAGCTCGTCAGATTTTTCTCTAGTTTGTTTTGTTTGTTCAGGTAAGGAGACACACAGGCAAAGAGAGAAGCCCCTCAAAGTGTGTTTATGATTTTTGTTTTGACCCTAACTATTGTTTTATAACCTTAAATTATAACTGGGTCAAAACTGATCCTACCAACACAAAGGTAATGATTTTCACCAGAGCATTTTATAATTTAGTACATTTTTTTTTTTGTTTTATTTTAATTAAATACAGATTCCTGACAAAGTCAAAAAGCCTTGATACAATAAACAAAATTAGGTAGTAGTTTTTATGCATTTAGCTGATTAGAGTGTGGCACCAGGTGTCTTCAATATTGAACCTTTTTACAATATTCTAATTTTCCGAGATACTGAATTTGGGACTTTCATTAGTTGTCAGTTATAATCATCAAAATTAAAAGAAATAAACATTTAAAATACATCAGTCTATGTGTAATGAATGAATCTAATATACAAGTTTCACTTTTTGAATGGAATTACTGAAATAAATCAACTTTGTCATGATATTCTAATTTTATGACCGGCACCTGTATATCATTGATATAATTTGCATTAGAATTGTTTCAGATACTACAAGAAACCTGTTTTTTGAGGTGTTCTATTTTATATTTAAATACATGACTTTCAAATACCATTTGTTTGCAAGTTTATACTTTGTAATTTTTTATTTTAATTTGTTGTATTCTTCAAAAGGAAATGGTCCCAGCTCATCTTGCAACTTCACCAATCCCCACAGAAAACCAAATGTTCTGGAATGTTGAAGAAGATGACGAGTCAAGTTTGAAGCCTGAGTTCTCTTTAAATTCAAATGATCAAGAGTCTATGGTGCTAAATGTAGGATCTGTGAAGAAGAAAAAGAGAAGGAAAAAGAAGCATAAATTAGAGAGCAGAAAAGAAGGGATGTCTTCAACTCCAGGGAATGAGGATATCTTTGAAATAGAAATGAGTTCTGATGAGGAACAAATTATGCATTCTTCAAGGTAATTTAAAAAAAATTCTAAATAAATAAATTGCATATATTCGGTACATAACACAATATGAATTTTTAGTATTTCTGTGAAACCTCGGTTAATGGTGCATTGTTTGAAGCTGTGTAGTTGCAGGATAAGTAAGTTTAGTTTCAGTTCATTTTATTTTTCTCAATTAAATTAAATGCAATTAGAATATGTAATGATCAAGCATATCTTTAATACTGACCATTTGCAGAATGGAAAGACACCAGTGCTCTTGTTTGTTAGTCAGGAATATGAACCCTTTAAAAAGTGTATAAATAATAATCAAATCAAAAATAAATAATTTTTTAGCTGTGTAAAATATCTTGGTCACTGATGTTGTAATAGGTATTTTGCTAAGTTTCTTTTGAGTAAAGCAGAAAAAGGTGTACAAATAAATGGACTAATATAAGAGGCAGTAAGGAAGAAGAAGATATTCTTTCTTGCAGTTTATCATGTTGACCAACGGGGCTAGTGATCTTTTAATGTATATGGCAGCCTACTTGTGCCTTGATGAAAAATATCAACTTGCACACCTTCCATCTATACCAGAAATCACAAATATAGGATAATGAGCAAATTAATGGATTTTGAAAAGCACTATGCAGTGTAGAGCCTACATGAGTGCTTTAGTCTTCATGTGGCTTCTTAGTTAAAAAAAGAGGTGAATAACTTCCAATTCATGTAAGATTGTGAAAACTGTAGTGAGTAGTAAGAGGGTTATTTGTGTAAAAATAATATTTTAATGACAGCCAGCATCCAATGAGTAAGATCCTACTAAGCAAATGTGTTAGAAATTGTTTGCTGGCCATTATAGTAGTAGACAAAAACAAAGCATATATTCTACAATTTACCTAAACTTGAAAGATGCTTAAAAATACAGTTATTCATCAAAATTAACCCAGAAATTCAGAACCATTTAATTTAGATACCTCTGTTGAAGCTAAATTTGAAGCTGGTAATGGGCAAGCAACAAAAGGTTATTGATAAGAGAAGAATGCATCACCAAGGTTAAGTTTGTCAGCCGTGCCTTTTTTTGGATTGGTTAAGATGTTTTGTTCATATTCTATTGAGATTGCCTATAATCAGAGACCTTACTATAAAAACTAAATAATTGCCATAATTGAGAAGGATTAACTAACATGAAAGTGAGAATGTCCATAGTCTATTTGAAACCATTAAAGTAACCTTTTTAAAATTAGTATTTAAAATTACGTTACTTAAAAAGGATGCCTGCTGACAGCTAGAAAATGTGTTGTGCATACTATAAAGGAACAGGTATATCATGGGGGAATAAAATATGAATGAATTAAATATCCATCCATTATCCAACACGCTATATCCTAACTACAGGGTCACGGGGGTCTGCTGGAGCCAATCCCAGCCAACACAGGGCAGAAAACAAGGGCAGAAAACAAGTAACTAATCCTAGGCAGGCACGGGGTCTGCGGAGCCAGCCCACAGAGCAAGGCATGAATTAAACAGATGTAACAGATGTAACTAATAATAAAGAAATTAATATGTGGTTAATCCCAATTATTTAATTCAAATATTATTTACAACTACTGAAGTAAATTAAAAGGATCAATCAATTTGTAGAGGATTCCTTTGAGGAATAAATATTTAAAAGTCATATAGAGGTAAGGTACGGGGCACTCTCCTGGTTGACCAATTTAAAAAAATAAATAATTGCAACATATTGTTTAAGTGCCACAACAAATCCCTGATACTCAGTAAGAACAATAATGACTCAATTAAAGGCAACAGTAAATGCAGAAGTATTGTAAGTAAATATCCTGGGATATTTACATCTCCAGAATTTATTCTAACCCCAGTCTACATACATTATTGGTTTGTTGTGTAAAGAATCTTAAAGATGACAAAACAATGAATAGTAATTATCTGTATGATTGACAGAATAGACAAATATGGTCAGCCTTCCAAATGAAAAAGTTTGATTTTATTAGTGCATTTCTCTTAGGCCTTAGTCTGACATAACTGATCCACTTGTTTGATGCTGCCACTGGAAACTAATCCTATAATTCTGGGGCAATTGATTCTCTTCGATTTATCTCCAAAAACTGCTTTTCCAGCTGTAATCTCCCTGAGTCTATACGCTAAATAAAGGCTGCTTTAGACCCCATCCTATGGTCTTCACTCAAAGTGCTGGATTTACTTTCAGGGTTAGGATAGCCCTATATTTTCAAAAAGCCCTCCATGCTAAAGGTTCCTCTGGTGACCCCTGGGGGTCCTGAATTGTCAGTTTCCCTAGGAGGGCAACATTTCCAGGGCAGCCCTTTCACTGCCTTCCCACTTGTTTTGATAAACTTCCAGTCTGCAACCATGTGTTGCCCTCTGTCAACCTTGAGGTCTGTTAAATGGATGGTCAATAATTGTGCAGTATTATACAATCATTAAGTAATGAAAACATTTTACTACTCATGGTGATTACAAAGCATGACATTTCACATATTTAAAATCCTCATCTTGTAAGTGCAATTGTCTGCAGCTTTTTCATAATCAAACTTAGTTGGACCTGGTCCCTCCAGGAAAGTCAGCATCACATTAAAATTAGACACATTACACTGGTCTACAAAAAATATGTTTTGTTTGCTACTGGGAACTTCAGAGCAGCTTTTTAAAGTTTTTTACACTGATTCCATATATGAAATCGGAATAAAGCTAGCATGTCAAGTACACATCATTGACGTTTTGACACTTTTGAAAATCAACATATCAACAGGATATTTGGAGTTTGGAATATGTCCCACCAAAATGGTTTTGATGTGTTTATTCTGAAAACAAACCAGAAGATTATACTAGAAACACATTAAAGTATATTTATGTCAGTTTACCTCAATATAAAAGTGAGGTCAGCGTGCTCCAAAATGTTTGAGGCACTTGCTTTTGTGCTTGTACTGCATATACGTCTCTCTTTGCAAGAACCAACAGTAGTCAATCATCATCATGCTCGGAGTGTATTTTTCCCGATATCAGTTTTCTGTCACCTTTATATCTTGATTAAATCTTTCCCCATGCTCATCGCTGACATCGTCCAGATTTGGTGGAAAAGTGTCGAGATGAGAATGTAAAAAATGCATCTTCAGTGACATTCTTTCAAAAGCTTATATGCTTTCAGCAGGTTCTCCACAAGCTCAACATAATTCTCTGCTCTGTTACTGCCAAGAAAATTCTGAACAACCCACACGAATGCTTCCCATGCTACTGATTCAGTTGGCTTCAGTTTCCTTTTGAACTCATCATCAAGCATCAGTTCACGGATATTAGGAACAACAAAAACACCTTCCTTAATTTTATCTTCACTTTTCTCAAGATCAAACTTATTTCTTAAATGCATTGCTGTTTCTGTCCATCGCCTTGACAGAAAGTTATGTTGAATCTAATGAACGAAATGTCATGAAATGCAATGTTATGTTTAACAGTAAAACCACTACCTACTGCAGTGTCATGTCTGAGTTGTGTCATTATGCTTTAGAGTCACATAAGACTTGGTAATCAGTAACAAATATTTTTTCTGCAAATGAAAAATTAATAATTAAAAAAATATAGTAATGTGTGCCAAAATCATTTATCTCAATGGCATCCCTAGTGAAATTACCAGTATTTATCAAAATGGTTATCTGACTTGACAGTCCATTCACCCTAATTGTCCAAGACCTGGAACTTCATAAGTAAAAAATTGGACGTGCTGGATGAAAACGGTTTTCAGATTTGGAGTCAGCAAGTGAAAGCTGTTAAAGTAAAGGTGAAAGACTCCCAATAGCAGAATGCTTGTTGATCAGTGTTATTACAATCTTCTGGTTCATGTTATACTTCAAACTAGAATTTATTCTTCTTAGTGTAAAATGTCTCCTTTCACATTCAGCTGTGCTCGCAGATACTTCGATCAGTATGATTGTATGGTTAGTTCAGCATTGTCTAGTCAGGAAAAAAATCTCTTTGAATGCTGATGTTGTTATTTTAATCAGTATTTATGTTGTATTTTGGATCTAGATTTTTGTATGACTGTCCTTAATGATCAATTTTAATGCAACAACTGTTACTTGTTTAGTATACTGTAGTAATAGTTTGAAATCATAAGACTGTCATTTTAATATAATAATATAAAATAATTTCAGCTGCCAAATGTTGGTCATGAGTTTCTGCATTGACCAGTCTTGAAACGCAGGGAAAGCTTTTCATATCCAGATTTGCTTGACCACTATTAATCTGTAACCTATTTCTTGTTACATTAACAACCTAAACTTTATGTAGACCTCTGGCAGTTTGCTACTTACCTTTTCATCATTTTAGGTCATTCATTGCCTATCAACTAATTAAATCTGAAGAAAAACTGGAAAAACTAAGGTGTTCCAAAACTTTTGACTGGTAGTGTAGATAAAAATGAACACCTGCATCCTTTACAGTGTCTAATGTGCATGATGCAGTGCTTGGTTTTTCAGATTTTTAAAATAATCAATAAAAGATAACTTTGTCAAAGTAAACATTAAACTGACCAGTTTTGCATACAGTATATACATACATATGTTATCCAACCCACTTAATTCAATTCAGAGTCATGATGGGGTAGAGTCTAACCAAGCAGCACCTGGTATAAGACATTAAATAGCTGTGGACAGGCTACTAGTCGATCAAAGAGACAACTCATACACACATTCACACACACAAACATACTCACATTGGACCAACTCAGAATCACCACTTAATCTAACCAACTTGTCTTTGGAGAGATGTACCTTTACCTTTGTCACCAGAATAATGCTGTAATGTGTTAGGTCTGTCATGAAATGACTTAGATTGACAGAAACATCGAAAGAGTTTTAACTGATCTACTATGAGAACTTAAGGAAAACAATTTCCAAGAATGCTTCGGGAGACAACCCTGAACATAATTTGACCAGCTGAATGATCTGTGTATGGGAGATTATATTTTTTGAATGTAATATGATTTCTTCAGAACACATAATAACATACTGACCTGCAATATTTTACTACTAAAATCACAGGTTTTTGTAGAGAAACTCATGCGCTTAAGACACCAGAGTTTTATTTTATACTTTTTGGAACTGGTTAGATACTTTTACTCCCGTACCTGATGTCTATATCAGGTCTCTTGGTCTCTGTCACTTCTTGGTACATTCATAACACAACACTTTCAACTTAAAGCAAAAAGTAACAAAACATTTGGCGTAGTGGTTTAGATTTTAGATACAGTATAAACTGCAAGGCTGCCAGTTCTGTCCTTATCACTATGACACTGAATGGGTCACTCAAACTTTTAGTGCTTACTTTCAAGAAACGTGAAAGTAAATGTACTTTAACTTGTAAACTGGTTTGGTTAAACTTGTCAACTAAATTAATATATGCACAAAAAACTGAAAAATGTTGAAGACCAATTTTTAAATATTTCTATAGTAGTTTTCCATTGGAATTTCAGTTTTATTATGCAGAAACACAATTTTTGAATCAGAACATGGCTGCAGAAGTTAGTAAGTCTGCCTGACAGCTTCCAGGACAGGATTTCGATCATACGTGCAGTAGGCAAATGGTTGAATGGACTTTGTATGACCTTCCTTTGGCCATATGAAGGTACTTTCAATAGCTTTGTCCCAGATTTAAAAGCTGTACAGATTTTTTTAATTGCCAACTCTACCCAGTACAGATATTTATGAATGTACTCTACAAGGAACTGTTTTCACCACTGTGATTGGTTTCTTTCTTGTCCTACCAGGAAAAACTACAGCTTCCAGTAACCCTGTAATGAAGTAAGCAGGTATAGAAAAAGTAAAAGGATGGATGATATGTTTAATTTTCTTTGTTTAAAATAATTATATAAGGCACATGTTGTGTATAGTGAGCACAACTGATCATCTAAAGCTTTTAATGTATTAAGCATCTGACAGGTTAAAGAGGAGCCACCTATTCATATTTAAATCAATCCTGTTAAGTTATTTACAGTATATGCACATTTCCATAGTGGAAAAGCCTACAAATCTTATTACACAATATTTATATTGGAAAATCATCATTTGCTAATTTCCTCTCTGTCTGATGTTTTGTACTCTTTATTCACCTTAGTTTAACATTTGTTTACAAAAGATAATGCAACTTTTTGTGCTACAATTGTAAAATTGTGGACAATTCACACCGTTGAGAAGAATAGTCTTCCATCTAGAACATTTTTCCTAGTTACCAGTTTATGATACATTTGATGTAATTATAGAGGGCTATATTAAACAACATTAACTGAGACCATTTAGGCCATTGTTTTATGACTGCAAGTAATTTTAAATACTTTAATATTAATACTTTTTCACATATTTTGCATATTCAGTCTCAGGAAATTTTGGTGTAAATTCTGGATTTCCTATTAATGAATAGCTTTGTTTTAGTAATATTTATATTAGATTAGCAAGACTTTTGAGAAAGCTCAGCAATAAAATATAATGAATATTAAACATTATCATGTGGACTCTTCTCTTTGCTCTCTGGTAGAGGTTTGTGTCGTGAAAATGTGTTTTCCAGGATTCTCTAATAATAGGCTTTATTTCCAGGGGATCTTCTGTAACCTTATCAAAAGATATTGACTACAAACAGTCCTTGATCCTTCACTCCCTGGATACTTACCCTCTGTCTGATGGTGATTGGCACATCTCCGACAAGTAAGCAATAACAAATAATTAAATTAGGGTTTATGTATGCTTAGTTTTCTAGCTAACTATGATTGAATTAGTTAATGTTTGGGAATATGTTCATTAATGAAAATGTGTGCTTGCCTGAACATGTCACAGCTGTTAAAAGTTTAGCTGTGAATAATTGAGATGGACGCTGATATTCTACTTTGCATTAATTCATTTAATTCATTTTAAAATGACAGGTGATGAATAAGGAAAAGCTGACAAAATGTTGTAGGTTCAGATCCCACTGCTTTCAAATCCCAGTTGCTAACTCTGCTTCTTCTTAAATTCACATATGTAAATGTTTGGACTGTATACTGTATGTAGTGTGTTTTAGGATATGTTCACAGTGAATGGTGCTATATAAATTAAAGGCTAGATCAGTTTAATAGTAGTTTTTGTGCTACATTATCTAGTGTGGTAATGCTCACACTGTTATATAATGAGTTATTAAACTGTATTGGTAGTATCAAAAAAATAATAATTTTTATTGATGAAATGTAGCCTGTTTTCAGATTTCTATTAAAAACAGTATCAGTATATGCTGTTCTGTCTTTTTAAAATTAGCACATTTTAATAAGTTAAGTTTTAATTTAGGCATTCTATAGAGCGATATACTTTTGAAAATGCAGCTTCTGCAGTATAATGTTGACAGATGACAACATTACACTGTGTTTTGTTTCCCTTCTCTGATTGGGTCCTGCTCATTATATTACATTATATTATCTGATTCCTTAAATATTCCTCCTTTACTGAAGAAAAACATATTCCAACATAGCGGACATAGAAGATTCACTTTACGTGGCGCTTGTTGTGTTGTATGCATTTAAATTGCAATTTATACTGTTTGAATGATGCCTACATGCTTAAAAGGCAAACAATTTACCAGTCATTACAGTTTTGCAATAAATCCCATGGTTGGTGACATTTCTACTCCTTCAGTGTTTTTTCTGTCAGTGCTGATACTTAAATAAACAAATTAAGTCAATACATGGCCATCCCTGTCCTGGTTAAATCTGAAATGTTTTCTGCCCTAATTACAAGAAGGTCTTGACACACATCCACATCACGCTGAGATCAATCTGAAAATGGTTGCAGAACAATTTCTAAATTCTAAATCAATTGGATTTAATGATCCTTATTAGCTTTATAGTAAGTAGTTTTCTTTTTTGGTTGGTAATTAATATTGCATGGAATTATTTACCTGAGTTTATTTTATTCTTTAAGATAAACAGATTTTCAGTCTGGCAATAATTATGTTTTACTGTTTAACAGCCACAGCCAGCTTTAGCCCTTGCAACATTTTTGTACCAATAACTGCTTGCTGCTGAGTAAATCGTCTCTTATCGATCTGCCCTATAACATTTGCAGTATTCAGTGTGTTGGTTAGTTTTTCACTTAGTGAGTTGAAGTAGTTATTAGAGAATAGGTCACAATTCCTTCACAGAATCGTGAGGAACTTATCAGCCATTACAGGAAACATTGTGGCTTGAATGCTAACCTAAGTCTATTAATATGTGAAACAGCCTCATTTAATTAAAGGCTGATGTAACTCATACTTGATAAAGTACATTAATCAATAAAAGAAAAACACATTACGTTCATTTGTGCCATCATGGTATTCTTTCTCTAGTGAATCAACCTTGCAATTACCATCACTTACACTTAGAGTGACCATTTTACACTAAATAAAATTATTATATGAAAAAGATGCCCATCTAATCTACATCTCATAAAAGAAGCATTTTCTGTTATGTGTTATTTCTGCATATTTTAAAAGCATACCTTCATAAACAATCAATATAACCTAAATTTACCAACTTTTATCAGGAACAATATTGAAATTGGTCTATAGATAAACATACCAAAGAAATATTTATATTTGAACCATAAGGATGATATTTTTAAGTAAAATCTTTAAAACTCACACATCTGTATCTATTTGTTCTGCTTTGATCAATGCTGTAACCACTGTGACCGTGTATTGGAATACATTTGCTTAGGAAATTAATATATTTAAGGAATATTTGCATTGTTAACTGGTTATCTCCACTTCTAATATGAATGTCTATATGTTCTGAAATTTGTTGTAGTTTTGTTCTGCTGTACTTTGATGGGAATATAAAGCTGACTATTGCAGTTATTGCATTTTATTGTCAGCTACAAGCTTATTTCTTCATAGATGGGTTAAAGACTTGGCTACCATGAGTAGTACTTAATGTCTGGTGTAGAGTAACACTGAAGTTTTAATTTTCTTATTCTTAGAGTTTAACACAGTATTTCAATGAGTGGATGAGTGCAATGCTTGTGGAGCATGTTGTGTCGTAGAATTGCATTGTTTGGGTAGAAGCAACAACTGAATATCTTCTTGCGGATTGTTTTTTCATATTCCATTTTTGGTTGGAATAGTTTGTTCATAACTGTGCTGGAAAGTACAGTGGCTCTCCAAACATGGTCAACAAGAACACTGGATGATTAAATAAGCTTGTTATGAAGTTGCTTATACTGTGAGCAATTGACAGTCTCACTGAGACACATTTTATAGATTGGTATGTAAAGTATATGCTTCTTTTCTTATCTTATAAATGTTTAGTTAATCAGTACCAAAATAGTTTTATAAAATAACTTTTGCATGTATACCCATACGTTTTCCCTATCAATTTAAGATTTCTTGCATGTACATCCCCTCAGTTGAACTGTACTGCCCCTGTTCTGTTTAGCCTATGGTCTTCTAGTTGATAGCTGTGGATGACAGGCATGGTGATGCTTATAGATCCAGTGCCCTGAGATTGCATTCTAATAGTGTTGTCACCTTTATTTCATACATTTTACTTAAAACTTAATAAAAAAGTTATTTCATGGTGCTTTGTGGAAACCCTTAGTATAAATTATAAACATTAACAGTATACTGTATGTTTCCTTTGCTTGAGCTAGCAACAATTTAACAATGCTCTGAGTTCACTCTGGAGAGCTGAATTAAACATAACTTAACTAACAGACTCTTGGATGATAATAACATTAATATAGTATGGAACTGCCCTTGAAACTGCCCCATGTCCATATTTTCAAAAGTTCTAAAATAATCCAATGTTTTTGACAATATTTGAGTGTGTCAAATTAACTGCTGAGTAAGTGTAGGTTTTCATTTAAGGTAGTATCATCAGAATTAATTTTCAAGTAACCATTAATAACTCTGAGTGGTTGAGTCTTAATATGAACCAAGTGTATCCTGGGAATGAACCCTTTTTCTCATAGGAGCATTTCATGAAACTTTAAATATGCCGCACAAATAATTTTTAACCATAGCTTACTCTTTCGGGCTAACAACTATTTTTTCTTTTATTTAGAAAGTGTTGGGTGCTTATATTTGTGAGGTCTTTTTTTTGAAAAATGGAT
Organism: Polypterus senegalus; assembly: GCF_016835505.1. Lineage (NCBI taxonomy): Eukaryota > Metazoa > Chordata > Cladistia > Polypteriformes > Polypteridae > Polypterus > Polypterus senegalus. The sequence goes on from NC_053158.1 coordinate 76,284,921, forward strand.
GTATCAAAATTGACTACATGAATTCATTGAACTGGAAGTGGACCTTGTAATTTATATACTGTTCTAAATTCTCTCATTTATAATTTATAAAATACTAGCAAAAACATTCTATACAAGGTGACATTTTAAAAGGCATGCTTGTTTTACTTCTAGTATTCATTTGTCAGCACCTTCTTCTCCAAAGAGTGATTCTGAATTGGTGGTGAAACCATGTGAAAATTTGCTGAGGGCAGAGTCCCATATACAGTGGGCCTGGGGTGAATTTCCTGAATCTACAAAGGTAATTCTTAGTGATGGATTGATATTTTTACTTTCTGAATATGTAAAATGAGTACTAACATAATGGCAACTTGTAGTGAGACCACCCATAAGGAAGCTAATGCTTAAATTTGTTCTATATAGTTGCCCTGCAGTATCATATTGTTGCATCTGAATTAAAGTAATGGGACCACGTTTTGAATATGTTATGAATCAAGACAAATATTTTTCTCTTGTCACCTTGGAAGCATTTCAGATAATTGTCTCACAAGAACACTGAGTGGTAGGAAGTTAGATTATTTGGGAATCTTGCCCTAAATTTCTCATGTGAATTTTGTACTTAATAAAATTTCGTTACAGATTGGAATGAATGCTCTAATTTACCAAATATCAGTCCGTCATTTTGGAAACTGCTTTGTCCTAAACAGGGTCGCAGGGGATGGTGGAACCTATCTCAGCTAGCATAGGGTGCAAAGCAGGAACAAATCCTGGACAGAGAGCCACTCCATCACACACACCAACCACACACTTAGGTCAATTTAGTACTGCCAATCCACAAAAATTACATATCTTTGGATTGCTGGAGGAAACTGGAGCACCCTGACTAAACCTACATATACACACGGTGAACATGCAAACTCCGCACAGGCAGGACACAAGGCATGAACCATGATCTCATTACTGTGAGGCAGCAGTGCTACCACTGTACCACCATGCCATTCATTTACCAAATGTTCAAGTCTAATTTACAAATCTTAATGACATTTACTGTTTTTATACTTGATCTAACAGTTTCTTAAATTAATCACTAATTATACCATCTCAGAGCAATTTTTGATATTTTATGATTATTCATTCTGATACTTGCTTGACAGAAGTATGTTTCAAAACCAAATCACTACCGGTATACTTGAAGAAATAGTAAAATAAATTAATTAAAAATGTAGTAACTGTTTTTTGCATTTGCATTTTACTTATGCAGAAATTAGTCATTCTTTTTTGAGTAGAATGCCAATCCTTCATTAGATACCCTGTTTTTAACATCATTTTGTTAATTACTAGAAACCATAGTTAATGCACAGTTAATTATAATGTCATTTCTAGAATGTCTAAATAAATACAGTATTGCATCAATTTAATGTATTAATATTTATACAGTCTCGCTTGCCCATCTTTAACAGAGCTCTCACAGACTTTAACTTTTCTTAAAGTGCTAACTTATACACCATTGCATGATGCACAATCCATAAAATGCTGGAAAAAAAGGCAAAATAGGTTTTTGGAAGCGATTTTACATGGAGTCACTCACTGCCTTTTTGAAAGATGACTAAGGTATATAAAGTGTGACAAAAGATACTGGTCAACCCTTGTAGATTCTTCATGAAACCTGGCACAGACAGGGACTTGACCTTCTCACACTCATTACATCTGGTAAATAGTGTTAGGCATTAGTAATAATGTAAGAGGAAAAAACTAAAAAGTAAGTCTTTCAAACTGTTAAATAACTCTTTCAGGGTATATTACTATATATCTCTGTTTGGGCAAACAAATCTTATTTTATTTACACATATATATGTATATATTTTTATATATATTTATTTATTTATATATATATATTATATTTATATATATATAAATTAAATGCAAAAAATCAGTTATTTTTCACATAGTACCATTCACAGTACTGTGTACAAAAGTAGTAATTAAAAAAAAAATGTTCTCATATTCATACATCAAAAGTAGCAAATACAAGCAGTATCAAGCAGCCAAACCAAGCCATTGATTAAGCCATCTTGCAGGCCAGAATAGCTTCACTGAGGACATCAATCCCATCCTCTCCAAGTACAGTATAGTCCATTCAGGTATAGGGTACTTTCTCTAGACCTCAGCTGTTAGAAGTAGTACCACTCTTTGCCACCACCCTTCTGAAGCTGTGTACTGGAGATCAATGTTCCATGCCTTAAGTTGTGCTAAAATAATGGAGTTCACTCTATGGCACTCTGAAATACCACTAAACTAGTCATTACTAGGGCAAGAGTGTGTTAACATCTTTGGCTAACTTATTTATCTTTCCAATGTACTTTGTTGATCATTCCATGTAAGTTTTTTGCATAACAGTTAATTCCACACATTCCAAATTTGACCATGCTTTAAACACCACCTGAGGACAGTATCCATGGTTGTCTGAAACCACATCAACAGTCTGCTGTTGATCTGGAAAGATTCATATAGTGTGAGCCCAGGAAACCCTATGGCTTTAGTTTGGCCATTTGAACTTGCAAGTTCATATTTTTTGTCACTACCCAGAGCTTGAGACCATACCTGAGGATGGGAGTGAAGACTGACTACTAATTCACTACCTTCTTCACTGTACTTACCTCATGCCTCACCGATGATCCAGTTTAACATTTGTAAATTGTAAGATTATTTTTTACAATGCTGTTTTTGTGTAAACCATATAAAAGTTTTATTGGTAAGTATGATACAGGAGAAAGTAGGGTGAAATGACACCTTTTATTGGCTAACTAAATAGATTATAAATGCAAGCTTTCGAGGCAGCTAAGGCCCCTTCATCAGGCAAGGTGTAACCTAACAAAAGAAAAAAACAACAACTAAACCATAACAACAACTAGTAACCAAGGTGAGGGAGAGCAAAAGGAAACTGGAAACTGACGGGGGTATAGGCTAAGTCTGACAGGGCAAGACTCCCTTACGAACAGCAACCGGACCAAGTAGCACTCCCGAACCAAGATATGTAGTTTAGATATTAATTAATACAGTCCTAACAACAAAAACTAAACCATAGGGATAACTTGAATAGGTTCCAGTACAGAATAGCCAGCCATTAGTCACGTTAGATTAAGGAGAGGTCTTGGTGTCAGCCCAGAACCAATTAGTATTGAAGGCCAGTGCATACGGATCACCCATAAGACTGAAAACGCCCAGCTCACTAGGGTGACGGTGTGATCGGAGCTTATGGGAACTCTGTTATTCCCTGCCCTAACACCTTACACCTTGCCTGATGAAGGGGCCTTAGCTGCTTTGAAAGCTTGCATTTGTAATCTATTTAGTTAGCCAATAAAAGGTGTCAGGTTACACCTTGCATGATGAAGGGGGCCTTACCTGCCTCAAAAGCTTGCATTTGTAATCTATTTAGTTAACCAATAAAAGGTGTCATTTCACCCTACTTTCTCCTCTATCAATCTATGTCTAACACAGTACAACACTCTACTGCTATTGGTAAGTATAGTAAGTCTTGATTTTTCAGACTTTCTAAATATTTTAAATAAGGCAACTTTTAATTTTTGTGATTCTCAAAGAAATTCTTCACTATGTGTTTATTTTTGTTATTTTTTTCTCACTTATTTATTTTTATTGCTTTCTAGATCAGTAAAAAAGAAAAACCTGATCATGTGAAAAAGGTCACCATCACTCCTTCAGAAAGCACACATTTCCGTGTTATCTCAAGCACAGATAACATACATTGTAAGATAAGTAGTGACCTACATGGGCTGGACTCTATTCATACAGTAGTAAAGCCAGAACCTAGAACACATACAGGTAGTATCCAAAGGAGTCCAGTTATCTTTCCTGCTGAATACACTGACGTTTTAATATCGCATGATGCTTCTGATGTAAACAACATTGTGACAGTTACTGTGCCAGACGATGTTGCAGATCAGGCTACATTTGCAAGCAGTATCATGGAGCAAGAAGAAGGCATTGGAGAAATCAAGGTCATTTCTAAAACTGACTCTCCCTCCAAAAGGAAAGGTACTAAAATTCACTTTAAATAACCTTATTTTATATATTATGGAGACTTCATGAAACTTTTTATATAGTATTTTGGTGCTTTCTGTCACAGAAAGAATTATTCTTACAGATAGTAGCAGGAGGTATGGTATGCTTTAACAGTAACACAGTGCTTATTGTTATAATTCACTGGTAAAATTAAAAGGTAAAAATATTATTAAAAACAACATCTTTTAACTGTAATTCATTTAGTGTGCCAAAGTAAAATGAAAATGAACCACATTAAATTAGTCCAGGAAGGGAACAGTAGTATATTACTTAAAATTGAACATAGACATTAATATCTAAATTAACTGTGTCTTTCTCAGAAATTAATTAAAAACCACAAATGTAATATGTTACAGTGGTCATTTGGCTTAATTATTTTGAAGTGATTTCAATTGCTCATTCAGTTTGGTCTTATATACTGTTTTTCTTCTGTAGTTACACAGATCTACAAATACAGTTTTATGGATTTTTAGGTTCATTATTGACTTGTGAACAGATAGCAGAATACAATAACAGAAAAACATGAAATATACATTCAAAAATTTAAATAAAATTATTTATATATAGTTAGAGAATAAAAAATATTTCAATTTACTTCATCTGTACTGTTGCCTAATGGGAAACATTGGAAAATAGAATTATGCAAGTGAAGCAAGGAATATTACAAAACATAATTTTAACAGAAGATAAACTGTACATTTTCCTGAAAAAACATCTTTTAGCCTTGTTTATCTTGCTCAGTGTTGCAGAATGCCAACTCTTATCTAAGCAACACCGGGCAGAAGATGGGAACCAGCCCTGGACAAGACACCAGTGCACTCATGCACAGAGCTGGGTTCACTCACACTGTAGCTGATTTACAAGTTGTCAATTAACTTAACCTGCTTGTCTGGTATTTAGGAAGGATGTTAAGGTAGACTTTCTAATCATTACACTGCCATGCAGCACCCTTAAAAATGTACCTTTTCTGAATTTGATTAATGTTGTTTAAAAATGAAAAAATGGCTGGGAAGAGGTTATATTTGTTTATGTGCCTTTTTTCACTCCTGTAGGTGTACGTAAGAGAAGTCAGCACCAAGGGCCAGATGATATCTATTTGGATGATTTAAATGTGCTAGAGCCAGATGTTGCTGCTCGTTATTTTCCTAAAAGGTAAATGTACTCTATATATGAATAAACTTAGTTATGATTATTAACCAAATTTAGTAATAGCAATTTGCTTCCTGAAGAAAATTTTTCGAATGCTAGTAATATCTTTTTGCCCATTTATGGATAATAAAGTTTTATCTTGACCTCAGCCTTATAATTTGTAAGGGCAGATAAAATTGCATCTTTGTTTAGAATTCAGAGTCCTTTAAAAGAAGCAACCATGTTTTGATACAGATAAATACACAGCATAGTTCATTAATGCTGATATAGTACAGTGCATTTTATTAATAAGTTTGAAATATTTTCCTGTAAAATAAAAAATGAAACGTTATACATTGTTGTTGATTAGACATTAATCGACATTTTGAATAGTGTGTTATAACTTATATACAAAATAAGGTTACAAATATCCACAGGAGCAAAACTCATTCATAACCCAAGATATGCTTGTATGTAGGTTTATAAAAAAAAAAGAAAAGATAAAGTTTTACTAACCTCTAAACCATATATTTACAGTATTAATGTAAATAGCCTACATTTACCAGGACTAGATTTTGTCATGTATAGGAAATCTATACATAGTTAATGCAATCTTTAATAATTCATATTCAGCAATTACAAACAAAATATGATATAATAATAAAAAAATTGTATTTTTAACTGAGATAGGAAAATTATATACAGAGACAGAAATAACATTAACTGAACAGTTGAGAAATCTGCAACAGCAATACAGCGTTATTAAGAAGCTGTGGTCATTCATATTATTAATTCTACCTTGGTTTAAAAGTGTTCCATATGGAAAAACAAAATGTCTTATGATGTAACAAGTAAATATTACTGTTATCAAGACAATGGTATGGTTTCATGATTTTCAATACTGTGGATTTACAATGATAAAGAAAATAAAAAATGTACTGGATTTATTGGATGTCTGTTCAGTCCTGACGTGATACTGCTTTGCTGCTCAGCAGTCTGTTGTCTGACTGTGCAAATCCTTTTTTTCCCCATATATGTATACCAGCTGTCCCAAAAAATGTATACACTCTTTATACAGCCCGTAACTCTTTTAATTTTGGTTCCTTTCAGATGAATTAACTTATTGGAAATAATTGCTGAATAAAGGGTAAATGAAAGTTTATCATCAAGTGCTACTGGAAGTGCAATTATTTTCAACAAGATGAAGCACTTTCTCATTATCTCTGTGGTGTTAGGGCCTATCTTGATGAAAATCTGCCAAACAGGTGGATTGGGTGAAGAGGATACTTTGAATTTCCTCTGTGTTCACCAGACCTCACACAACTGGATTATGGGGACACATAAAAGATAAACTTTATTGCACAAAGCCAGCCACAATAATTGAAGTGAAAGCAGCCATTGAAAGAGAATATGCCCAAATATCAAATGAAGTGATTCTTAGTGTCTGTGATTCCATTGCCCCTTGTTGTCTGCAGGGCCTGGATTAGAACTACAACAATTCTACATATGTCTTTAATTAATTAATAAATATTGTATTTATAATATTTTAAGGTGTGTATACATTTTTTAGTACACCCTGTACATATCTCATATATAAACGTCTACGTGTGGAAGTGTGTGTGTCTGTCCAACCTGGAAGTGAGAGGTGGAGTTGGGGTAAGGGCTCTGCATTCAAGGAAACAGAAAACTCACTTAGCCGCTAATAACAGAAGTGAGGCCAGCATATCAACAAAATGAAACCTCAGAAGAAAGACAAAGTCTCTTAGCCGCTAACATCGGCAAAACGGTATCCTTTTTACTTTTTTCTCCTGCCGCTAATACACAAGCGAGGCCAACACGTCGGCAAAACAAATCCTCCTAGGAGACAGATGCCCAGAGTAGTTCCTTTCAATTACCTCACATCTCTACATTTCAGTTTTTTTTTCTGACTATTTCAATAGTTTCTAGGACCCTGGGCTTTTTACAGCATGCGCTTACACAGCTAGTATATATGTATATCTATCTATTATATAAAAAAATCTTGGGTCGAGACGTGATCATCTCAGAGAGACACTTTGAAGTCCCGGGTGACTTCTTGCACGTCACGCTCTACTTACAAACAATTTCTCGGAGACACTTTAACATCCCAAGTAAATGAGACAAAAGGACAGCTGCTGTACAGGCTTTAGATTGTCGCACAGCACGACATGCAGATCACGCAGCTCACGCAGCTCAGTAGCAGCAAGCCAAGAGCTGATCTGTCCTTAGCGTGCTTTCAGGCCTCCCTCCCCTTCCAACGCGCGACACGCAGACACAAAGTAGCTGGGGGTGGGGGTTGTGGGGTGGGTGAGCAAAGTGAGTAGGGGGCACAGCCCCCTAGTAAATATATATGTATTTGAATATATGTATACATATATATATACACAGTGCATCTGGAAAGTATTCACAGCACATCACTTGTTCCACATTTTGTTATGTTACAGCCTTATTCCAAAATGGATTAAATTAATTTTTTCCTCAGTATTCTACACACAACACCACATAGTGACAACGTGAAAAACGTTTACTTTAGATTTTTGCAAATACATTAAAAATAAAAAAAATTGAGAAAGCACATGTACATAAGTATTCAAAGCCTTTGCCATGAAGCTCAAAATTGAGCTCAGGTGCATCCTGTTTCCCCTGATCATCCTTGAGATGTTTCTGCAGCTTAATTGGAGTCCACCTGTGGTAAATTCAGTTGATTGGACATGATTTGAAAAGGCACACACCTGTCTATATAAGGTCCCACAGTTGACAGTTCATGTCAGAGCACAAACCAAGCATGAAGTCAAAGGAATTGTCTGTAGACCTCAAATCTGGGGAAGGTTACAGAAAAATTTCTGCTGCTTTGAAGGTCCCAATGAGCACAGTGGCCTCCATCATCCGTAAGTGGAAGAAGTTCGAAACTACCAGAAGTCTTCCTAGAGCTGGCCGGCCATCTAAACTGAGCGATCGGGGGAGAAGGGCCTTAGTCAGGGAGGCGACCAAGAACCCGATGGTCACTCTTTCAGAGCTCCAGAGGTCCTCGGTGGAGAGAGGAGAAACGTCAAGAAGGACAACCATCTCTGCAGCAATCCACCAATCAGGCCAGATGGAAGCCACTCCTTAGTAAAAGGCACATGGAAGCCCGACTGGAATTTGCCAAAAGGTACCTGAAGGACTCTTAGACCATGAGAAACAAAATTCTCTGGTCTGATGAGACAAAGATTGAACTCTTTGGTGTGAATGCCAGGCGTCACGTTTTGAGGAATCCAGGCACCGCTCATCACCAGGCCAATACCATCCCTTCAGTGAAGCATGGTGGTGGCAGCATCGTGCTGTGGGGATGTTTTTCAGCGGCAGGAATTGGGAGACTAGTCAGGCTAAAGGGAAAGATGACTGCGGCAATATACAGAGACATCCGGATGAAAACCTGCTCCAGAGCGCTCTTGACCTCAGACTTGGGTGACGGTTCATCTTTCAGCAGGACAACGACCCTAAGCACACAGCCAAGATATCAAAGGAGTGGCTTCAGGACAACTCTGTGAACACCGACGCCTCCCATCCAACTTGATGGAGCTTGAGAGGTGCTGCAAAGAGGAATGGGTGAAACTGGCCAAGGATAGGTGTGCCAAGCTTGTGGCATCATATTCAAAAAGACTTGAGGCTGTAATTGCTGCCAAAGGTGCATCGACAAAGTATTGAGCAAAGGCTGTGAATACTTATGTATATGTGATTTCTCAGTGTTTTTATTTTTAATAAATTTGCAAAAACATCAAGTAAACTTTTTTCACGTTGTCATTATGGGGTGTTGTATGTAGAATTATGAGGAAAAAATTAATTCAATCCATTTTGGAATAAGGTTGTAACATAACAAAATGTGGAAAAAGTGATGCGCTGTGAATACTTTCCGGATGCACGGTATAGAGAGAGAGAGAGTGAGAGAAATATAAACTGCTCAAAAAGTCAAAGGAACACTTTGGAAACACATACCTACAGAGGGCTGAATTTAAAGACACCCCAAAAATCAATGTGAAAAAATGATGCGGCAGGATAGTCCATTTTGCCAAAATTTCATTGCAGCAACTCAAAATTGTATTCTGTAGTTTAAATGGCCCCCACAGTATGCATGCCTGGCAACGTCGGGGCATGCTCCTAATGAGATGACGGATGGTGCCCTGGGGGATCTCCTCCCAGATCTGGACCAGGGCATCACTGAGCTCCTGGACAGTCTGAGGTGCAACCTGGCGGTGTTGGATGGACCGAAACATAGTGTCCCAGAGGTGTTCTATTGTATTTAGGTCAGGTGAGCGTGGGGGTCAGTCAATGGTATCAATTCCTTCATCCTCCAGGAACTGCTTGAGGCCGGGCATTGTGGTGCACCAAGAGGAACCCAGGACCCACTGCACCAGCATAGGGTCTGACAATGGGTCCAAGAATTTCATCCACATACCTAATTGCACTCAAGGTGCCGTTGTCTAGCCTGTAGAAGTCTGTGTGTCCCGCCATGGATATACCTCCCCAGACCATCACTGACCCACCACCAAACCGGTAATGCTGAACGATGTTACAAGCAGTATAACGTTTTCCATTGCTTCCCCAGACCCTTTCACATTTGCTAAGGGTCAACCTACTCTCATCTGTGAAAAGTACAGGGTGCCAGTGGTGGACCTGCCAATTCTGGTATTCTATGGCAAATGCCAATCAAGCTCCATGGTACCGGGCAGTGAGCACAGGGCTCACTAGAGGACATTGGGCCCTCAGGCCATCATCATGAAGTCTGTTTCTGATTGTTTGGTCAGAGACATTCACACCAGTGGCCTGCTGAAAGTCATTTTGTAGGGTTCTGGGAGTGCTCATCCTGTTCCTCCTTACCCAAAGGAGCAGGTACGGATCCTGCTGATGGGTTAAGGACCTTTCAATGGCCCTGTCTAGCTCTCCTAGTGTAACTGCCTGTCTCCTAGAATCTCCTCCATGCCCTTGAGACTGTGCTGGGAGACACAGCAGACCTTCTGGCAATGACACATATTGATGTGCCATCCTGGAGAAGTTGGAGTACCTGTGCAACCTCTGAAGGATCCAGGTAATGCTTTTGCTCCAAGTAGTGACAACGACTGTTGCCAAATATAAAACTAGTGAAAAAACAGTCAAAAAAGATGAGAAGGGAAAAATTTCAATGGCCTCCACCTGTTAAACAATTCCTGTTTTGGGGGTTGCCTCATTGTTGCCCCTGTAGTACACCTGTTGTTAATTTCATTAAAACCAAAGCAGCTGAAACTGATTTACAACTCCCTCTGCTACTTAACTGACCAGATCAATATCCCAGAAGGTTCATTGACTTGATGCTATACTGTGAAATGTGTTCCTCTAATTTTTTTGAGCAGTATATATTGTGGCCACTAGGGGGTGTATCAGAACCCCAAAACCCCAGAAACAGTCACACCACAACAGTCAGTCAGTCATTGTCCAACCCACTATACCCTAACACAGGTTCACAGGGGTCTGCTGGAGCCAATCCCAGCCAGCACAGGGTGCAAAACAGGAACAAATCCCGGGCAGGACACCAGTCCACCGCAGACACCACAATAGTCCCAGTTCAATTAAATTGCTTTTAATTTAAACAATGCCTTCATACAAGCCTCATTTGTTCACACTACTGAAAAACTCATTCTCTTCTTTTTCCTCATTTTCTTTTTCTCCACCTCCACTCCTTTCTCCCCACCCGAAATCAACTCTGCTTGATTCTAGTGGAGGGCTCTCGTTTAACTCCAGTACTTCTGGTGCTTAAGCTGTTGCCCCATGGAAGCACTTCTGGGTCAGACAGGACCACTCCGGTCCTTGTAACATCAGTATCCAAGAGCTCCCCTTGGTGGCCCCTACAGAACCCTACATGGCAGGCCCATGGGACCACAACTCCCATGTTGTTACGTGGTCATCCATACTTGTGCTGGCCAGAAAGAATGCTGCCACTCAGTCTCCAGGGTGTTTTGTACGATAGCCGCTGTTCAGTGTTTGTAAAGACACCACTTTCAATGTAGTTACTGTAACATCCTTCCCCCTCCATGTACTGGCATGGAAAGCAGATATTGCTTCTTCCCTGGCCTTCCATTATGAAGGCCTCCTGACCAGGTAAGGGAGCAGTGTTCATACCAGCTGGGACACTGGTACGTCCATCACAAGGTAGGGGTATTAAACTAAATATACTATACCATTGGATCCACAGCTAGATCTGTGTGAGACAGTAATGTTATAATATTATGTTACTTGTTAGGACACTACAACAGTAGTGTAAACAATATTTTTTTTTTCATTACTCTAACAATGTGATTTTTTTTTATATTACAGTGAATCAGACCCAGGACCCAAACACTGGGTTGAGTCGGACATACGATCTGGCTCACAGTCACCACAGTCTGTGGGCAGTGCTGCTGCAGACAGTGGCACAGAGTGTCTTTCTGATTCTGCAATTGACTTACCAGATGTTACTTTGTCTCTCTGTGGTGGTCTAAGTGAGCATACAGAAATTTCAAAAGGTATGCAAGAATGTAATTTACCAGACATTGAAAATGATGACCTTGTTAAGTTAATTTTAATTAGGAAGACTGCATTTCTATTGTCAAAATAAAAATGCAATTTCAGCCTCAACAGATTACGCCTGCTTTAGAAAACTTTGTCAACATGTTTCATATTTTGTATTTTGGTCTGCATTGTTTCCTACATGACTAGCTAGTTCTCATACTAATGGGTTTATTTAACATTCTGAGTGAAAACTGAGTCTGCATTTTCAGATCAAGCTTGGCTATAAGACAGTTATGATGGTGATAACTTTTACAATTTTTGATATTTTTTATTCAGAGATGTCTTTGTTCATGGAAACCTAAAAAACATCATAAATACAATAGCAAAGAATCAGTCTATCAGAAAAGCACAGTAGCTCAAGGGTAAATAGTGTGAAAAAACTGTTACAAATTCAAAATATGTAAGTGGTAGACAGTTCCAAGAGTGAAGAACTCTACCTTCTAAAGGGCAATAATAAAGAACCTCAGACCAGCTCTAATGGTAAGAGGAAGTTCTTACTACAGCTTCAGGTAGCGAACAGTTTTATTTATTGTGCCCTGTGGAAGTAAGCCAAAAGCAAGAAGGTTGGGCCAAAATAAACATTCCAAAGACAGACATGTGAATGGCAAGAGGATTGAGGTAGTAAGTTAGGACAAATGGTTTGATGGGATCCTAGCAATAGTGGGAAGCCAGCAGAGAAGAGAGGAAGAGAGAGAAGCAGCAATATTGTTGGATTATGGCCTGGGACAGAATACATTACATGGGAATTGGCATTCAGTTATGAAGGTCAGATTGCAATAGCAGCAGGCAGTGCAACCTAAAAGGATCAAGTGATTGAACAAAAGTTTGAATGCTGTGCATGAATCAAATTCCATAATGAGCAAAGTATATGATCTAATCTACATGTCAAAGTTTTATTATATGCATTTATGTGATATTTTTGTCAGCATTAATATTGTATGCATTAAGTTTAATGACTTGGTGACCAGTACATAGTTTATTCAATGTGAAAGACATTAACACACATACAAGAAGTTTACATTATCTATGGTGACTAACATATGCCATGTTTGAGTATTTCTTATTTGTTGAAGTTATAGTTAGCAGTAATAAAAGCTTACTGGCTGCATGGTGCAGTAGAAATGATAATTTTTAATACTTAAACACTCAAGCTAATAATGGACCTTTCTGCTGTCCTACAGATACATTGCAATTCACATTTTTATAGACAATAGAAAGTCTGCTAGTATATGAAAGAAGTCAAAGAAAAGCATGTAACAAGCACTTAGTAAACTTTATGTTAATCATGTATACACTCTCTTATGATTATCATGACTAGTATGAAATTACGAGCAGGATTTGTTGAGCTAAACATTAAAAACAAAATTTTTACTGGGATACTTTTTGATCGTTACAGAAAATGGTTACAAATGCTGGGTTTAAATTCTGATTTAGAAATTAGCCTTGAATTATCTGTACATTCAGACTGGGATGGATGTCTATGAGGCCAGTAAAGCAGTGGCATATGTTTCTGTGGTACTGAACACTGGTATGACAGTGTCATTTTGAACCCAGACATCTATTTTTGTCATTATTCTTAGTTCATTTTACCTCTCCAGAATATTTCTTCAGGTACTGGGAACTGATCCTTATTAGTACAATACTGTACCACATGGGTGATAAAGAATATTGCCAGCATTATTCAGAATTTTTTGGAAAATTTCCCTGATGTCTCTGATGTAATGTTGATGTTCTAAGCAGTTTTTGCTTCTTAATGGCTGCCACTGAAGTTGCTAATAAATTACCTGTCCAATAAGCCAAAGCAGAGTATTGGACTTATGCATTGGATGTTATGCATCAATTGACGTGGTATATAAATCACTACTGCACAACTTTATTCATCTGATAACAGTTCAGAACATTTCCTTAATGATTTTTAAACCTGACAAATGCTTGCTTGTGTTCATTGAATGACAGTGCAGAACATTTGATTACAATTTTGAAGATTTGATTAAGTTAACTCAAATTCTGAGTAGCTTCAGGTTGAGTGCAAGACTGTTAAAAGTGCACTGTAACAAGCATTTCACTGATTTTTTGCAAATTGCTTTTTATGAAAATGTTCTCATAACCCCAAGCTCTTTTAAATGATTCCCTAAGTGCAAGTATAGTGCTGCTAGTCTCTCTAGAGAGATCATAAAGAATGTTTAAAGAAAATATGATAGCTACATTAATATATAATCTTCAGTAAAGCTAATGTACCAGTTCACTTACTTTCCCCAGTTTGCTAATGGAGGATACAGAATATTAACACACTTTTCAGCTTCAAAACATGTAGATGTAAGTTCTGAAATATACAGTATGCTGGTATCTTTATCATAACAACAAAATTTTTCCATGTGGTTTTTAAAAAAACATTACAAGTGGATTGATTATGAGTATATTTAAACTGATTGCTTTGTAAAATAACATGTTCTGTGGAGATAATAAATACACTCCTCATTCCTTTAGTATGTACTCTACATTATTTCAGTGATGATTCGAAAATTCACTTTTAACCCAGACTGCAAGTATAGAAGTACTGCTACTTCTGTTATAGATAGTGTGTTAAATGATGAAATCCAAAATAATGATAGGTATGTCTTACCAGTTGACAGTTTTACTATGGATTGTTATGCCTTAGATAACTGTATGTTTAGTAGGTGCAGCGTGTTTTTGGATATTAAGGATGAACTGAAAGATAAAGATAAGTGTATTTCCATGCTTGCTGCACTGGAAGTGTAAAGAACTTACATTAAAACTGTGCTCAAGACTTTCTATTATTCTGTCTACAAAGTGAGTGAGTGAGCATATGTTATGTCTTCGTCTTGGATTTTACAATAAATGCTATACTGTCATATTCCAATTTACGGTCACCCGAGTTGAAGCAGTTCTTACGTAGGAACTTATGGCTGAGGGTGATAGGAAAACAATAGGGTAATAATGTTTAAGAAATGACCAAAAATAGCCACAGTAATCCATCTTTTGTTATCTATACTAATAAAAGGCAAAGCCCTCACTGACTCACTCATCACTAATTCTCCAACTTCCCATGTAGGTAAAAGGCCTGAAATTTGGCAGGCTCATTCCTTAGATGTTACTTACAAAAGTTAAGTAGGTTTCATTTCGAAATTCTATGCATAACAGTCATAACTGAATCCTACTTACGTACATATATACGTCCATAGCTTGCAGCTCAGTCACCGTGTGAGGCAGCACTATATCTTCCCCCGTCCCCACGCCTCCCACGTAGTTGGCTGCCTGTCTATATTGCGTCGCCCATCCCCACGCCTCCTACGTAATTGGCTGCCTGCCCATATAAGGCCGTCCGTTGCTCCAGTCTCTTCATTCCCTTCCTTGCTTCGCCACGGTATTCATGTCTCCCTGCTGATAACTGCAGCCTTTTTATTTAATCCTCCACTGTTTAATTGTTCCTTTATTACGATTATAGTTATTGTGTAGGTATTTTAGACTTAGTTTACTGTTCAGGTACCCATTTCCTTTACCCTTCCAACCGTAGTCCCATTAACATGTCTATCAAGGTGATCACCATCGATCAAAGAACTGTCACTTACCGAAACTCAAACCGATTATGACAACAGCAATCCAAGTTGTGAGAAAACAGTAAAAAGGAGGCGTATCAGACGTCATGGTACATTTTCTGATGCAGCTAGACGGAAAAAACTTTGTGACGCTGCCGCCAATTACTCACAGGCAAGTCCACAAGTTCATAGACACGCTGCCGCTAAATACTCGCAGGCAGATCCACAAGTTAATAGACACACTGTCGCTAAATACTCGCAGGCAAATCCACAAGTTCATAGAGACGCTGTCGCTAAATACTCGCAGGCAATTTCACAAGTTCATAGACACGCTGCCGCTAAATATTCACAGGCAAATCCACAACTTAATAACGGGAATGCCTGTTAAACATCTTAGATTTATGAGTACCGATTTGGGTAGTGAACACTTTGATGAATGAAACCTGTTATCTTTACAATGGCTGACAAACACGGAATGTAACTTGAACACAACACGTCCTCCAAATACGAACCTGATTGAAAGAAATAATGATAATCAAATCCTTAATGACAGCAACACTCATAACAGTGACAAAACAATTACATTAACAATCATGGTACATTATTTTTAAAATGTTTCCTTTTCTTTTTCATAATTTCTTTAACACACTACTTCTCCGCTGCGAAGCGCGGGTATTTTGCTAGTTTATAATATTACTTAACAGGATGTCATATGTTTTCTGACACCAGGAGGTCCCTTTAAGGTTTGTTCTGATTGGTGCTGCTCCGGGTTGGTAATTCGTTAATATTCAGCCTGCACCACCTTCTTTATACCAGTGTTTCTCAAAATTTATGGTCCCTCACCCCTGTTTGTCTTTTAAATTCATTGACAAGTCACAATTGCAAATGCCCCCTTGGTGGAACAAACGTAATTGGCAGGTCCCCCCCTGTAAAACAAGCTCACTTAGAAGCAAGGAAACCTATATCACAGCGCTATGAATTGACAGCAACCTGGGACCCATAGGCAGCAACCCATGTCGTTACCCAGTGGTTGAGAAACCTCTTAAACGGACCAGGCATACAACCACGAGACATGAAGATCGGTTTGTGATACTCTGTTAAAATATGCATAGAGGTGACCCAGAGTAGACCCTGCAATGACCTGCACACTCTGTGACTGACATATGGCCAGTTTCACATATAGCAAAATGGCCGGTCCCAAATGGTTGTAAGTTGGTGCATGACTATAACTTGCCTTCCAGAAATTCAGTGAAGCACTGCAAACTATCATGCAGTCCCAGATGTCAAGAAAAAGTTTTAAATTTAAAATTTTAGATGTCATTATCTTAAGTTAAATCCCTGAAGTATGAATTTGTATACTTGTCTAAAGTATTTTGATTTATATTATATATATATATATATATGTGTGTGTGTATGTGTGAAAAAGTTTGAGAACCCCTATCAGCCTGCATAATAATTTACTCTACTTTCAACAAAAAAGATAACAGTGGTATTTTTTTCATTTCCTAGGAACATCCGAGTACTGGGGTGTTTTCTGAACAAAGATTTTTAGTGAAGCAGTATTTAGTTGTATGAAATTAAATCAAATGCGAAAAACTGGCTGTGCAAAACTGTGGGTCCCCTTTTAATTTTGCTGATTTGAATGCATGTAACTGCTCAATACTGATTACTTGCAACACCAAATTGGTTGGATTAGCTCGTTAAGCCTTGAACTTCATAGACAGGTGTGTCCAATCATGAGAAAAGGTATTTAAGGTGGACAGTTGCAAGTTGTGCTTCCCTTTGACTCTCCTTTGATGAGTTTCAGCATGGGATCCTCAAAGCAACTCTCAAAAGATGTGAAAACAAAGATTGCTCAGTATCATGGTTTAGGGGAAGGCTACAAAAAGCAATCTCAGAGGTTTAAACAACTGTAAGGAATGTAATCAGGAAATATTAGGCCACAGGCACAGTTGATATTAAACCCAGGTCTGGCAGGCCAAGGAAAATATAGGAGCGGCATATGAGCAGGATTGTGAGAATGGTTACAGACAACCTACAGATCACCTCCAAAGACCTGCAAGAACATCTTGCTGCAGAAGGTGTATCTGTACATTGTTCTGCAATTCAGCACAATAAGCACAAAGAACATCTGTATGGCAGGGTGATGAGAAAGAAGCCCTTTCTGTACTCACGCCACAAAAAGAGTCGCTTGTTGTATGCAAATGCTCATTTAGACAAGCCAGATTCATTTTGGAACAAAGTGCTTTGGACTGATGAGACAAAAATTGAGTTATTTGATCATAACAAAAAGCGCTTTGCATGGCAGAAGAAGAACACTGCATTCCAAGAAAAACACCTGCTACCTATTGTCAAATTTGGTGGAGGTTCCATCATGCTGTGTGGCTAGTTCAGGGACTGGGGCCCTTGTTAAAGTCGAGGGTCGGATGAAGTCAACCCAATATCAACAAATTCTCCAGGATAATGTCCAAGCATCAGTCACAAAGTTAAAGTTACACAGGTGTTGGATATTCCAACAAGACAATGACCCAAAAAAACAGTTAGAAATCTACAAAGGCATTCATGCAGAAAGAGAAGTATAATGTATTGGAATGGCCGTCAAAGTCCCCTGACTTGAAATATCATCGAAAATCTATGGGATGATTTGAAGCAGGCTGTCCATGCTTGGCAGTCATCAAATTTAACTGAACTGGAGAGATTTTGTATTGAATAATGGTCAAAAATACCTCCATCCAGACTCCAGACACTCATCAAAGGCTATAGGAGGCATCTAAAGGCTGTTATATCTGCAAAAGGAGGCTCAACTAAGTATTGATGTAATATCTTTGTTGGGGTGCCCAAATGTATGCACCTGTCTAATTTTGTCATGATGCATATTGCATATTTTCTGTTAATCCGATACACTTAATGTCACAGCTGAAATACTACTGTTTCCTTAAGGCATGTCATATAGTAAAAGGTAGTTGCTACTTTGAAAGCTCAGCCAATCATAAACAAAAATCCAAAGAATTAAGAGGGGTTCCCAAACTTTTTCATATGACTGTATATATATCATTTTTTTTCTTTTACAGAGAAATTCTTGGAACATATTATTACTTATCACGAATTTGCAGAAAATCCAAGTATAATAGACAATCCAAATTTGGTTATAAGAATTGCAAATAGGTAAGTGAATAGTGACTTTATTAACTACATTTTTTTTTTGCTCTAATTCAGAAATTCTTAAGAAGATTGATTACTCATCAATCCATGAGATGAAGCTGAAGCAGAGTTAGGCCATGCAGCAAGACAGTAATCTAAAACACAAAAGCAAGGCCACCTCAGAATGGCCAAAATGAAGCAAAATCAAAGATCTAGACTGGCCTAATCAAAGTCCAGACCAGGAAAACGATAGTACTTTTTTCAGCATTGTATGTTGAAAATATTTCATATATAATAGAGAAAAGACATTATAACTGAAGTTTAATTTCTTTAACTTTCATCCTTCCTTAATTCTTAAGCAGTTTAAACATGGTTACAGACCAACTGATGTTTGACAGATATTTGTATCTGAAAACAATCTGCAATGATAATACAATATGCTTCTGCAGCAGACAATTATTGTTAATAATAGAACAGGTCATAGTTGTTTATGGTTTGCTGTACTGAACAAATCCTAAACTATTTTATTTTGTAGTAATAAAATATCATGTCATCCTGCAATAGACTAGCACCCTGTGCAGGATTTCTTCCTGCCATGTGCTATATGCTTGCTGGGATATGTTCCAGCTTCCCCATGACCTTGCCCTTGATAAGTGGGTTAAGAAATTGATGAATGGATGGATGAAAAATGCCATGTTACTTTTTATCTGTCAAAGTTGACAGCATCCTACATCCTTAAAATCAATATGAAAAGTTATACTACAGTTGCTGCCACACTAGTGGTTAGCTTATAGTCCCCAACTACCTAGTGGGGCACTGCATAATTTGAATGCAGTTAGTATACATCCACAGTGCTTATTTCTGGAATGATATAAGTGGTTTCCAGTTTTAAATAAATATTACTTTCAGCAGATTACATTATATTTACTCTTATCTTTAAATGGCAAAGAAATCAGGAAAAAAAAAACTTTCATTAGATATTGAAATGTTGGGGTATACAGAAATTAAAGCTGAAAGTGTACACTTCAATCACATAATGATTGCTTTATTTCAATTTCATTGTGGTGGTGTACAGAAATGACTCTATCTATCTATCTAAGTTCTATCTTTCTTTTATCTTTTTTTTTTTTTTTTTTACTTTTTTCTCTCTTTAGTCTCAAAATAGCAATGTGGTTTCCTAGAGCTGGTATTTAGAGAGGGGATGTGGGGCATGTCTAGCTACCTGACCTACTCCAAATCTGTTTTATACCTGAAAAACATTAAGTGAGTAGAAGATAGGCAGATACAAAGAGATTCAGCTCAGAATATGTATACTTAATAGATCAACATATTAAAAGCAATATTGTCTAACTCAGATGTTGAATAGAAAAAAATCTATTTTATATCTCAAAAGCTGCATCTCCCAACAAATTGGTCTTTGACAGAAGTATATTTTTTGCTTCCTTCAGGTATTACAACTGGGCTTTAGCAGCTCCCATGATTCTGAGTTTGCAAGCTTTCCAAAAGAGCTTACCGAAGGTACATTTTTACTGTTTCATCACTTCTGCTTTTTACACAAACTGTTTTTTATTCTCCATTTAAAATTTAATTATTTCCTTTTGTTCCATAGTACTAGTATTTGTTATCTATTATATGCTTTTTGGTCATCATTTTTTCAATTGATAGACAACAGTTGAGACGTGGGTCAAAGAAAAGATGCCAAAAAAGTCAGGAGGATGGTGGTTCTGGCGCAAGCGATCTGACAGCACGGTTAAACAGGTAGAACTCTTAATTCAAGCCATTTTTATGGAAGTTTTTTCATTTTTTCTGAAAAAAAACACAGTAACATGACTGTTGGTGTTTGGACCAAGTTGGTTACTTTTACCCTGGTGTCTGAATATGATCGTTGAGATTAAAAACTAATAAACATGCTAGTTTTATTGTGTTTATTTCTAATTCTGACTGAATACTTTTAACAATTACCTGCTTCTTGAAGGTTTTTACCATAACAATAAGACATATTTTAATTTCATCATTGTTAACTATGTTGTTACTGATTTTTTTAACAGTCCGAAGCAAAACTCCAGGCGCAAGATTTGCAGTGTGAAAGTGTTCCACTTGTAACCCAGGAGGCTGTTACAATAAGGTAAAATGCCATCTTTTAGAATGCATTGACATTTATTCTTTTTTCCGGTTATATGTTTTCAAGATTTGGTTGTTAATTAAGCGGTTCAGTACTACACCATCTTTTTTATTTGTGCAAGTTTTCATTTTTTTTTTATATTAACACACAAATCACATAAGAAACACTGACTTTTCAAGTACAGCTTGAATATAGGATAACTGTACAATCAGTTGCAGTAACACAGCATAAACATTTATCAAGTGCAGTAGTCATAGTCATAGTGGACAATAGGTTAAATGCAGATCTCCATTAAGTTACAATATACAACAGTAAAATATAATACAAAAATCCATCTCTCAGACATTGTTTTCACCAGAGCAGCATGTACTAAATTGTGAACTAAAAGCAAGACTGTAAAAGTAATTTGTCGGAGTTTATTGAACAGCATTACTGAGAACTTATTTTTGACCATGGTGACCATTTAGCAATTATTCAATAGCACCATCTGCTGTTAAAAATTATCGCTGCACATTGTGTTTTCCTAACATCCTGTTCCACCGTATTTGACTATAGTAACTGCAACACTGGGATGACTTGATGGCAGGTGGGCAGCACTGCCACCTCATGAATCCATTGTCACTGGTACAAATCCCAGTTATTATCTATGAGAAGTTTGCACATTCTTATTGTGTCTCTTTTGGTTTTCCTTTCAGGTTTCCAAAGAAAGATTGGATCATAATTCTAAATTGCCCCTAATGTGGATGTGTGTGTGAGTGGGCCCAGTGTACAATTAATTGGATGAAGCGTGTTTGAGAATTTTATGGGTTTTTTTTTTCAACACAGCGTTTTGAGACAAATTATAGCCATTAACAAATTTTAATCGTGTCACATTTAATCATCATCATTATAGTAACCTTTTCTTTCATATGTTCACAGCATCATGTGCATTTTATGCTTGTGGGATTACAGTAATATTTTACAAAACATCTTTGGCTTATATGATAATAAGCCACGTTCTGATTAGAACTGGTTATTGAACTGGGGCAACATGTCATTTTACATTTCCCTAACATGTTCAAAGATTTAAATGCATTGACCTTAGATTCCCATGTAGTAACTGATCCAGGTAACTGATTTCAAATGCACATTTATGTACAGTATATTTGATTTCATTCATACAAAACATCTTATATACTTATATCAACAAAATTATAGTTCTGTTTGTATTATTAATGTTAAAAATCTAAGGCCATAAATACCTTTACTGCACAGATATTTTTCAAAATAATCTTTTCTTTGTTCAGGTTTTTGGTGGTGGTATAATTTAAGTTAGTTTTCTTCAAACATCATGAGAACAAATAATTTGTTATGTGCCATTTCTTTTTTCTTAAGCCTAAAAGTAATCAATTATCTTGGAGCAGTTAAAATATCTGTATGTTATTATATTATGATCCACCTATCTTGAAATAAACTACACTGTGTTACTTATTTATTTTAAAGGTCCAAAGAAGATGACACATCCAGTGATGAAGATTCAAAAGAAATTCAAAATGCCACTTCCAAAGAAAGTAATCAAGCTGAAGACATTAGTCAAGGAAATTGTACCTCTTACAAAAAGTCTCTTCGATTGTCATCAGATCAAATTGTAAGAGTTTCCTTAATATACATTTATAATGTTATGTCTTAAGATGAATATTTTTACTGGTAAGGAGATATGTATGTGGAATCAGTTAACAAATATAATTGTAAAATCTACTGGATTTCCATGGTGTCAATGTGGTTAGTGCTGCTATTTTATGACATGGGGTTTGTAATTAATATTAAACTGGAAAATGACACATACAATATGTTAAAACCTGCAGAAAATTAATTTCTTAAATTATCTGTAAATTAAAATGTAGCAAATTTGAAGTAATGTTTATTACTTTAAATCAAGAGTTCAGGTATTATTTTGAAATGATGAAATTTGTCTCATTTTATAAAATGTATACAATTTGCGTAATAATTTTATTTAATATTAAGAAGGGGCACTCATGTATATTTCTTAAAAAATTTATATTTCAAAATACATAAGACAATTTTCAAAAAAGAGTTTTGCTTTGCTGCGTAAGCATATTAAAGTATATTTGTTCCTATGTCTATCCATCCATCCATTTTCCAACCCGCTGAATCCAAACACAAGGTCACGGGGGTCTGCTGGAGCCAATCCCAGCCAACACAGGAACTAATCCCGGACAGGGTGCCAACCCACCGCAGGACGCACACACTAGGGCCAATTTAGAATTGCCAATCCACCTAACCTGCATGTCTTTGGACTGTGGGAGGAAACCCACGCAGACACGGGGAGAACATGCAAACTCTACGCAGGGAGGACCCGGGAAGCAAACCCGGGTCTCCTAACTGCGAGGCAGCAGCGCTACCACTGCGCCACCATGCCGCCCTTCCTATGTCTATCAGAACTTTATCGCCAAAATTCAAAATAGGAAGTTGACAGAAAGAAATTTATATAAGACCTACTTATATATATATCATCTGAAATACTGGTTGTATTGATTACCATAAAAAACACAAATGCAATGCATTATTAGTAAACCATAAAATATTTACATACATGAAACACAAAGTTTGTTACACATGCAGTAAAACAAAGTAGTTTAAATTTGAATGATGATGATGATATATTTTATTTATAACATGAATAAATCAAAAGAGATAAATCATCAACACCATAATTGAAATATGGCCATTGCATTACATAATGCAAGAAAATTCCAGTCATTTGTAATTCTGGAGAAAATATACCACTAGTGTAGTGATCAGCATTTGTGAGCAATTTGGTTTTTTTAATGACTCTTTAAAGTGAATCATATGCATTGATTGTCAGTCAGTCAGTTAGTCATTGTCCAACCTGCTATATCCTAGCACAGGGTCACGGGGGTCTGCTGGAGCCAATCCCAGCCTGCAAGGCAGGACCAAATCCCAGGCAGGGCACCAGCCTACAGCAGAGCCCTCACACACCAAGCACACACTAGGGACAATTTAGGATCGCCAGTGCACCCAACCTGCATGTCTTTGGACTGTGGGAGGAAACTGGAGAACCTGGAGGAAACCCATGCACGGGGAGAACATGCAAACTCCACGCAGGGAGGACCCGGGAAGCAAACCCAGGACTCCTTACTGCGAGGCAGCAGCGCGTCGTGCCGCCAGCATTGATTGGTGAGCACAAACAAATTGGTTCAGTGGAGTTCAATGGACTAGTGCTAAAGCTCATTACTGTCCAGCATGAGGTTATCATCGTCCTTTGTTTCGCTGCCACTTCCTGCTGGTGGATGAGTAAAGAGCATGCACAAGGACTGCGTGATTCATGAGTCTCAACTCATTTGAATCAAGAACAATTCACTACCCGAAAATCAGTGTAACAGTTCTCAGCCTAACAATTTTCGTTCATTTGAGTCGTGAACACATCATTACAAGTTGCACAATTCTCATTTACTTCTGTAATTTTTTTTTTTTAATTGAATTTGTTTAATGCATGTAACATTTCATACAATCAAGTCAAACAACAAAACTAGATTCAATTCAACCCCCACCCATGTAAAAGAGAGAAAGGCCAACAGACAGAGTAAAACTTTTGAGAGTAGTGTAAATAGAAAGGAGTCTTTCTTCCCAATATAAGTGCTAAAAGTCTAAAATATTATTGATTAGATCCTTCCAGGTTTTAATAAAGTTTTGAACAGTACCTGTAAGAGAGAAGTTGATTTTTTCCAATTTCAAATAGTATATAACATCAGTTCCCACTGACTTAACAGAGGTGGGTTAGAATTCTTTCAGTTGAGCAAGATAAGTCTATGTGCTATTAGTGAAATAAAGGCAATTACAGTCTGTTTGTCCTCCTCCACAGACATTATTTATATACAAATCTCTAAATGATTTAATCCCATACATTTTCCAAACATTAAAAACTGTGTAAGTTTGAGAGGGTGGAAAAAGGTGGTTATCATGTAGTGATGCCAAAGATTAAATTTTCTCTTACTTGAAGTTTATCCTATATTGGTTCCATATTCTGAGTGAATGAAGGACAATTGAGTTGTTAGTATATTGATGATACCTACAAAGCAAGGAATATTAAGAAGTACTGCAATATTTCTTTTCTATTGCAGACCAAGCTAGTGTGTGTTCAACTGTTTGTGTTAGTTTCCAGGTTTTTATAGCTTGCATGTTTGCCACCCAGTAATAAAACTGAAAACTAGGTAGAGCCATGCTGCCTTCTGATTTAGGTTGTTGTAGGGTCGCCTTTTAAATGCATGGATATTTCAAATCCCAAATAAATAAGGTTATGATTGAATCTAATTTCTTAAAAAATATTTATTAATGTATACAGGGATGTTTTGAAATAGAAACAGAAGTTTACGGAGGATATTCATCTTGATAGTTTTAATTCACCCTGCTAAAGATGGAGGGTAGACCATCTATGCACGTTTTGTTTAATTTTGTCCATACAGACAGCAAAAAAATCACTGTGCTTTGTGTGCAGAAACTGGGCAATGGCCTATGAATTATCATGTCAGATATGTAACGAATTATGTATATATAATTAATCTTATATATTTATAGACTAACAAAATACCTGCGCTTTGCAGCGGAGAAGTAGTGTGTTAAAGAAGTAATGAAAAAAAAAAAGGAAACATTTTACTAATAACGTAACATACAGTGGGATGCAAAAGTTTGGGCAACCTTGTTAATAGTCATTATTTTCCTGTATAAATCGTTGGTTGTTACGATAAAAAATGTCAGTTAAATATATCATATAGGAGACACACACAGTGATATTTGAGAAGTGAAATGAAGTTTATTGGATTTACAGAAAGTGTGCAATAATTGTTCAAACCAATGATCCCCAGTAAGAGCCACAAAGTCCGCTTTCTGTAATGTATCTAATTTTGCTTGCTTTTCAGTGTGCACAAAACCATGCTTTTATCAAGACTTCCATCTGGTAGTCTTTTGAAATGAAATTTTCCTCCGATCAGTCGTAGGAACGCGCTTTATTCTGACTCTTAACAATTTTGTAGCTCTGATGTGTGCATCAATGTAATCGATGTACCAGGAAATCATGCATTGACAAAAGTTCCCCTTTGCTTGAAATTAAAAGTGTGATTAAATGCGTTTAACGCGTTATGGAGTACATGCATCGAAGCTTCTCAGCTGTGCTTGTGCTAAGAAAAGGAAACATTTTAAAAATAACGTAACATGATTGTGAATGTAATAGTTTTGTGACCGTTATGATTGTTGCTGTCATCAAGGATTTGATTATCATTATTTCTTTCAATCAGGGTCGTATTTGTAGGATGTGTTGTGTTCAAATATCATTCCGTGTTTGTCAATCGTTGTAAAGATAACAGGTTTCATTCATTGATTCGTTTCTTACTGCATCAATAAACAGCTTGTCTTCCTCTTTATCTGAGACGTGACACACTGCATGCACGGGTTTTTTTTTACACTGTCTTCCTTTAGCGGGACATTGACTTTTTCCACCGTGTGCTTTGTTTCCGCATTAGCTACACTTATGAATATGCTTGTATGTATCACACGCTTCATATTTTTTTGCTGCCTTCTCAATTGTGTAATTCAGTTTTTGTTCAGCACTCTTTGGAACTGTTGCTTTTTGTCTGTGCACTGCGTCATTTCATGTGAGCCACTCGGTGTACATGCATCGAAGGTTCCCAGCTGTGCTGGTGCCATCTTGTGCGATGTCCACGGCTGTATTTAATGTTAGCTAAGACCCGGCAGTTTCGCTGAGTTTGTGCCAAACACCACCCTGACCATCTCATCTTCCTCTGCATAAGCACAGTCCTTCACCCGTGAATATTTAGCGGCAGTGTTTCTATTGGATTGCTGCTGACGGATGGCCTTATATGGGCAGGCACTAAATTACGCATCGAGCAGAAGTCTATTATAGTATATGGACGAAAAAATAGGTTCCAGTTATGACCATTACGCACAGAATTTCAAAATGAAACCTGCCCAACTTTTGTAGGTAAGCTGTAAGGAATGAGCCTGCCAAATTTCAGCCTTCTACCTACACGGGAAGTTGGAGAATTAGTGATGAGTGAGTTAGTGAGTCAGTGAGGGCTTTGCCTTTTATTAGTATAGATAATGAATTAAATATAAATTAACAAGCAACAATATTAATTATATATTTATATACACACATACATACATATATATGAAACTAATATATGTATTATGAAATTATACATTTGTGATGTAATCAGAAGGGGATTCCCCATAACAACAGTATAAGCTATCCGTAAAAATTAATCAAAATAATTGATATACTGTAATAAGAAGAGACTTGAGGCATGGCAAGGTTTGGGGCAGCCACCCGTTTAATCCGGTTTCCTGGCTGCAAAAGCAATTGATTCATCAGAGTCAAGTTTACACAACAGAGTCCAAAACAGAACTGCCTCCCAGAGCAAAGGCAGGAGGCTTTATAGGACGGAGGGCAGAAGTGATGTCGTCCTCTGTGCCGGAACCGGAAGTGATGTCATCCTCGGGCCCGGGGCTGGAAGTGATGTGTCCCGCTTCGAGGTGGCGGCTCCTGGTGGGATTTCCCGGGAAAGACCTGTAGAGAACTCAGAAAGAGCGTTAGCTTACCCCGCCCCCCCCAGGCAGATGTATAATCAGTCCTCTCTAAGCCCTTCAGCTGCCTCCCATGCACACGTGTGTGACAATACTTAAATAGGTTGTTTGAAAGAATCAATTCAGTAAACTGAATTGAAATGCCCATCATTACTCTGGGGTGTCCGTGGTTGGTTGTAGCAGAAAAAAAACAGTCAGAGCATAAGAGTGACACAATTCTGATTATCTAACCCCACTAGCAACCCACAAACTCCTGGGCATTCAACACACAACACACAGCACACTGTATCATAATCATAAGTACCTGCTGGTCAATGTAAAAAGAAGATTAGATCATTTGTTATTGAATCCCAAGGCTCCCATTATCTCTGCCATTACTTCCCATAGGCAGGAGTTGTACTAAGGTAATCTAGTAGTAGCATCATGTGACTCAGCAGGATACTGAGAAAAGAAACAGAATAGCGGAGGATCAGTAACAGCTAATAATAGTTGCAAAGCATTTATTTTGAGTAAATGACTAACAGTTAAATGCAGAAAATGAACAGCTAATAATACAAAAGGTAAAAGTATAACAAAACAAGTGCGCTTTTATTCAAGAATATAACCAAAGAAAAAGAAGTTGGCTTAGGGTATAAGGTAGATATGTATGCTTGGTTGGTGCAGCGGTAACAACTGCTGTCTCCTAATCTAGAGGTTGTGGGTTCAATACCCGGGTCCTCCAATTACTATTTTGAGTAGTGAGCTGCTATTTTTATTATTATAATATAATAAAAACATATATTAGATTAGAATCTGTAACAGCCGGTGTAAATTTATAGCACTTGTAAAAGTCAGCGTTTTTTTTTTGGTTTTTTTTTTATTTTATTCCCTGTCACGTTCATGACTCCCCATCTGACTTGTGCTAGTTTTCAAATAAAGACATGGTGTAACAAACTTTTTTTGTTATACCACCTCTTTATTTGAAAACTGTTCGATCATGTGCGTGAACGAAACTGGGACTGGAAAAACTGTGGACATGGGTGCGAGTGGTTGTACGTGACTGGGAATAACTGTGGATATGAGTAGTGTTTTGAGACAATGGAACTGGAAATTTTCTGATGTGGAGGGATAAAGGTTGACACACAAATGCTGGTGAATCATGCTTTCTTGGTATTTTGTTGTCATTTGAATTTTTTTTTTACTCAGTTTTATACTTGAGTGATCCTGCTCACACTGAATTACTCTGCACCTTCTGGACCATGATGTCAAAGCCGTATTGACAAAAAAATAGAGACATGGATATATATATATCACATTTGGAATAATTCATTTTATGACTTTTATAGTACATTTTGGAAAACATTGTGGTACTGATGCAACATTACATTTATTTGCATACCTTCATGCGGCTGTAGTCATCGACTGCTTTTTTTTTTCCCCCCGATCTTGCCCAGTCTCCACATTTTGGTGCATGGTGGTGTTTCTTTTGCACAGAACTGACCTCTCTATACTATTTTTTACTCTGCATGTCCTGGAGTAGAACAGAAACACCACCACACAACTGTTGTTACGGTTCTGCCTTTGTCCAGAAATGGTTTCATAAGCTTTATTACCTTAGTCTCAGAAAGTCCTTCTCCCGTGGGGTGACTGGGATCTTTTCCTGAATTAGATCAAACACAGTTGCATAGGATGTGATAGGAGCTTTCACCTGCAGCTGAAGTCATTTCAGTACACATGTAGTTTGTCAGCATGCCCGTGTCGATCAACCACAGGAAGCTCTGCAGTTTAATTCTGACTTTACACTGTAGGAAGATACATAAATAAATCAAGGTAAATAACATCCACTCTGTCTTTTATATGAGTAACATATAAATGTTTTTATATAAAGACCATCACAAAACATAATCACAAACTGGGCTTTGAACAATACCTTGGCAGCTCTTTAATCCATACTTTTTCTTTGAAGGACAGGTGTGGGGCAGACTGACTGGCAGGATGACACCAGACCTCTTGCTGCATCCAAATGGTGCCATCTTTTGCCGTTACGCCTGGTGTAGCTGCGTTGTTCTTATATATGAGTGGACATTTCTTGCAGGGTGGGCTTCTGTTCTCTTTCTCCGATGTAGAACCCTCATCCTCATCTGAGTTATAGTACATATTTATTTGAAAACTGAAAGTGTCAGATCGGGCTGAGCATGGACACGACTGAGATACTAAAACTGAATTAAAAAAAAACGCTAACCTTTACAAGTACCATACATTTACACCGGCTGTTACACACTCAAATAAAATGTATGTTTTCATAGTATAATAGTAACAATACGAGCAGCTAACTACACAAAACATTTATTTTGTGACACTGCAAGGCTTGAACCTGCGACCTGTTGATTATGAGTCAGTAGTTCTTATCTCTGTACTACCAAAGCAGTCATAACAATGAAGTACACTAACCCAATTTCTTTTTCTTTGGTTATAGTCTTGAATAAAAGCGCACTTGTTTTGTTATACTTGTACATTTTGTGAAAGTATTTATTTGATATTTGAACTTCAGTCTTCACACAGTATACACTTCATGTCAAAATTTTGTTGTTAGAACTAAAAGTTTGTCTTTTAGGTATGTGTTTAAAATTTTTGTCATGCTACACTTCCATAGATCTTTGTAGACACGGAACACACATGAAATGCATGTGCTTCAAATAGTGATATATTATTTACACTATACAGCTCCAGGTACCTCACTCCCAGATACACAAGGGTTGACCTGGGAGAGCTTTTTGCTGTTTCTGCGGCGGTGAGAGGATGGGATAGTTGGCTGCTTGCACATATCGACACATTTACAAGACAAAATACGCCGACAGAGGTGCAAATGGATTTAAGGTTGGCCGGGTTTACGAGTTTTTTCATAGGCTTTGGTAATTCTAGTGTTAAGGATAAAATTTAGTAGAACACGGCAAGTACAAGTGTTTTTCTGAACAGTCAGCATAAGTTTAGAAGAGAGAGGTCATGTTTTACTAACATGCTAGAATTCTATAAGGAAACAATAAAAAGATATGATCAAAGTTGAGTATATGATATTGTTTATTCATCTTGACTTTTAGAAAGCACTTGATAAGGTGCCACATGAGAGGTTGGGTATCAAACTAAAAGAAGTGGGAGTTCAGGGTGATGTTTGTAGATGGGTACAGAATTGGCTCAGATACAGGAAGCAGAGTGTTATGGTTTGAGGAACCTTATCAGAATTGGCTGATGTTAAGAGTGGTGTTCCACAGAGGTCAAAGCTAGGGCTGTTGATATTTGTTTTATATATATATAAATGATTCAGATAGGAATATAAGTAACCAGCTGGTTAAGTTTGCAGATGATATCAAGATAGGTGGATTTTAAATCATTACAGAAGGACTTGGACAGCATAAAGACTTGGGCAGGTTTGTGGCAGATGAAATTTAATGTCAGTATATATAAGGTATTACACATAGGAAGTAAAAATGTTAAGTTTGAATGCACAATAGGAGCATTCCTGACAGTGTTCAGAAGCCATTAAGAAGGCAAACAGAATGTTAGGTTATATAGCATGATGTATGGAGTACAAGTCCAAGAAGGTTATGCTCAAGCTTTATAATGCACTGGTGAGGCCTTATCTGGAGTACCGTGTGCAGTTTTGGTCGCTAGGCTACAAAAAGGACATAGGAGCACTAGAAAAGTTCTAGAGAAGAGTAACTAAGCTCATTCCATGGCTACAGGGGATGAATTATGAAGAAAGATTAAAAAAACAGAGCCTTTTCAGTTTATCCAAAAGAAGATTAAGAGGTAACATGATTGAAGTGTTTAAAATTTTGAAGGGAATTAGTACAGTGGATCAAGACTGTTATTTTAAAATGAGTTCATGAAGAACATGGGCATACAGTTGGAAGCTTGTTAAGGGTAAATTTCTCACAGACATTGGGAAGTTTTTCTTTACATAGAGAACGATAGACACTTGGAATAATCTACCAAGTAGCATGGTAGACAGTAGGATTTTAGGGACTTTCAAAACTAGACTTGATGTTTTTTAGAAGAATTAAGTTGATAGGACTGGCAAACTTTGTTGGACTGAATGGCCTGTTCTTATCTAGATTTTTTAATGGCCTAATAAGTGAACTAACCTATACACTTTCATTTCTGATATGTTATTTGCAGGCCAGTTTGAAATTAAAAAATGGTCCAAATGATGTTGTTTTCAGCATCACCACTCAGTATCAAGGTACATGCCGATGTGAAGGCACAATATACCTTTGGAATTGGGATGACAAAGTCATCATTTCTGACATTGATGGGACCATCACCAAGTAAGTAATATAAAATTAGTAATTTTGGTAATCATTTAAAAGTGTTGAAATATTTTTTTCTGGAGTTGGAGAATAATTTGTTCTTCTTGTCACAGTGAGCACTGTAAAGGACAATAACTTTGTATAGTTACTATTTACTAGAAATTACACTTTTCCAGGTCAGATGCCCTTGGACAGATTCTCCCTCAACTTGGCAAAGACTGGACTCATCAAGGCATTGCTAAACTTTATCATTCCGTGCATGAGTAAGTAAAGCAGAGTCATGGCTTTTCTTCAAATGCTGCTATTTGCTTTTTACAATTTTGTACATAAATTAGATATATGTTTTGGTTCTTTGCCAGTAATCTTGTCTGTATGAATGTGTGCAAGTGTTAACTAGTTATAGTGTGACTAATTTACATCAATTTGTATTTTTAAATTAAATAGAAGCAATGAGTTTCATATTCTGTATGCAAGTGTTAACTAGTTATAGTGTGACTAATTTACATCAATTTGTATTTTTAAATTAAATAGAAGCAATGAGTTTCATATTCTGTAGTAAGATATAGTAGGACTGTAACAGAATTGTTGACCAGAACAGATTATTCAGTCTAACACAGCCTTATTAATATATGTTCACTTAATATGTGTAAAAATATGTCAATAGCAATGTGCAACTTTCTGTTACCTTACTGGTAATATGTTCCAGTTATCAATAGTTCTATACATAAAACATACATTCTAAATGTTGGACAATATTTACTCTTAAAAGACTTCAGTTCTGTCCTGTGTGCTTGTTGAAGTATGTATTTAGAAAAAAAACATAATCTAACTTGTTCTCATGATAATATTAAACAAACACTTAAGTAATGTGTCCTGTCCCCTTAACCCTTGTTAACTCTTTCAGTCTTTCCTCATAGTTCATAATGTTACAAGCCTGGAATAAGTCTAAGGCCTTTTTAATGATTCTTTCTATTGCACTGTGAAACTCTTCTTATATTTCTTACACCAAAATTGTGGATTGTATTCCAGATATGGTCCAACAAATGCAGTATATTCTTCTGTGACTTTTATTTAACAGAGAAAGCTATTCTTAACAGATGACAGTACTACTACTACTGCTGAATAACCCAACGTCCTGTTAGTTTTTAATAAATTTTGGTTGGGGATTATGATACGTTCAGTAGAACTCTGAAAATTCAAACAGTTAAAATGTACTGATGAATGTTTTTACCTGAACTCTAATGTTAATGTGTTAATTGTGTAAATTGTTAAAGTTTATTTCATGTGTCTCAGATTTATGAAAAAATAAATACTATTTACACTTTTGAATTTAAGCTAAATTAGCTTCAGTTTATCATTGTAAAATAGATTATGAACAAGAAACAATTTGCTAGTAAGAAAAGTAATTTGCTATACTCCATAGAAATTTTCTACTAAAAATATGTCTGGGCAAAATTCTATATCATATAATTGTGCACACAGTTTTTTATTGTCTAGACCTTTGTGAACTTTTATTAATAGTACTTTTGTCTTCATTTTAGGAATGGATACAAATTCTTATACTGTTCTGCCCGTGCAATTGGGATGTCAGGAATGACCAGAGGTTACCTACATTGGGTTAATGACAAAGGAACAATTCTTCCTCGTGGTCCTCTTATGTTGTCCCCAAGTAGCCTGTTTTCTGCTTTTCACAGGTATGAACATACAGAAACATTTCCGGTTGATCTACCAAAGGTACAGGTTTATGAAGTTGTGAGACAGCAGTGCCAATTACTGCTCCAACTTATTGAACTTCTAAAACACTTGAAGTAATAATTATAACTTGCATAATGTATTACTGTAAAATATAAATAAATAATCAATATTCATACATTAATTGCTTTGTCAATACAATATAATTTAGATGACATATATTGTGAAAATTTTCAGAGTTTAACTGAACTACCTCAAAATTTGCATTTTACTTTGCAGTAGTTCTCAAATTCACAAACACAGAGGAAAGAAACATCAGCAAAATTAATATGGAGAAAGATGCTTGAATTGCTGTTTTTCAGATTTCTAGCTCTTGGCATGACACACTACCCCCAAATTAGAAATGCACTATATTGCCCAGCATCTGTAACATCAATTCAGCATTTAAACTTTTTGTGTTAGATATTTTAGAATAAAATCTTTTACTAATTTATTTTTTTGCTAGGTTTCAAAATACTCCATATTGGATTGTTGTGTAAACAAATCAACACATCGAAAGTTGTGCAAATAATGTCACTTGTAGTTATAGTTTGAATGTGAACAAAGAAAATTCAAAGGACGCTGACAGGTTGCACATATTTTAAGTCTACTTATCAGTCGAGCCTTCTGTAAGATGTAAGAAGCTATATTATCGAGTGTAAACAGCTCTTCATATACATTTATTTGCCAGTTATGTGGAATTTTTATAGCTTTATTTAATACAGTATTTGCATGAAGATAAGGTATCTGTTGACAGCATCAGGCTATTTTGACTGAACAAGACAACAATCAGAGTGTCTGACTGTTTCAAAATTTTATTTACCATCAGGGAGGTGATTGAGAAGAAACCTGAAAAGTTTAAGATTGAATGCTTGACCGATATTAAGAATTTATTTTATCCCAATAAACAACCATTTTATGCTGCATTTGGAAATCGTCCCAATGTAAGTTTTTTTTTTTCCTAATTTACTGTTAAGCACACATTGTTTCATTTCTATGCATCTACTAGTGTGTTAGTTTACTTTGTAGCAAGGAGAATACTAAGTACCAACAAAATTAAACAGAAAAGCACTCACTTCACAGAATACATTTCCCTATCTGTCAAATCAGGTAACATTCATCCTGTCATATACAAGAACAAACTGTCTTTTTCTCTATCTCCCAAAGTATCAGTTTCTGCCGTTTCATCCTCTCTTCAGTGAGTCTTTGACCTGCTTTCTGCCTACCCTTAGCACAGGCAAGAATAGCTCTATAAGTAACACTATAGAGTGACCAGGTCAAAGTGTCCTCTGATGGTTCCTGTTATTCTTGAGCCCCTGAACCTTGACCTTTGATATAAAGGCCATGCCTCCAAAACATATTCATGAATATCTTTAACCTGTTTGGGAAATGGGGATTCTAGCTTTTTCAAGTGGGTGTGATGCCTGGGTTGTCTGCAGCTGGCATACTCATCTTGAACCTGGGTCATCAATATTCATAGACCTATATGGACTAGGGCACATGAACAACCAGAGTGGTGCAAAAGTGTTCAAAACAGTGCATTTGTGGAGGTTAAAATCACAATAAATAAAAAATCCATAAACAGGATCTTCCTGTAAAAGAAAGTCATGAGAGTTTCTACGTCTCCTATTGCTCACCCTTTCAGGTCTCCTCAACAGTAGAACGTGCCCTTCCGACAAGTATGGTTAACCTCTGACTGGCTTGTATCCCTATCACCATTCCCGGGTGTCAGTGAGGACCCCACAAGCCCTGCTCCCTTCTCCCACAACCATCCCTTGTTATGTATCCTCTACACTACACCAGCTGCCAAAATCCCGACTTTCATTCTTTTCGCACATGATTTCATCTATGGCTCCTTCTTTCTCTTTTCTCCTTATCACTCTCCTCAGGCTCTTTTATGCAATTGTGGATGTACATTCCCAAGGCCACTTGGCTTCACTACCATGTGCACTTACACAAGCACACTGTTTTTAACTAAAAATATCACTCAGCCACAGGTGACCCCTAAATGTGCTTTTCCACAGTGGGGTCCCCCGCTGCTATCTCTTTAAATGGACGAGATTATTAATCACCTTTGCCACAGAAATTTGCTGCAAGAGCATCTGTAACACTTGGTTTAGCTTACCACTCTTTCCACACTGGCATGCAGAGGTCTGTTTTTACAGGAAGGGAACATCTCTCATTATAACATCCTTTTTTTAACACCAGGACGTGTATGCATATAAACAAGTTGGAGTCCCTGTCTGCAGAATTTTCACAGTGAATCCAAAAGGTGAATTAATACAAGAACAAACAAAGGGAAACAAATCATCGTAAGTGTTTCTCTTTAATTATATATTTTTTTTGTCTTATTTAATTTGCTGCTGAGTGAAAGCGTGTAACTGAACAATTATGGTACTTGTTACATTTTTTGGACTAAATCTTACTGTTCTGCCCTCATCAAAAGTATTTTAGAGAACCACTGTCTCATTTTTTGTCAAAGTTGTTCTCATATGCAACATTTAATGTGCTATACCACATATAAAATCACTTCCAAAATACACTGTATGGCAAAAAGTATGTAGATACCTGAACATCACATCTATATTAGCTTGTTTGACATCCCGCTATATCCTAACTACAGGGTCACGGGGTTCTGCTGGAGCCAGTCCCAACCAACACAGTATGCAAGTTAGGAAACAAACCTTGTTCACACACTAGGAGCAATTTAGGATCGCCAATGCACCTAACCTGCATGTCTTTGGACTGTGGGAGGAAACCAGAGCACCCGGAGGAAACTCACGCAGACACGGGGAGAACATGCAAACTCCACACAGGGAGGACTCGGGAAGCAAACCCAGGTCTCCTAACTGCAAGGCAGCAGCACTACCACAGCAGCACTACCACTGCACCACCGTGCCGCCCATTGTTTGACATCCTATTCCAAAATCAAGGGCATTAATATGGACTTGGCATCCACTCCCGGGGAGCACCAACCATTTTAACTATCCACTCTTCCTTTGAGCTTTCCACAAGATTTTGGAGTGTGTCTGTGGGAATTTATGTCCATTCAGCCAAAAGAGTATTTCAGAGGTCAGATACTATTGTTGGATGAGAAGACCTGACCCACAATTGTCATTCATCCCATAGGTGTTAACGTGATTCATTTCTGCAGTGAACACATTTCAATTGTTCTAGAGTCCGA
Organism: Polypterus senegalus; assembly: GCF_016835505.1. Lineage (NCBI taxonomy): Eukaryota > Metazoa > Chordata > Cladistia > Polypteriformes > Polypteridae > Polypterus > Polypterus senegalus. Next base: position 76,321,329 of record NC_053158.1, read on the forward strand.
TTATGGTGTGCTTTACACCACCTGAGCCGATGCTTGACAATTCACATAGTGATCTTAGACTTGTGTGTAGTTACTTGGCCATGGAATCACATTTCATGAAGCTTCTGACACACAGTTCTTGTGCCAATGTTGGTTCCAGAGAGAGTTTGGAACTCTGTTGTGAGTAATGCAAAATAGGATAAAGTATTATTACGCACTTTGCGCTTCAGCACTTGACATGATCTACCACTTGGTGTCTGAGAAGTTGTTGCTTCCAGATACTTTCAATTCACAATAATAGCACTCACAGTTGGCTGGTGTAGATCTTGGAGGGCAGAAGTTTCATGCTTTGGCAAAAAATGGCACCCTGTGAGAGTGTCACTTTTAAAAGTCAATGAGTTGGAAAGGAAAAAATTAATCAAGACTTGCATAGATGGTCAACCCTTCATCTCACTCTAGCTGGAAGAATTAACGTTGTTAAGATGAATGTTCTTCCTAAGCTTCTTTTTTTATTTCAGAATATTCCAATATACATCAGTAAATCATTTTTTAAGCAATTAGATTCAATAATAACCTCATGCGTTTGAACCTCAAAACATCCACATATCCAAAGAGCGACCCTACAAAGACCTAAGGCAGATCGTGGCATGGCTCTACCCAACTTTCAGTTTTAATACTGGGCAGCAAACATACAAGTTATAAAAACCTGGACACAAATAGATGAACATGCACAGGCCTGGTTCGCAATAGAAGTAAAATCCTGCAGTACTTCTTTTATATTCCCTGCTTTGTGCCCCAATAAATGCAAGTTATCGGCAGTTTACTGATAACCCAATTGTGCTTCACTCACTCAGAATATGGAACCAATATAGAAAGCATTTTAAGATGGAAAAGCTTTTATCTGTGGTACCTCTGCAAGAGAACCACCTCTTCCAACCTTTGTAAACATATGCAGTTTTTAATATCTGGAAAAAATTTGGGATTAACATTCTTAGAGATCTTTATATAGACAACATCTTTTCATCCTTTGAACAATTACATTCCAAATTTAACTTTCTAGCTACACATTTCTTTCACTATCTTCAAATTAGGAACTTTGTTAAGCAGAACCTGCCCGATTTTCCTCATCTTGCACCCTCGTCCATGCTGGAAAAAATATTGCTCAATTTCAAGGACTTAGACACCATCTCTGCAATATATAAAATTATTTTACAGTCCCTCCCTTTCAAAGATCCAAGGGGACACTGGGAAAAGATCTCTTAATTAATATATCAGAAAAGAAGTGGAAAATAGCAATGCAGAGAATTCACTTTAGCTCCATATGCGCAAAGCATACAATTATTCAACTCAAAATTATATATCGAGCACCTCTGTCTCGCCTAAAACTCTACAAAATGTTTCCAGAGCAGGATCCAACCTGCGAACGCTGCAGTCAAGTCCCAGCCTCACTGGTTCACATGTTTTGGGCCTGCACCAAATTAACATCATTCTGGACCAAAATTTTTAACTACCTTTCAGACAGCCTTGGTGTCACAATCCTTCCTAACCCATTAACAGCTATGTTTGGTGTTCTTTCAGATGGGTTTAAAGTGGAGGAGAACAAACAAACTGTGATTGCATTCACTACACTTTTGGCACATAGACTTATTTTGCTAGACTGGAAGAGTCCTAACTCTCCTCTTTTAAGTCAGTGGGAAACCGATGTGTTATACTATTTGAAATTGGAAAAAATCAAATACTCAGTTAGAGGATCTGTACAGATTTTTTTCAAAACATGGCAGGATCTAATCAATAATATTTTAGAATAAGCTCCTAAAGCACAGAGGAAGCAATTATTTCTTTTTCTTCTCCATTCATCTCTATTGGCCTATCAAACTCATCAATTTAGGTATGTTTACAAGCCTTAAATTTTACCCCGTTGGCCATGCTCTCTCTCTCTCAGGGGTGGGGTCGACTTGTTTTCAATCCTATTCTTTGTAAAAATTGATCAATTTGTATGGAATGGTTACAATAAAATTAATTAAAAAAAAAAAAAATAAATAAAAGTCAATGAGCTTTTCAGTATGACCCATTCATGGGGAGAGGGAAAGAAAGAGAGGAAAGCAGGAGTTGGTAGTTATGATGTACTTCATCATGGCAGTGGTAGGCAAAAAGGGCACTAACAGTAGCGGTGATATCCCCTGTCTCAACTAGATGGACATTAGACAGAAAATCCAAGCAAAAAAGGGTAAGAGCTTTGTTATGCCTCTTTACAAAAGGATCTAGGAGCACTAGATGGAGGATAATCAACATCCTCCAACCTGTTCGGTGGGAGAACATGGTCCATGAGTGGAAAGTAAGCAAGAACTGAAGCAACCTATAGGTATGGTATTGGGAATCTTCTTTTTAAAACTTTACATGAATTAGAGCATGAAAACGTATGCACCAAAAAACAGGAAAATGTGCACAAAACCTGGCATACACAGATTTCTATCCAGTTTGCCCTTAATAAATCACAGTCATGTGAGTGCTATTACTAAATGCGCGTACGTGAACAAGCCTTGAATCCTGCCTGGTGTCACAGTGAAACAACTGTATATGGACTATGGTAATGATCCTTGTAGATATTCAATCCTGATGCTGCAGACATTCATTGACTGGTAGAGCAGCCTCCCATCTAACACATCCAAACACCACCACCTGCATTTAAGTAAAGAAGTCGTATGCTGCAGAGTTCTGGAGTGGATTGAAAGGGAAACGAGCAATCCTCTCCATGAGGTCAACAGGGCTTTAAGATCTGTGTAGGCGGGCCCACAGATGCAGAAGGGTTTTCATTCTGTTCTGGTAATTTGCGCTTTTCTACTTTTGTGCTTATTCCTCCATTTTTAGTTAATATTTGATGATAATCTTTATAATTCGGCCTCAGTGGTGTTTTTGGAAAGTGGAGGATTTCCACCTTCCAATTGTGCTACTAAAAAGATAATAAATTCTACTTATTTATGAGATATAAACCACAATTTTCCTATTTATGATTAATATTTTAACATTAATTATTCCCTTTATATGATATATCACTAGTTTAATTGTGTATTTTACAGGTACAGCAGGCTGAGTGAGCTGGTTGAACATGTTTTTCCACTGCTAAACAAAGAACAGAGTTCTGCATTCAGTTTTCCTGAATTTAGCTCCTTCTGCTACTGGAGAGAACCAGTTCCAGAAATCGACATGGATGATCTGGTTTAAATATCATTTTACTGTCAGTATTTGCAATTGTGTGCACAATATTCTAGCGTCAGTACAAACTGTATAAATGGAAGGATCAATGCGTCTTGAACAATTAAGGACATACGAAGCATTTATCAAATGATAATGATTTTCTTAAATGTATTGTTAATGCTCTGCTTGCATTTTCCAGTGCTCTTCTTTGGATACCAGATCACAATGTTACTTTTTGTTCCGTTCAGATTTATTGCATTTGTATTCAGAAACTATGGCATTCCCTGCGCTGCTAATGCCCCATAGTGTTATCAAAAGATTATCATAAATTTATCAGACAGTGAATATTTTCCTTCCCTGGCTGTGTTTATTAGAAGAAGCAAAATCTCTGATATTTTATACATCTTCTTTCCCAATTAGTAAGTACCAAAAGAAGTACATAACTTAACACCTTAAAGAAGGTTTAAATTGTTTACAAAAGACCATCTTAGTATTTACTGGAATGCAATTTTTGTCTTTGACATTTTTACAGTCCATTTTCTTGTTTGCACTTTATATTTTTATAGCAATTATAAGTTAAAATTTAGGCAGATAAATAGTATATGTCGTCATCTTTGCAGGGGCTGGAATGAATTAGCACAACAGACAGAAGGATATCTTAAGGATGTATTAAACATCCATTTAATGTTGGCATTTTAAGAACACACCATTTTAATTCTCCACATAGGAATAAATCGTAAGCATGTAACAAACTCAATCTGTCCCAGAATATGATGAATCTGCTGACATTTTGTTTGAAGCCATGATTAGTGTGCTGAGTTTGTGTGAGTTTTATTCACATGGATCAGTGCATGGGCTACATATGTTGAACACAGGCAGTATTTATGTAAGAAGTTAATGGTTTTCCTGGGCCACCCACTATCCTGCTGCTTAACTAATAACAAAGCGGTAAAGTTCGTTTTGATGTACCGCCCCTTCTAATTAGTTGCTTAGTGAACAACTCTGATGTTCTTGATATGTTGCAAAATGTAATGTAAACAATTCTAAAGATTAATATGGACAATCGAAGCCCTCGAGCTATCTGACAAAAGCATAACTGGTACTCAGTGTGTTTAAGGCAAGCTACTTATTTTTAATCTTACATTATTTGGCCTATAAGTGGGTAGTCTTACAGGAGAATAACAAAATGATTGACCTTTCTAGAAATTATTTTAAAAAGTGAATACCCACAGTATAGTGTCTTAAATACTGTACATTCTTTACTGTTATACAGAATATCACATGTACATGTTTTGCTCCACAAAGCAAATGTTAATCTCATCCCCAAATTACTTTCTCTTCCCCAGTTCTTGTAGAATTCATTTATCAAAATGCTTTCTTGAGAAAGACATTTACTCTATTTGATTCTGCTTCTAATTAGGAAAATGTGATTTAGCAGTCCTGTTGCCAGATCTTTAGAAGGATAAACCACGTTGAAGCACAATACAATAATTGTGTGTTATGGAAATTTGTAACTACTTGTAAATGTCTTCAGTATATCATGAACTAACTAGTTTATGCAGCACTGTAAGTTCATCTACCAGTGAAGTATTTTATGTCATTCAGTTCGACAATGTTACAGCGAAGTGTAATGAAGTCATTCTTTCTATGAAAGTTATATACTTGTGCCTTGAAAGCACACTAATCTTATTTTTTGAACTTTAATATATGTAGGAAATAAATATGTTGTTCAGACTACTGTTATACCTCTTTGGAGTATTGGTTTTGACTGAAAATGTCTGTTTTCAGTAAGTGTTAAAAACTTTTTTCAGTGCTTCATTCACACTTATAATTTCTTGATCTGTTTTTGTTGAATGATGTCAAAGAATCTGCTAGTTTGATATTTACAAAAACTATATATACCATGTTGAAATGTTAAAATAATTCTGTTTGGATAAAAGTGAATTAAACACAATTATGTGTATCTAGTCTGTGTGGTATTTCTTATTTGTTGTTAGGTTTTTTTTAGTAATTGCATGTCACAGGAGACTGATGGATCCACTTCCTTCTTCTTTGCCATTGGATTCAGTTGTAGTGGGATTGCTAAGGTTATCTGGTTTTGCAGACTATAGCTGTCCATCATCTACTTTGGTTAGAACCATTTGTATTACACTCCTATATTGGCCTCCTTGGGACACTTGTAAAGCAGCCTGTAAATTTGTCTTCACCTGCTTCAAATATGGCATCAGCCTTGTACAGAATTTGTAAAACTGCTGTCACTACACTGATTCACTGGTAAGTCTTGCTATTACCTTACTTATACCCCAACTTGTTTAAAAGACTCCCTAATCTACAAGCCACTCTTATTTGAGAGGAGACATTGACATTAGATTTTCATGTACTGATTGTCATGCCAAAACTGTCATTCTTGGCTGTAAAAGACCCCAGTGTGTGTTGGAGATCACAGTCTCATGAGGCCAAGCGGATAGCATCATCCATAAATAGGAGCAGTGTAACTCATTGGCTCCCAGACTAAATACTGTCCATATCTCAGGTATAGAATCATGTCTTCTTCATTTTAATCCTGAGCAGAAGTCAAGATGTCCCCTTACCAGAGTTCTAACACTATATATACTGCATTATGCTCAATTTACAGTCTGTAACCCACACTCTTGCATTGTCTTCTACAAGAAAAAATAAGGAGATGCACAGTCATAAGTTATGTCTGCAACTTGCATATAGCATTAGTCAAACACCTGGGGCCTCATGTATAAACGGTGCGTACGCACAGAAATGTTGCGTAAGAACTTTTCCACGTTCAAATCGCGATGTATAAAACCTACACTTGGCGTAAAGCCACGCACTTTTCCACGGTACCTCATGCCTTGTCGTACGCAAGTTCTCCGCTCAGTTTTGCAGACTGGTGGCACCAAGCGTCAAAGCAATGTTACTGTTTCTTTGTGAATACTCATTATTTTCATGACGCGGCTTTATAAATACACCGAAACTAACCGCATATTGTTTATTAGTGTAATGCATCTGATTGTAATTAACTTCGTAACAATATAATGGTCCAGGGAACAGCCATAGTATTCCAAATACCATAGCTACTTTAGCGTTGTTACTCTCACTGCACCTTTCTCTTCTTCTTATTTTTCTTCTTCTTCTTTCAGCTCCTCCCATTAAGAGTTGCCACAGCGGATCATCTTTTTCCATATTACTCTCACTGCACCACCCGGAGTAATTTATATCACTGTATCTGAGTGTGAATCACAGCAGCAGCTGATCGGAAAGAGAATTATCGGTATACAGCTTCAAGGGCACGCTGTCTCAGCCATGGCAAAACGTTTTAAAGCCTTTCCTGTACAGACCTCGCGGTTCAGAAACAGTTTAATCCCAAGAACTTTAAATGCAGTCAATCAATTGCTCCTTGTAGAACTGTTTGTACTTATAAGTACAATCACCCCACTGTAAACTTGCACTATAGTTATAATATCACACAACCTGAGCCACTTTATAAAGCGCGTATTTACATATGATGACGATATCATTTTTAAGGTGAAATGCAGCAAAATATGTTTGTTAAATTATACAGATAAAACTTTAACTTCATTTAAATAATCTATATTCTTCACTGGGACTGGCGTGAAGGATAGAATAATTAAACATGTACTACGAAGATATTTCAATGTTCTTTAAACGTTTTGAAGAATCGGCGCTAAGCTTACAGATGGCTTAACTTCTATTACAGAGCTGATTGTATGGTGATCGGTTACTTGGGGAAAGAAAAGCACTGACTGCAGTGACATCTACGCCAATATATATAGAATATAAAACAGAAAGAGAAAATAACAACACAGCAAAAAACGCAGCAACAAATTTCGGCAAAAGTTAAATGCTTGTGTCATGAGCACAAGGCGGCTATGCAGTGTCTGCAACGGACGTGGCCATCCACCGTGCATGACATTGGCGGGCTTAAGGAGCCACCATTCTTCCTCTGCCCAGTGCCACCACAAGCCTAGAGCCGCCCTGAGTACTGCTGCAATAAATTATTTCATCAAGTGAAACACATGTTTAATAACGTGCTTTAACTCTATCATCATGAAAATGACATCACGTATACATCTCAGTATTTTAGTTATTCAGAGAGCTGTAATATCACGAATGTAATGGACTCTGTGTCCAGTTGGAGGAAGAGAGCCTGTTTAAGAAGCAAGTAGTGATTCACACACATAGATCACATAGAAAATCAAATACAAAACAAAGCATTTAACGTGCTACTTTAATTACAATGTGATTTGAGAAACTGGTTAATTAAACGATTTTAAGATGAAGTTTATGATGTTCTACTTTAATGACAAAATAAACTACGTGATTAAAGTGGAAATGTCGAGATTGAAGTTGACATTTCGTGCTTTTTCCCCACTGTGTGCCTTTTTTCTCTGTACCCTAATAAGCTTTCATATGACACTCAGACAGTGGGCTACAACTCGCTTTTCACGGCGACTTTGATATGTGACTTCTTTTTTATTTCCGGCACTGTGCGATTTTGTGAATGTGAGCTTTCAAGTTTCTCCAACACGCTATGTCACTTGATCAACTTCCTTTTGTTGATTATACCACGGTTTATTTGAACAAATAGTATGTTTTTCCTTTGCCTCCACTTGGTATTCGCTGAAATTCTTATATTTTCCCCGTGCTTTTCCCATTGTCTTTTCACAGAAGGCTGAGCTTAAGGGCGATTTATATTGATTTGCATATTCAAAGCGGAGTAATTCTGGGAGGAGTTGGGGCGTTACATAAAGCGCGTGCACGAGCGTTAGTTTTCATGCTGATCGGGATTTATGTAGCAGAAGAACGTGGAAGTTGGAGTACGCACAGATTCCTGCATCTGGATTTTTCTGTGCGTGAGCACATTTCGGCTTTTGTGCTTACGACATGTTATAGTGTGAGTTCTACGTACGGCGTTATACATGAGGCCCCTGGTCTGTTGTTCTGTAGCCAAAAGGAAATCTGCAGTGCTCCTTATTGATCTGAAGTTAGATTATAGAGCTGAGACTCCACCCTGGTACCTAGTATGGGCTTTCCTTGAAAGTTGGAGTTGATGATTGTTTGATAAGTAGAAAACACTCTCTGTCCCCCCTTTTTAAAAGTGATGAGCACTGCCCAAGTCTTCCAGTATCATAGCAGTGGTTCCTGACTACATAGTAGATTGTGAAATCACCTGTGATGCTGTATGCAAATCAAAGCTTACTTGTTTTACTTATCACTACCCATGAGTCCAACTTCAGTGCCAAGGACTAGTAGGCCCAGAGCTGTACCACACATGCCTATCACCCATCTGCCATTGCACCCAACTTTATCCTTTATCTTCTGACCCTAGAGAATGTACATATTGACTCTGACCCTGACCCTATGACCCTGCTGGAGCCATATTTGTTCTTTGGGCTTAGGCTGAGCAGACTACATCCACACTCTCAGTCCTGGCATTTTCCTTACGAATTAAAAGAAACCCCATGAATTACAGACAATGCAAACATGCAGTAACGTAAATTGGAGTAAATTGCTCACTGTCACTAAAAAGGAAATATAAAGCACAATCAAACTTATGATGTGTTCCAGACACAAAGCAGCAACTGATTTTGATGTAAAGGAAAACATTGGTTTGGGCCTCTGCAGCACAGTATTTACACATCCCAGTGTTGTGGACACAAACTCACCTCATCCAACCGTCACACAACTGACATGATAAGGTCATATGTGTGTCCCCTATGGCCAATACACATTTGGTGAATTCCACAGGGTTGATCATCATGGCCTTATGTGATTTTTGGCCAGCCAGACACCTCCAAATGGAATAGGGTACAGTTAAGAGCCTGCAACCATTGCAGGAGAGGGTGAAATCTCCTTTCTGTTTTAAGAGCAAAGTCACATCTTGTGCTTTGTTAAATGGTGAGAGTTTCTGGTTATAAAGAAGACAGTTAACCAACAAGATGACACTGGTGGTGGATCTCAATGTATCTATGCTGGTAGGCCAAGCTGTGTAGGACTGTGTCTTAGGCCCCATGGTAACACTCATCCATTCATCTTCAAGTCCACCTACTTCAATTAAGGATCATCATGGGACCTGAAAACACTCAAGCAATAATGAACACAAGACAGAGAGCACATGTGTATAAGATTCTTTGTGAGAATACAGTACAGTAGTGCTCTTTTAATATTCCTGAAAATGCGTTTAGAAATACGAAAGGTCCACAGGCAGACTTTTCCCTCTCTCTGTCAGCTTCAGCAGTCCCCATAGGTATTTCTTGTTCAGTTGTTCACATTTTTGGCCTTTTTGCCATTCCCTTGTTTGGTGTATTCCCTGATGTTTCATGGGTGGATGTAGACGTCGCTACCGCAGCCCTTACTAGACACAAGTGCATGTTCCTTCGTGTACGAGTGTGTCTTGATCCACAGCTTTACTTGACTAAATAGGACAACCAAGACAGATTGTGAAGACTCCCACTTTTTGTAGCATTTCCTGTTTACAGCCCTTCAAGCATCGTTTAATTACTTCAGTTGCCTTCAGATTTTCTCCTTACTTTGTGTTTTTTTGCACATAATACACTGTTGTCGCTCTCCTTACTGGTTTGTTGTTTTTTTTTCTCACAGGAGCTAGTTTTTGAAGTCAGGTGCAAATTTCTAGCCTTCATAAGGCTGGTTTAGTGAAGCAAGCACTCCCCTGAGCACCTCAGTAGGCGGCATACTGAGTGTTTAGGGTTCTGCAAGGGCCAGATGCCATCCATACTGCAATTTCTATTTGTTAACCATATTTCACTCAGTCACTTCTTTACGCTTTAGCTGAGAGACTAAATCATAATATTATTTGGTGGGAAAGAATATCTGAAGTGGCCAGCAAGACTATTTTATTTTCAACTTGATTACAGTATATGGTATATATTTTGTAATCTATGTTTATAATTAGAGTTTAGATACTGTGACTGCTGCGTCAGTAAAATGTAAAAAGCTCAAAACTTGAGATTTCAATTGAAGTCAAAATTCACACAAGTCTTTCTTTCAAACTCGTAAATAGGTATAGCAAATTTTGCAAATTTCTGTGAAATGATATGACTTCTTGTTGGTCTCATTAAAAAATTTGAACTTTTAAAACTCAAGTTGATTAATTGGAATTTACCTAAAATCTAATCAGCTCTTAAGACAAACGAGTACCAGCGAGTAACGAGTTGGCTTAAAATTATTTTAGGTGTAACAGTTAATGTTTCTTTCATTTATTGTCGGTTTTGGGTTTTTTTATCCTGTAGCATTTGTTTCTGAGATTGTGTTTTGAAGCAAATTAGAAAACTTGTTTATTTATGTGACGTAGCTTAATGCATCATGTGACTGCAGTCGCCACATCAATTACGTCATGGAATGCTATGCTATAAATATTGCGGTGGTAACATCATTCTTTATCCCTTCATAAACTCTTTGTTCATGAATTCTAGCGTAGTTAGTTTCAACTGCCGCTATACCCTAGCCATTATTTTTGGTTCTGATCTCCTTTTTACTTTCTCATATATGAAGTATAGGGAAAGTATTATAATCGTCCAAAGATTTGATGTCAAGATTTTGATGAATCTTGACATTTCAGACCTCCCTGAGTCTGAAAATACCATTTTTGGTATTATGTTTGTGTGCATGTTTGTGTAAACATGATAATTTGAATACGCTTTCACTTAGGTCAATCAAATTTTGTATACAAGTATTATTGTATCAACTTTTGGGCTATTTCCGCTAACCAGAAGTGGTAGTTTACCTTTCATTCATGCAGCTGTAGAGTCTGATTTATTCAACTTTACTTTTATAATAATTGTTCAATATATTATTAATTTGATTTGTTGTTGGTGGTTCTTTAATGTACATAATATAAAAATATAATCATTGTCTTGCGGTTTACTCCTCAAATATCCATCCCCATATCTGAGTATACGTGAAAGTCAAGAGGAGACCACTTCTGATTTTTTGATTTTGTCTACTGATTCTCATTTTGTCCTCAAGTTTTGGTTGCCTTCCCATTTGTATTCTTCTGGCTTCAATCTTCTTCCATCTGACTACAGTTCTTGCCTCATGTAACCTTCTCCTGGTTATTTTTCTCGACAGCAGCCTGTCGTAACAGTTTGAATCGGTCCACTCCTTCTTGGCTTACACAGAATGTTTTACCACAGACATACAAGATGCTCAAAATATGGTTGCTGTTTTATTAATAGTCTGCATTTTGTTTAAAGAAAAAGAAACTATAGAATTTATAATGTTTTTTTGAAATTCATAAAAATATTAGTGCATCTGTACAGTAAATGTTATGCATGCATTCCTTAATGGTTGTCACACTAAACAGCTAGCAACTGTTTCCTTTTTAAAATGGGAAGAAAGAGTTTTGAATTTTTATGTTTGCATTTAAATTACATTCTGTTAATTGTTTCATATCTTATGTGAAAAAGTTCTTGAACATCACCTGAGCACATATTATGCTGGCCATAATTACAGGTGGTTTACACAAGATTTGAAGATTCCTGTCAAATCAATTACAAAACCGAGAAATCAGAGGAAATTCTTTTCATAGGAAATTGCACAGCTTTTATTGTGATATGTGAGCAACCAAAGGAGGTCACAAAAAGCAGGAAAGGAGGACAAAGGAACACAGCTGTTTTTGTTGGCTTCTGCATTGTCTGTGCGATGTGGAGTTTTCAGCACATAGTTAAACGTTTCCATTGGAGCTCTGACTGGGCTGATATACCCTTATTGTGTCAAGGAGCCAAGGTGAAGGAGGGGTTCCCTCATGGAGTTCATGGCTCTGGTGTCGATGCACACCGACTGAGTCTTTCTTGTAACAAAATAATGCTGTTACACCATGCAAAAGTTGGACATTTTTGAAGTTTTTAGTTTTGCATATTGAACAAGACTGCATGAGGCCAAAAAGAAGGACATGCCCTCACTTTGATGGACATCTGACAAGCTTAGAGGTGAGCAGGATGGAAAGCTTAAGAATTTCAATGCTAATGATCAAGACATGAAAACACGGTTTTGAGAAGGATTCAATGCATAAATAAGGAACAATGCAAATGGCAAAACAATATTTTCTGAGGTCTGAAAACAAAGCAGGGGCCTCACTGTCTGGTGTTTCTCCAAATAACTGATCGCCAAATGCTGATTTGAGGTTTCTCATTTTTATTCACAAATTTGAGCAATTATAATAAAAATGCTACCATTACGATTGTGCTCTGAATTAAATTTCTTTTGTGCTTTTCCCATGTTGACATTTTGTTGTTATGCAGAATCTGGTTTTATTGTAATTTTTTATTTTTACTTTCCATATGACTAAGGTTAATATTTTTCCTCATTAAATCAAAACACTGTTTTATTTTTCACATTTTTATGTAATTGTTTCTGCATTGCTATGTTTGAATAATTGAAAGTCAGTGACACATGACACTATTGCCACAAGAGTATAAAGGTCATTTGCTAGAAGGTTGTCCAAGATTCTGGATATTCAGAAAAATCTTTTTTTGCATGGGCTTATCATTACTATGCTCTGGTTTAAAGATTCTTAGCCTCTAAACTTTACCTTCAGTTATTGTCTTATCATTTTGGGGTTTAAAATTTTTTTTTTTTCAATCTTTTGACAGCTATTATTTATGGGGTAGATTAATCCGATACTAAATTCTAATTAACCAACCACCCATTCAATTAAATCAGATAATACAGAAGAAGAAATGCTTAAACCTGGCTGTGTTATCACATATAACACAAAATATTTCCAATACCTCATGAGCCTAGACAAACATGCCAAACTGTATTTACAAAGTCAGAAACCAGTCCAGAATGGAGGAAGTGATGGTTTGATGAGAGGTAAATGAAGAAAACTTGTGGATGAATGGAAGTGACAAAAAAAAGCTTTCCCAAAAGAAATTATCCACAGTCCTACCAGTAAATCCTGAAGTGTTTGAAAGCGTCAGAGGTGCACTTCCTCCAGATGAAATAGCTGACTTCGAACCTGCTGCAGATCTGTCTTACAGCTTAGCTGTAGCTTACTTGTAGCTCACTAATTCTAATTACTACATAAACCAACCTTACCATTCTTTATGTAGCTTCAAATGTCGAATGAGGTTTAAGGTTCCCACAGTTTTACACATTGCAATTCTTTCTCTGTTAACGGTTTTATAATCTTTGCTGTTTATTTGCTTAATCTGTGGGAGCATGTTTCCAGTACTTTCTCTCTGCCTTCATTTACATACTGGCGTGCAAAGGAGTGTGGGATGGCACTCGAGTGATCTCGAATCACAAGATGGAAGTCAACGTCGTTACTGTTTAAATTCAAGTCAGGTTGTATGTCTTTTTTGATTTTTGTCAAGTCGAGTCTGATGTCATTAAATTTGTGACTCGAGTCCAAGTCATGTCACATCAAGTCACATCTCTGGTATGTAGTGTTTACAATTACCTTTAAAGGAGATTCAAAATAATATAAACCAAGAAAATGAATAGTTTTGTTAAAAAAAAAAACTTTAATTACATATAATTCTTAAAAGAAAAATACAAAGTTTTAAAGTACACAATAGCATTTAGGTAAAATATAGAGGATGTGTGCTGATATGAATGAAATACGTATAATTTATAATAAATAAAACATTTGTCTGCCCTTTTTGATAAAATGCATTGTACAGTACAGTCATTTGAGTGGAATTTTGCCCCTAACTTTGAAGCTCCTGTCACTCAAAATATTAGAGAACTAATCAAGGAAGATATTTCTGTGACATTCTGAACAGCGTGTGGCTTAATAATGCATTTCAAACGAACAGTACAGCAGCTCTGTGGGGCAGTGCACAATCCATATTGCTGTCCTGACAATAGAAGACATCATCATACAGGAGGGTCGAGTGGTTGAACATCCAACTTTTGGGATTTACGGTATCAAAAAAATTCCTTTGGATCTAACAGACTGTATTTCGGCTCGGTTTTTCTTTTCTCTGCTATCTTTGGGTTGTAGGCGGATAGAGGAAGACACCACTAAATGTGGAAAAGGTTTCACTGGACTCTGCATAAGCCAGCTTGCCGGCTGTCAACACTAGACTCACTTCATCTCCCTGCTTCAGGTTCAGAATTACATTGAAAGAGCCGACACCACCACAGGCCTGTCTCACTAAACGTGGTTTATTGTACTCGAGCAGTTCTCTTCTATAGCCGGATGTATCCAGTCGCACAACACTTTCATTGGAGACTAATAGCATGGCTTCCACACGTTCATCACGCTCTGGGGCCAAAACCGCACCAAACAGGTATCTCCCATTGTAAGGTGCTGTGAAAATACCTGCAAATAATAAATAAAATGAAACATTTGTGAGGTAAACATCAATCTGCTTCACTCCATTACGGGACCACACAAATCTGTGACCCATCCTGGCTGCAATTGGGTGGAATATCCAGCTATCATAGCATCATAACTCATTCCAGTACCTCAATGAGATGCCATATTACCCGGTACAAAAAGGAAACTGAGTGAATTTGTTAAGACCAGGCCAATATACACCATATCAACCTCCATGATGCCATCCATGGAAGTAAAGTCAACTACTAAAATAATGTAAAAAATAATTAGACAATGTAATAAACTGAGTTAAAAATATATATACTGAACCTAATCTAAGAGTCTAAAGGGAACTGATGGGAAGACACAAAAGGGTTGAAAGACAGAAAGCCAGAGGCCAGCACCGCGCTTTTTATCATTTGTTTTTTTGAAGAGGAAAGAATAGACAGCTGGTGACGAGGGTTCTCATCACCTTCAGGCGACCACCAGTGCCCATATTTCTCAAGCACCTCGGAAAAAGCATCTTAGGAAAACGATCCTAACCGGCTCAAAAATCTCTGCATGATTCAAATTTGGTTCTACTCTTAAGAGTTAGAAGTATTAGCAAATGATCAATCTTCCTCACTTGGATAACTACTCTTTACCAGAATCGCAAGCAATATCAAAGGAGTTCCAAGCGGCTTGATCGATCCCATTACATCAGAAAGGACTTTCCTTTCGGAGATTCGTGCAGCTCAATTTATTAACAATACATTGGAGAGCAAGTTCCTCTGTAGAGTTTTGAGTGGCTACAATTAGAATATTAGATTAGAAAGCAGGTTGAGTTTTTGAGTTTTGAGCTTCTGGATTCATTAACAGTGAAGGACACCACAGACTGGTGACATTCCTAGTTTTCTTTTCATGGACCAGCAGTTGGGAATAACTGCGCTAATATATGTGCCTTCCCTGAATTTCGCAGATTGGCAAAACATTTCCACAAACCGGTACCAGTCTGAGGACTAATGGTTGGGTAACATTCCTCTAGATCAGTGGTTCTCAACCTTTCTGGCCTTGGAAGCCAGTTTTATCCATTTTATTTGAATGATTTGTGTTATCCATTCCTCTGTCTTTGGTCTTTTGAGGCTTTTGTGGCTCTCTGGCACCTTTAGTAGGCTGTAGCTTCCACCCTACCACTGACCCACCATAGAACCCTCTACAAGTCACTCAACTGCTTTGTATGGGGAAATTTTAATTTACACCACTAACTTATCATGACTTTATGTCATTTAATAAATAGATGGAAACATAATATGATCAGGTCTTCCAATAAACGGTCATCCTCGAGAATCCACACTTGTCAATAGCCCTAAACATAAAATAATGAATACATTCCACAATCAACACCTCACCTTCTTTACCAGTTTGCTCTCAAGTTAACAAGGTATGGAATAAAGGGCCAGGTAAAGAACACATGACTCCATTACCAGGTTTAAAATACCTGTGAGCGGGTTATAGTGTCCTCCATCATTGACAAGGACCTTATTGAAGCGGACCACCCCAGAGTCACCAGGAAAAGGCTTCTGAGTGAGGCCGACGGAGAAGGAGAATGGCTCTGCTCCATAAGCACTGTTTCCTGTAGAGAATGAAGATATTAACAGGCAGTCAGTTGTGCGACTCTAATCACATTTTCACTTCACTAACTTAACAGGAAATTTCCAAAATTCGGTCAGTGCGCCCAGATCAATGACAATATTTCATCCCGTGAGTTTCCAACTAAATTATTATTTTGGACTTATTGTCACACTTTACCCAACATAATTTACATAACTAAAGACAATTTTCAGGGTCAGTGCAAATCAGTTTTAAATTAACAATTGTTTTCACATTCAAAAAAAAGCTGATTTGTATTTTTTATTAAATAACTTGAAGTTCTGTATTTGCATGCATTTTGTTTATCATGGCGCCAGAGATAATATCCTGTATGTTGCATGTAGGCTGGACATGCAATTTCAGTGAACTCCCTACATGTGACAATGCTACTAACTACTACTACTGCTAGTACATGAATTGGCTCTTCATATTTGTATGTATGCAGTGTTCCCTATTGTCATATTTTTTGTTATAAGTTTTGGTGTACTCATTTCACAAACCCATCAGTATCTGAAGAATTTATAAGAAGTATTTCATGCAATCTTCTGAATTTCTCTTATTTGGGAGGAATATGTTGGTAACAGATGTGGCCAACATGATTAACATGACAGGACAGCCACTTGTGTCAAACGTTCCTGAATAGGAAATATAAGAAAGGCAAACAAAAATGTCAGGGGATTACCTGGAATTACATTTGGCCGATAGGAAGTCGTCTTAAGTGGCAGGCGACCTGCAACTGATGAAAACAGTTAATCTGTTGATTGTGTTCATTACTTTCAAATTTAAAACACATACAGTGTAATGGAAGGTGTTGAAAACTTACCTGGAATTATGCTTGGCTGATAGGAAGTCGGTGTGGCAGCACGTGAATAGCCTGTGAAGAAAAAAAGAAGCATTCTAAGTATGTAAACATGTAAAATATTTGGAAAAGATTCATACAAAAGCACCTTCATAAAGTATTCGTACGGAAAGCCAGTTAAGGTCTATGAAAATTAACCGTTGTTGTTATAGTTCAAAGTTTCATGGTCACTTTATAAAAACTTTGTTGGCACAAATTTTTTATTAGGGGTAATTTTACATAAATTATTATTTTTTTTAAATTAATGTCATGGCATTGTAATAAAGCATGGTGGCAGTCTCCCAGTTCCAGTGGTTTGTAGCCTGGTGAAAGTCTTTATGAATTCTGCTCGACTGTGTGTCGGCCATTTTTTTTTTTGTACTTATCATCAAGTTAGGCTAACTGGTTTTGTCTTGAAATGGATGCCTCTCCATCCCGGGGTCTTTTCTGTTCTGTGCTTGATACCGTAGGATTATCTCCAGCCCCCACAATTTCTCAAGTATGTCTAGATAGATGGATTTGACCTGTGTGGTGATTTGACTCACTGTGCCTATAACCAGCGTTGGATGACATGAGAGTCCACTGTGGAACAAAGACTATCTCTTTGTGGATGGTATGTTTGGTTTTTCAAGATTTCAGTGAAAAAAAAAAAAAAATAACTAATTTAAAATCAGTACATGCACTACATGGACAAACGTTTGTTGACACCCCCTTCTAATGAACTTCTCTGAACTCTGTGCTGCCAAAGATCTGCTCCTAGTACCTCTTTTATGTGTGGTACTTTCGCTACACTTGTTACTATTGCTGTTTTTTTATTAATAGTTATTGTTACTACTTACTTATGTATTACTACAGTATCTATTTGAAATTATTGCCTTATCTATTCACTTGATTATTATTTATTTACCTATTTATGGTACAGCAGTTTTTCCCAGCCTTTTTGGTGTAGCAACCTACATTGTCCCATGTAAGTGTCATGATTGTTATAGCAGTGGGGGGGAATCGTTCTCAGTGAATTGAGTATGATCATCAGACTGAGGGTGGGGATCGAACACAATCGTCAGAACAGTAATCTGCCGCAACCCACCGTGACCCACTTTGCAACCCACTACCATAATCAACACTAGCAATTCGTGACCCACTGGTAGAGAACACTTGACTGGCCTGCTCAGAGCCCTAACCTCAACTTCATCAAACACTTTTGTAATGAACTGAAACTGCAAGTAAGATGTCGGCGTCTGACCTTACTAGTGCTCCTGTTGATGAAATGAAGCGAATTCCACAGCCATGTTTCAAAATCTAGTGGAAAGCCTTCTCTAAAAAGGGACAAAACTCCATAATAAAACCCATGGGTTTGGAATGAGATGTTCAACAAGTATATCTGGGTGTGATGTTCAGCCGTCCACATACTTTGCCCATGTAATGTGAGCATATATTGATTGGTGATTATTTTTAATGAAATAAAATGGAGTTATATATACAGTATGTCTGTCACTCAAAAACTTGAAAATCACTTGTCCTTGAGCTTTGTTCTTGGTCTCAATTGAGAACTTATGACATGAGATACTCCCCATGATTTGGACGTGCGGGCTTCTTAGCCACAAAATTGGGCTTTGGGTCATTCTCACAGCAAGCAGCATCACAATCATGTGCCATGGCTGACAGGAAGAGAAGTGCAGTGTGGGCACATGGTATTGCTGATAGGAAAAGAACAGCAGCGACCTCTGCTGACAGTGAAGCACATTGCACAGGTCAACTAATTGTTTTCAGCACATAGACCAGTAATGCAATCCTAATACAACACAAAGTCTTACACAACCAAAGAACTGGAGGTGTGGGCTTCCTCTGCTACATTATTGAGCTTTAGGGTCCTTCACGTGGTGAACGGTAGAGTGGCCACATGACGTGGTTGTCAAGAAAACAGCCAGGCGAGAACGTGACATGTCTGTCAGGAAAAGAGTAGCAGAGACATCAGTGAAGGACATTAGCGGAGTGCCCTGGGGTGCTGTGTTTTTTCAGCGGCACATGAACCACCTTTCTTGGAGTCCCAGAGGTCTGACGGTTACTAGTATTATATCATTTTAAAGATCGATTTTTTACAGCTTGTTTCTTCTAACGTGGGTTTGTGTGGCACTGGAGCAGCCTCAGACCTTTTACGTATTTTTTGAGATAACTCTTATTTTGAGGTTGTCTTGGGATGTGTCTGCTGTTTTGAAATGACTGTGTGTGACTTATGCTGTACATCTGCTGTACAGAGCAGAGTTTCTTTTTTGCTGTCTTGATACTTCTGTGTTGTGAGTGACTCAATAACGATGGACATCCTTGTACCCCGCATGTGTTATTGAGCGTTCTCTTTTTAAATATTATGATATTCTGTACATAACAAAGTACATGCCAAGAACCATCCCTGCACAAGGTGCCAGTCCTTTGCAGGGCACACTCTCACTCACCTCCATGCCTTTTCAGGTCTCTAAACTGGCTACCCATGAGATGTGGGAGAAAATGCACAAAGACACTCCACCTGCCAGGAGCATGGAGCCATAACCAGTGTTACCAATTTAACTTTCATTAGATTTAAATATTCATTAAAAACTTCCAAATGCACAAGGAATAGTATTTCTCCTAACTTGCCCAGCAGACACCTAATGATCAGACCTATCAAAGATCTGCCTATTTGTCGTGTTGCGATTAAAGCACAGACTACCCAGAGTGCAGCTTTTTGTTTCACATACCTGGTGCTCCAGCAAACCCTTTAATTTCAGTCATGAAGCCATCCGTTCCCTCTGGAACCGCAGATGCTGTCTTCCGCATTGTTCCTGGAGGTCCTGCTTCTCCTGCCTCCATGATAACCTTCCGCTCCGGTGTTCTGACAGGGATTTGCGGTGGCTGCCTTTTAGGAGGCAGTGATCCATTGGGTTTAGGTCCGGATGGTTCAGGTTGCAAGGGTACAGTTGATATGGGGGGGACTGGACCATTGCCTGCTGTGGGTTTGGGGATTTTCCCTTCAGGTTGCCTTGGAACATCTGCTTCGGGAGGTCTTTTTTCAGAAGTTTCTGGATGGCCTTTATCTGGTAAAGTGAAAAACAAGTAAGAATGTAAGTGGGACAGCATGCTCTTGTAACATTTTTTTGCTTGAACTTTGACAGCTAGTGTAGACTTTCTTTGATATTAAAAATGTAGGTGTGATATCCAATGGTACTTTTATATTCACACAAATCTAACACACTCAGATAACCAATGCTTCTGTTTTAACAAGGTGGCTGTTATAAATGACAACGTTGCGGTTAGAGGCTACATTTTAGAATATTTTCACTAAAGCATAAATTTGAAAATGAGAAAATGAGCCAGAAGCATTCTTCTCAGTATTGGGACCCAAAAAAATTGAAATGGCACCCCACCTAATTGATTTACAACATCAGCATCCTAATCCCCTACATGCCACCATTCACAAATTTGCAATTTAATAGACTGATTCTCCATCAAGTGCTACCACTGACTGCTAAACTGCCACCTGCACACAATATGAATTCAGTGTCACCGCCTAATAGCATCTGGACTCATCTCTGATACAGTATGTCTCATCATTTACACAACTGACTCTCAGGGGATACAACAGAGTCTTCTGGGTCAAAGACGCTGAGTGTCTGTGGCTCCACTAGATGAACAGAACAGAGACATATCACCCAGCATTGGCTAAGGGGCTCTTAGTGGGAGCTTGAACCTGTCATCCTTTCAAATAGTCACCTTACTCACCTCCATGGGGACCTTAATGGAAAAGTCAAAAATAACATTTTTTATCTGTTTCTAACACCCATTGTTTGTATTAATCTCTTGTTTTCATGGGGAAAGAAGATAACAAACTTCCTGATACAAGGGAAAAACGCTGAACAACACCAAACCCTGTCACATAATCCAAATTTCAGGCTTCCTCATAACAGACAGGACATGTGTATTTGTGCTAAAACACTGTTAATTAAACCACGTCTAGAAAATCTACTTGCTAATGAAAATGGATTGTGCTCAGACAAGTGTTAGGAATATTGTGAGATACTGTATGACCAGATAATTGTATGAGGAAGTCGGGAGTGGCAGAGAAGTACGTAAGAGTAGTAGAGGATATGTACAAGGGAAGTAAGACAGTGGTGAGGTCTGCAGTACGAGTGACGGATGCATTCAACGTGGAGGGGGGATTACATCAGGGATTGGCTCTTAGCCCTTTCTTATTTGCAGTGATGATGGACATATTGACAGACGAGATTAGACAGGAGTCCCCGTGGACTATGATGTTTGCTGATGACATTGTGATCTGTAGCGATAGTAGAGCAGGTTGAGGAGACCCTAGAGAGGTGGACATATGCTCTAGAGAGGAGATGAATGAAGGTCAGTAGAAACAAGACAGAATATATGTGTGTAAATGAGAGGGAGGTCAGTGGAATGGTGAGGATGAGTGGGGTAGAGTTGGTGAAGGTGGAGGAGTTTAAATACTTGGGATCAACAGTACAGAGTAATAGGGATTGTGGAAGAGAGATGAAAAACAGAGTGCAGGCAGGGTGGAATAGGTGGAGAAGAGTGTCAGGAGTGATTTGTGACAGACGGATATCAGCAAGAGTGAAAGGAAAGGTCTACAGGACGGCAGTGAGACCAGCTATGTTATATGGGTTGGAGACGGTGGCACTGACCAGAAAGCAGGAGACAGAGCTGAAGGTGGCAGAGTTAAAGATGCTAAGATTTGCACTGGGTGTGACGAGGATGGATAGGATTAGAAATTAGTACATTAGAGGGTCAGCTCAAGTTGGACGGTTGGGAGACAAAGTCAGAGAGGCAAGATTGCTTTGGTTTGGACATGTGCAGAGGAGAGATGCTGAGTATATTGGGAGAAGGATGCTAAGGATCGAGCTGCCAGGGAAGAGGAAAAGAGGAAGGCCTAAGAGAAGGTTTATGGATGTGGTGAGAGAGGACATGCAGATGATGGGTGTAACAGAACAAGATGTAGAGGACAGAAAGATATGGAAGAAGATGATCCGCTGTGGCAACCCCTAACAGAAGCAGCCGAAAGAAGAAGAAGAACTGTATGACCAGATAACTGACATGTGGATCATGCAACACAATTGTAATTTGAGATTTTCTTCATGGATATTTTGATAATGTTTGCTCTTGTTCAACCTGGGTCTCTATTCAAGCCTAATGTTTCAAGAATTTTGCTATGTCTGTTCTTCATGAAAACATTAAATTCAAAGCTTTTAATAGCCATCATTATAAACGACACTGGGTAAGCAATGATCATTTCTGGATGGAGTATTCCTTTAAATTATACAGTGTATCTTTAGGCTGTGGGGTAAAGATCTCTTCAGATGAAAGCACAAACTCTACACAGAGTGTAACTGGACTGGGAATGGAAGAAGTAAAGCAGCAGTTATAATCAATGTGCTGGGCTGTCCTACTTATGTTGCTTTGTATTTTATATATCAAATGTGTTCCTTTTTGTTTGCAATACAAACCTATAAGGACCAAAATCATCCCAGAAGTAATCCGAAAAGGATCCCTGGATGGGATAGGACTATGTCTAATATTATATTATCATATTACCCTGCTGAATTCAACTCGATGTGGTGTGGTGTGTGATATCCCAGGTGCCCATTGCCAAGGGCTACCATTTTCGATAAAGTAAAAAAAAAAAAAGAGGACATTGCTTGAAAAATATATGGATAATCTGGAGGGCAGAATTCCCCTGGTGGAGATCCCATTTGTACACCTGAATTACTACCTGAATTTGCAATCATCACCTTAAAAAGCAGTCGTCTTTTCTACAAGGTCAAATTTTGGGAGTGATGTATACACATAAACTGAAAGATTTTGTGCTGTCTAATTGGTTTCCTGTGAATGTCCAGAAGTTTAGTCTGTATTCCACTGGTTTCCCCTATCAAAATACTAAATCATCAGAGGAAACATCTTCAGTGCAACCTGCAAAACAGAACACCTGCCATTCTGTCTGTCTCAGTATTAACTACACGAGGAGTAATCACAGACTTCACTACAGCATTGCTTCTGGTTTTCTGTGAGCACTTGAAATGTTCCTCATTAGAGGATGTGTACAGTCTATTGATTTATAGCTGTTGTGATGTTTTACACAATTACATGCTGAAGTCCCTTCAGCTGCATGAATGATCTCCTCACTGGATCCAGGATGCACAATGAAGTCTGTGATCTTCAACAAACTATTTTCACTTCAAACATTCTTTTGATGTTTTGATGTTTGTGCTTGAAGATCTAGAGTACTTCTGTTTGCAACTGAAACAAACGTGCCAGCTCTATAAATGGTACATTCCGTCTCAAATTCATTATGGCCATTTCGAAAAACAGCTATACTGTACTTCATTTGAAGTTTGTTTGGAAATTTACATTTATGTTTTATTTTTATCTATAGAAATCGTATCTCACTGGCACTAGCACTCCAAAAGAAGACAAAAGTACCTGAAGGAAGCTCAGATTTGCAGATCACACCGTGCTAACGCTGGCTGCAGTTTGATTTGCATCTGCTTTATATGGACAGAACCAAATTCTAGCAGGATTACGCACCACCGGGGCAAGGAAGACCATGGCTGGTACGGTTACTTAAAACTGCAAACAAACTTCAAGTGTCCATATTATCTTATCCTCTAGAATTTCACAATTTTAAAACTAAAACCTGGACAATTTTATTGTTGATGAAAATCTGCCCAGAAGCTTTTTTGCTAGTGGAAATGAGTACCTGCCTGTGTAAAAGAGGACATATAGGAACCCTGCCTTTGCCATTGCCATCTTCTGTTTCTCAGTACATCAATTCTACTTTCTACTTACTCCTTACTATTCAGAGCCTTTTTAAAACCTGGTGAGTACAGCTGCTCCAAACAACCCGTGGAGTCTCAATGAGAGATGGCTGTGCTAACGGCACTCATGCACATAACGTGCAAGTAGCCCATCCCGCCATTAAGTTCTCCACAGCCTCACAGCTTTCCTCCAAGACACCTACACTCAAGAATCTGAGCTGTTCCACTATTTTTAAAAACCTTGATCTGCCACAGACCCCGAATGCGCTGCACCACAGTTGGTAAGTTATCCGAGCAGTGCTTGGTGCAAAGTAGGAAAGAGCCCAGGACTATGTTCTGGTCCATTGCAGGGCTGATTCAGGCACACACACACACCTGTAGTTACACCCACACTGGGGCAAATAGAGAATCACCAATTAATTGACCTAACCAGCACATCTTCTGGGATGTTTAAGGGAAAACTCATGCAGACACAGGAAGGATGTGGAAACTGTAAATGGACAGAGCAGTGAGCAAGATTCAAACCCAGGATGTTAAGACTTAACTGCTGACCTATCATGTACTGTATGTCTGATGAGGGATTTGCTTAGGGCTACTCACCCTGTCTGAGACAACGATAGACACAAGATTCAAACGTGGGGTTTTGGAACAATTTCGATATGGTGACAGATCAGGACCAGCTTAATTGTGTTATAAATTTAGAACTGGATGTCTGCAATACACTCAAAAAAGGCTGTGATGAAGGATAACTAATACTAAAAAGTTTATAGAATTTTCAGTTAACACTGTTTTGAAAGACTCCATCAATAAGACAGATAAATTGCTAATAGGCAAGGGCATCGTGACTGGGTATGAAAGGAGCATCCACCAAGGATGGGTTGTGGCTCACCACTTTGTGCACATCTTCGTGAGAAAATTGACAATCAATGTAAGAAGAACTTTTCTCAACACAAGACTGCAAAGGATTTAAATCTTTCACAATCTACTCTATATATATAAAATCCTAAGCCTAAAAGTGCAATGATTTTGTGTCACGTTTTTTGTCACGCTTTAAATTGGGTTTATTTTAAAACCTACATATACACTCACCTAAAGGATTATTAGGAACACCATACTAATACGGTGTTTGACCCCCTTTCGCCTTCAGAACTGCCTTAATTCTATGTGGCATTGATTCAACAAGGTGCTGAAAGCATTCTTTAGAAATGTTGGCCCATATTGATAGGATAGCATCTTGCAGTTGATGGAGATTTGTGGGATGCACATCCAGGGTACGAAGCTCCCGTTCCACCACATCCCAAAGATGCTCTATTGGGTTGAGATCTGGTGACTGTGGGGGCCATTTTAGTACAGTGAACTCATTGTCATGTTCAAGAAACCAATTTGAAATGATTCGAGCTTTGTGACATGGTGCATTATCCTGCTGGAAGTAGCCATCAGAGGATGGGTACATGGTGGTCATGAAGGGATGGACATGGTCAGAAACAATGCTCAGGTAGCCCGTGGCATTTAAACGATGCCCAATTGGCACTAAGGGGCCTAAAGCGTGCCAAGAAAACATCCCCCACACCATTACACCACCACCACCTGCCTGCACAGTGGTAACAAGGCATGATGGATCCATGTTCTCTTTCTGTTTACGCTAAATTCTGACTCTACCATTTGAATGTCTCAACAGAAATCGAGACTCATCAGACCAGGCAACATTTTTCCAGTCTTCAACTGTCCAATTTTGGTGAGCTTGTGCAAATTGTAGCCTCTTTTTCCTATTTGTAGTG
The DNA here is from genome assembly GCF_016835505.1 of Polypterus senegalus. NCBI lineage: Eukaryota > Metazoa > Chordata > Cladistia > Polypteriformes > Polypteridae > Polypterus > Polypterus senegalus. The sequence goes on from NC_053158.1 coordinate 76,346,874, forward strand.
GAGATTAGTGGTACCCGGTGGGGTCTTCTGCTGTTGTAGCCCATCTGCCTCAAGGTTGTGCGTGTTGTGGCTTCACAAATGCTTTGCTGCATACCTCAGTTATAACGAGTGGTTATTTCAATCAAAGTTGCTCTTCTATCAGCTTGAATCAGTCGGCCCATTCTCCTCTGACCTCTAGCATCAACAAGGCATTTTCGCCCACAGAACTGCCGCATACTGGATGTTTTTCCCTTTTCACACCATTCTTTGTAAACCCTAGAAATGGTTGTGCGTGAAAATCCCAGTAACTGTGCAGATTGTGAAATACTTAGACCGGCCCGTCTGTCACCAACAACCATGCCACACTCAAAATTGCTTAAATCACCTTTCTTTCCCATTCTGACATTCAGTTTGGAGTTCAGGAGATTGTCTTGACCAGGACCACACCCCTAAATGCATTGAAGCAACTGCCATGTGATTGGTTGATTAGATAATTGCATTAATGAGAAATTGAACAGGTGTTCCTAATAATCCTTTAGGTGAGTGTATATGTTTGGTATTACTCTTTTCAGGATTTATCGAACTTTAATGTGATGCTGTTAGATTTTCAGATTCTTATTCCGTTTTTAAATTATAAACTATAATATCAAGAAAGTCATGGGCCGGCCTACTAGGTCGCAACTGGGGGTTGTATGCCAGGGGGGCTTCTACCATATCTTTAAATACAATCGTTTTCTCTAATGGAGCGACTCAGCTGCAGGATGGGGGCCCAGTGCACGCCCCTGGGTGTGGTGAGCGAAGCGAGCAGCGGGTGGAGCCTCCTAGTCAGTATATAATATTGAGAAAGATTCAAGAAATTTGAAGACATCTCAGTGCATAAAGGGCAAGGTCTGAAGCCACTGTTGAATGTGATTGACCTTTGAGCCCTCAGGTGACACTGCATGAAAAACCGTCCTGCTACTGTGATAAATAAATCTAGCCACAGTAGCTCAGGAATACTTTGGGAAACCGTTGTCACTTAGCACAGTCTGCTGCTGTGCCCAAAAATGCAACCAGAAACTGTTTTTATTGTGCAAGGAAGAAGCCACACATAAATTCTATACAGAAACTCTGCCAAGTTCTCTGGGCATGAGCTCATGTTTGAAATATGTGGAGAACACCGGATAGTCCAAAGAAAACTCTCCTGGACATGGGAAGATCATGCAAACTCCACACAGAGAGTAAATGGGCTTGCATTCAAACCAAGTGTCCTAAACCAGTGACGCATCAGCACTATCCAATGTGCCACAATGAATATTTCATCATGCTGTCTTTCCAAAAACTGTTGTCATGTTTAATTTATCCATTGTATTTCTGGACACATAAGGAAAATGCTTGGGAGTCACTGGGGTCCTGGTAGATGAGGATACATGTTTGTTTTACCACACCCTTTGCCTCTCGATGGTTTCCTTGTTCCTGAGTTAAGAATAACTAGAGGTAAACTAAACTCTTTGGACTGATAAAGCACCCTTAAGCTACAATTTCCCTTTAGTTGAATGACTTCACATTCACTTCATATATTTAGTGAAAATGGAAAAAAATACGAAAGGTCACAGAAGAGAAGAGAGCACGAGGAATGGAAAATGGGAAAAGAAAAGCCATAGCTTTAAGTGACAGGCTGCCAGCTGGAGTCCAAAGCAATAAGCGAGGGCATGACTGTACGCAGCTAATAAAAGTCCAAGTTTGTTAAACAGTCACAAAAAAAGCATAAAACTTGGAAATTAAAAGTGTTTGAGCTTTACAGAAAATCTGGCCAAAGGAGAACAAGTAGTACGATTTCTTTGGCACATTAGTAGGCACAATTTCTTTGGCACATTTGGGCAAGGAGCATTTTTATTTCCTTTTTTGGTCCAAACCCCTGATGTGTTGCAGTCTATGATTCTCTGCTCTCCCTGTTAAAGGAACACTGCCATCTAATTCAGAGTGCAAACGCTTGTGTACTTTTAACTGTCCACATGCTCCTGTGCAGTTTCATCAGCATCAACTGGGCTCTTGGCTGACCGAGTTTGGATCAGGATACAAAAGTTGATTTGGGATGGCCAGACTTTTTCTGGGTAAATGTGCTGAATGTGCTGAAAAGGGCCACTATCTCTGTTCATGAAGCAAACTGGAGCAATAAGCATCCAAAACCATAACCTCGTTTGAATTTTTTACTTTTATAAAGCCCCTGAACTGGACTGAACAGATGCAAAAATGGGTGGATGAATGGACCTTTAGGGCCGAAGAGATTTTTTTTCTTCACAAGATTTCGCCTATCGTCATGCACTCTGCTCCCAATGTGCACATGAATAAAATGACACAATCAGTTGGACTGCACTGCTAGCTCTGGGAGTGGACGGCATGATCTAATCGAATGCTTCAGGGCCCATTTTTTGTGTGCTGGCTGTGTCTAATGGGTTTTTCTGCAAGTGAGCTTTTCAGGCACTAAACAAATTCATCGGCCCATTATCAACATTTCTTTGTCCAGTTCAGATTCATGGTGGGCCAGAATCTTTTCAGGAGCATAAGGCACGGTTGGGCTAAGCCTGGGTAGGGTGCTGGCCTACTGAAGGAGACACACAGACACACATCTCTACACTCACTCATATGGGGCCATGTTAGGGTCACTAATTAACCTAATGCACATAACGTGGGAACGTGGGTGGGAAATTAGGGTACCCACAAGAAAAACCCCTGTGGTTGTGTCGAGAACATGGAAAATCCACAGGCCTTGTCTGCACTCGAATATGAAGTTAGAATTCTGAAGCTATGAACTGTAATTGTGTTAGAGTATGTTAACATGACTATATTACTCATAAATTACATGTAATAAATTAATCAATTAAATAAATAAATAGATAAATTGTTAACCCGAGTCAACAATAAATTTAATGTGTACACTTCTGGGATGTGAGAGGAAATCAAAGTACACGGGTAGAAAGATATACTGTAGAGAACATGAAAATAGATAATCAAGTCCTAGGCACAGTTTATAAGTTGATAGAGTCTTTATTGTCATGTGTATAAGGTACAGCAAAATTCTTTGTTAGGGTGAATTTATTGGGAAATTGTACATTTTAAGGCTAATTCTAAAATATAGAACCAGATCCTTTGCTACCGAGGAAAAGTTGGTATGCTGCTTTCCTTCACAGTGTCTCTTTCAGCTTTGTGGCATGCGCCACCTGTTATATTTGTCCCCTCCCTCAGCTGCTACATATGCTTCGGTATTGAACACGAGGTTCTGGAATGCAGTGGCAGAAATGGCAGGTTTTAATCCCAATCCTGGCTATGTGTTTCATCTCTGCTGTCTCAAAGAGGACAACTAGTTTGGAAGAAGAGAGGGGGAGCACTGCTGGTGACACCCATCTGGTCATCCATGATACCCAATACATCGATGCTATCTGTTTGAATTTAGCAAGGCAAACAACGTTTTTGATTATGTAGGGAGTAGTACTGTTTAGTGAAATTTGCCACAGTATTTTTCGCAGTGATTTACTGGCTTCACCCATGACCCTGTTAGACAAAGATTTTCCTGAAAATTGGCCATGTGGCTGGCCTAGGTTAATTTTTTTCCCAGAGCCCCATGATGCTTTCCAGGACCAGGATGATATCACAGAGCTGTCACAGCCAATTTTGAATGAGGCAACCACCCCACCACGCATATATAACACTGATCCTAGTATTGGGTTAAAAATTAGTGTCAATTTCCAAATACGTTTGAACACAAAACTCACACTTAGAAGGAAAATGGATATGTGTTGGTGTATTCGTGTCTTAAAGGTAATGTCTTTTTGTATGGACTTGTACATAACCTGTATGTAATATGTGAGCCTTCTCTTTTAATAGTATTACCCAGAGTGCTGAGCAGTTGATGCAACTAATTAGGAGTAAAGAATTCGTGTGTGTGTTGCGCTTATTTTGTAGCAGTGGCAGTGAACGAGCAAAAGTTTTAGAAAAGAAAATAAACTACTTTTCGGTTCAATAGAAGTGAATACCTGCTATCGAATTTGTCAGGACCAAGCCTCAGTGAATTAATGCTTTCTGCTACAGTTGCCACTGCTTGCAAGAGATGTTATGGTTTTGATATTTAATTCTATTCATTTTATCTTAGGGAGGCATGGTGGTGCCTCACAGCTCAGGTCACATTTTTGGCCATAATAATCAGTCCAGTATAATTGGCAGATAATTCCAAAGTCCTCAGGGACAATTAAAAGATCACTGCACCATTATAATCTACTCAAAACTAGATCAATTTCTCCTTTCCCGCGGACTTCAACAAATTTGGCAAATTTACCGAACATTCCTGCAATTTTTTCCAAATTCGAGGCAAAGAGAATTAAGCGGGGTTTGCTCATCACTACCAGGGAGCAGCACAAGGGCAGGTTGTTAGACAAACGATGGAGTCAAAAAGGAAAGATAAATATGTTCTAGGCTCATTGTAGGAGTGGGGGAGCCAGTGGTCATGGTCAGTAAGGACTGAATTATAGCTTCGGTCATTAAGAAAAATAATCAATCAGAAAATAATGAGTGGAACATGGCTAATGTGTTAGCTGACCTTTGCAGAAGACATGGGGTGAAATACTCTGAAATAAAATGGCAAAATCATTCGGAAGTACAGAGAATGTGATAATTTAGATATCAAAAATAGACAATCACTGGGCCCACAGTGACATATAGCTTCACATATACAGTAATCCCTCCTCGATTGCGGGGGTTGCGTTCCAGAACCCCCCGCGATAGATGAAAATCTGCAAAGTAGAAACCATATGTTTGTATGGTTATTTTTATATATTTTAAGCCCTTATAAACTCTCCCACTCTGTTAACATTATCAGAGCCCTCTAGACATGAAATAACACCCTTTAGTCAAAAGTTTAAACTGTGCTCCATGACAAGACAGAGATGACAGTTCTTTCTCACAATTAAAAGAATGCAAACATATCTTCCTCTTCAAAGAATGCGTGTCAGGAGCAGAGAACGTCAGAGAGAGAGAGAGAGAGAGCGAGAGAAAAGCAAACAATCAAAAAATCAATACGTGCTTTTGGGCTTTTAAGTATGCCGAAGCACCGCGATAAAGCTGCATTTTTTAGAGGAGCTTCCGTATCCTCTAGGCAAACAGCCTCTTTGCAAACAGCCCCTCTGCTCACACTACCTCCGTCAGGCAGAGAGAGTGAGAGAGACAGAGAAAAGCAAACAATCAAGCACCGCGCGGGAAGCATATCGTATATCATTGAGGAGTTTTAGTTAATATGTAATACATGCTCTGATTGGGTAGCTTCTAAGCCATCCGCCAATAGCGTCCCTTGTATGAAATCAACTGGGCAAACAAACTGAGGAAGCATGTACCATAAATTAAAAGACCCATTGTCCGCAGAAATCCGCAAACCAGCGAAAAATCTGTGATATATATTTAGATATGCTTACATTTAAAATCCGCGATGGAGTGAAGCCGCGAAACTCGAAGCGCGATATAGCGAGGGATCACTGATATGCACTTTATTGTTGCTTCTGAATAATTTTAAACAAAATACACAATGTAGGGTGCTATACTTTAGATACCCTCTGTTCTCACTTCTTCATTGTGGCTCTGACATCTCAGATATGAACATGCTATCTATTTCACTGTACTCGTCTCAGGTGTTCCCGATTATCATTTACTGATATAGCCCTCGCAGAATCTGCTGTGATAACCTGGGACTTAACTCCAAGTATGAGTTTTTACCAGCAATTAGCAGTAAAATTCCAGAGCCATGGTATATTATGAATATACAACTAGGGTGTGGACCAGCGGTCACACTTAGAATATGGTGTCTGATGGAGACACCCATTACAGGGAATTGTCAGACACACATGCAATCCCATGTTATTCATTGGTTTATTAAAAATAAGAACAAATGATACCTGTGCAAAATGCAGTCATAATAAACAGCTGCAAAGTTATCCATTTTAATAGTTCACATTGCATAAGGCCATTCTGTCATTTTGATTCAAATACTTGTGACACTTTTGTTTCACCTTTTTTAAATCAGCTTGATTTGATTACATGATGTTACCCACGTTAAACGTCATGAACTGGTGCTGCTCATAATAAATGAAATCAGCAAATAGAAACACAAAATGAAATAATAGTAATAATAATTAAAAATAAAAATAGATAAAAAATACATGCAAGTCTCTGACATGCTGAACAAAAAAAAAACGACCCTCAATAAAAATCAGCAAATTTTAAAATGGACACAAATATCAGGAATGCTAAATATATACAGGATGATTGTGTTCATAAGAATTACTTATGAATGCTTTGTAATCACTTCAGTTTTTTTCTGGCTGGTGTCCCATGACTCACCAGTACAAGAAAGCCCTATATACCGTTCAACATGCGTTGATGTCTAGTTTTGCAAGATGTCGGGCTTTTTGGGGTTCCCCCAGTTTTTGGTTGTCTAGATCAGAGGTAGGTAAAGTCGATCCTGGAGGTCTGCAGTGGCTGCAGGTTTTTGTTCCAACCCAGTTTCTTAATGAGCAGTCAATTATTGCTAATGAAGCACTTACTGCACAAGTAACATTTTTATACTTCATTTTAGTGGTCTGTCTTGTTAAGGTTCCATATACACCTGTTGGAAACAAGTTAGATGGAGAATTGCTTACTCTGTTGTCATTTGCATCTTAATGCTAATAAGAAGCTATTAAAACTGTGAATGCAGCTATTTAAGATTAAAATAAGCAATTAAGGATGGGGAACCTTAACAAGAGAGACCACTAAAATGAAACAGAAAAATGTCACTTGAGCAATAAGTGTTTCATTAGCAATAATTGACTTCTCATGAAGAAACTGGGTTGGAACAAAATCATGCAGCCACTGCAGCTCTCCAGGATCGAGTTTGCCTACCTCTGGTCTAGATGAAAAAAATAAAAAAAACGCATTTTAGTCCATTTTTGGATCCTATATTGTGCCAGAAATGATGCCCTCATGATGAAGATTAAACCAATAAGTGTCTTCAGCAAAAATGATCAGAAGGGCTTGAATCTGAGGTAGTGTGGTGTAGTGGTTAAGGCTTTGGACTTCAAACCCGGGGGTTGTGGAGTCAAATCCTGCTATTGACACTGTGTGACCGTGAGTAAGTCACGTGACCTGCCTGTGCTCCAATTACAAAACTAAAAGAATTGCAACAAATTGTATCATAAAGGCATCATCCATATAAATAAATGTAATGGGATATGAGGTGTCAAAGATCTTCCTTTTCACACAACTTTAAAAAATGGGGACCAGTGATGTAGTCATGCGGAGTGTTGTTTTATGATATTTCAAAATTGCTGATCAAGAATATACAATTTTTGATATTTGATTCTTTACCAGTGGTCCCAGCCCTGTAAGAGCCACTATCAGAAGGTAAAAATGAGAAATTTCAAATGTAAGCATGTGGTGTACCATTTCTGACTATTTCAAGTTCAGTGATTTACCTATATCAGGGGTGCCCACACTTTCAGCTTGCATGCTACTTTTAAAATGACCAGGTCAAAATGATCTACCTACATTAACATTTTATATATATATAGTGAGTATCAGAGGTGGGTAGTAACGAGTTACATTTACTTCGTTACATTTACTTGAGTAATTTTTCAAAAAAATTGTACTTCTAAGAGTAGTTTTACTGCACCATACTTTTTACTTTTACTTGAATACATTTGTGAAGAAGAAACACTAATCTTAGTTTGCTACATTGGGCGACACTTGAATCGTTACTTTTTTCCATTAGATAAAGTCTGAGAGACAATTTTCAATCTGCTCTGTGTAGCATATGCTGTCAAGTTGCGCACACGCCTTCCATTGCGTCTCCAGCTCTGATGCGAGGTTTTGGATGTTCCCCAAATCAAGGTGCTGCAGCTTTGAAGACAGATGTTGCATTTTTCATTTGAAAGCATTAACTAAGCTACTCATATTGACCATGGTTTTCTCTTTTCATTGCAGCTGTAAATTAAGCTCATTCAACATGTTGGTCAGATCGGAAAAAAATTGCAAGTCTAGCAGCCATTGATCGTTATTAAGTTGCTTGTATTCTGCATGTTTAATGACAAGGAGAAACTCCTTTTTCTCCGGCCAGGGGTCTTGAAATTTCAGCAGGAATTTCTCCCTAGCCATCTGCCTCAACAAAGGGATCTTTTATCATCTCTCCATCTTGGAAGGACTTCTTATGCTTAATGATCGAGTGACTCACCCGGAATGATGCTTCGTGTGTCTGCCTTTGCTTTTGAATTCAGCCGAGTGAAAAAATGCCGGCTGTCCGATGAACTGCGATTTTAGTTCCCTCTCCTTTCTCTTTCTCAGATTGCTTTTCGGAAAGGAAGTCAGTTTCGTAGTTTCTTCTTTGGAATAGCAATGATAGATTGACAGATCAGACAGACGCACTTCGATTGTGACATTGTGAGAGAAAAAAGTCCTCTTCCAATTCCACATCCAGCCCATAATAACATTTTTTTTTTTTAATCCCTTCTTTAGTCGATATAAATTGGAAGGCTAACTAGATCGGCGAGATAGCCGGAGTTTTGCAGTAGCTTGCGTGTTTGATCGTGCGTACAGGATGACCAGTGTGTTAGAAGAAAAGAGATCTCAGACTGGCCGTCCTGTATGTCAATCAAGTGGTAAATGCCATAGTGAGGATATATGATAGATTAACGTTTAAAAAATTTTTTTTTGAATGCAACGCAATCTACTGGTCAATCGCGATCGATGTATTGGGCACCCCTGATCTATATGACGTTATTTTGATCCTTTATTAGAGATCTAGACTTCTATCAGAGGATGAAAAATGACAGATTTTGCTATTGCAACTGAAAATATTTAAACATCATGAAGTAAATAATTACATTTCTTTTATGAATACATTTTTCTATGTATAATTTACAAACATAGTGAATTGCTAATGAATGATTGACTGTGCACTGCACAGTAAAGTGAAAAGAAACTGCTGCTCAGTGGATGTTGTGGCATCTCAGCTATTGACGGTTGTGCTGCCTTTACATTTCTTTATGTATTTACAGTATATTTATTTAGTGGACACTTGCAAAGAGGATGCTGCAGTTGTCAGGACAAACTCTATAAAAACAGAACATTTAGCTCCGGCGACTCAAGCTGAGGGAGTCCTTTGAGGTACTCACAATTCTAAAACGATGTTCAACCCTAAACTGAGTGGAAAGGTTTGACTTTTATTTTTAAAGATAGAGCAAATTTTACAGTTCTGCTGCATTTGTTACTTTCATTTAATGAAACACAAATGAATTTACTTTACAATATAAAATATATAGTTATATTTTATATAGGAAGAAGGAGAGATTGGGAGCATGCACTGATACTGCATTGCCGCACCCAATACACGCCGAACCCCCTGGATTGGGACCTGAGTGCAGCGAGTGACACCTCTGCACCACACTGGAACAGGGTGAGGTTTTTTACGGTGGCTGGAGTGCCAGTCCTGCCACCAACCCCGAAGTTTTTCCTGTAAATCGGAGGACTTGCTTGTAGGGCTGGCTGCAGATTAACGTCAACATATACAGAATTCTTATCGCTTGGGAAAATGTCATTTTTGTAAAATGAAAACTACCGGAATTAAAATCATCTAAATTACAGACATTCTTTTTGAATAACCATTTTCTGAATCCATCTAATCTGTTTCAAAATCACAGGAGCCAGAACTGGGCACACGGCAGGAACCACCACCAGACTGGACACCAGTCTATCCTTCTGCATTCACATGCCCAGTTTTAGAGTTGCCAATTAACTTAACACGGATGTGAGAGAAGCAAATACACACAGAGAGTCACCCCTGGTGTCAGGAGACCCATGTGCTGTCTAAGCCCTGATTAAATAAAGAAGTCATTGAGATCCACATTCAGGCCTCCTACTGTTCGGCCATTATGTCAGGACTCAAGCTCTTATTGGGTTTAGTCAGCTGTCCCGGCTTTAAGCCACTATCCAGTGATTCTGTACATGTGTCAGGGTGAAAGGGTGGCTTCCTCAAGCAATAGAAATAAGAAGCGTATTGTAAAGGAAAGACCTCTTGGGAAACGTGTGGCCATGAAGTCATCTTTATAAGGCAGCACATCTGCCAAAAAAGAGATCAGCTTTCACAGTCTGATCTGCACACAACGATGGAAGGAGGAGGAGGAGGCCTCAGCTAATAACAACCAGAGCCACAAAAACAACTTCAAACATATACATACCGAGTGTCTGCCTGTAGAAAAAATAAACAGAGGGAAATAAAAAATAAAATGCAGGACAATAAGCTCAAAGTCCAGTAGTTGTACATTGGGTCTCGGACACTCTGTTGAGAGCTCACTGATGACTCACGCAGGACTTCTGAATGATCCGAAGTGGGACGATCAAAGGCCTGTTGGTCATAATCAAGTACTCACAAACAAGCAGAAGCAGGGCGTCTGTTTCTTGGCTTTCAATTTGCCTTCTTTGTAAAACTTTAGATGGGCACTGTGGTTAAATGTAAACATTCATTTTCGATTTTAATTAGCACATCCTGTGCCATTAAGCCATAGAAAAAAAGATTCTGTGTTTATGTCTTGTGAAAATTATTTCCATCTAGTATTTCAAAGAAATGTTGGCACGGTGGTTAACACTGCTGCCTCACAACCCCGGGGACTGAGATTCCAGACCCAATACATTAGCCACATGTAAATAAGAGGAGCTGCCTCAAAAATAAAAAGTTAACAACATAGTATGGCTATGTTTATAAATGTAATGAATATACATGTAAAACGTTAACTTTGAGAGGTTCAACATTCAGTAATGTGAGGTCTTAAAATGTATTTTAGATCTCCAAAATTGTGCACATCGCATTTAACTAGTAGGATGGTGGAAATCCCACCGTGTGCCCATTGCGTTCTGGCTCTTTGTGACTCTGATTGTAATAAGTAATGAAAATGGACGGATGAATGGATCATGCACTTTATAGCTCTATAGGAAGCACTTCATGCTCTGAAGTATATTTTATTAACGTGGCTCTGTTTAGCCAGCTCTCTAGTCATTAAATTAATCAGTTTAGTTATGACTACAGTCCAGCTATTGGTCACAATGTCTTGTTCCTGCCACCCTCTTTCTTCATAGGTAGGAGGGTTGCCCAGACAGTCAGAACTTTTTAAGGTTTCGAACTCCTGGTGAGGACACTAGCTGGCTGTGACCCTATACTGAGACCAGGACGCTGGCACGCATAAATTTTGATCTCCCTCACAAGCCTTCCTTCTCCTTGCTGCAATACAAGGAAAGTGTAAACAGGCATGGAAGGAGGACATGCCTTTTACTTTTTTACTTAATCTTACTTAGGTGATGGTCATTAGATGTAACTTTGAACAAACATAATTTAGACCAATAAACCTTTACAATACTGGGAGGAATCCCACAAATGCACCTCATGGCATGCTTAATACAATCTGTTACCTGCCAAACTTTACTGTCGTCCAGCTGGCCATCCCTACTGTGTCTAATAATACAGGGCTTTCTTTCTGGCCCATTCATAAAATCGCGATGACCCCTGACCGCCCTTCTCCCCAGGATTCCATTTTAATTTATGAACTTAAAACCCATTAAATATTGTCTTACCATTTAGGTCTACAAATCATTGACCCATGCAGAAGGAGGTCACCTCCGTAAATTCACAGGGCTTGCTTTCAATTTATGCACAATTGTACAATGAATTTCCCTGTTGCTACCAAGTCTAACAAACGTAGCAGCATTAGACAGCAAAAAAAGGCATTTCTGGACTGCAGCCCAAAAGGACCCTGATAAATTTGCAAAAGCATTCAGTCTGAACAAATAAAAAAGCAGCAGCACTGCTTGATATCACCACTTCCATTAATGTGGTCTATAACTCTACAGGTGAGAATTTCAACGGAAGCAGCAGTGGGTACTGAAAGGAAATAATTAATTGCTTCTCTAAGCCACTTTCACTGTGTTCTGTAAGAAAACAAGCAATAATTCATAGTTTGAAACTGCTGCGAGGTGTCACCAAGATTTCAGCCTCATCAGTTCAAGATACATGGGCTCATTTGAAAATTTCAGCACCCCAGATTGCAAAAATAATTGCAATCGTGTGCACTGGCTAGTGATATCTTGTGGCTTGAATTATATTATATAATAAAATGGACATGAATACCATTGAGCAGGAACTGCAGGACTGCCTGTAATCTCTGTAACTAATTTGTTGTGATGAAAACTAGCAACCTCGTATTGCTAATGATTCCTTTTCATGTAGAATACACCATAAGGAATTTCCTGAGCGGAGGTTGGGTGTCTCTTTACGTGACAATGTTTATTGCAGAAAGCTCCTGTGGTGACTTGAGTATATTTTAATAAGCAAACCTGACTTTTAATGTACAGTAGCCCCCTTGCTGCACCCTATCTGCCACCTCAGCCAAGCCCCCAACTGCCACTTCAGTCCTTATAACCACTTTATTTCAGCACTGACTTGATACTCGATTAAAGACAACATTTCACATGCTGCTCAGTTCTCTTGGAATATGCATTTAACTTTTTGAGAATGAGTTTAATCCTGTCAATTTTGGGTAATATTTTAGCACAATTAGTGTTTTTCAATTCTTCTCTTGCACCTAGCCAAATCTTCACAAACTTCCTTAATCTGCTCTTTATTGGACTATGTATTGATCTTTTTGTCTTTTCACAATGTTTCTTCTGTTCTTTGCCTCATTCTCCCAGGCTTGACATGAATAATACCATTAGGCAATCTTGTCTCCTTTGGGCTTACTTGAACTGCAACATCCAGCCGAAGGGCACAAATAAATGAGTGGGCAGAAAAGTAGAACATCATGAGGTGAGATCCAACAACTGATGGCGCAGCCACTTTACTGAAAATTTAAAAAGGTAGGCTTAACTATAGAGTTTACAGTGGTTATGAACAAGAGCAAAATCGCACATTTCATGGGTTTGTTAGGTTCAATAGCCATTTGAAGGGTTTTAAACCTTTCTTTTCTGACAACAGTTCTGGATTTCTATTCTGGCCATGTCTTCTGAGACACTAAAAATGATTATCATAATGACATCTCCATAGTATTTGTCATGCATACCCCTCAAAGCAGTTGTGCAGTGTTTGATGTTAAGGTGGATTAATTTGTCTTATAAAAGAGCTAAACAAAATAACAAAATCTTTCTTATGCAGTTTTCCGATCCTTAACAAAAAGACAGACACTGTCTTCGTGAAGCATTTTTTCCCAAATGCTGGACATTATTGTTTTGGTGCATTTTGCCACTAGTTTTTTTTTGAGTGCTCCAGTTGCCGTTTTTTTTTTCATGTGTTTCATTCATATCATTGTCTATTTTGCAGAATTATTGTTTTAGTTGTTGCTCTTTAGGAGCTAGTTATTTTCAGGCAGTCAGACATTTCTGACAATGCAGGCACAAAGTAAGCAAAGTAGGGAGTCTTTGCAATAAAAGCCCATTACAGCTTCTTTTTTCAGTATAGTATTAGAGTGTTCTAGGAATTTCGACATGTGGATGAGGTCGAGACAATAGTAGGCAGACACCTATTCAAAAAAGCAGAATTCTTTTATTTCTTTATACTTGGTGAGTAGAGGGTCTTTGCTTTACAGAGAGTAAGTGCAAAAAGCCCCCTCATAGGGGGGTGAGTTGCATTTTTATAACAGAGATCTTCAAAGAAGCGGTTAGAAAAAATAAGCTCAGTTTCATCCAAATGTCACACAACATTCTTACACAAGTTGTTGATTACAACGGAAAGCAGAAATTCTAGTCTTTTCTTATATTTTTAATTAAGCTTATCAGAAAACTTGTCATACGTTTGGCATCTTAATTGGACGATAACCTAGACACTGCTGAGGCAAGCCGGGAAGTAGCCAAAAACTGTATTCCACACTGGCAGTCCTACTCTATGTAAGTACGCTTATTTATCTGTTATAATAATACCTAGCCATACAGAGAACATGCAGATTTTCATACAGAAGCTAGCAATAGATTTTAACTTCCATTCCACAGACAGCATGCTTTTTTTGTGTCACAGCTTCAGTCCAGATGACAAAGCAACTCACTGTTTTCTCCAACTGTAAATGGATTTGTTGTGTACCAGCAGAGTAGCAATAAGATTCTTGTGGACTAAACCTTGTGGTTGATTGGACATGGGATGTATATAAAATCTGAATGAACTAAATAAGTGGTTGGTAAACTTTTTTCTCGTGACACAATTTTACCTTTATTGTGTCTTCAAGACCAAGAATCGCCACTAACAGTCATCCCGTGGGGGTCCCGTGGTGGCCCATCACAAGACACTTGACTAACTGTATACAACCATTCCCAGTGACTTATATTGGGACTCAAATGACTCAAATTTAGACAACATGTGCCTCATAGTTTAAGAACTGATGACCTTAATATCTAAATATGAAATGAAAAAGACTTAAAAACTGTATATAGTACAGGGTGACGCAGAAAGGACGGACGTTTTTTACAAAATCACAAAATTGCTAATTTTTTCTTACAAAGAAATTTATTGAAAGATTTGAGTTCATATTGAAATAGCATTTGACAATTTGTAGGGATGGAAATGCAGGTCTAAATGCAAAATACACCTTACCAAATGATTACTGAGGCCAAGTTCAGAAGAATGCTTCCGAGCAGATCGACTTGGACTGTGCAGCAGGGCTAGTCGTACGCTTTTCACATTTTCAGGGGTACGTGCCGTTCGTGTAGCCCCCGGCGGTCTTTTGTTCATTAGTGTACCTCGTGTACGAAGTGCTTTAACCCAACGTAGGATAGTGTTACGAGCAGGAACAGCTTTATTTCTGTGGATATTGAAATGGCAACGAAACTCACACTGAACTGCGGTAATAGATTGGTTGTTCTTGACAAAACAGTTGTACGCAAAAACGCGGTGTTCTATTGTCCACAATTCCATGGCTTCAACTAAAAAGAAAATAAAAAAATGCTAAGACTTCACGAACCTAACGCCACCTACCGCACATCTGTCATTCCACCTAGTGGTGAGTTCTAGCCATTTCAAAGACGTCCATCCTTTCTGCCTCACCCTGTATGACAAAAAAAGCAAAATGTGTACAATAACTGTAATCTTAAATCGGTTTTTGTGGTGTAGATTTTTAAAAATGAAAAAGTGGTCTCAGACACACGCTTGTAATTCATATTTTAGTTTTTGCCTTACTACATAATGAGCCTTCGATTACCAACAATTGTTTAGGCCCATGTGACACTACAGGACTCAAAACGACTTGAGAACATCTCAAAATTAACAGTGTAGTGACTGAATCTTTGTGTCTGAGGGTGTCAAATTAGATGACTAGGAATCACAGAGGGCAACCGATTACTTACAGTAAGTCCCTCATGGCTATTCACAATAGTCCTAAATCATATGCCACAAAATTACTGTGAGGTAGCCTCATTCTAACAGTTGATCAATGTGTAGAAAAGAAGCATAAGATGGAGGCACTGCATGAAAATAAAAAAACAAAATGCAGGACAAGCGGGCAGTCTCCACCATGGCTTCAGCCTGTGTGCTCCAGTGGTATGACCAACATTGAAAAGACATCTGTGCTGGCTCCAAAGATAAACATGCTTCTCTGCCATTTGCACATCTTTTTTTGTGGGCATTGTATGCCTTGTACTTCCTTTTGAGAGCTACCTGACTGTTAACCCGTCTAGATGCAAAAGCTCAACCATTCTGTCTTGCTAAGAGAAAACTTACCACAATGCAAAGTGATATGCTGATTTGCTGTGATATTCTCCGAAAAATATGAGAAAAATCATTTAGTGTGATGATGGCTAAAATGAGTAGTTGAATTTTGGAATGTTTAAATTCAAGGATTTGCTTTATTTCTTTTAATTATTTGTCTTTTCCACAAAACACTTCAATTTTAACTAAATAGGTTACCCAAGTTGGCGGCCATGGGTATCTGTGGATTCTTTTAAGCTGCAACCAGGAGCTGTGAGACAGTCATGCTAACTACTGCACCACAAATATGGGTAACATTAACTAAGTAATTAGGTGAATATAAACACCTAATCTGTTCCATGGAGAAGACCAACTTTCTTCATAAATAAATCTCCGTGGCAGTACATCTATTGTCCATGTTCTGAATGAATTAAAAAATAAGGGCCCAACAGGGACTGAAACTGTGATACCACCATACTACAAGACAGGAGTCAGGCTGTGAGATGTTCAGCTGGTGTTATAATTTGTTTTGGTTTTAAATAGTTTCCCTATATTTTTCTTATATAATTTATGTGTATTTTATGCTTCGCTGCTGCTATTGTTGAACAATAAAAACAAAATGTCATGTCTTGGTTTTATTTCTGTTTGTTTTATTTGTAATTTTAAAATTGTTTTGTCTCTTTAAATGTTTTGCCGTTTTCTGTCCTTTGTGGGTGGAGCCCAGGCAGGGGGGAACTACCCTGACATCAACGACCTTGAGTCCTCACTCTGCTAAATGCTGTGAAGGCTCAGGAGCAGGATATCATTCATCTGATGTGAGGTTGATTAGTATTATTCTTAACTGTGATTGGTGTTTCTAGTTTTCTGATTATTCCTGATCTTTCTTAAGGATTTTTTTTATTATGTTTCATTTTGAGAACGTGTTTGCTTAGGACCCATATGTCTCCTTTAGCTCTTTTGAGCTTGACTTTGTACTTTTCTATTTTAATTAAATAAGTCCTTGAGATATAAATATATCCTGTTTGCACTATTTATACAAGTCAAAGGTTTATGGTCATCCATCCTCTTTTGTTTCTTTTGATGTATTGTTGTATATTTCTAATTGATTTCCCAGGGGACCCCATTTACATACGTAGTAATTGCAATGACAAATAGGCAGGAACCTTCCTTGAAGCATAGCATGTCATCAATACATTATAATGACACAATCAGAAACCCCCTAAGAGGGCCAATCGCTGTTGTGAATATGATGAAAATTATTTTTTAATAACGTTAAATGTAATCACAACTGATTTAATAAATTATGTAGATTTACATGTCTGGAAGCAAAACTGGATTGACTTGTTTTGTTTAGACAACTCAGCCTCAGTCACTCTCTCCCAGCCCCACTGTAGTCAGTGCTCGGCCAAAATTAGCAGCACCAGTTCAGCCACAGGGTGAGTGGGCAACAGTAAGACAGGGGTTGAGAACTCAGAATTCAGTCTCTCTGCAATCTTGACACCTCCTATCACTGTTGCTTCTGATGACAGAAGTTTTTCATCTTTAAAGCTGAATAAATCCTACTTGTGATTCACCATGTGCCAGGAGAGGCTTTTAGTCCAAGTTAGAGTGCAGTGTATGAGGGCCTGTGGATCTGCAGGAGATACTGCCTGCATCTGCTATGGCCAAAGCCCACAGACAGCAATTTTGCAAAACCTTTATGAACTATTGTTTTTGTTTTAAAATTTCTATTATGTGCACTTTTAATTTATTTTGTTAAATATTACAATGAGAAAATTGTATTTATTTTTATTATCATGTGCACCTTACATTTATTTGCATTTTATTTTTCCATTTAGATTTTTTTAATTTTGCTTTATTATAGTAGTGTTTTCTGTTTTCTATACAAATATTTTTATTGCAGTGCTTTATATAAGTAATCTGTTTCTGACAAAAAGCAATGTGTTTATTACATTTTCCTGATCATCTTATTAATTTAGACTGTGCTATAATAATAGAAATAAATTTTACACGTAGAGACACAGAAGAAGGTGAGTTGGATGGCCCTATGTACTGTAGTTTGTTTTCGTGGGGCCCACCATGTCCCTAGACTCGCCTCTGAGAATTAGGGGCCTGGCTGAATTCACGTTAGGACCAGTTAGGATTCTGGTCTGTTCCTTGCTTGTTTTTGGAGGTCTCACATCCCTTTTTGTCTTGGTGAAGGCTCCACTTAATGACAATTTTACATTTTTTTGGACTATTTTCTACCCATTTAGGGCTTTGAGGTATGCAGAACTTGACTTTTAGAATTGCTTTTTACTAAATCAATTATATGGAGGTGTTGAAATATTTTGTTTCTTCCCTGGTACCATTTTGCTTTTTCAAGGACGCAGTAATTTTGAGGCTCCACTGCTGTGATGCAGTGACCCCATTGTCTGTGTATCCATTTGCGTAAGTCGCATGATGTCATAGTTGAATCGATATGAAGTTAAAGCTTGATAGTTCTTAGTTATTGGAGTTAGCCGAGAGAAACTTTAGTCTTTGGTAAGCATATGTTTGCTTAGCATTTTACTTGCAATATACCTAGTGCTTTGAATTGTTTGAGTTTCATTTTAGGGGTTTCTATTAGGCTTATGACAGATCACACAAACTGTGGTTAACGAATTTGGTTAGGCTTGTGACTAATGCTTCATCTTTCAGTTCATTCTCATTAAAAAACTGCCCTATTCTCCGATCATGGCAGTAAACAAGTCAATTTTATCATTCCAAATAACAACCAGCCACCATTGATAGGGGACATTATGCTCAAGATTTTGTATTGAGCCCTTGAGCAACTAACTCATGGAGAACCGATATCTGTCTGAGGCACTGGAAGATGATTGCAAACATGCCTGAAGTTCTCCATGCAGGGAGACTTATTGATACATGTATTGTCCACTGCTCCCCATTATGACAAACACAAGTCCAATTGATTGCCTGGCCCTTTAACACACAATTGAAGTCCAGTATTGCAGGGACTCCTGGGACCATTGGAGCAGTTCTGACAACATGACCCCAGCAGTTCTCCAATCCTTTCCTGATCCTGGAAATGGTAGCTATGCTTCCCCCAGAAGGAATTCCAAGCAGCATCAAAGATGTACATTTCTGTTTTTAGGACTATTTCCATTTCTTGAAATATCTTGTACTTTAAATATGTGGGTGTAGCATATGAATAGAACAGAGCACACAATGTACAAAAAAAGAACAGAAGAAAAAGGGAAATTCAAGTCAAAGCCAGTGACATGTCAGGACTGGTCACATGAGTATGAAGGGGAGGACATTGACACAGACCACAGTACAGGCCCTGTCAAATCAAACAGTATGGCCAGCCTACACATTACACACTTGGTGTATTTTTATCTCATGCTATGTAGTCACTTTGCTGTTCTAAGTTTTTATGGGCTGATTTATTTGTAGCAAATCCCAGTAAAGACAAAAATGTTATGAGTGGCTAAAGTAATAATTTGAAGGAAGCCCAACTTAAAAAGGGCAAACTGACTCCTACATTACCAGAACTGGCTTATCTTGGTCATTTAATCAGCTTTGACAGACAGAATGTCAATGATCTAAAAAAGTACCTTCACATTTTTCCTTTTTGAGGACAGACATTATGATTGCAGGAAATCCACTTGGAATAAAGATCAGTCTTGACTGAAGAGAAACTAGGTTGGTCAACTACCATATGAAGATGAGAGAAGAATTTGAATTCATGAAGCAATTCCAATCATAGTCTTGAACCCCGAAAGGTGGCATATCCCAGTGGTGGGGAATCTATTTGAATCTGAACTAACTCTATAAAGAATTCACGGCAAAGACAATTCCGTCAGTTCCAAATATGAATTCTCACAGAACTATGCAAGGATTCAGGTTCTAGATTGGTCTTTCACAAGTCAAACCCCTATATCATCTCAGAATTCATCAATGACCATTACCCTCCTTGAAGTATGGAGATTTTTACACCCTATGTGAGGCAAACATTTTTCAAATGAATTGCTATTTACTGTTAACAACACACTTCCTTCATTTGAGTCCTGTAAATATGATATTATTGTCATCTCTAAACAAGCTCCTCTTACTCTAAAGCGTGAATCATTATGACGTACAGGTACAACACACCTGTGGCAACTCAATTCATTACTGCTAGAAGATGAGGACGTATAAAATTTACTCACTCACAAATCTTATAGGAAAAAAAATGTCATCTGAGATCTATGTGGGAACACACTGAGACACTAAAAGTATTTACAAAAGGCCTTCCAGACCAAACACCAGTTGCATTTGGAATCAGAAGGTCTATTTGTGACAAATCGCCACAAATTGAACGTTTGATTTTGTCTTAAGTCATAGGGCTGTGCGTGTCTGTGTCTGCGTGTCTGTGTGAGAGAGAGAACTGACATTTGTACAGTCGCTGGTGCTGTCAGGCACCAAGTTAATTGTCTGTCAGTATGTGGCAAGCTTTCAATACTTAGGACAATTTTAAACTGTGCTGGAAAGTCATTACTTCATAATTTGTCATCCACTATGGTTTTTAGTCATGTAATCTGATGTCTTCAATGCAACTAGACCAGACTGCAGTTAATAAGCCTGACATCCCCACCAACTAGAACTTGTGTATTGTGCTGTCAGCTTTAGGGAATAAGCAGTCATCTATATATATAATTCACTAAAGCAAGACAACCATGAAAAGCACGCCGGAAGGGGCGTGGATTCACTAAGCCGCCGACAAATGAGACACCTATGGCGCACACAGGAAGGAGCCACGCCCACCAACTCCAAGACCATTGGATACGACGACAACTCGCAGGGCCACGCCCACCAACTCGGACGCGACGACACAGAAAAAATGCCGTCATTAATGTTCGTCTGTCGTAGAGGCCACATGCAGTGCAGGTCAGGTTAATGTCATGTACCTCCGAGCTACATTGACTGTTCATAGAGGCATGTTTCTCGCGGAGGTGAATCGCCATATGCAGCGTGTGAAGCGGTTTGCGAGGGGTATCCCATGGGATCCTTAAAACAATCCTTTAAAACTGAGGTTAAAGCACAATGAAGGAATCAGTCCTTAAAAACCAATAAGCCCTGTGCCTCTGTTTCATTACCGTCTCACCTGCTTCACCAATGCAGGCCCTGCAACAGTCGAGATGCTCTGTCAGCAGCTGACCTTCTCTGTGCCTGACCGGTTCACACAGAGGCAGTGCAAGAGAAAGCCGTGCCAGAGACAGACAGAGGCACACACACAGGCAGCTGGTGGGCGGCTCTCCGTGAGTTTCTCTTGCGAGCGGACACATAACCAGGCGGTGTGTATGCTTCGAGTGCGAGGGTGGACTTACTGTTGTATTCTCACACTAACCTGTTTTAGACAACCATGTCTTTCCAGAAGTGTTTACCATTCAATAAATAATTATGCATGAGACTGAGCGTGTGTCTAGGCGTGGGTAAGCCGTTGAACCCCATTCGGGGTGCAAACCGTGGAATTGCCACTAAGTGCGACTCATACGCTCCCACTGTTTTCGTCCCTACCCTTTGTACACACCCCACTCCCACACGTTGACTGTTAATAGAGGCATGTTTCTCGCAGAGGTGAATCGCCATATGCAGCGTGTAAAACTGTTTGAGGGTATCCCATGGGATCATTAAAACATTCCTTTACAACTGAGGTTAAAACACAATGAAGTGAGCAGTCTTTAAAAAACAAGTTTTCGGTTTTGACGCAGGACCGCGTGCAGCATAGCAAAGTGTTGTACATGCTACATACAGCAATTCGCATCTGCGACAAACATGCGTCTTCTTAGATACTCCTGCACTTTGTACACACTCCCCTACCACCTCGCTACGCCGCACAGACGATTGTGTGTTGGTTCGTTCCGTGCATTATTACAATGTTGCTTTTCTTGCTGATTTATTACATTACCGATTTTGCAAATGTTACATTTTCTCCCTGTGCTTAAAAATTATTAAAAACGGCCTGATTATGCGGCGTACGGTACGCCTGCGGGTTGGCTAGTATTATATAATTTACATAGTGAAATACACATTTATTAAAACAGGTTTAATGGTACAATGGTAAATCCTTCTGTTTCAATTGCATTGTTCATTTATAAACCTCTGTTTACTGGATATGTTAGCTCCTACATTCATCTTTCTTTGTGCTTCTCTTCATTGGACATTGCCACCCTTTTGTGGACATTGAACAATATTATGTCTGGGCATGGATACTGGACGTGTTCTCACACACACACACACACACACACACACACACACACACACACATACATACATACATACATACATACATACATATATATATATATATATATATATATATATTATACACACAGATGAGCTGTTCTACCAGTCTAAGATTAAAATATAAGTAAACAACATAGATATATTCAGCATTAACATCTGTGATGCACCACCTGTTGGAATGACAAATGCAATGCATCTCATTCGTACTTCTTTTATGAATCTCATACCCAAAGGCACAAAACAGACACATAGCAATCGGATGAACACACATATACATAGACGCACACCCAAACAGACACTTGTTCATTTATTAAGATGGAGAAGCTGATTTCCATCCGTGTTGCAGTTACTTTATGATGAATGCAATCAGCGTAAATGTTTGCAGTGAAGTGTGTCTGTGATGTGCCATCTGTTAGATAGCAGAGACATAGCACAGACAGACAAACGCACACATATGTCTTTTTATTAAAGTGAGGAATTAGCCAACTGCATTTCTTTTTTATGGGCTATAATAAGTCACTTGGTCTATACAAAAAAATTGCTACTAAGTTTCATAAAAGCTCTTGACTTTTGGACATGTGAACATTCATAATTTAAATCCTAAGTGTTCCCTGCCTTAGCCAGGGTGGCAGAAGATGCCAGTGCAGATCTGGGCAAGTTAGCATGTCAGCAAGGTTAGACCAAGGAACAATTGGGAGGACAGTGTGATGGAAGGACAAGGGGAGACAACGTGGCAGGGCTACATGCTTCCCCAACACGTTAGATGGTAGCACCCCTGGACAGCACAACCAGTATGGATACCCCTAAGGCATGCTTTGAACTTTAGTTCCATGGGACAGCCTTTTTGGGTTCCAAGGGGTGCTGGCAGAGGGTGCTCTGGGGATTTGTGATCCCAAAGGGCTATGGCTTAGCAGCGAATGTACTCCTGGGTCTAAGATAAATGAAGTCGCTCAACCTCATCCAGGCAAATTGGAGTTGGGCGTTAAATGAACAAAGCTTACCTGTAGGAGGAGTAGATGGAAAGGGAAAAGAAAAAAGGAGAAGAATTCTTGTCTTTATGTCACTGTCAAAGCATTATGGTTAATAAACCTTGTGTTTGAACCAGGGACTTGTATCTGTGCAGTCATGTCTGGGGTGTTGGGTACAGCAACACCCCCTATACAATAATGTGTAATTCTGCATGAAATTGTTTCACAAAGCTCACAAATAAATGTTTCGAAACTCAGGTGCTTTTAGGTTATTTTTTATTTTTAGTTATTTTATTTGCTTTGGAACATTGTTTAATTCTATTAACCCTAATTCTGCTTATTAACAATGCATTAAAAAAATAAAAGTATCCCTACATTACTCCATCAAATGAAATGCTTTTGAAAATGTATCTCAGGAGAATGAGTGAGCTTCCTTTTATCAGCTGTAAATTAGTACAGTTTTATAAACTATTGATGTTAAGATGGGGTTTTATAGGAAACACGAAGCAAGCCAAACTTTTGTCTGACTGGATTCTACCTATTTTCTTCTGTGTCCACATTGTTTTTACCCAGATATTCCAGTTTTCTTCCATTTTTCTAAAAAAGAGTTTGAAGGAGCAGTTTGAACAGTTAACCTCATGGGGCCTACCCCTAACAAACGCATTGGTCCTAACTCCAAAATGGTGCCAAGCATGAAAACTAAAATGGTGGACAATAACATTATTATTACATCAAAACAAAGCAGAATCAACAATATTGCATGCTAAAATCAAACTCTGTGGCTCAAAAACCCCCAAAACATGGGTCTAAATACCATAATCAGTACAGAAAAGCATATTAAAAAATCATAAAAAGGAACTTAATCCTAACAAATGCAATTGATTCCACCACAGTATGAAATGTTTGGAAAGTACAGTATATGAATTTCTTTAAAAATGCTACTAATGTCAAAACAATAAAGACACTAATACATCTGGTTTCATTGCAGATTCTTCCTTCTGCATCATGTTACACATTTCATTCATGTGCAACGAGGAGCTTAAAAGGCCTGCACTCAAGGATTCTCCTAAATTTCACTCCTTCAGGAATCCAGTAATGGCAGTTGCATTATGCAATGCTAAGACCTGGAGCCCTGTGTAACTTTCAGTTTTGAGGTGAATTTGTTTCCTTCAAAAATCTAAGTTTGACCCACCAAGCTAAAACCCAAACACCTAAACGACGGAATGTGTGAGATACATACTTAATGCCTCACAATTAAAGGCTGGACATACCTGAAACGCTTGGACTTTCAATGAGCTCCTTAATGTTGTTAGCGATTCCAGAGACCTCTGCTTGAAACTTCAGGACCGAATCCTTGATTCCTGAAATGTCCTTGCTGTGGGATCTCAAAGTGCCATTGATCTGGTGCACACAGGTCCACAGACTTGTGACATGTTTGTTGAGGCCTTCTTTGATGCGCTGCAAGCTTCCTGATATTCCATCCAGTTTAGTGCACATATTCTCCACATTAGACACCCTATTGTCCACATTTGACACCTCCTTTTGTATGCCTTGGGTGTTTTCTTTGCACTGACTGAGCTCTGCTGTAACTTGAGAGCTAAGTTGGCTCAGCTTGTCTTTCAGATCATTGATCTGACTCTCATTTATTAGTATATCAGACAACCGATTGTCTAAGACTTCCAGTTTTTTATCAAACTTCTCCATGCAGGTCTGCTCATTCAGGCCACAGGTAGAGTTAATAAGCAATAGATCCTCCCTGTATTGAATTATAGCATCTCCTAAGTCTTCGATGGTACCTCTCAAGATGCCGACATCCCCTTGCAAGGAGGTCACAAGGTCAGTCTGTATATTGCGAGCCATCTGAGTATTATGCCGAAGTAAACCCAGGTCCTTCTGGACAGTGTCACCCAGTGTCTGTATCATGGCAGCATTGGCTTCATTTCTCAGCTGCAGATCATTTAAACTCTGATTGAAGCCTCTCAGGACATTCTCCATGTCTTTGGCGTTTGACTTGCACCCATTCATACAGAGGGTCTCCAGTCCATTAAGCCTGCTCTGTATCTTTTCCATCTCACTGCTAATGAGGTCTTTACTTGAGATCATCTCATTCTGCAATGTCAAAGCCATATCAATATCTAGCCCACTGACAGTGCTGTTGTTTATTCCAACCAGTAGGTTGTTGTACTGCTCTTCTGCAGTTTTAAGTCGTTGGTCAAGCAAGTCCCTGAGATCATCAACCTCTTCCTTAATGTATTTGACAAGTTTATCTTCTATGTAAATGCAGTGCACTTCCGCATTTTTTTCTGTGACGTTAATTCTAGACTCAAGATCTTCCAGCCGCTCACCAAAAATGTCCTCCAGGTGGAGAGTTGAAAAGCGCACTAATTCATTGTCCATTCTTGCATTGAGGGCTTGGTTGGCTTCAGCTACTCTTTCAATTTTTTTGTTTAAGTCACTCAGATTTTCACCAGGTTGGAGCACTGATGCACAACAGTTTGCCTTCTGAGCCCCATTAAGTGTTTGCATCTCTGACTTCAGATCGTCTATTTCTTTTTTAAAATCTGCCTCCTTAACATCTAACAATTCCACAAGCCCATTGTAGCTGCTCTCCTGGTCTTCACACTGCTGTTGAACAGAAAGAATTTTATACTCACACGAATTCTTCAGATCACCCATCTTTGTCTCGATTCCTTCCAGCATTTCATCACGCAGTGCATCAAATTTGCTGTCAATGTAAGCTTTGTAAATGTCGAAGGATGAAACAGTTCCGTGCACTTCTTGAGCTGATTCCATCAGATGTTTTAGTTGACCCTCATGGCCGTTCACCTTGCCATTTAGATCATCAAGCATTTCGCTTTTGCTCTTCAGGGTGTCCCTCACATCATTTAAAGAAGTCAGGATCTCATCGAGTTCTTCTCTTTCCTTGCCGTATCCAAAACCTTGGACGTTAATGCTTTCTGTTCCTCCACCCAATGCACTGTCTGGACCCCTCAAATTGTTCAGTAGTGTTACTAACATTTTACTGGTATCTTCTTGAATGTTCACCCTTAGGTTATCATTAATTCCTGTCATGGCAGACTGCAGGTCCAACACTGTCTGTGTTAAACGGTGAACCTCTTCCTCAAGGACGCGGATTTTTTCTCCTTGATTGCTCTGGGGTTCAACATTTAAAGTGGGCTCTGTAAAATAAATAAATAAATAAATTGATTAATTAATAAATAAAACAAGAATTTACAAATTATACTGCTATTTGTCCTGCTGAAGTCACTACCATCATTTCTTAATCTTGGCCCTGAGGACCAAATATGGCAGCTTGTCTTTATTCTCAACAGTTTATTAAATAGAAGCCAATTTTTGATACTGCTTAATGAAATCTTTGAATCTGAAGCATGACAGATTCTGACAAGTGTACTGCATATTTTACTTTTCACAGAAATGCATTCTATGAAAAATTAATAATGACTGTGTTAGAAAGATACTCAAGGAAGAAGATGGAAGGATGGAGGCTTGAGTGAATTGGCATGTCCTTTATGCCAGTGATGCTCTAAAATAAAGCACAGCAAGCCACAGTGTTTGGCACACTGAGAAAGGGAGGAGGTAGATGTGCAGCTTGGGAAAAACGTGCCACTAAGGGTGAGGCAAGGGAATGATGTTATGCTCTTCAGTAATTGGGAGTAAACTGGTGGTGGTAAACACAGTGAGACCTGACCAAGCCTTCAAAGTCATCAAGGCCACAACACGGGCGTTAAGAAGATCTGTCCAGATGCAAAACGTAATATGGGTGGATTAGGGTGTGCCATTATTAATTCTGCTTTTAAAATATAAATTTTCATTTAGAAAGACACAAATGTAATCATTGAAACATACATCATTTAAGTTTTTTTGGCACATTGAGTGTACCCTGTCAGGCGTCTTTCATATTGTGGCCAGTGCTGCCAGGATAGGCACTGGCTTCCTGAGATCCTGAACTGGATAAGATTTTTACAAAATGGTTGGATGGAGTATTGACACCAGTTTGTTCATGTACGCCTTTTGACAGAAATTAATGAAAGGAGAAAAGAAAATGCATTGAAGAAATAATCCATTCTGGGAAACTATAAAAATTAATTTCCCATCATATTGACAGAACATGCAGTCTCATCATTTTTAAACTATTGTAATGGGGTCCTAATCTGCCAGGGTGGTGCCACAAAGAAAGTGGCATAAAAAGGCAGAATGGAATGGTGACATAGCCAAACCCATATGGGAGAAGAATCTACAATGGTGATGGGAAAGTACACCAGTGCTGGTAGACAGCAGACAGGGCAGTAGGCTCTGTGCATAAGGAGGATACTATTGCAGAGCACTAGGTGGGAGCAATTCTGGGAGCAAGCATGCAATGCTTCTCTAGGAAGTTGGGGTCAGGTAATTCAGAAGATATCAGCTTAGACTTCTTATGAGAAGGTGGATATGGGGACCAGGAGTGAACTGAGAAAATGTCCCCAAAAAGGCAGGAGTTATTAGAAAGTGGTCATGTGGTACAGTTGGTATACAGGATAGGTCAGGTCACTAAGAGTGCATGGTCCTTTAGATGTGTATATGGAGATTGTGAGAACAGGGAGATGTGGGGCTGCAAGGAGGTTATGCCACAGGTCCTTTCTGCCTATTGCCTGTTCTGGAGATTGCCCCAGAATTACTCCCAGACTGGAATATAAAGCCCTTGCCACCATTAACCATTTCAGCTTTAAGTTGTCAAATGAGTAGGATGCAAAAGCTGAACTTGCAGGGTAGTCAGATGTTTGGATGTAAATGGGATATGGCATCTATGAAAGTATCACACAATGTTTGGATGATAGACAGGTGGACAAGTCAACCTATTTGGTAGACAGGGTCCAGAACATGTGCATCTAGGCCCAGGGTGGCAGCCAGGGTTTTTTGATTTGATAGATTATTTTCTTCTGCTCTTCATATATCTTTATATGGTTTTTCTATTATTAATGTACCTAATATTTTGATAAAGAAGCTGTTTTGGCACTTTTGTACCAGGCAAGGATGCCAAAAAAAGTATCTCTATTTTCATTAGGTTGACACAGATACTGTAAAATGGTTGACTTTCTTTACAGGTTATGGTTTCTGTCATCTGTGGTATCCATTTTTGAAGATTATGATTTTTTTATTATTATTATTAATTTTATTACAATCAATACAAAGCAATCAAGTTTTTACAAAAAGAAAAATTGAGTTAAGAACAGATCGATCCCCACCCCTGAGAGAGAGCAAGCCAAACAGCGTAAAATTTAAGGCTTGTAAACATACCTAAATTAATAAATTCTCTGTGCTTTATAAACTTATTTTAAAATATTACTGATTAGATCCTGCCATGTTTTGAAAAAAGTCTGTACAGATCCTCTAACTGAGTATTTGATTTTTTCCAATTTCAAATAATATAACACATCAGTTTCCCACTGACTTAAAAGAGGAGAGTTTGGGTTCTTCCAGTTTATCAGAATAAGTCTGCGTGCCAAGAGTGTAGTGAATGCAATCACAATTTTGATTTCTGACTAAGGCAACATTGAGGTGCAGTAGTCAGTGCTTCTTCCTAAGAGCTGCAGAGTCCGGTGTTCAAATCCTAAACCCTGTAGCCATCTGTATTTACTTTGCCCATTCCCTGTATGTTTCATCTGAAAACTCCAGTTTTCTCCCACTTTGGTGAGAAGGCCACGATTGACTCACTGGCTACTCTAAACTGGCCAGCCTGGTATTAGTGGCTGTAGATGAGTGTGACTTTGCCTTGCTATTACCTGGCATCCTACTCTTAAGACTGAGCTGTTGGGATAAACTCCAGATTTTGGAGAGCTTGGACAATGAATAAATGGATGGATGGATCATGTGTTCAGTTGTGGCATTGTTACATTATGAGTTGCACTACCAGCTCATAGCACTTGGATCTCCAATAAGCTTTTCCCTCAGCACTTGGGTCTCCTCTCTTAAAAATGCACTGTTAAGTTGACTGGCAAGGTTACACTGGCTGGGAAGGAGTGAGTGTGAGTATGCTGTGCAATCGGATGACCCATCGTCTAGGTCAGAGTCCTGCCTTGAACCTTATTCTTTTAAAAGATAATCAGTTTTTCACAACAATGGCGTGCCAGCATTTGTACCAGTTGTATTTCTCTTTAATAAAATAACTAAATACAGTTCCCTTTTAACAATGCACCATACTGGGTGACCTATAACTGTGGCCAGTGGAACAGTAGGACAAATGTGACACTAAAGTCTTAAAAATGCTTTAACAGACAGCTCCTAGTTAGCGTCATGACAAAACATCCATCCATCCATCCATTATCCAACCCGCTATATCCTAACTACAGTGTCATGGGGGTCTGCTGGAGTCAATCCCAGCCAACACAGGGCACAAGGCAGGAAACAAACCCTGGGCAGGGCACAAACACACCCCCATACACCAAGCACACACTAGGGACAATTTAGAATTGCCAATGCACCTCACCTCATGACGAAACAACATTTAGAAAATAAGCACTTTACGTGATGGTTGGATATCTCACAGATAGGCCCAAATCTATCACAGTCATATTTGCAGATTCAGTTATAAAGTGCAAAATTCACCTTATACGTGTATCATTTGGAATGTAGTAAGAAACTGAAGCAGCAGAGAAAACCCAAACATGATGAGGATTTGAAAAATCCACACAGAGAGTGAAGAAGCCAGGAATTGAACCCGGGTCTCTGCAGTTGGGGTGTTGTAGCATAAACAATTCAGGCCTTGCCAGTTCATCAAAGCCTTTCTCATCAGTGTTCCTCTTAATAGCCCAATGTAGGATCTCCAATTAATGAAACACACACGTTTTTGGAATACAGAGAATGTTCGACAACTCAAGGAAAACTCACACAGACAAAGGGAGAACATGGAAGGGCCAAATGGCCAAGACTTTAACACCAAGACTCTTAATTAGTGAAGAAAGCACCACACAAGACTATGCTGTTCTTTCATGAATTCAAATCAACTCAATTTCTTTTTTTATATTGTGCTCTTCTTTGAAAAAGAGTGTCATGGTAACATGGTGGGGGCTCAGTCACAGATCTGTCATCCCTGGTTTGAATCATTCACCTACCAGGTACTTACACCTGCAAGACAAATAAGTGCACCCTTTGGAATTATCTGGATTTCTTCATGGATTACTAATAAAATATGTTCTGATCTTCATCTAAGATCCTCACTGTACATCAACAATAAAACCTCATCCCAACAGTGAATCATGGTGGAGGAAGCATCAGGGTTGGGGCCTGCTTTGCTGTCTCATGGCCTGATTTGGAGATGCAACAAGACAATGACCCAAAGCACCCCAGCTCAAATGGCTGATAAAGAAGAAGAGTTGTGCTTTGGAATTGCCAAGTCTGAGTCCTGACCTTAACCCAATTGAGAAGTTTTGGCATGACCTCAAAAGGGTTGTGCAATCAAGAGAACCCAGTATTGATTAACTGAAACAGATTTGTAAGGAGGAATTGTCCAAAATTCATCCTTAAAATTGTGGAAGTCTAATAAGCAGCTACATGAAATATTTAGTGTTGGTTGTTGAAACTAAAGCAGGACCTACAAGTTATTAAAATGAAGGTTCCATTTACTTTTTCCAGCCTGTACTGTGAATAATTACTCAATGTGCTCAAAAAAGACATGAAAAGTACAACTGTTTGTGTGTCATTACTTTGGTCAGATTGTGTTTGTCTGTAATTGTGGCACAGATGTAGATTAAACCATATTTCATTTGTAATTAATGCAGAAATCCAGGTAATTCCAAAGGGTTTACTTTCTTTTTATTGCAACTGTACACTGAACTGTATATTCATTCCCAAAGATGTGCAAGTTAGATTAACTGGCAAGTCTAAAATGGGGCTGTGTGAGGCTGGTTGGACCCTGTGGTAAACTGCAGGGATAGACTGTGGCCGTCCCACAACCCTAAACAGCATTCAGTGAGTAAACGAATGCTGTCTTCTTTGAAACACTTGCTCTGTCTCTAGAACTGAGGCACACAGACACAGGGAGAGCCTGCACCAGTGCAGCTTCTCATTTATAAATGTTCATATTCTTTGGGTAAATCAGGAAAACAAAGAATCTGATTTTTTAAAACTTCCGAGTGAGAGCACTGAGACTACAACCCGCATCGTGATAATCAATGGTTCATTGCCAAACAGCTAAACAAGCACCACCATTGTAGTTCTCATGAAAACAATGCTCTTAAACCTAGAGTCTACACAAGCTGTATATGTGACAATACAGAAAAAAAAACACGAAAAGGAAGCCAAGCCATTGCAGGGCTCCATAACGTGCATAGCCCTCTAGTTCTAATTTAAAGTTGTCTATGAACCTAATCTGCATGCTTCAAGGATATGAAAGGAAAGCCAAAAACACAATGGAAGAACATGCAAACTAAACATGGACAATGACTGGGCACAGGATTCAATCCCACAATGCCAGCTTCATGAGTGAGGAGTGCTAACCATTGCGTTGAGGAAATGCAATTAGGACTGAAGCCAGGAAGTACTTCTTTACTCACGCTGTTGCGGGAATCTGGAACAAGCTACCAAGCTGGGGAGTTGAAGTAGACACATTAACCACCCTAATGAAGTATCTGGATGAGTTGTTGGAGCAGGTTAGCTATCAGCTAAACAAACAAGCCTGATGGACTGAATGAACTCCTCTCATTTGTCAGAGTTCTTGTGTGTTACTTGCTATACGGCAACATTGTTAACTAATTGTGTGCCAAAATTACAATAGTATTCATTTGACCTCCAGTCATCTTGGTTTTTCCCATCACCCTATCCCTAGGAGGCTGTCCATGTTTACAGAATAATACACTCCATCTTACTTTCTTTGTCTTCTTCTGATGTTGTGGATGAATGTGGGCCACGGACTGCTGGTCTTGGTGGAGCTTCTTTGCTCTCTGAGCAGTCGATACCTTTATAACCTGGGCAACATCTCCATTCCAGTTCAGTCACCGTCTTGTAAGCTATTTTGTAAATAGGTGTGATGTGGGTGCGATATCTGAAAAAGAAATGAACAAATTTAACATAAGTGGACTGCTGATCATCAACAACACTTCACTTAGTGCAATTGGGGTTTCAGATATAGAGCACCTTCAGCTCATTTACTCTGAAAACAGCAAGGGAACACATTGAGATTAAGAAATTGAAACACAGAGCAAAGTCAACAGGACAGCGCATGAGGCAGCAAACACCCACCACAGATCAAAAATAAGCTGCACCGTAAAGCAGCAGATGGCTTATCACACTTCATTCTGCCAATGATTTTCATAATCTTGTACATACTTACCATGCTGTAGTGGGTGAACCCTGTACATTTTTCCTTATATTGTATTTACTGCTTTTAGCATCTCCTTGTACCACAAATGTCCCCCTGAAAAGCAATTGGGAGGCTCAAAATCACTGAGCACCACATTCAGTTTCCCCTGCTGCAGCTGTCCTTAATAGGTGGCTGTGAGCTGAGCAGCCTGATCACAATAATCACTATAATCTCTCCTACACTGCCCCCTTAAATGAAACAACAGGGAATGGGACAGTCTGATTGATGTTTAGTTCTACAGATTGTGTCTTTGTTGTTCTGTTGCTTTAGAAACTAATCAGAAAATCCAAAAAGGAAAAAAGCCTTCTTACATTCTTTGAACATGCTGTAATGCTAGGCCAGTTTTTACGCCATTCGTCACAAGCAGTAAGTCACATTGGGTGCCAGGCCAATCCAGTACAGGGCCTCCCTCATGTATATTGACTAACCTGGGCCTGTTTGGAGCAACCGAACAGAACCTCTTTAGGATGGGTGTGTGAAACACTTGGCTCTGGTTGGTGCCTTGATATTGTTGCTTTAAAAGGACACATAAGGAAGGTAAGAGGTGTGGCACAGAATATAATATGCCTTCCTTTTCTACCCTTAAACCTCGGACCTAAATGTCTACACCTCTGTAAAATAGCCTCCATCAACAGATATCAGAATTCAAATCAACCTGCAGTTCATGAAGAGCAGAATGCTGTCAATCAGAGTCTCATCTTCCCTAAAGACAGGCTACCCTCTTCCTGAAAAACCACAAGCCTTTCTTTCTTTGTTTCATTTTGCTGTTTTTTCCTTTCCCCTATGGCAATTAAACATTCCAAGCCAAGACCCCAACTCTGCTTACATCTGTTTATGTTTTACATTCACAGAGGGATCTGGAGTACAGGAAAACCAACACAGGCACAATGACCAGTGAGGCCAGTCTCGAAACAACAGTATAAACCATTGTGTTACCATGCTGCATTCATTAATTTCCTGAAGTTGTTCATTCCAGTATGCGACCAAAAGAAATCAGAATGTATCCCTAGTGTGTTGAATGCAAGGTAGGAACCAACTTCAGATTGTGCACCAATCTATTAATCCATTCAAACCAATGGAGAGCTACCAGACAACCCATGTGGGAATAAACCAAAGTAAGACAATTTTTGAAGAGAAAAGGCCTTCCATTGCTTAATCCATAATTGCCTATATTCTGTAAAATATCCTTCAGATGAAGTAAACACCCTCAACCACCAAAGAATATACTGTCAGCACAAAGCATATGTACTGGCCTGTAGCCAATGAGCAAAGAGTCTTCTTCTTCTTCTTTTGGCTGCTCCCATTAGGGGTTGCCACATCAAATCATCTTCTTCCATATCTTTCTGTCCTCTGCATCTTGTTCTGTTACACCCATCACCTACATGTCCTTTCTCACCACATCCATAAACCTTCTCTTAGGCCTTCCTCTTTTCCTCTTCCCTGGCAGCTCTATCCTTAGCATCCTTCTCCCAATATACTCAGCATCTCTCCTCTGCACATGTCTAAGCCAATGCAATCTCGCCTCTCTGACTTTGTCTCCCAACAGTCCAACTTGAGCTGACCCGCTAATGTATTCATTTCTAATCCTGTCCCTCCTTGTCACACCGAATGCAAATCTTAGCATCTTTAACTCTGCCACCTTTGTCTCCTGCTTTCTGGTCAGTGCCACCATCTCCAACCCATATAACATCGCCGGTCTCACTACCGTCCTGTAGACCTTCCCTTTCTGTCTTGCTGATATCCGTCTATCACAAATCACTCCTGACACTCTTCTCCACCCATTCCTCCCTGCCTGCACTCTCTTTTTCACCTCTCTTCCTCAATCCCCATTACTCTGTACTGTTGATCCCAAGTATTTAAATTCATCCACCTTCACCAACTCTACTCCCTGCATACTCATCATTCTACTGACCTCCCTCTCATTTACACACATGCATTCTGTCTTGTTCCTACTGGCCTTCAGTTCTCTCCTCTCTAGAGCATATCTCCACCTCTCCAGGGTCTCCTCAACCTGCTCACTACTATCGCTACATATTACAATGTCATCAGCAAACATCATAGTTCAAGGGTACTCCTGTCTAATCTCATCTGTCAACCTGTCCATCACCATTGCAAATAAGAAAGGGCTCAGAGCCGATCCCTAATGTAATCCCATATCCACTTTGAATGCATCCGTCACTCCTACCGCAGACTTCACCACTGTCACACTTCCCTTGTACATATCCTGTACAACTCTTACATACTTCTCTGCCACTCCTGATTTCCTCATACAATACCACAACTCCTCTTGAGGCACCCTGTCATATGCTTTCTCCAGGTCCACAAAGACGCAATGCAACTCCTTCTGGCCTTCTCTATACTTCTCCATCAACACCCTCAGAGCAAACATTGTATCTGTAGTGCTCTTTCTTGGCATGAAACCATACTGCTGCTCACTAACCATCACCTCACTTCTTAACCTAGCTTCCATTACTCTTTCCCATAACTTCATGTTTTGGTTCATCAATTTTATCCCCCTGTAGTTACTACAGTCCTGCACATCCCCCTTATTCTTAAATATTGGCACCAGTACACTTCTTCTTCATTCCTCAGGCATTCTCTCACTTTCCAAGATTCCATTAAACAATCTGGTTAAAAACTCCACTGCCATCTCTCCTAAACACTTCCATGCTTTCAGGTATGTCATCTGGACCAACGGCTTTTCCATTCTTCATCCTCTTCATAGCTGTCCTTACTTCCTCCTTGCTAATCCATTGCATTTCCTGATTCATTATCTCCACGTCATCCAACCTCTTCTTTCTCTGGTTCTTTTCATTCATAAGCCTTTCAAAGTACTCTTTTCATCTGCTCAACACACTTTCCTCGCTTGTGAGTACATTTCCATCTTTATCCTTTATCACCCTAACCTACGGCACATCTTTCCCAGCTCGGTCCCTCTGTCTAGACAATCGGTACAGGTCCTTATCTCCCTCTTTAGTGTCCAACATCTCATACAACTCATCTTACGCCTTTTCTTTAGCCTTTGCCACCTCTCTCTTCACCTTGCACCTTATCTCCTTGTACGCTTGTCTACTTTCTGCATCTCTCTGACTATCTCACTTCTTCTTTGCCATCCTCTTCCTCTGTATACTCTCCTCTACTTCCCCATTCCACTACCAGGTTTCCTTTTCCTCCTTCCTCTGTCCAGATGTCATGCCAAGCACCCTTCTTTCTTTCACCCTTACTACATCTGCTGTAGTTTCCCAGCTGTCTGTTCACTCTTCACTACCACCCAGTGCCTGTCTCACCTTCTCCCTAAACTCAACCATGCAGTCTTCCTTTTTCAACTTCCACCATTTGATCCTTGGCTCTGCCCTCACTCTCTTCCTCTTCTTGATCTCCAATGTCATCCTACAGACCACCATCCTATGGTGCTTAACTACACTTTCCCCTGTCACCACTTTGGTCTTCAATCTCCTTCATATTGACTCTTCTGCATAGTATGTAATCTATCTGTGTGCATCTTCCTCCACTCTTGTATGTAACCATATGTTCCTCCCTATTCTTAAAATACATATTCACCACAGCCATGTCCATCCTTTTGAGCAAAGAGTCAGAGCCCAAAATCACCTTAATTACATATTAATTCCACTGTAACACTAATCTGCCTGAAAAATTGATTTCAACAATGTCTTAACAAGAAACACGTTACCACTCTCTGGTGACATAAGTACTGAATATAACTACCTTACCTCAAAGCTTTTGTCTTTCTTTCCTGAAAAATCTTAGAACAGAATTTATAGCAGTATCTACCATTAGGAGATCTAGTAGGATTCATTTTAATCCAGGAAACGTTATCATCATTTAGAATGTTTACTAACCAAAGCTCAAACCCTAACAGAATAAGCATCAACAATGAACATGAGAGGAAGATATCTGAATCAGAGGAGGGAAATTTTGTAGTAATTACTCTGAGAAAGGAGTGACATCAGCGGCACAGTTCCTTTTGACATGAGGTATCAGGCCTATTATCTGGCTTGAGCTTTAGGGCACAGATGACCGTCATCTTTATCCAATTTACAGCATCCTTGAACCATTATATGATAGAACCCTATACAATTTCTGCAAAGGCTAACTGTAGCATGACACCCTTAGGGACTGAACCTGCAGTCCTACTGGACATATTGGGAGTAGGACTTCACCACCTCTCTGACCATTTTAGTGGTGTTCCGGGGTGTAGTTTCACTGATGGTTACACATTTCTTGTCCTGATGAGAGTCTAGGAGAAGCTTGACATCTTTTTGGTGGAAGAAGAATTAAAAGCACAAGTTTCTTGGCAACAGGAAAAGTGGTCCAGATAAAAACAACAAAAGTGGGAAAGAGGAGAAAGAGAGATAGTGGATGTTCTAACAAAGCATTTGCCTCACAACTATTTCCCCTGACACTTATAGGTTTCTACTCTTGAACACCTCACTGCCAAATATTCTATGACAAATAATATCCTAATGAAATTTGTTTCTGTTTGCTGGCACTGCAAATTTTTCTACCATGACAGGATCAAAAATGCTATGGATGTAGTAAAAAATGAAGTTAGTTTCATCATTAGTTTTACAGAATGAAAATAAAGGATGCAAAAATTAATTCGTCCATTTGTAAAGCTAAACAGTTTTCCAAGTGTAATGACTAAACTGTATTATTAGTTATGGCATGTTCAGGACAGGTGGAGCTGTTATTCTTTCAGTATTGCTGTGACAGCCAGTTTCAGAAAACTCAGGCTTGAACTCCTGCCATGCCTGACAAACACAGGTAAGCCACACTGTCACAAAATAAGCCTGGCCCTTTAACTCAAAAAGCAGGCTCACAGCCTGCACAGGTGAGAGGGCCCAAAGCCTATAAAATCTCAAAACAGGAGAAGGAAACTGTAAAACTCCTGGTCAAAATGAATGATAATCTTTTATTAACAAACTAAGGGGTTCGACCCCTGCTCGCTTCGCTCGTCAACCACCCCAGCCTGTGCTATGCACCAACCTCTTCGCATCTCTGCCGCTCGCATTGTGAAGAGGGGGGCTGAAAGGGGTGCCCAAGGAGAGGCGGTCGCTCCTCCGAAACCGTCTCTTATACAATGGGAAACATTTTTTACTTCCTATTTGCTCAATCAGCTGCTGGAGCCATGTCACATGATCTGCATCTCGCAATGGCACTTCAAACATTTAAAGGCCTGTACAGCAGCTGTCCTACTCTTTGTCTTTTTATTTCCAGCCCCGGGCGTGAGTTCTTGATATTTTTTAGTGTATAATTTAGAATCTGAAAATCTAACTTTACATTAAAGTTCAATAAATTCTGAAAAGAATGATACCAAACACATATATGTAGGTTTTAAAATAAGCATGATTTAAAGCATGACAAAAAATGTGACATAAAAATGTCACATAAAATCATGACACAAAATCGTTGCACTTTTAAGCTTAGGATTTTATATATATATATATATATATATAGAGAGAGAGAGAGAGAGAGAGAGAGAGAGTAGATAAAAGGGACAAAAAACAGGAGCCTGTCTCAAAAGAGATAACTCTAAAGAACCAAATTAAAAATCAATTTTTCAAGAGGAACAATTTTAATGAGCGTGGACAGCAGAATTTAAAATCAGAAAAACAAAACAAGGACTTCCAATACCCAAAAGACAAAAGGAATTGATAAAAGGCAGGTAACACAACATGAGCATAATATCTAATGTATAAGCAAAGAACTGAGGCAATCAAATGGTTTACAGGCCTGTTCAGGTCTCACCTAAAGGCTCTGAAAACATAATTATAGGAAAAGGGTCTAGCAAAATACATAAAAGGGGAACAAAGAGCAAACAAGGGGGTAAGGGGAAATTACGGCATTTACAAAAGAAAGCAAAATACTACAAATCAAAGAGATAGTTATAACAACAATGAATTCGACCTTTGCCCCCAGTTCCAGAATTGTCTATAGTACACGACCATGATTAACTAACTGTATGATCAACTCCATCCCTGCCTGGGGGTAAATTGCATTCTGAAACTGTCTCTTAGCTCTACTTAGAGGCCGTTTTTGCCACAGTTGCCGATGTTTAGAGCAGCTCTCTCTCTCATTAAGACTGCAGTGAAAGAAGCAGACTTAAGGAGGTTCTAATTAAGGATTAGGTGAAGAGGAGTCAGAAAAAAAGCTAAGAAAGAAAAGAAATACAATTTAAACAGAGCAAAAATCAGAAACAGAGTAGCAAGAGAGTCAAATCCGAAAGA
Organism: Polypterus senegalus; assembly: GCF_016835505.1. Taxonomy (NCBI): domain Eukaryota; kingdom Metazoa; phylum Chordata; class Cladistia; order Polypteriformes; family Polypteridae; genus Polypterus; species Polypterus senegalus. The sequence continues at coordinate 76,385,397 of NC_053158.1, forward strand.
TCATTAGTAAGCTAAACCAAAATGAGAGATGAAATTCAAATTCAAAAACCAAAAGCATCAAAACCAGGAGATCAAAATTGATAGTTTATTGAAAAAAAAATTTGCAGACTCAGACACTTCCCGAGGCATCTAACAACCACACAACACAAAGGACACGATGGCTCTGGCCATAACAAAAATAAAATAAACAAAATGGCATCTTGGTAGAATGTATTTAAAAAGGAGTGTTAATAAAAATGTATAAAAAATGCAACCAATGAAAATCCAAACACACCCAAAACAATATCTTAATGATTTTTGAGGCTACGAAACAACTGGAAATAATGAGAACAGAGCCAAAATCATGAGACACAGCCCTCACACACTAAACTGAGTTGGGTCTGTGTAGTCTTCTCCTTCATATCCCAAAGGCACATGGGTTGGGTTAACTGGGGATTCGGAGATCCTACACGGCTTTGTCAGTGATATTCAGTATATTCAAACATTCACATTATCGTAGTAAACTTTGGATGGATAAGATTATGTCAATGAAAGATACAACTGAAAATGATCATAAAAGTTGTGTAATGGGACACTGGCATTAGACTCGTCTGAGCGAGCTACATTACCACATGAAAAAGGACTGCAAACTTTTTGAAGACCTGTAAGCAAACTGACCATTTGCGTATGACTTCACTGACTGCCTTCGGCTGCTGCTTTACCAAACCAGTGTTCCAGTTTCAAATCCTATACCTGCTCGTTGTTTAAGTGAAGCGTGTACCATCTCCCTGTGCGCCTCTGTAGACTTTCCTCCATGTGTTCCACTTTTCCTTCCTCTTCCCTTTTAGTCAACTGGTGACTCTAAATTGGCCCTTAACTACAGAAAAGCAGCTTGACAATTTGATATTAATCATAAACTAGTTTCGTTTACTTTGTCTTAGAGGCAAATCTGTTTTTAGTTTATTCTTCTGTTGCCTTTCAATGTCTTCATTCCATACTGCTGATTGCTGTGATCAGATGTGATCATTTGCTATATTCCCAGTAAGGAAACTCTGCCAACTGTGGCTGACAACAACAATCTTGCACAGTAAAACAAAAGAGAGATCTGTTCTGAACATGATTGATTTAATTTTTTAAAAAATGTTTTGTATTTTGCACCAGATGATGTACAGAGAAACTTTTCGAAAGAAAGACATCCGAAATGTTTAAATAAGCAACTTATTGATGATGTGCGCGCTACAGTTTGTGAACAGAAAGATGAGAATATAAGGTCTTCATAAAGAGATATGAGTTATCTTTTATTCTGATTACTCATGCCAAATTCCAAACACAGTTCAAATGGAGTTTAAATAGATCTTCACAACTCCTGTTCAGGAATACAAATCCAGGACTGACACCAGTAACAGAGTCATGTCCAACACTTCTGTTGAGATTTATTACATCCTTATATTGTCTGTGTCTCCCCATGTTTGCATGGGTTTTCTTTGAGGTGTTTCCAGTTTTTCACCCGTGCAGGTTAGGTTTCCCAATGCTTCCTAATTGCCTGTGCTGCTTGTGTGTCTGAGAGGGTCCTATGACTGACTGGCACCTCATTTGGGGCTGCTTTCTGCCTTATACATAGCACTGCCAGGATAGTTTCCCATCACGCCGAATCCAGTGTTATGTAATGTTATCTACCTTGGCGTACAAGACTCTGGAACTCATTTAAATGGGTTTCATAACGGACGGATCGATACATGCTTTGTTGCAAAAAGATTCCCCAGGTACTTTCCAGGAGTGGCCTACCATGCTACTATTTCCAGTAGTATTACTACTAAAGAAAAAATGAGTCAGTCAAAGAACATTGCGGAACATTTGGAAGTAATATTTACCATAAGCGGTGGCCCCCTGCCACTCTTTGCTCCCTCAGCATAAGAACCAGATGCCAGTGTCACTGCCCACGCCATGATTTACACAATAGCATTCCTTTTATGATGATGCATTGCCCACCTCAGATACATTTAAGACCTCTTCCACTGTTATCTGAACCATCTCCAGTTAATGTATTGAAAGCCTCCATTAGTTCTGAAATTCTCTTCCCAGTGGTCTTTCTGCTAATGAACTCCAACTGGCTTACAGCATTATTCTTGCCAGTCTTATGAGAACCATATTAAGCATTAGAAAATAAAGCTCATCGTGTAGTAAGAGGAGAAATGTCAGTGATACACAGGCAGCACCAATGGCTTATCATGAGTGACTTCATATCATCAGTATGCTGAGGCTAGATTTCAAAATGACTGACATACAGTATGTGATTTATTGATGACAAATGGACTCCTTCCACTACTGTAGCCTACAACAGGGTTACAACAAGCCTCATTCCATGCAGCAGCATCAGGCAAAAAGCTCTTCATTGAGTGCAAAGCCATTGCAGGATATGGTCGCTAACACATATACACCATATAACCCCCATGTGTACGAGAAAACTGGGAAAGTGTGCAGACCGCACACATTCAGTGACCAGGACAGGATTAAGACCCAGATCCTATCCCTCGCAGCTGTAATTACTGGGCCAGTGAGACAGACTTCTGTTACCTCACTCAAATGTACTTTAAGTGGTAGAATTTAAATCATCTCAAGACAGACCAGATAGATTCTCAAAGAGCAGTCCTCACATTAAACTGTGTGCAGTCTTCAAACAAGCTTCATATAATTTGACAGTATCCACAAAAGCTGATCTTTGGAGTTCATTTTAGCTTTCACTGTAACTTCAAATTATCGAACAATAACACTTTAACATTAAAACTATTGTGGTCCCCTCCAACGAAGCCTCCCAGGCCTCTACACATTCTAGCCAACATTCCTGCCATGCATTACAGCACTCTTGAGAATCTGAAAAACAATTTAGTTGATCAACAACAAGCTATTTGATTGGTACAAAAGGAATCACAAATGGGGACTAGGAAGAACAATGTAGCACCTGGGTGGTCAAATGTTAGGTCAAGCGCCATTTCACAAAGGCTTATAAATGCAAGATGTAAAGTTATGGCATATGATGTACAGTGCAGTTCCTCAATGATCATTTTCTGCATAAAATGACCACACTCCATACACCAGTAAACTTAAAACTGAATGATACGTCAATAATTCCAACACTTAAATGAACTTAGGAAAAAAAATAAACCATGAAACCCAGCAGAAGGATCCCAAACCATGCTAAAATGTGCATGAAGAGTGCGAGCACAGCATGTTATAAATAAGTGAGCTCTCAAAAGCAAACCTAGAGACTCAGTGGGCACCATAGTCTCTTTAGCTAAAAAAAATGAGAAACGGAGCTACTGCATTGCCCCCCAAGACAGCTTCTGGCCTTAGGCAGACATTGACTGCTTTAGTTCTCCTCAGGTGAGTACAAATTTATACCTAAATAACAGAGAGGAATTTTCCAATGAAAAAGGTGAAGAAAAATCATTCACCTTCTGCTCAGCTCTATTAACTAAAAGTACAAAGAACTGTAAATGTGAGAAAGATGAAGGGGTTTTGTTTGACTCATTCTTTCATTTTCTGAAGATACTTTTTTCATTAAACCGTTCAAGGGGTCACATCTATCCCTTCAGTTACAAAAAACACAGTAAGAAATATTAGTGTTAAATGTAATATAGTAAATTAATAACTAACACTTTGCAGATCTATGCAGGTTTCCTCCTATGAAGGATAACATAAAATTAATTTACACATTTGTATTTAACCGAATCAAGTAATGAAATGACTTTCTGGCAGTTTAAATTGTTCTCTCTCTTAATCCCAAACAAGGTTGTAATGACAGAAAGAACAAGTAAGAACAACTAAAGTTTTAAGGTAAAGCTCAGCAAGGTGGCAAGTGTTGTTTGTTAATTAGCACATTAGTATAAATTTAACTGGATAATGTAAATGTGAAATTTATGACCGCTCTCTCTCTAAATATACAGTATATATATATATAAATAAATCTTGAGACGAGACAAGACTATTACCAAGAGATTTGTTCAAGTCCCACCTTCCTCTCAGCCATTTATGGTTAACGGCCCACGCCCACGGTTCTCTCACCTCTCATTCGTGTGAATGCTTTTGTCAGACACAGTTCCTGTGCTCTCAGCTGTTATACATTTTTACGTTTTCCTCACTTTAAGTTCCCAATAAAAGAATACTTATTATGTCAAAATCTTAATGAAGAATTTCATCCTGAACGGTTATCAAAACAAGAAATGAGTACACGGGCAATCCTAGCACTGAGAAACAATGAAGTCAAATGAATTAACATGAAAATTGTTGATCGGTTACACGGCAAATTAGTTAAATGGGTAACAATAGACTATGCTGAAACAGTTGGTGGTGATTGTGCGGAAGATCATCAACTTACAATATCCAGTAGAATATCTACAACTTTTAACACCGTCCGTTCTTCCACCAGCTGAATTACTGTTGGAATGTATTGTAATGCTATTGAGTAATTTATGTATGTATGAGTGATGAGCTATGCAATAGGACAAGATTAGTTGCATTAAAAATTGGTCGAACAATTCTGACATGTAAAATTTTAACAGGTGACAAGAAAGGTAATGTAGTACATCTTCTGTGGATAACATTAGACACCAAAGGAGATCTTGATATGCCATTCGTATTAAAATGCTTACAGTTTCCAATTAGAATAGCTTTTGCTATGACAATTAACAAATCACAGGGACAAACATTTGAAAAAGTCAGTTTATTTATTAAAGAAAAATAAACAATATTTACTCACAGGCAGTCATGCGTTGCGTTGTCACGATGTAACTCCAAACATGGAATCAAAATTCAAAGCAATATTGATGAAAATTTAATTCCAAATATAGTTTTTAATGAAGTTTTACAGTAAAAGTGTAAGTTTAAAAAGTATTTGCGTGTTCAATGCCAAACAGAAAGAAAACGTATAAAGCAACAAATACCTCTAACGCAACATGAAACATAATTTTCTTTCAATTTATTATGTTTTACTGTTTTTTACTATGGTTAATTACTCGCTGTAATGTAAAATAGTTAGGTCTATTATGCATATGTAACAATTCCCATGAAAATAACAATCTTTTTAAATTGTACATCCGCTTCCCCATGCGCGAGTGGCAGAGCTGCGAAGTGGCTAGAACATAGTGCCCGCACAGGGGTTGGTGAGTGAAGCAAACAGGGGGCAGAGCCCCTAGTATTCTGTATGTATATATTAGACATATATAAAGTCCTGTGTGTGTATGGAGCAGTCTGCTCTGCTCATGCTAAACCACAGCCACTAGATGGCACTTGCATGTACTTTAACATTATTTTTGGCGCTTGCATGAAAGACCTTTGTGCAACAAACACCACTGAGCAATAACAATGTTGTGCTAATGACACAGATGAAGAGAAACAATTTGGAAATGAAGCAAACGCTGTGGCTCAACAACGTGCAAGTGAAACACCTCAGCAATGGAGGACAAGGCTTGAAGTTTTCACTAAAAACGTTGTCTATCTGGAGGTATTTTCTCAGGAAAAAGATTAATAGGACTCATATGCCAGTGATACGGCAAGGATATGGTATCATCAGTGTCATCTTATGAAAGCCAGTGGGGCAGCAAGCACAGGTGGGTCCACGTCCTCTCCACTGAACTGAGTTAGCGGACACCTCTCCAAGTTTCCGAATATAGTAAAACTGCTAGGGAGTCTTCAGGTTGTTTTTGTCCCGAAGACCACACGCAGCTACTATCTTTATATATAATACACTACCGTGGCAGTTCGTTTGTCTGCCCAGGATTTTAAATTACCTGTAGCTTGATCTATTGACCTGAAATTTGGTACACATATACTATGTGATGTCTACAATCCACCTTCGGGGTGATGATTGACCTCCAAGGTTATTCCTCCTTTTATTTTTATTTTATTGTAGAATCAACTCTCGGCAGCGGACAGCAGGGCGCCATGTGGCGCATGCATACTGCCATTCTCATCCCCACCACTGTGCTGTGCTAGTATACCTGATAAGTCTTCACTTAAATGTAATCTTTCTGGTTCTTAAAGCTTTCAATGGTGTCCTGACTGAATATATTAAGATTTTTAAAGATGATCGTGCTTTGCAGCCACATTTACAAATTTCTATGGTCAAATTAAATTATACTGGTTAGTATAGCTTTTAATAACAGATCCTAAATGGATTAATGAATGTTCAAGAAACATATAGCTCTGACCACTTAAATAAAGGGTGCTAGAACTATTGGTGGGGTTTTGCCTCATATATTGTGGGTTGTAGTGTATAGTGTTTGGATAACTAATTAAGGTTATGGTTGTGACAGAGATTAATAATATTTTGATAATTGTGTGTTAATTTTTATTTAAAAATGAAGTGGATATTTAAAAAAAAAAATAGTTTTCTGAAAAGCATACATTTTGAATGAAAAGTATAAATTAGTAAAAAAAAAAAAAGTGGCATTCTTTTCAGGAAGGCATGTTCTACTGATAAGAACGACTATATTTTATGATTTCACAAACATTGACTTAACCTTCCCCCTGAGTCTTTAGGAAATTCTGGTAAGTGCTGATTCTGGATGTGCAATGTAACTGATTGCACAAGAATGCTTTGTTATAACACACACTTGTTCAGACAAAGTTTACAAACAACTTGCTCAACACAAACCAAGCACTTTGAAATTCTATCTGTGATGTCAGAATTGTGGATTTAGTTTGCACGAACTTCAAGTATCAAAGATTGGGACACATTATATTCTATGAGCATCCCCCCAAAAGAAATCTTGTACTAGAAGGGATGGTTGACATGGGAGTTTCCTATTTAATAACCTGCATATCCTTTCTTTCTTGTTTGTCTGAAACTACGTGTGTGCATCCTTTGAAAGTGGAGAAAATGTTGACAGCAACAAAGTACAGGCTGGACAAGAAGAGCTGTTTCATTGGTGAATGCCGCCCCCCACATTGGTAAAGTAGGTATCCAGGAATTGTGTCAAGGGCTACGGAGCCATAATAGTTGAAGGCTTGCATTCTGAGTAGACCATCTCTCTCTCTCTTTCTGATACTCCATTCAAAGGCCATGTGGAAGCAAAAACCATGCCGGATCAGAGACTAATCAATATAACAAGACACCTGACATTATGAGTTTGAATTGTTTTAATATTTCTCATTGTACTCTGCTATTTTTAGCATATTACTTATAAGTTCACCTGTCCAAATCTGTGGTAGTGTATGACATTCAGTTGGTCTGTGCAACGTAGCTCACAGTGACACATATGCATTGCTGCTTGTCGTGACTCGTGCAGCTACATCGCTGCCTACTGTGAGAAGGTCTCAAAGCCCTCACTATGCGTTTCCTGTCAGTGACCTGCGTCTGTGTCGCTGTTTGCTGTGAGGCATGTGCCTGTGTTAGTGTCAGACATAAGTAGTACTCAAAGCCAAATTTCATCGCTTAGGTAGCTTACACATCCAATTTATGAATTCATGGCATAACCTGTCGATTGAGACCAAAATCAAGATTGGAGGCCCAGGGGTTTGCAAGTGTTTGTGTTATAGACAGATCTCGTTTTTGATAGATAGACAGATAGTTTAAGTTATGGAAAATTAATAATTAACATTTTGCAGATCTATTCAGGTTTCCTCCTATGAAGGATAACAAAATTAATTTAATGTAATAGAGGACAGTGGTTGTCTGGCACCCCAGCTGCAGTGTATGATCCCTTACCCATCCAGGAAGCTGTGATAAAAGAAGACATGGATGAACGGGCAGACAGACAACCCTTAGAAAGACAGATAGATGTGTGAATTATGTCAGTCTCTTGAATGTCAATAACTGATTAGTATGCTAGTCCACTGTTATTACCTGTATTTAATATTTGCTTTATACTGTTAGCTTGTTTATCATTTTAACATGTTTATTAAGGGCACATATAAGTGTAAATGTAATTGGAGGCCATTTATGTTATTTATTTATTTTTAATTATATCCATTCATCTATTCATCCACACATTTGTCTTCTTCTTCTTCTTTTGGCTGCTCCTGTTAGGGGTCGCCACAGAAGATCATCTCCTTCCATATCTTTCTGTCCTTTGCCTCTGGTTCTGTTACACCCATCATCTGCATCTCCTCTCTCACCACATCCATAAACCTTCGCTTAGGCCTTCCTCTTTTTCTCTTGCCTGGCAGCTCTATCCTTACCATCCTTCTCCCAATATACTCAGCATCTCTTCTCTGTACATGTCCAAACCAACACAATCTTCCATCTCTGACTTTGTCTCCCAACCATCCAACCTGAGCTGACCATTTAATGTCCTCATTTCTAATTCTGTCCATCCTCGTCACACTCAATGCAAATCTTAGCATCTTTAACTCTGCTACCTCCAGCTCTACCTCCTGCTTTCTGGTCAGTGCCACCGTCTCCAACCCATATAACATAGCTGGTTTCACTACCATCCTGTAGACCTTCCCTTTCTGTCTTGCTGATATCCGTCTATCACAAATCACTCCTGACACTCTTCTCCAACCCATTCCACCCTACTTGCACTCTCTTCTTCACCTCTCTTCCACAATTCCCATTACTCAGTACTGTTGATCCCAAGTATTTAAACTCATCCACCTTCGCCAACTCTACCCCCCTCATCCTCACCATTCCACTGACCTCCATCTCATTTACACACATGTATTCTGTCTTTTTCCAACTGACCTTCATTCCTCCCCACACTAGAGCATATCTCCACCTCTCCACACATTTGTCAAACTTGCTTAATCCAATTTAGGGCAATGGGGCTGTAGACTATCCTGGTAGAAAAGAGCACAATCCAGGAATGACTTGTAAGACACATTTACACACACACTCATACTCATTCAGGTGGGGGACACCTAAAACATGATATTGGGATGTAGTTTCACATGTGACGTGATTCATTCAGACCCACCACGACAACCTCAATTTAGGATATAAAACTGTGATCTTGAAGTTTGATGCCTACCTTGCCTTTAATTCAAAAGAGAAGAGATGAATCAGATATGAATAGTTAGTGCTGACCTGTATAATATCAAAATTGTGCTTCTTTGATCTTTCTGTTATTTGCTTGTCCATAATTCTTATAGAATGTCTTCAAGGAAAAACCTCCGTCAAATCTGTGCTCACATTATTCATTGGACCATAAAACAATTTTAACAAATGGTCAGAAGTCCAATGTCACATGGCCATCTACTGTCCATCCAGCTTTTAATTATAAGGTCAAAAGAAAGAGAAGCAGTATGAGAGACGTCAACGTGTAATCTCCATATAGATAGTGACCAGGGATCATATTAACCTAGAAACCTACATCCCGAATGTTTTAAGCGAACTTTGTTAAATAATTTTCCCAACTTCCCACTCATCTCCAGGATTCATTTTATGTATTAAGTCACTGCATCCAACCATCCTCCCATTTTCATCTTAACTTGGCTTAATCCAGAACCTATCCAAGTAGCATTGGCTACAAGGTAGTAACAAATTCTAGTACACAGTGATCACACTTATTCATACAAGGTCAGTGTAGAGCCACCAATCAGACATAACATATGATATTGGGATCTGGAAGGAAAACCAGAGAAACCCCACACAGACATGGGGCAAGGTGAAGACCTGACAAATTTAACAATCAAATAGAGATTTGAACCAGACCTTAAAGGATGACCAAATAAATGGACAAGAACAAAAAGGGTCACTCCGCCTATATTGATGAATGTAAATTAAAGAAAAAACCCTAAGCTTAATGGAATTAACAGGCATCAGTGAGTTAATATTAACTGCTTTCAAACTATAAATAAGGCATTGATTCTACATCTGATGTCACTTTATTATTTTTCCAAAGTGATTTTGATAAAGTGATCTCATACCCTCCTACCGGAGAAGATGCTTCACTTTGCCATCATTCATTTGGCTTTTTGTGGTTCACCTCAGCAGGAGGGAGGTATCATCGCTCAAATATCCATCATGCAAAGGGTCAATTAGAGGAAGCCCTTCAGTCAGCCACAAGCATGCTAAGACATCAGCAAGTCAATCCGAGTGGTTTACAAAGCATACAAGTTTCTTTGTTATTTTATAGCTGTAAATACATGATTCTGTCTTTCTCAGATTTCTGAAATTGGTCTCTATGCAACATATAATATACTCAAGCGGGGAAAAGACACTGAGTGAATGATTGAGGTCAGACAGCATATTAAGAAGTCCTGAAGAGAAAAAGACGCATAAACAGAAATGAAATACAACATTTTTTATGGCAGTATTCCAAATGATACCTGCAGGCCCATTCACTGGAACACACACTGTCTGAAAACGGAAACGGTACTTGTAAATCAGCTGCCAGCTTCCCATCTAGACACATTCCAGCTGCCCTTTAGTCTAAATAAACAGGCTCCTTGTTTTCCTGTTTCCCCTCGATTCACTGATCAGGATAGTTAAAGGGCAAGTCTCCCAAGTGGATCTATGGAGAAACATGCAACAGTAAGCAAAAGACAGGATGCGGTAATAGTGATGGAGTTTTTAAAAAGCTGCAAAGCTATAGTTAGTTGGTGGTCTTTTCTTTATTTTGATGTGACTTCTAGCTTTAATTAAATAATCAAAATAATATCTGCAGAGAAGTAGCCCATTCATTCAGAATGCATGTTTCTCATCTTTAGCTATATCTACAGTATATAACATTTTACAAATGGCTTCACTAAACTAAAACATGTACATTTCATTCCCAGCTGCTTCACTGCGCAGAATTTGCTTCTTATGACACACACAAACCAAGTAACCATCCTTAATCATTCATCCATTATCCAACCCTCTATATCCTAACTGCAGGGTCACGGGGTCCGCTGGAGCCAATCCCAGCCAACACAGGACACAAGACAAGAAACAAACCCTGGGCAGGGCACCAGTCCACCACAGGGCGCACCCACACTCACCAAGCACAATTTAGGATCGCCAGTGAACCTAACCTGCATGTCTCTGGACTGTGGGAGGAAACTGGAGTACCTGGAGGACACGGGGAAAACATGCAATCTCCACGCAGGGAGGACCCGGGAAGCAAACCCAGGTCTCCTAACTGCGAGGCAGCAGTGCTACCCACTGTGCCACCGTGCCGACCCATCCTTAATCAGCCTCCATAAAATTTTCCACTTTAAAAACATGCCTGCTTATCTGTCCCCATGCTTTCCCTATTCCAGTAAACTTAGGGTGTTAATTCAAAGCCTACTGTATTTGGCAAGAATTGAGACCGGTTTTTGATTTATACCATATTTAAATCTAATTTACTGAATAACTACCTCATATGTTTCTTGTAGATAACACCTATGAGAAGTAGCATAAACATCCACTTCCTGAACCCTCCGATTCTAGTTCTGGGTTCAAGGCCATTTTAAGATTGTTGAGTACAATGCAGCAACCAACTGTGGATGGGCACTAGGTCATCAGACAGCAACAAAATTATGTACATTTATCTTAAATTGGTAAAAGATTTCATTTGAAAGGACTTTTATTTTTAAGTGCATATATTTTTCCAGTCTTTATGACAATGAAAGCAGCTAGAGCTAATGTGACATACCCAGCAATACACTCCAACTAGTCTGCAACTCGCTCCGATAAAGTCAAATGGGTCTGATCTTGTCTTTGCTTGTAGTGGTGGGCTGTGTATGCAGGGGAGCTGACTGACAACCAATGAATGTTCATCTGGAAGTAAAATTAATATAATGCAGTGGCAAGGAATAAGGAACATGGACCCCATTTGGATCTCACAAACAGAAGGGAATCTCTTCCTGTGTTTTATGTACCATGACAACATGGTAATAAAAAAAATAAAGGGCACAGACTGCAGCTGAACTCACCATAGCTGGTAACCCTTCATACACTAGTACTGGCTATCGGAAAAGAGGAGAACATGACTGTGATAGAAAGTCAGTGCTTACTAAGTAAATGTGACATAGTCAGCCACTATGGCAGGGGTGTCAAACGTACGGCCCACAGGCCAAAACCGGCCCGCTAGGGGGTTCAATCCGGCCCGCTGGATGAATTTTGAAAGTAAAAAAATTCATAAAAGACACAAACTCAAAATTTGTAATAAAATGCAATTCCTAAAACGTCAGAGGAGAGGGGTGCACTGTTTTAATTATAGTAAAAGAAGCGGCAACTCTGCCACTCAGTCTGAACAGCAGATGGTAGCAATGCGCCCTCAGCTAATTATGGTGTAGGCTACCTTATTTTCCACTCACCTTGACACCCTCATTAGCCAAAATGTCTTTGTCATAAAGGAGAAAAGTGGATACCGAGTGTAGGGTTTTCCAAGAGAAATGAACCGCTTCCTATTTATTCACAGAGATAAATGGGAAACCTGTGTGCATGGTGTGTAATCAACAAGTGTCTGTGCTCATGGAATATAATATTCGGCGCCACTATGAGACTTATCATGGTGGAAAATACGACATCTTGCAAGGACGACTGAGGAGAGAGAAGATAAATGAATTGCTGGTGGGTCTGAGGAAACAGCAGTCAATTTTCACCCGGAGCCGAGAGGTCAGTGAAGCAGCAGTAAAAGCCACCTACGTAATTGCTAATGAAATAGCATTAGCATCAAAGCCGTATTCCGATGGTGAGTTAGTTAAAAGATGCATGATGAAGGCTGCAGAACTCGTGTGTCCTGAGAAGCGACAAGCATTTGCCAACATTAGTCTGACGAGAAATACTATGGCAGAGAGGATATCGGAACTATCGGCTGATTTAGACAGGCAGTTGAAACACAAGGTCAAGTCATTTCTTGCATTTTCTGTTGCAATTGATGAGAGCACTGACATTACAGACGTTGCTCAACTGGCCATATTCATTCGTGGAGTTGATGAGACATTGACCGTCACTGAGGAGTTCCTTGAGTTAGTGCCTATGAGTGACACCACAACAGCTGAGGACGTTTTCACCTCTGTGGTTGGCGCGCTGGACAGAGTTGGGGTGGACTGGTCCCGAGCCGTCAGCCTGGCTACAGATGGCGCGCCATCAATGATCGGAAGAAAAGCAGGTGTTGTGACAAAATTCAGAGAGAAAGTACAAGCCGCTAATGGAGATGGTTTCTGGACATTTCACTGTATTTTGCACCAGGAGGCATTGTGTTGCAAGTCGTTAAAAATGGATCACGTCATGGAGGTGGTTGTCCGAACTGTTAATTTCATCCGAGCCAGAGTCCTGAATCATCGTCAGTTTGACTGCCTTCTCAGTGACAATCACGTTACTAATACCCTGCCATACCACACTGAAGTACGATGGTTAAGCAGAGGTGCTGTGCTGAGGCGTTTCTTTGATCTACGCGAGGAAATCGGACAATTCATGGAGAAAAAAGGAAATCCAGTGATGGAATTACAATGTCAGGAATGGCTGCAGGACCTTGCATTTCTGGTGGATATTACAGAGCATTTGAATATTCTGAGCAAAATGTTGCAAGGCCGCAAAAAATTTGTCACACAGTTTTATGACAGCATACGTGCATTCAAGTTGAAGCTGACTTTGTGGGAGACACAGCTGTCAAGTGGTGGCCCTGCACATTTCCCTTGCCTAAGAGAGGTATGTGCAACAGGCATTAATGCTGACATGAAGCAGTATAAAGACAAGATTGCAGGATTGCTGTGTGAGTTTGAGAAACGGTTTCAGATCTTTGGTGAACTCAAGACAGAATTTGCAGTTTGTCGCTCACCCTTCACAGTCAAAGCTTCTGATGTGCCTGTCGACATCCAACTAGAGATAATTGATTTGCAATGTGATACAGATTTGAAGGACAAGTTGGCCTTAGTTGGCTTGGACACATTTTATCAATTTCTCTTGCCAGGGTACCCCAAATTAACAGCCCTGGCTGCAAAAATTTTGTGCATGTTTGGGACAACCGACCTTTGTGAAAAAGTTTTCTCAGTAATGAACATCAATAAAACAAAATTGTGCTCAAGGCTCACACACAAGCACTTAGGTGACATTCTGAGATTGGCTGCTAGTCAGGACATGACACCTGATATTGATGCACTTGTGCAGACCAAAAGATGCCAAATTTCAGGAGGAAAAACAAAGTAGTCTAGACATGACTAACTCCTTTAAAATGTTACTTCAGACACCGATTGCATTTAAATACAGTTCTGTGAAAATGAATTCTTGCTGTAGAAATAGTTAAAAAATGTTCAATTTAATGTAAGTCAACAGCTTCACTAGAAAAGAGTTTGGTTTGGTGGAATCCTATTGTTCATGCAATGCCATAAATTTTAAAGTGCAATACTATATTTTTCAGTTCCAAATACCTTTGAGTTAAAGTTTTGTTTGGATTTGTGCAAACACTCTTCTTAAGAAATCTGAGGTTGTTCATATGTTTTGATATGTTGATATGTTTTGTAAAAGGATATTTCATTAAATGTGAAGATTTTCTAATGTACTTGTACTTCTTTGCATGAAAACAAAGGGAAAAAACATGGACTTATTATTATTTATAGGTAATTATGTTATGATTGTACTGCTCCGGCCCACTTGACATCTAATTAGGCTGTATGTGGCCCCTGAACCAAAATGAGTTTGACACCCCTGCACTACGGCACTCCAGGCCTGGAGTTCGGCACCCCTGCCCTTGAAAAACTAATTCTCTATAAGGGCTAACTTAATGACCAGGTCAGAACTCTATATGAGAATACCAAAGTAAAAGCAATTAAGTGGCATGAACACAAATGTGCTACATTTTCTGCAATACATTTTAAACCCTCCTGCTTAAAATTGTTACTAATCTAGTAAAATGTGTAAACATAAGCAAAGATGAGGCTGTGCTGTGGTTAGCACTACTACTTCACAGACTTTGTCCACGCACAGTTTGTTAATTCTCGCTATGTCTGCATGGGTCTTCTTCTCACATCACCATTTACTTGTACAGTATATTAAGTTAACTAGCAATTTTAAACTGGCACTGTGTGGGTGAATGAGTCAGAAGGCCCTGTGATTAACTGGTGCCCTCTCCAGGGCTGTTTCCTGCATAGTGCTACCTGGATAGGCTTTGGGTCCAGGGCATTGTATTTGAGAGTGTTATAAAGATGTCTGAAGGATTCGTTAATAACAATAAATATGTACTTCGACTGGTTTAGTCCAGCTCCTTGGTTTTGTTTACAGTCAGTCAGTCAGTCAGTCTGTGACAATGATGCTATACCAGCGCTTAACCCAACACAGACAGACGCAGGAGGCACAATTATAAAAACATATAAATGTTTTTGTTTTCTTCTTTTTTCACCTGTGGGCAATGTCTTTCCCGTTTCCCACAGGCACACAACACAGTCCCAATGCACAAACAGCACACCTTAACACACTTCTCTTTTTTCTTTACTCTTTCTCCTCCACTTGTCCCCGGCAAGCTTTGCCTCCCCCCTCCCTCCTCTGGCTCCTTTTATAGCCCACCCGGAAGTCCTCCAGGTGTTTGATGACCTATTTCTGGCTGCACTTCTGGATGTGGCAGAAGAACTGCCCACACGGGCTCAGGAACAACTGCAGCACCCCCTGGCAGTACCCCTGGATCCCAACAGGGCTGTAGAGAACTCCATCTCCCATGGAGCCCTGCGGAAATCCGATGGGGGCTGCCATCTAGCGCCCCAGTGAAGGTACTTTTCTATCCATGCTTGCTCCCCCAGTCCCCTCATTGAAGGGACATGGACACCAGCCATCTGTAACAACTCATAAAGATGATTTTATGCTAGAACTGATCTTGTAGAACTATGCCTGAAATTCTAAATGATGACATCAAAGCCTAAGCAGATTGCCTGATGCAGAAAACAGCCAAAAACAAGCATGCAATATGATGATAAATTAGTTTATTAAACCAAAAATGTCTTATTATATGCAGCATGTACGGAAACAAAGTAGGAGGAAACAAAAGCCTCCTAGTGAAGGCCTGAAAAAAGTGTGCATACTTCATCCATGTTTGTCTGATGGTGTGGCTCATCCATATTCTTGCTACCAAAAGCTGTCATTTTCTCACTCCCATCATTTGAATTGCTGGGTTTTATTCATCCACAACCAAATATTACCTTCATAACATCCTGGCCAGCAAAAGTCTTTAACACCACATGTCCATCTTAAAGTGAGTTCCAAGTAATAGATACCTCTAACAAAAATCTACCAGAGCGATCATTAGTAAGGCCTAAGGCCATTGTGTTTTTGAGTCCTGACCTGCCCTGCCCTTAAAGGACACATCTTAAACAACAACAACATTTATTTATACAGTATAGCACATTTTCACACAAAAATGTAGCTCAAATTGCTTTACAAGATGTCAAAGAGAAATGTACTTGAAAAAAACAATTAAGAATAGGCAGTCTGAACATTTGGATCCCACCTTTATCACATGGAATACTTGTGTTCCCATCCACAGGCATGAAGAGGTTTACTGAACCCCTGCCAGTTCTCCAAGGCCACACTCTGCCTCTTGCATGATGGTTCAGGGCTTTCATAGGCGGTAGGATTCTGCCACTTTTCCCATGTAGGTTTTGAGAGCCATGAGCTGCTTCCTGGTGGCTGCCCTTTGACATTTTTCTGAGCATAGTGCCATCTGAAGATTTATGTCTGGTGCACTTCTTGTATATTCTAAAAAACTCAAGCTATCTAACCACACACTTTTTGAAACCTCTCATTCTTTGGAGACTTCAGTACCAGTCAGTTGTAATATTCTTCCAAAATAGATTGACATTTTTTGTGTATTCATTTTTAATACACATATTCATGAACATATGTGACAAACTAATAGTTTTGCTGCAGGTACTGTGCTGTTTGTCTCTATTGACACTATAAACCATTTTCAAGTAAGTATAATCAATTGCCAAGCAAATGGGCAACATAAGCAACATTTCTGAAACACTTCTTGGCAGAATGATGATAAGACAGGATAAGGAAAAAAGGCAACTGACAGAATTCACATGGCTCCTCGGAACTGCGTTCACTTTAAACATGGCGTTGTGCAGATGTGGCTAACACCCAGCTGTAAACGCAGACCACTTCTGGCTTCATGTTAGTGATTTCCCACATTACTCTATGACTCTGTAACAATAGCACATGGAGGGCTGCCAATATTTTTTTAGCTTAACTTGAGTAAAATGAAAATCCTCTTGAAGGAATTTTTATTTGCACCGAAGCAGCTGTGATCAGTTACCCCAAGCTTGGTTAGTGCTGTCATCTGTGTTTCAAGTTTCAGTTCCCTGTCATGCCTGTCTGGCCTTGCCAAGACCACCACTGTTTCCTTAACATTTACAAACATTGTCTTATGATCATTTTCTGATCATCTCATATGTAAGAACTCAAACGGGGCATTTAGCTGAACTGCATGCAGTGCTGCTGGAAACAGGCTTTGGCCCCCTTAGACTTGTATTGAAATTAGCTCAGTTTGAAAATGAATGAATGAATGAACAAATGAATGAAAAGGCCATTTAGCACAGATGTCAGAAATTCATTTGGCTGTTTTAGCTATAAGTACAACAATAACCGCATCAGAACACTCCACATTACAACAACAAATGGCCGTATGATGCATGATATTTATTAAGTTCCTGATAGATTAACAATGTTACACACAAGATATACATCTTCTGTTCATCCATTGTGGTGAAAGTGGATGGAATGGCTATGAAATTATCTGCAAATGTGTGTTAAATTTTTTTTAATGATCAAGTTGACCAATATTCACAACAAGCTATTGCAAAGTTGAAATAAAGATGTTAACCTGTGACACCAGAGGCCTCTAGAATAGAGACTAGTGAAATGTGCAGAAGCTAGGAAAGACTGCGGAGATAAGTGAAACAGCTTAAAGATTTTGTTTCCATATCAAGAAGTTACTGAAATGTTTGCTGGCACACTGAAGCCTTCACAGATATCAAAGACGTTTAGAATGTGGAAATTTTACAGCTGTCGGTAAAATATACCGGTTAGAATATGGGCCAGCTTGGCAGCAAAGCAAAATATTTTCCCATTGAAAGGTGAGACCAGTAAAAGCTATAATATCTGGAATCTGTGTGAAAGAGCAAGGACTGCATATTAAATTTTGCTAGCCTTTAGAAAATGTATAACTGTACATTAGGTAATACGTCCTGAAAGAAAACAAAATAAGCAAGAAAATATAGGCATAGCATAACATTCTGGTGCATCTGAAGACTCATTTAACTGTTTTGAAAGTTGGAGCGTTTTTAAAATCTCTAGTCGATTCATCAAAGAGTTAGTTATCATAATTTTGTTTATTAAACATTTTTGTAACCCACATTCAAAAATGACAGCAATAATAGAATGTGATTACATGTATTATCAGAGTATAAAAAAATGTTTTTAACAATATCATGTTGTGTTTGGGGCGATACGGTGGCGTAGTGGGTAGCGCTGCTGCATCACAGTAAGGAGACCCGGGTTCACTTCCCCGGTCCTCCCTGCGTGGAGTTTGCCTGTTCTCATCGTGTCTGCGTGGGTTTCCTCCCACAGTCCAAAGTTACGCAGGTTAGGTGCATTGGTGATTCTAAAGTGTCCCTAGTGTGTGCTTGGTGTGTGTGTGTCTGCACCCTGTGGTGGGTTTGTTTCCTGCCTTGCGCCCTGTGTTGGCTGGGATTGGCTCCAGCAGACCCCCGTGCCCCTGTAGTTAGGATATAGCAGGTTGGATGATGGATGGATGTTGTATTTGGAAGCGAGAAGTCTGTGGTGGTGCAACATATTAGAATAGAAACAGTGCACTCAAGCTTGGTGGGTGTAGGTGCCTGTGAATACAATGCCATGGAATCACTACCGAGGAAATGGACTGTTCGTATTGGAGTTCTCTACGTCATTAGGAGATGATAGAAGGAGCCTGAGCAGTATAGATAGAGAGAACAGAAAAAAAATAAAATAACAAAAAAGGCAAAACTGAAAATAATTGAGAGGATCAGATGTGAAAACAGTGCGAAAAGAGGGTGGCAAAGCAGTTGGGGAAACCCCAGGAAGGAGCGGAGTGAGGGGCTCTCCAGGGGTGGACCAGATTGTGGCCTGCTGCGCAGTTGAGAGCAGGGGCGAATGAAGACTCCTAGGGATTCTGTTGGACACTGAGGCATAGTGTTAAGAAGATGTAGTTAGGCTTGTCACGTCTTTGCACTTGCTGATGGATGGTGGCTGGGATGGGGTGTCAGAGAGGGGCCGTTTTGGTTGGGGTCTCAGCCAAACTGAGCATATCTGGTGATGGGTGAGCAGGGTGAGGCAAGTGTGAGAGAGAAGTACTGGAGGATTGGGAAAGGCCAAACCTGATAGTTTTTATCATTGGATTTTGTTTTCTATTTATCAGCTTTTAACCTCTGAACAGAGCACTTGATTTTATGGGATTTTTTTTTTATTTATTGAATCAGCACAGCTCATTTGATCATTGATTTTTTGTGAATAAATTTATAAAGCACTCATGCACCTACTTTTTTATGGGTTTTTTTTTTGTTGTCATTACAAAGTCCATCCTTAGTCTATGATTATCAATGTCCCGGGTTCAAAGTGGTAAAACCAACTGGGGATACTCTGGGCTTCACATGTACAGTGGAACCTCGGTTTTCAAGCATAATTCATTCCGGAAACGTGCTTGTAATCCAAAGCACTTGTATATCAAAGCGAATTTCCCCATTAAGAAATAATGGAAAGTCAGATAATTCATTTCACAACCCACAAATATTTATATAAAAATGATTAATACAAAATCTTGACTCTAACGGAATCACTGCTATCTGTTGCCTCACTGGAAGCTTTTTCTTTTTTTTTGCGACTTTAACAAGGAAACCTATCCAATGACAGTTGCTTTTGCCTGAAGAGTCACCACACTTGGACACAAAATAAAAACAATGCTTTACGCACTGTAAGGTTTTTAAACTCTTTTGGGAATCCCCCCCATGGGACAACACGCAGAAGAGCAAAGAAGATGCAAGCAATCGCAGGCTCCGACAGCTGAAGCAATTCGCCGTAAAAGAGAATCAGAAAAGATTGCGGTCAGGCTATAAGCACCTGCCATTGATGGGTGATGCAAGGAACATTATAAATGCAAGAGCACAGTACTATCTGGTCACGACCCTGCCTGATTGCCGTGTCTCTGTATAGGAGATCGGTAGACCCCGCTACAATAAATAACCATGCTGCTCCTGTTTCACACTGAATAAAGCTGGTTTTGCTAAAGTACTGAGACTCAGCCTCGTGTTTTGGGGTGCATGACAGGGACTGACACGTTACAACACACTCACGTGGTCACCATGCTATAGTAAACCATCTACGCTCATACAGATGTTGACTATATGAGTGAGACATGCCGATTGTGAACGAGCATGGGATTACCCACAATCCCCACGTGATGCTCGGCGGACAAAGCGTATACGTACTACATGTATTGCAAGACCTCACTTGTTTATCAAGTTAAAATTTATTACAAATTTTAGCTCGTCATGCAAAACACTCGCAATCCAAGATTTCACTGTAGTTAAAAAAAGAGCCCAAGTAGCCTTGTGGTAGCTGAAACAGCTTTCACAACAACATTTATTTATATAGCACATTTTCATAAAAATGATATAGCTCAAAGTGCTTTACATGATGAAGAAAGAGAAAAAAAGACAAAATAAATAAGAATTAAAATAAGGGAACACTAATTAGCATAGAATAAAAGTACGGTCCGATGACCAGGGAGAACAGAAAAAACAAAAAATACTCCAGACTACTGGAGAAAAAAATAAAATCTGCAGGGGATCCATGCCACGAGACCGCCGAGCCCCCTCTAGGCATTCTACCGAACATAAATGACCTCAATCAGTCCTCATGGAAGAATTTGATGATGAAGGTCATGTGGACTTCTGGCCTTTAATCGATCAATGGATGCAGGAGAGTCCCACTCAAGTGATAAAAACATTGCATCAATGATGTGCTTTTGTTGGTTGTTAAAGGTCTGTGGTTATTTGTTGTTCAAATTATTTAAAATAAATTTTTTTTTCAAATTAGTGCCCAAATGAAATTTAAAATCTATGTTGAAGTCTCAAGCTAAAACTGTTTGCTTCATCAAGCAATGATAGATAGCAGATCATTGTGGTTATTTGCAAACAGCATATAGTATCAGAGAAATATCGATTCATTTTGGCCTACAAATATTGCAGCTGTAAAACTGTTTTAAGTGGAACAGAAATGCTGATTACATATTTAATTGCTGTGTGCATAAAGTGTCTCTAAGCTCTGGCTAGGCTCTATTTTCATTAATTTTAACATGCTTACAAACATCATGTCACTTACTCACTAAGATTTCAAGGAGCAGGAAAGGTGAGCTGCTGTGACAGAGATTCATGCTGCTGGCATGCACCTGCAGGGACCACTTCTACAGCCAGCATATCAAGCAAAAGCACTCACAGCTATGCGGGTGTTTCATTGTTTTGACGTCAAGAGAGGCTCTCAAATGGGTAAAAGAGGAAAATAAAAAAAAAAAACACACCCTAAAGTAACAGCTCTCAATGTAAATCAGTAACAGAAGACTAACCTATAATTGTTTCCCTGTTTTAAGACAGAAGAGTTTGTCTCGATGCATGCTCAATAATCCAGGTAAGGAAATTCTAGAAAGTTGATTGAGTTCATCTGGACATTTTTTTCCAGGGAGATACGTTACATCGCTCATCCAAGGGACTTCCTCAGTCTCAGTTGACTGCAGGTTTCTCCAACCTTATAAACAGTACCTTGGCCTAATGACCGAACTAGCACAATTGACTAACAATGGGCCGTGTGAACAGTGATATGCAAATTGTCCATTGATCAATGGCCAGGAGTACCATTCACAGAGAGTTGCGGAATGGCTGCAATCACAGCATTGTAAGATGGTGAAAGATGTACCCTTAAGCCTTTACTATTGATGTTTTGAAATCTAAAGAGGAGCAGATTCAACAAAGGCTTTCATCACTTTTAGATGAGAAAACACTGCAACAAGTGATTGAATTCACTGAGAAGGCTTGTCTAGCACAGCACAAAAAGTCTAAGACCAGGCAACAAAGGAAGTTTGATCTACTTGTGGTGCGCCAGAAACATCAGCATACGATAGGGAGTGTACTCTACAGCCAACAGAGAGAGGGATGCCAGACACAAACCGACGATGTGGACAAGTGGGTGAAGAATCTGTCTCACAGACAACTCACCCAAGCACAGAAAAATGTCCTTGTTAAAGGGTTAAACTTTGCTATCACACCGAAACAAATCCCACTAGTGGAACTGATCACATCCACAGAGTCAGCAATCAGAAATAACAACATTGCAGAAATGGAAGCGGAGCAACTGTGGATAAAAGTTTTGGCATGTCTCAGCAATGCTAAGCACCCTGCACCCAATGTCAGTATTGAGGAGAGGAAGGCTCTCATGGCACTCAGTAAGGACAACATCATCATCATCCTTCCGGCAGACAAGGGGAGGCGCACAGTGGTGCTAAACCAGACGGACTATCATGAGAAAATTTTGTCTCTGCTTAGTGACAAAAACACTTATGAACCCCTAAAACGAAATCCAGGTAGTGGTTACAGAAAAAAGGTGATAGATTGTCTGAAGCAGTTAGTGCATGACAATGCTATTGACCAGACCTCATGCCACAGATTATACCCAGGGGAACCTACACCAAGTCTGTATGGTTTACCGAAGATACATGACCAGGATGCACCTTTAAGACCCATTGTTTGCATGATCAATTCTGTTACATATAACATCTCAAAGTTCCTGGCTGCTGTCCTCAACCCGTTGGTAGGCAGCTCAAAACACCATATTCAGAACACTTTAGATTTTGTGGAGAAGGTGAGAGATGTCATCATGGAGGCAGAGAAAGCTATGGTCTCATATGATGTTACATCTTTATTCACTTGCGTTCCAGTTACGGAAGCAGTGGAGGTGGTCTGTAAGAGATTACAGGATGACCCCACACTCAGTAAAAGGACCACTCTCAGCACCGACCAAGTGTGTCTGCTCTTGGAACTGTGTCTTCAATCCACATATTTCATATACAAAGGCCAGTACTACAAGCAGAAACATGGGTTCGCCATGGGTTCCTCAGTTTCACCCATTGTGTCCAATCTGTATATGGAAAAAGTGGAAAAGAGGGCACTATTATCCTATCCTGGAACACCACCGAGCCATTGGTTCAGATATGTGGACGACAACTGGGTGAAAATCAAATCTCAGGAGGTACCACAATTCACTAACCACATCAAACAACAAGTTTCAGTGGACAAACACATTCAGTTCAAGAGGGAGGACATGAAACGTGACAGGCTAGCTTTCTTAGATTGTGAAATTTCCATCAGCAATGGGGGACATTTGAAAGTTGATGTGCACCGTAAACCAATGCATACAGTTCAGTATTTAAGGTTTGACTCTCACCATCCACTAGAGCACAAAATAGGTGTCATCAGGACTCTACAAACGGCCAGAGACAGCAGAAGAACATCATATTAAAAAGGCCCTGAGTAAATGTGGTTATCCCAGCTGGACTTTTGTCAAAGCAGGGAAGACACCTAAAGAATGTTCTAAACAATCCAGGAGAGAGGAAGGACAACTCCTGCCTAAGCAAAAACCTTTGGTGATCCCTTATGTGTCAGGAGTATTGGAACTTCTGAGATGCATTTTTTCAAAAGACCAGGTCTCAGTGGCTTTCAAACCTCAAAACATGCTACGGCAAAAATTGGACTGCCCTAAGGACCAGGTGCCCTGGCACAGACAGAGTAATATAGTTTACGCAGTTAGGGGCCAAGAGGATTGCCGTGAATTATACATCGGGGGAACCAAACAACCACCAGAGAAGTAGATGGCACAACACAGAAGAGCTACCTCGTCAGGCCAGGACTCTGTAGTCTATTTACACCTACAGGATAATGGTCACTCTTTCAGTGATGAAGATGTGCACATCCTGGACAGGGAGGAACGCTGGCTTGAGCGAGGAGTCAAAGAGGCCATTTACGTGAAAAAGGAACGACCATATCTGAACTGAGGAGGGGGCCTAAGGGTATATCTTTCACCATCTTACAATGCGGTGATTGCAGCCATTCCCCAACTCTCTGAGAATGGCACTCGTGGCCATTGATCAATGGACAATTTGCGTATCATTGATCACACGGCCCATTGTTAGTCAATGGTGTTAGATCGGTCATTAGGCCAAGGTACTGTTTATAGGGTTGGAGAAACCTGCAGTCAACTGAGACTGAGGAAGTCACTTGGATGAGTGATGTAACGTATCTCCCCGGAAAGGAACCATGTCCAGGTGGAGTCTGAAAATTTTCCAATGTTTTTAAATGGAAAGTTTCAAAATTTTGCTGTACTCAAAATATCTGAACACAAAATTAACATTCCTGACAAATTTCTGTGAAGAATAAGTGTGCTGAATTTTCAACTGAGATCTGAATTGTTTCATGTGCACAGAAAGACAGGGTGACTGAAGTAGATGGCTTTAAGCAAACAAGTTTAGGACTACAACTAGCAACTATTATTTTTTTAATTGGAAGGTTATAAATATGAAAAGTTTGTACAAAAGTGCCATGTAATATTCTAAACTGTTTAATCCAGAAGAGGGTCGTGAGGGGTGCTTTAGCCTGTCCCAGCTAATATAGGGCACAAGGCAGGAACAAACTCAGGATTGTCACCAGTTCTTTGCAGTTTTTGTGAAAAAGTCAAGCATTTAATAAAAGAAAAAAAAAATTTTGCACAATGCTGTTCTACATAACAATAATTAAAAAAAACACTCTAAATTTACATTTGGTAAAAAAAAAATGCTAAGCAACAAGTCTGCCTACTAACTTTAAGGTCAAAGTGAACACATTCAAGGCGGTAGTTGACGTCAAAGTTTAAAAAGTTCATGCCATTGTTAAGTGTTGACAAACCTGCTTAAAGTGTATTGTTTCATTGTATCCACTAGATGGCATCAAAGACCACAACATAAAATGAGTGTTGCATACTTTAAGCTTCTGTTTTCTTTACACTCTGGCATCAAATGCCAGGAATCACTATAATAAAAGAAATACTTTGTATATTGTTGATGGCCTGGGGTCTCATGTATAAACGGTGCGTACGCACAGCAATGTTGCGTAAGAACTTTTCCACATTCAAATCACGATGTATAAAACCTACACTTGGCGTAAAGCCATGCACTTTTCCACGGTACCTCATACCTTGTCGTACGCAAGTTCTCTGCTCGGTTTTGCAGACTGGCGGCACCCAGCATCAAAGCACTGTTACTGTTCCTGTGTGGTTACTCTTTATTTTCCTGACACGGCTTTATAAATACACTGAAACTAACGGCATATTGTTTATTAGTGTAATGCATCTGATTGTAATTAACCTGTAACAATATAATGGTCCAGGGAATAGCCATAGTATTCCAAATACCATAACTGCTTTAGCATTGTTACTCTCACTGCACCTTCTTCTTCTTCTTTCAGCTGCTCCCGTTAGGAGTTGCCACAGCGGATTATCTTTTTCCATATTACTCTCACTGCACCACTCGGAGTATTTATATCACTGTATCTGAGTGGGGAATCACAGCAGCAGCTGATCGGGAAGAGAATTATCGGTATACAGCTTCAAGCACACTCTGTCTCAGCCACGGCAAAACGTTTCAAAGCTTTTCCTGTACGGACCTCGCAGTTCAGAAACAGTTTCATCCCAAGAACTTTAAACGCACTTAATCAATTGCTCCTTGTAGAACTGTTTGTACTTATAAGTAGACCTCACTGTAAACTTGCACTACAGTTGTAATATTACACAACCTGAGCCACTTTATGAAGCACGTATTTACATATGATGACGATATCATTTTTAAGATGAATTGCAGCAAAATATGTTTATTATATTGTACAGATAAAACTTTAACTTCATTTAAATAATCTATATTCTTCATTGGGACTGACGTGAAGGATAGAATAATTAAACATGTACTACAAAGATAGTTCAATGTTCCTTAAACGTTTTGAAGAATCGGCGCTCTAAGCTTACAGATAGCTTAACGTCTATTACAGAGCTGATTGTGTGGTGATCGGTTACTTGGAGAAAGAAAAGCAAGGACTGCAGTGGCGGCTACGCCAATATACACTATATTGAATTAAAACAGAAAGAGAAAATAACGACACAACTAAAAACGTAGTGGCAAATTTCGACAAAAGTTAAACGCTTGTGTCATGAGCACGAGGCGGCTATGCAGTGTCCACAATGGACGTGGCCATCCGCCGTGCATAAGATACCATATTGACATTGGCGGGCGAAGGAGCCACCGATTCTTTCTCTGCCCAGGGCCGCCACAAGCCTAGAGCCGCCCATGAGTACAGCTGCAATAAATAATTTCATCGAAGGTCGCGCACAATCACTACACCGTGAAACCCATGTTTAATAATGTGCTTTAACTCCTATCATCATGAAAATGATATCACGTATACATCACAGTTTTTTAGTTATTCAGAGAGCTGTAATATCACAAATGTAATGGATTCTGTGTCCAGTCGGAGGAAGAGAGCCGGTTTAAGAAGCAAGTAGTGATTCACACACATAGAGCACATAGAAGATCAAATACAAAACAAAGCATTTAACGTGCTACTTTAATTACGATGTGATCTGAGAAACTGGTTAATTAAACGATTTTAAGATGTAGTTTATGATGTTCTACTTTAATGACAAAATAAACTACGTGATTAAAGTGGAAATGTCGAGATTGAAGTTGATATTTCGTGCTTTTTCCCCACTGTGTGCCTTTTTTTTCTCTGTACCCTAATAAGCTTTCATATGACACTCAGACAGTGGGCTATGACTCGCTTTTTCATGGCGACTTTGATATCTGACAACTTTTTTATTTCTGGCACTGTGCGACTTTGTGAATGTGAGCTTTCAAGTTTCTCCAACGCTATATCACTCGATCAACTTCCTTTTGTTGATTATACCACGGTTTATTTGAACAAATAGTATGTTTTTCATTTGCCTCCACTTGGTATTCTCTGAAATTCTTATATTTTCCCCCGTGCTTTTCCCGTTGTCTTTTCACAGAAGGCTGAGCTTAAGGGCGATTTATATTGATTTGCATATTCAAATAGATGTAATTCTGGGAGGAGTTGGGGTGGGACAGAAGGCGCGTGCACAAGCGTTAGTTTTCACGCTGACCGGGATTTATGTAGCAGAAGAACGTGGAAGTTGGAGTACGCACAGATTCCTGCATCTGGATTTTACTGTGCGTAAGCACATTTCGGCTTTTGTGCTTACGCCATGTTATAGTGCGAATTATATGCATGGCGTTATACATGTGGCACTTGGAGAGGAGACAGTGATGTTGAGAATGCCAAGAGATCATCCCCAAGTTTGAATAAACAAGAGAGGGATCACCATTAATCTGCTGTGTTTCAATTCTGCTCCTGTACTGAATGAGCTCATTGTTACAGATCTTCTAACAGACTGATTTCTTACCAAATGTGAAACTGAAATGACTCCACATGTTTTGGTTTTTGACCTTCCATCATATTCACACCCCGTGTCTTCACCATATCTCAAAATGTGATCGCTACTCTTGGTATAATGAGATGACATACGCAATAAATAACAAATGCTGATGTCAACTATCTTCATCCATAATGATTGCCAATGACATAGAGTAAGTGTTGCAGTCCTAAACAAGTCAGCAATTAGGGACAAAGTGGAAGAATCATGACAATGCCACTCAAGGGATAAAAAAATGTGTTTTCATGCACAGCAAGACTAAGCTTCAAGCGACATAGGGTCTTAAAGACATATTTATAGGCAAAAGGTATTTCAGAGGAAAGAGCACATGAATACACAACACTGGGGTGAGCTGATGCAAAAATTAACTAAAATAAGGGAGTTGTTTTTTGTGCTCCAGTTTGTTTATTTCATTAACCTTTTACATTATTTGATCTGTGTGGTGTTTTGTTTGCTCTTTAGGGACTAGTTTGCTTCAGCCAGATTGAACTCGCAGTGTAAGATTAACGAATACATTTTTTGGGTTTTTCAACAAGGCCTTTCTTTTGCTATTATGTTTCATCAAAAATGTGGAATTGCATGAGATTTTAATACCTTTAAGATCACTGCTTAACTCTTACTTAGTAATGGTATTGCTACTAAAAATATATGTAGTGTTTACTGCCAGCTGAGCTGTGTCTAGCATAATTGTTTCTAAGCACCCAAAGGTGTTAAAAGCAACAGAAGGGACCACAAAAAGTCACAGACATGTGAGCCGGCATTACAGTATTGTTAGGCAGTGTGCCATTTCACAAAATACCAAGTAGAGGATGTCAGCTAAGGCCTGGGGCACCACCCTTAGTCCTTCCTTTTTCCTTTCTCTTATCTTACCAAATGTTTAGATGGCAGGCAACTAAAGTTTTTAATAAAGGGACAGGGAGAAGAAATGTTGGTTTGAACTACCT
Organism: Polypterus senegalus; assembly: GCF_016835505.1. Taxonomy (NCBI): domain Eukaryota; kingdom Metazoa; phylum Chordata; class Cladistia; order Polypteriformes; family Polypteridae; genus Polypterus; species Polypterus senegalus. The sequence continues at coordinate 76,413,774 of NC_053158.1, forward strand.
GGGACAAAGCAGTTAGATCAGTCCTAAACCTAAACACCAAATCCTAGTCATAAACCAGAAACTCTTAGATCTCTTAATTAAGAAATCATTACCCTAATTAATACTTTTACATAATTGCACCCCAATGTCTTAATACAGAGATATCCACAATCTTGATGTGTGCCAGCGCAGCACCAGTTTAAACACAATTGCACCAATGATGCCATCACATCAACGTCTAGGACATGTCCCCTGACAACTGGCTGTTGTATCATAGCAATACTAGAAAATGGTGGCACCCACATGAAAACAAAATGACATCTCCAAAACATGACATTCAAATAAAACAAGCACAAATTTAAATTTTACATACAAAATGAAAGTTAAATTGCATTCTTCATATTCCAAACCAAAATAAAAAAAATAGCACATCAAAGATTACCTTACTATGTTATAAAAAAACAACATTAATTTGAATATCCTAATACAGAAATAACATGTATATAGTACATTTTTTTACTACTCAAAGCACTTTACATAGAGAGCGGGGAGCTGCTTCACCTACTAACAGTGTATAGCTTTTCCTTGTCAGCCATTTTGTGCTCACATTTCTGTCTGTGACATATCAATTTTTATTGCATGGTAGTCACCAGAAAGAAGGGTAGAGAACACAAAATGGGGCTTTTAGATAGTGGTGCTGATTATGGATTTTAAGCTTTGTTTTAACACAGCCACTATCCTAAGATCCCTTTGGTTTTGGGATGTTATTCCCAGTGTTTTAAGGTTTTGACCTCAATTCTGTCCTAGGAGTTTTTCAATGGCAATCTTTTCAGTTTTGCATTCCTGTTCATTACCTTTTGTACTCTGTTTTTTGCATTTTCCCTTTTTGCATTTGTTCTGTTTTTTCCATGTATGACTTCCTTCTTGGCTTAGGAATAACTATTTGAAATATGGACTTGTCTAAATAAATATTCATTACTATTACTGTTATGTCTGTTTCTTCTGTAAGTCTCCCATATTTACAACATGAAAGTTGTACGTCACTGTAATGTTCACTTCAAAAAGCGTTTCTTCAGCCTGGTCTTTTCTGCTAGAGAGCTGGCACCTGAGGGTCACACAACATACCGGGCCGCCCCTGTGTGCTGAGCAAGCAATTGCCAGCCTGACGCTACATCTTGCTGTTTAATCAGGTTCCATATATCACTCCATCAAAACTTTTTTCTCCCCCTATGATGATTATATACAATACTGCTCCTTACTGGAAAAAGCACACACTTCCTGGGAGTATGGTCCACATGCACAAAAGCTGGTTGATTGGCTAATTGAGAGGGCAAAAAGCAACCAAACAGATTGCATTCATTGCGGACAATCCAGAAATTCTAAGCTAAGTCATTAATAGAAACAGGCAAAAATTCTCAAATTAAAGTCTTTTTGGAAGTGCCTTACAGTTTCTTTTAATGCTAAGGAAAACGGAAAATGGCACAGCACAGCAGGGATAAAGTCAGGCACAGGCAAAGGGTCCAAATACGAAATCAAAACCAAAACGAGAAACCTAAAGGCATATTCATGTCAAAAGATCTATCAGTAAATGTTTATTCTTAGACCTCACTAATACTAAATACCAACAATTTTGATTTTTTTAATTAATCAAAGCCGATGTCATGCTGCCATTTGAGGGAAGCAAAACACAATGACAACATGCATCATCGCTATGGCCAAGTGTATGACTATCAATGAACGTTGTTTGCATAAACAATATGCCCACAACCATGGACAACAAGCACAAGACAGAGGTGTCTGCAAGAGAAGAGAATCAAACAATAACAGAATACAGAAATAATTCAAATATGCACAAAAGTGGGACAAAACCACAGATTAGAACAGGCATCAACAGCACTCAAATAGCATGAATTGAACATAACTTTTCACTCCTGCAGAAACAAACTAAAGAGCAAAATTCACAAATTCAGTTTATTTTAATCATTTTTAAGATCATATATACCATAGATATTTGTTGCACAGTTATACAATAAAAAACAAGTCCAAAAGTCAGCAGGACTGTAAACTGTGGCAGAACTTATTTTAGGTGGCTGCACTAAAAGACTGAAATTTGCAGAATTAGGGGAAATCAACAACCTGTGCTGTGAAATATTAAATCAATGTGTTACTGGTTTAAGTAAAGCTGTGAACCTCAGTTTTGTACTATTATTATTCATGAGTTTCACAGAACTTTTTTCATTTTAATAAAATTATTTTCTTTATCTTTGGATGACAATGTCATGACGGTGCTATTCTGATATTGTCATTTCAGTTTGTTTCGTTGTTGGCAATACTGCTTGTCACCTTTCATTTGGTCATTGGTGGAGCAGCATGTGAGCCTCTAGACCCGGTCACAATTCAGGGAGCAGGCGTGGAGGTGGTGCACTGCTGCAAGTATTTGGGGGTTCACACCATTGAGCGGCTGGATTGGACTAGTTACGCAGAGGAACTATAAGTGAAAAAGCAAAGAAGACAGCACTCCTTTAACGTGAGTAGTGACAGCCTTTACATGGTCTATAACTCTGTGGTAGCCTGGGCAAATGTTCTAGGTTTTATTGTCCTGGGCAGGTAACTACACTTCTAGAGGCCCACTGAATCAATAAGCTGATTAATCAATAAACTGATTAATCAATAAGCTGATGCTCCATTATGGAATGCACTCTTGAACCACTGAAGATAGTAGTCGAGGAAAGAATGAAGATAAAACTATATTTTGTGAGCTTCTGTGAAAAGCTAAATTACTTTATGGGACAAATAAAGTACTTACTAATTACATGCCTATCAATGTATTGCAGTAGCTGAGGTTATTTAGGATTAGGGTTAAAGTAAAACACACAGCCAAGTGTTTGGATTAAAAAAGATACAAGCAATCTTTGCAAATGGTATTAACTATTTGGGAAAGGATTATGAGGCAGACACAATGTTTGGCCCTGAATATTCAGGGTTTTGGTTTCCTTTTTGTGCTATGACAAGCAGGCTTTCTGGCTTCCAGATTCTGACTTTAGTCTGTTTAAAGACAACATTTTTATTTTATCTTTGGGTGTTAGCATTTTCTTCTCCACATTTGTTAAACTTTGTCCTTTGAACCTTGCTTTTACATTCGGATCACAACATCAAATAAGCTATACTGTATAATAATGTTCACAAGCACAAGTATTAACTTTCATTAGTTTGCATGCTCACACCAGACAGCCGTCACGACACCGTCTTTGGGTCATGAAATGCTTTCCTCTCATTAAACACCATTAGCTAGACAATGCTGCTAATTCCCCCAACAATGGTCTTTATAAAAAGGCTCATGGACTGAGAAAGAGTAGACATACTACTTTAAAAGATGGTGTCATTTTCTTAGCTATCAGAGTTATTCTGAATTTACTTCAAGAGTGCGGCATCTTAAAAAGCTAATCTTATTGAAATTCAGCTTTTTAGTGTCACAACTTAGAAACTTTTTATTATACAAATTTGAGTTGTTTACTGCTGGAAATCAAATATTTTTTATATTTTATTGTTATGACTTTGGTATTATCACATCACTATTTTAAGCTTCAGTTTGATCATGGTGTCTAGATTTATGGGCACCGCCATGTTGTTTCGTAGTAACAGCTCCTGTTGCTGGTTACGCGAGAGACATCACAACATAGAGACATCATGAATGGACTGTGAAAGATTATGTTGTGCACGAGGAGTTTTGTTCTGCTTTAGGCCAAAAAACCTCTTCTTAAAACCTTAAAAAAACTTTCTAGTGAAGTTAGTACTTTTGTACTTTAGTCTCCTGGCTTTGACATTTAGTTAGGTTGCTTCATTTCTGCCTGACGCTTAAGAATCCCTTTCATCTCCTGGCCAGTTTTTGTCCAGGATATTCTTGATCTTCTTTGCAGTAGTATGAATATCCTTTCATGAAACTGCATATTTAACCAATAACTTTTATCTCCCACTGAATTACATATTGCAAAGTCTGTTTTGAAGGCAACCAACAGATTCATTTTCCAAGGGTGGATATCCTCCTCCTCCTCCCTTTGTCGTAAACATTTAGAACTATGCTTTTACAACCTTCCTGAGGGGAATCCACCCTTCTCTCAGCTGGCTCTTAAAGACTTCTTTATATAGAAGTTATCTCCGGTCCACAGATTCTTCACCAATTTCCTGGCGCCCTCTTCTTTGAACGACTGTTGGGACCCATGCTTACTTTTGGACTACTTTTTAAAATTGGAACTATTTTATTAAATCAGTTACACCCTACTGCTGTAGTGCATATCCAAGCCCTCTAGGCAATGGCAGAATGGCGCATACTTTCCTAACACATGGCACTTTGAGGCAATCTCCCAATATTCGTGTGAATCATCCAGTGCCCCACTGGAGGAGATTTACTGACCTCTTGTGATCAACTAAATATGGCAAAAAGTGTAGGTTTGCTAAGCACACAAAGAACCCAAAAATGGGAGATTCAACTTGATGCCTGGAACATCAGTTGCATTTGTTGGTGTTATAAAAGAGAACTAATTTAAAAAAAGGTATCCAAACCTGGTTTTCACATTGCAATGACGGGCACAAGGTAGGCGCCAAACCCAAATGGGACCCCAGTCAGTCACTGGACACCACTTACACTAATGCATACTGGAACAAGACAGAGGCAATACATCTAACATGCATTTCAAATACTGTAGATGTGGCAGGGAGCCAGAGTACCAGAAGAAAAACCCACGCTGAGATGAAGGAAGCGTGATTTTTCAATCTTATTGTTCACTAAAGGAGCAAGTAATTCTTGATGGTGTTTAGTAATCCAGGGGTGTATGCATGTTTCCATTAATAAATGAGACTAAAGAGATGCAGCCAGCCCTCCATCAGTCATCTAATCAGTTTAACTCATTTGGGGGTCAGCGTACCTTGGCAACTTTGGGCACAAAGCAGGGGGTCAGCTGCTGATGGGGCATTCAACCATACACTCATATGGAGTGAATTTAATCTCCAGTTAACCTAACATGCATATGTTTGGGATGTGAGAGGAAAACCAGAGTATCTGAATAAAAACTCATGCAGACACTGGGTGTTCAAGCAAACTCAACACTGACAGCTGGTCTACTGGATAAGCCACTTACTTTAATAATCAAGCTGTAAACATGAAAAACAAACATAACATTTATCTACTGAGAATATATACAGTATTTACAGTATAACTCTTGGCATAAATACTATGTAATGGAATACTGGTAATTATACTTAAAAAAAAAAACACACATTGTTGAAATCTATCATAAATGATTTGTACATAGAAGCCTTACTTATTCAATGCTCAAGTTGCATTCCATCAAATACTGAAAAAAACTAAGTGTATCGCCGGACTAAAGAGCACGTCTCAAATCGGACAAGCTAAGAGAATTAAACTTTGTTAGAACTGAGTAGACGTGACTAAGTCGGGACCTAATCTAGGCGTTCAAAATTCACAAAGGCATAGAGAAAGAAAGTTGAGCCAAATACTTTCATTTAAGCAATGAATCATATACTGGAGGGGGCTGGCACAAATTAAGGGCAAGTATATTTAAAATTGAAGCCAAGAAGAACTTCTTCACACACAGGGTTTTAGAAATCTGGAACAAACTACTGAGTCATACAGTGGAACTGGAAAATTTGACAACTTTAAACACATTATAAAATGTATTCATAGCATAGTATTCAGGTATATTCAAAGACTTAATTAACCATTTTGTTTACTTACTTCCTATAAAACAGAAGTGTTACTTTTTAATTAATATTTTCTTTTAGTTTTTTTTTCAGAAATAAGAGAATTGAACTTACATTTATTAGTAGAGTACATTATATAATTATTTCTAATATCATTTTAAAAACCCACGTAGTTAAAAATGGTGCCTAAATGGACTTGTTGGAGGCAGATATGACTTTAATACACAGTGGTTTCCATCACATTCATTGGTCAAGAGTCCTGTCTTGAAAAACGGACTCCCATAAGGCTTTAGTTTTCTGTTTACGCATGATGTGTGCCGATTATTCTGGAAATATATACATTTAACAATATTTTAGCAAAAAAATGCATTTTGCATATTTTATGCATGTGACTGGATATCTGACATAGGGATTATGAAACATTAGTGACAAGATTTGTTTTCCACAGCCATTGTAGAGTATGGCTGCGGTGGGCTGGTGCCCTGCCTGGGGTTTGTTTCCTGCCTTGTGCCCTGTGTTGGTTGAGATTGGCTCCAGCAGACCCCCGTGACCCTGTGGTTAGGATATAGCGGGTTGGATTATGGATGGATGGATGGATGTACAGTATTGATTACTTTTCACTTCTATTATATGATGATGATGATGATGATTGTACAGATCATAATCTTTTTTCTATCCTTTCTGCATGAAAACATAAGATTACAATTTTTTCTCAGTCACCACTACAAAATATGTGGGGTAAGCAACAAATAAAAATATAATTTTTGGGCAAGGTATTACTTTAAGGGTTTCTTAAACTTTTTTGTTTTTTTGTCACAACCCAGTCTTGTTCTTCTTAAGAGTCTTCAAGAGCCATTCCTAGTTAATTACCCTGGGGAGATTCCTCTTGGATTACTGTCGATAATTGTCAAAGGGGGTCAGTGGTGGGCAGTTGGTGATTCAAGGACAATCATCATATTGTGGGGGTTCCCATTGAAGAATCGTTCCTCTTCAGCTTAATCAACCTGCGACACAATACACAAACCATCCATGACCCATTTCCATTAACTAAAACAGTGACTCGTGACCCCACAACAGCATCCCACCCATTTTGGGTCATAACCCATAGTTTAAGAAACCTTGCTTTAAGTGACCTTTTTCCCTTGTTTGCTTGATTCACTTTATAGTTACGAAGACCACTTAACACACCTGAAATGACCTGAGGCACCAGGAGAAGTGAGTTGGTGTTGGAAAGAATTTATGCAAGTGATTGTATTTTTGGTGTTTGACTAACTTGCATTGGGGTTCTGTTTTGTTGTCAGAAGTGGCTACTGGATGTATAAAAGAGTAAAATAAACAGAATATACAGTACATGATTAAATAATATCTGGGCGGAATGGTGACTCTGAGGCTAAGGATCTGCACCGGTATCCCGAAGGTTGCTGGTTTGAATCCCCATCACTGCCAAAATAGATCCTACTCTGCTGGGCCCTTGAGCAAGGCCCTTAACCTTCAATTGCTCCAGGGGTGCTGTACAATGGCTGACCCTGCGCTCTGACCCCAAGGGGTATGCAAAAACAAACAAATTCCTAATACTAGAAACTGTATAAGGCGCAATAAAGAACCAAAAAAAAAAGTATATTTGAAACAGCAAGTAAATCAGTAATCGAATTTGCCCAGGATGCTTCTCTGTCTTAAGATGTATGATTTTGAAAATTCACCCGTGTTTATTAATTCAGAGTTTCTCAGACTTTCAAAAATATGTACAATTGTGCTCTATTCATGGTATCTCAAAAAAGGTGAACTTTTCAAACACATTTCTAGGAAGAAAAAATGTACCAAGACATTGGAGTACTGGGAGCTGAGTTGTCTTATGTGGATAGACAGGCAGACATGGCGATGACAGCAGCTGCTTTTCTCACCTTTAAATTATCTGGATGAGACACTGAGACAGCGTAGCTATATGCTAACTAAACAAGTTTAATTTACTTAATAGCCTACTCATCTTTTGCAAACTTTATGTTTACCAAAGGTGCCTTTGCAGTATTATTTAGAATCACCACCAACCAGATACAGGGGCAAAACTTTGATAGATTGTGTTCAAATACCCGGACGCCAGTACCCAACCACAGGAAACTCCAATTTATCAAGTGTTACTGCATTGAAGTCATTTATTTAACTGAATATATAATGAAGTTCACAAAGACAATTATATTATTGTGATCACATGTGCTCAGTATTAACTGCTGGATATTTTAGGTCTGTTATGATATATATATATATTTGAATAATATAATGTGAATACTGTATATGTGCTTTAAAACATGAACATTCACATGTGTAGGTAATCTGAGTATTAAAAGAGGGATACCAGATGACTTCTTAGGAAAGACATCAATTTACAGACATGGAAGAGCAATTTTTATAGAACAGCAATGTAATTCTGAGGCATGTTTCTAATTTGAACTGGTACACTACATTTACATAATATAATATGACCAACGTTACTTCAGTACAGGATTTTATCATAGTCATGTGTATTACTGAATTTAGGCAATGAGTCATAAATTCTGTTTGGGGGAAAGAGAGCCAAAGTGTTTTTCAGTTTTCATTCTAACGAAGCTAAGAGCCCTCTAACAGTCCATATTGAACAGGGGCTTCATTTCTGGATGTAGTCTTGCCTTTCTTTCCTTTTACTTGATAATTGTTTCAATCTAATTTCCTTCGTATGCTAAAATGCTAACAGATGTAATTTTAATCCTGAGTTTGCCTCCTTACACTCAGAGTTCAGGATGCTGTGTTATTTGGAAACGTTATCTGAAACAATGCAGAATTTGAAATGCATTAATATTATTAAGATAACTAATACAATAAAAATACACTGAAAACACACCATCTATCCATGGATGTGAAAATTACAATACAGTACATACTGTATATAACTCAACCATGTATCAAGGTTGGTGTCAGCACAGGGCAAAACCAGATTTTCACAAGGGTTATTAATATATGATTATAATACAAATAAAATCCACATCTTTTTAGATTCACAACAAATATGCCCAAGAGAACATAAGCAGCAGATTACATCAAACAGAACTTTATCCTACACCATTAACTGCCACAGGATTGCACTGTAACAAGTCAAACGCAGCTTGTATCGACCAAACTCATGCAAGGTGACTCGGTGATACTGAAGAGATTGCTGTGGTGACAAACTCTCGCTGGGTTCACAATAGTCTGTGTCTGTTAACTATCTGTTGTTAGTCTTTGTTAAATATTTTGCTTTATTAACTTAATTTCTTTTAGTTGCTGATTATAAATTAAATTGATTGTGTTCTAGTAATCGAACCATGGAGGACTGAGGCCTACCAATCACTCTAGTGTGCTATAAATAAAGACAATGAAATGCATGAGAAATGGCCAATGTGTTAAAAGAGCTGCAGATCCAGTCTGGCTGCTGGGACACCGAGATAGCAAAAACAGAACTATAGTTCACATATCTTGGATCTGGGTTTCATGTTTCAGGTAGTGAGTATTTCTTTTTTAATAATTCTACTAGTTCCTGGTAAATGTTTGAGACTTTTTCATTTTATTTCTTGAAAACCTATTTTATGGCAAGCTAAGCAATATACTTATTTTAGGAAGCCAGAGTGACTTACAGTTAAAAAAGTCATTCTTTGAGCATTGGTTGTCTTGGATGGTGACTTTATATTTAGTAAAACTATCTTTTTTGTTTAGAAAGTCTCTTAAGATTACTTGAATTTTTTTTTTTTTGCCATTCATCTGCTCATTCTTTACCCTTGTTTTATTATTTCACATACTCATGCTTACAAATGAAACAGAAGCAGTTTAGGTAGTACTAAGTGAGAGTCAGTAGTCCTCTCACACGTGACTGCAAGCAATACATAAGCAAGAACAAAAGATAACTTAACTAAGACAGCTTACAAAGAGCAGAACAAGGGCTGTTTTACAGAAGTTCTACAATAATGGATTAACCTAAAACTTAAGAGCCTGATTTAACACAGATAGCCTCAAAGTTTGGACAAGTGCGTATGCACAAAAAAGTTACGTGCGCCCATTTCCACGTTCAGGTTTAAAAACTAAACTTGGGGTAAATCTATCCACATTTTCATGGTAGCCTAAGACCACGCGTATGCACATTTCTGCTCGATTTTGCAAATGGGTGCTACTTGGCATCAAAGCAGTGCTACTGTTTCTGTGTGGTTTCACTTTCTTTAACATATTCACATCCATGACGCTGGCTTTATCAAATACACCAAATTTAATTGCACTTGATTGTAATTGAGCTGTAACAATATAATGGTGCACGGAATGGTCAAACTATTCCAACTACCATAGCTGCTTTAGCGTTGTTAGAAGACATTGCAAATGAAAGAATTAAAAGAGAGAGAGCATATTTACAGATCATACTGACTTCTTGTAACACAATGATGACTGGCTTCTAAGTACAGTACACTAAGTACCCTTCTATACAGTAGTTGATATCATTTGTATTATGAAATGCATTAAAGTATGTATATTAAATTTTACAGATACTCTATGTTGCTAAGTTAATTTAAATAATATATAATGTTTATAATTATAATTAAAGGTGTAGAGGGACAGTGGTGCAGTGGAAGCACTGCTGTTTCGGAGTAAGGGGGTCACATCCCAGTTATTACCTGCCTGGAGTTTGGTGGGATTCCACTGTGTCCTTTGGTTTCCTTCCAAAAGCATGCAGGTTAGGGGATTTAGTGACGCTAATTGATCCTATTAGTACGTGTGTGCTCGTATTCACCATGTGATGAGCTGGTGTCCAGTCTTGGGATTGTTCCTGCCTCGGGTTTGATGCTTGCTGGCACTGCCGCTCCTCCGGATGGATGGATGGATGAATGGATGGAATAATTAAACATGTATAAGGAAGATTTTTCAATGTTCCTTAAAAGTTTGGAAGTATTGGTGTTCTAAGCTTACAGCTAGTTTTACATTTACTGTTGACGCTTATTGTGTGGCTGTTTGTTACTTGGAGGAGGACAATAGAAGGCCAGGAATGGGGTTGGTAAGTTTGACAGAGACAGTACTGCTGCAATAAATTATTCCATTCAGAGTCTCGCCTGTCCCAGCAAGCATCTTGTGTGAGCCTAGAACAATCCCAGGAAGTGGCGCCAGCTCATCGCTACTGCTGCACCACTGCGCCCCCACATGTTTAATGTGTACTTTAATGGATTTCATCAAGAAAATTATATCAAGTACATATCTTAGTATTCTAAAATCTTCATAGAGCTGTAATATCATGAATGTAATGTATTCTGTATGGCGATTACTGCCTAAGCCCTCCTGTTGGCGCAAGAGAAAGCCCATTTAAGAAGCATATAGTGATTAACGACCGTATCGGGGAACACTTAGAATACTTTAATCTTGACATGGACCTTATTTTGTGCACTGTGTGACTTTCTGAATTTGAATTTTTCAGTGCCTCCTCCACCCTGTACCATTCAATCAATTTCCTTTTGTTGCTTATACCATTGCTTAAGCCTCCAAATAGTATGTTTTCCATACTTTCCCTTCACTGAGCGTATTATTTTAACATAGTTTTTTAACAAAACTCTGAATGGCAGGGGCTATTAATATTGATTTGCATATTCAAATAGCCATATTTCTGGGAGGAGTCGGGACTGCAGGCTTGTGCATGTGCGTTAAAATTCACATTGATTGGGATTTATAAAGGGAAAGTGCATAGGACTTTGCTTACGCACAGTTTTATGCATCTGAATTTTTTTTGTGTATTTACACATTTTTAGTTTTGTTTGTACGACAAGTTTTAGTATGAATTCTATGCCCGCTGTTATACATGAGGCTCCTGGAGTTTGTGATATTTAAAAATTCAGTGAATTTGACTCATTTGTATAAAAAACTAAAACTCTTTAGTAGGTTTTTTAGTCTTTTTTTGGTCTTGCATAGATAGATAGATAGATAGATAGATAGATAGATAGATAGATAGATAGATAGATAGAACTTTGCAAAAGCTCAAGAAAAATGTGAATAAATAACAAACCACAACCCCCAAACACACACAAAATTTTATCCTCGGATAATAAGAGATACAAATGCAAATCTTCATCCATCCATTATCCAACCCGCTATATCCTAACTAGAGGGTCTGCTGGAGCCAATCCCAGCTAACACAGGGCACAAGGCAGGAAACAAACCCTGGGCAGGGCGCCAGTCCACTGCAGGGCACGCACACCCACACACCAAGCACACACTAGGGACAATTTAGGATCACCAATGCACCTAACCTGCATGTTTTTGGACTGTGGGAGGAAATCCACGCAGACACGGGGAGAACAGGACCTGGGAAGGGAACCCGGGTCTCCTAACTATGAGCCAGCATCGCTACCCACTGCATCTCCATGCCGCCACAAATGTAAATCTTAAAATAGGAAATATAAACCTAACTGATTGATTCTCTGTAAACCTGATTGTTAAATCATGTTGCTACAAAAACAGCTTTAAAGAGTTTCTTTATATGAAAATATCCTGAAAATTCTTGGAATTCATTAACTCAACCATACTTTTTGTTACCCTGGGGTAATCCCCATGTCCATCATAAACTAAATTTAAGCAATGCATTATATTTAACTTTTACGAATGCCAAAACTAGTTTACTTAAATGGACAGTTGGGTAACTACTTGAAGAATATTCCATAATTTTAAAGTTGCTGTTATTGTTAATATTTATATATTTCCTATTGTATTGTAGACAAAGACATAATACTGTTCACTTGAATAATGGAAGTACTTAAATTTAAATGAGAGAGATTTCTGTTGTTGCCGTGGTATTGAATACGTATTGAGTAACGTGAAATTTCCCTGGTATTGGTGTCAAATATAAAAAGTGTGGTATTGTGACATCTCTGTCCAGAATCTTTGATTTTGTGAAGTCCACACTGCTGTTTAAAAATCTTCTGGGTCATGGCACACCTCCACCTAGTGTCACGTGATGGCAACGGAATGCTTTATTGCTGATAAATAAGTCTCTCAAAATGGAGGCAACCATAATTAAACAAAATGGCAGCTGACAAATAATAATACACCATTCAGTTGGTTTGAAATTACTTATATTAACAATAATCAAGAAATCACTACAGTCCCAAAACTAATATTACCAAGAAAAAAAGAAAAAATCTGCAGAAAAACCATTCCAATGAACATAGGGGACGCAGGCCTAGGCTAGTGATTCTGACTAACAGGTCAAAGAAAGTTCAGCTACCAGCTGGTTTACTGGCTGCTCCAAGTTTGCATGCTTTCACCCCGGTACTCTGCTTTGTCTCTTATCTCAGATGACGTGTGAGTTAGCTTAAGTGACTGCTCCAAAATGGCCCAGTATAAGTGAGAGCACCCTGCACCGCATCCAAAGTTTCTCATTCAGTCAAAATAAACTCTGGCTTTCTTTTGACACTTTAATAAAAAACTGGGTTTAAAAATGGAAGAATGGCCTCAATTTTCTGTATTGTACAATGGGTAAATTTTAATTTTTTTTTTTAAGTGTTTAAGTACCTATCATCAAATTATTGTAATTCAGTCATAGGGTGGTCGCAACTTTGGGTCTAAGGCAGAATCCAAACCTAAATGGAGATCCAGACAATCACGAAACAAGTTAACAAAGACACCCACACTCTTTTTTTTAACAGGGCCTTTTATAAATTGAGTAAGAACTCAGAATTAAACATTAAACATATTTTATTTTTATACATTACCCAGTATTTTTCATTTAATTACAGGTCCCACGCTCAATCGTTTCATCTGATCAACTTAAAAAATAAATGTGTCCATGTGAATTAATAACTGCGTCCCTTGTGTTATCTGAGTAGTTCTGTTTCAATGGGAAACAGATGACTCGGCAACCTCCAAAGCCACGGAGACCCCTCCGGTCTTTGAAAATGTGTGCAGAATCGGTATGAAATGCATGTTATTCGACAGTAAAATCTGAGTAATCAGACTGTTTGCTAAAAGTAAAATATAGGAAGTGAGTCAAGAAACCTCTGTAAGCAATTATAAAAAGTAAAAAAAAAAGAAAATGTATGAGAAAAAAGGCAGCATCTCTGGCTACAGTTACTTCTGGTTAACATTGTGAACATGTGTTCACTCTGAGAGGTGCCCAAGTACAGGAAAATGGAGAGTGGGATGTTTTTTTAATTAAAATGCTACACAGTGGCGGTGAATTGCTCACGCTGCATATGTGGCAATACACTTTCTGTTTGGAACCGCTGACAAACGATGTGTCTGGGGTCCTGGATGAGCATCACCCTTTCAAGCAGCTTAGGGCAGCCAGCATCCTCCTTGGTTTTTTGTTCCTGTTGTCCAATACTAGTCCATTGGTGGCACTTTAAAAGAAGTGGGTTACCTAATTTAGGTTTTCAGCAGAACGTAATTATTAAGGTAGCTTTGTGCAATGAATACAGCCCAAAAGGATGTCGGTTCAATCATCACCATTTACTTCATGAGTTACTTCCCTGATGAGTGTAGAAATAGAAATGTTTCTATATGTGGCAAGTTAAATTGGATAGAACCTTAGCTAAACAAATACAATTCAAATATACCACCTGAAGCAGTGCGATTGACTGGCATTCTGTAAAGGGATTGTTCCTGTCCTGCGCCCTGTGCTTGTTAGGATAGGCTCCAATTTCCCTGCAACCCTGCTCTGGATAAGCATGTTGGAAAAATGGATAAATGAATTAAACACTTTAATAGTTTGTATGTGCCAAACCTTCCCACCATTCAAGCAACAACATGGAAATATTTATACAAAAGGAATAAAACAAATCTAAGAATATGAAAGTGCCAAAATATTGCACTTCATAAAATTCATTTTTTGCAGAATTTTCATGGGTTCAAGTTAAGGCTGATTTATAGTTCATGGAGAGAGAACTCCCTTCTTGGATCGAGGCCTTGCCATGGTAAAAAGGCTTGTGCGGTCTAGTGATCCTTGGAGCTATGTTGTCGGGAGCTACATGCTCCTGGTAGGGCTTCCCAAGGCAAACAGGTCTGAGGTGAAGATCCAGACTAACTTGATCCTGAGACCCCATATGGAGTTAAACCAAGGATCGGCATTTCCTTTGCCTGGGAAAGGGTACCCAGGGCCCCATCCTGGAGCCAGGCCCGGGGAAGGGGCTTACCGGCAAGCGCCTGGTGGCTGGACTTTCGACCATGGGGCCCAGCCGGGCTCAGCCCAAAGGAGCAACGTGGTTCCACACTCCTGTGGGCCTACCACCTGCAAAAGAGGCCATAGGGGTCAGGTGCAATGCGATATGGGTGGTAATTGATGGTGGGAACTCTGGCGTTCCGACCCTCGGTTGCCGAAACTGGCTCTTGGGACATGGAATGTTTACTCTCTGGTGGGGAAGGAGCCTGAACTGGTGCGAGAGGTTGAGTGGTACCAGCTAGATATAGTCGGGCTCACCTCTACGCACAGTCTGGGCTCTGGAACCATTCCTCTTGAGAGAGGCTGGACTTTGTTCCACTCTGGAGTTGCTGTGGGTGAGAGGTGTCGGGCAGGGGTGGGCTTGCTTATGGCCCCCCGGCTTGAGGCCTGCACATTGGGGTTCTCTCCGTTGGATGAGAGGGTCGTTTCCCTATGCCTTCAAGTTGGGGAAAGGACTCTGACTATTGTTTGCGCTTATGCGCCGAACGACAGTTCAGTGTACCCAGCCTTCTTGGAGTCCCTGGAAGAGCTGCTGCGAGGCACGGCTCCTGGGGACTCTATAGTCCTGCTGGGAGACTTAAATGCTCAAGTCGGCAACAACAGTGAAACCTAGAGAGGTGTGATTGGGAGGAACGGCCTCCCTGATCTAAACTAAAATGGTGTTAAGTTGTTGGACTTCTATGCTGGTCATGGATTGTCCATAACGAACACCATGTTCGAGCATAAGGGTGTCCATAATTGCACTTGGCGCCAGGATGCCCAAGGTCGCAGCTTCATGATCGACTTTGTAATCGTGTCATTGGATCTGCCACCTTATGTCTTGGACACTCGAGTGAAGATAGGGGTCGAGCTGTCAACTGATCACAACCTGTTGGTAAGTTGGATCAGATGGCGGGAGAAGCTGCCAGACTGACCAGGCTGACCCAAACGTTTAATGAGGATCTGCTGGGAACGTCTGGCGGAGGAACCAGTCAGAAAGATCTTTAACTGACACCTCTGGCAGAACTTCAACCTCATTCCGAGGGAGGCAAAGGACATTGAGTCCGAATGGGCCATTTTCCGAGCCTCCATTGTCGAAGCAGCAGAACAGAGCTGTGGCCGCAAGGTTGTTGGTGCCTCTCGTGGTGGCAATCCACGAACCCGGTGGTGGACAACTAAGGTTCGAGAGGCCATCAAGCTGAAGAAACAGTCCTATCGGGTCTGGTTGACCAGTGGAACTCCAGAGGCAGCTGAGGGGTACCGGCGGGCCAAGCGTGGGGCGGCATTGGCTGTTGCAGAGGCAAAAACTCGGGCATGGGAGGAATTTGGGGAAGCCATCGAAAATGACTTTCGGTCCGCTCCGAGAAGGTTCTGGCAAACCATCAGGTGCCTCAGGAGGGGAAAGTGGTGCTCCACCAACACTGTGTACAGTGGAGGTGGGACCCTGCTGACTTCAAATTCAGACATTATTGACCGGTGGAAGGAATACTTTGAGTATCTTCTCAATCCCACCAGCATGTCTTCCTTAGAGGAAGCAGAGCTGGAGGACTCCGGAGGGGGCCTGTCCATAACAGGGGCTGAGGTTGCCGAGGTAGTTAAAAAGCTCCAAGGTGGCAGGGCCCCTGGGGTGGACGAGGTTCACCCTGGGTTCCTCAAGGCTCTGAATGTTGTGGGCCTGTCCTGGTTGACACGTCTCTGCAACATCGCATGGACATCAGGGGCAGTGCCTCTGGACTCGCAAACCGGGGTGGTGGTCCCTCTTTTTAAGAAGGGTGACCAGTGGATGTACTCCACCTATAGGGAGATCACACTCCTCAGCCTCCCTGGTAAGGTCTATTCAGGGGTGTTGGAGAAGAAAGTTCGGTCGATGGTCGAATCTCGGATTCAAGAGGAACAATTCAGATCCCGTCCCGGCCATGGAACACTGGACCAGCTCTACACCCTGGCCAGGATCCTGGAGGGGGCATGGGAGTTTGCCCAGCCAGTCCACATGTGTTTTGTGGATTTGGAGAAGGCATTCGACCGTGTCCCTCGAAGCGTCCTGTGGGGTGTACTCCAAGAGTACGGTTGTTACAAGCCATTCAGTCCCTGTACAGGAGGAGCAGGAGCTTGGTCCGCATTGCCGGTAATAAGTAGAACTCATTTCCTGTTGAGGTTGGACTCCGCCAGGGCTGGCCTTTGTCACCGATTCTGTTCATAAGTTATATTGACAGAATTTCTAGGCGCAGCCAAGGAGTGGAGGAGTTCTGGTTCAGTGACCTCAGAATCTCATCTCTGCTATTTGTGGTTGAAATGGTTCTGTTGGCTTCATCAGACAGCTCTCACTGGAGCAGTTCGCAGCCGAGTGTGAAGTGGCGGGGATGACAGTCAGCACCTCTAAATTCGAGGCCATGGTTCTGAGCCGGAAAAGGGTGGAATGCTCTTTCCGGGTTGGGAACACATTACTGCCTCAAGTGGAAGAGTTCAAGTATCTTGGGGTCTTGTTCACGAGTGAGGGAAGAATGGAGTGGGAGGTTGACAGACGGATCAGTGCGGCATCCACAATAATGCAGACTCTGCAATTGTCCGCCGTGGTGAAGAAAGAGATGAGCCAAAGGGTGAGGCTGTCGACTTACCAGTCGATCTACGTTCCTGCCCTCACCTATGGCCACGAGCTTTGGGTAGTGACCGAAAGAGCAAGATCGCAGGAACAAGTGGCTGAAATGAGTTTTCTCCACAGGGTGGCTGGACTTTCCCTTAGAGATAGGGTGAGCAGTTCAGTTATCCGGGAGAGACTCAGAGTAAAGTCGCTGCTCCTCCGCATTGAGAGGAGTCAGTTGAGGTGGTTTGGGCATCTGGTTAGAATGCCCCCTGGATGCCTCCCGGGGGGGAGGGGGTGTTCCGGGAATGCCCCACTGGGAGAAGGCCACGGGGCAGACCCAGGACACGCTGGAGGGATTATGTCTCCCGGCTGGCCTTGGAACACCTTGGGGTCCTCCCAGAGGAGCTGAAGGAGGTGGCCGGGGAGGGTCACAGGGGTCTGCTGGAGCCAATCCCAGCCAACACAGGATGCAAGGCAGGAAGCAAACCCTGGGCTGGGCGCTAGCCCACTGCAGTCACACTGATGTGAATGTCTTAATTTGTGAGTGATCAAAAATGTAATGAGTAGGTGGACTCCTAACTGCATATTTTTCTTTAGTTGGCAATACTACATACACCTAACAAACCCTTTTTTCAGGTTGCCCCTATGGTTCTCTTAACATACCCTTACCAGAATAAGAATTTTGAAATGAAAGCAGACAGCCAAACCAGAGGCAGCACCTCAGAACAGGAGCAAAGGTGAGGACGTAAATTGTTAAACATGAAAATAAGTAGGTCGACAAGTAATTGATACATTTAACAGTAGTTTTTCCTGTACGTTTTGTGGCAAGTGGCAGCCATCACTTTTCAAAGCATATTAAATACCTGGCATTAAGAAAAATAATGACCGATTATAAAACAATAGATTTTAAAACAACAGGATGTGCTGCTAGAGTTTGGTTAGAAAGCTCAACCAGGGGGTGGTCTCACATTAACACTGTTCAATGGATTAAGGGGTGAAGAGTAAGTGCTTAGCCAGCACACTTGCTCCCTGACCATAAGCATAAAGGCAATGCACCTCTTAAAGAAACTTGGTGTGAGTTCTACTTTCTAATGATGTCTTTCCATTTATTTTATATGATAGTTCTGGTGATCAAAAAATGTCCAAGAGTATTTTTGGGAAGTTTTTTTTTTCCGAAGTAGAGAATACCGAAGAAGAAGCATTGCTTGGGTTGTTGTTCTTAGTTATGCATGTGTGGGTATGTCTGCGTGTGTGGGCACATTGGCCAGTGCTTGGCAGTGAATGATGATCCCATTCTAAGTGGTCTTCTTCACTCTGAGCTCTTTTAGGACTCCGAACTCTTCTGTGATGCTAAATTTGACAAATGGTGCAACTAAACAGAAATGAAATAGATGAACACTTAAAGGACACATAGCCACAACAGATGACTCACTAAGTGCTAGAAAATATCTGAGAGACCGAAGAGCAATATGGTGTAAAGATCTTACTGGTCATCCGTCAGGCTCATTTCAGAATATGCTTTATAATCACCAATGGGATCAATGAGCTCACTTGTATTAGACTGAATGGTTTATTGCCACAAAGACATTTTTATGAGTCAGGGTTTGCCAATGGCTACACTAGATATGAGAAACTCTTAGTAAGGCACAAGAATGATGAAATAAGATTTATGATGGAATGCAGCGTTGTCCTAACCACCATGAGATGCCCCTCTCTGGGACATGCCCTTGTGTTTCCATGCCACCAATACAGCATATGCAGTACGCGAGTGACCAGCCTGAAACAGGAGGCTCTATCTGTTATGTTATGGACTATACTATTCATTTTTTATTCAATTTTGTTCATTGTTTGCCATGACTTTATAATCATTTTGGTGGTGTTCTGACCCAGAGAATGAATTTTTGGCATCAATTTTTCGATTGTCCAAATAGTTAAGGAGTCATGTAATTTTCAGGTCAATTTTGGACCACCATTTTAAGTTATAACAATCACCACCATTGTTTCTAACCTGGTGCTGGTTTCTGCATCCTGTGTTGTCAGGGGCGTGGCCTCAAAGGTCAATCCCATTGGTAATCAGCACAATGGGTTAAAGGGTCAGCTGTAGGTGCACAACCCTATCCAATGTGTGGATTCAAAACCTTTTAAACCGTTCACTAAATTCCTTCCTTTTATTTTTTTTTGGTAGTGACCCCTTGCCTCATCTTCTGTCCTCAGTTTTGCCTCATGCTCCGACTTAGTTATAGTTCCATTGACTCTTTTAGGTCTGATAGCGCATCTCCTGGTTTTCTAGCTGAAAATACTCATATCATTGTGCTGACAGTACACTATCAGTAGGACCTTTAGCAGTGACGACATAATCACACCTTAATTAAACACCTCCTCTGAGCGACATGAAAATAAGGTCCAAACTGAGACAATACAGCCAATCTTCCATTTAAAGCATCCTCATCCACAACAAAATGAATCTACTATTAAGGTCTACTATGAAAGCTATTAGGAATTAATTTTCCAAAAAATGGAAACACTTATGGGGCAGCACCGTAGTGTGGGGTACTGCTTCATCTCCAAGAGTTTGGGGCTGGTCCAGTTCTCAGAGACATATCGTATGGACTCCAGCTATCTCAAACAGTCCAAAGAGTGGGTTCATCTTATTGTAGGTGCATGTTTTAAATGTTCAGTGACAGACTGTCCCCTTTGTTCAGGTCCAATTCCTGATGCTGGCAGGAAGAGCATAGTAAAGGAAACAAAAAGCACAGAAATGGTTTGAAAAGAGCAAGGTAAGAAGAAAATAAAACGTTTCACCCTTTGCCCTGCTACGCCGGTACTACTATTCTTCTAGTCCTTACGCTCATTTGATCTACTTAATCAAATGAGCGTAAGGACTAGAAGAATAGTAGTACCGGCGTAGCAGGGCAAAGGGTGAAATGTTTTATTTTCTCCTTTCTTCTAAATGAAAAACACAGAAAAGCTTCAGTTATTTTATTATATATCATTAAATTACTTCATTTGAAATCAAGTTGTAGTTTGTAACTACAGAACAAAGAACACCATTTTTAATTTGCAGCCTAGTCATCTTCATAAAGATGAAGGACGTTTCACGCCTGGACAAACTTGTTAGGAAGGCAGGCTCTATTGTAGGATTAAAGCTGGACAGTTTAACTTCTGTGGCAGAGCGACGGGCGCTAAACAAACTCCTGTCAATCATGAAGAATTCACTACATCCACTGAACAGAATCATCAGGCAGAGGATTAGCTTCAGTGACAGACTGAGGAGATCGTTCCTGCCCCACACTATGCAACCCGGGGAGGTAAACGCTAACATTATTCAAAGTTATTGTCTGTTTTTACCTGCATTTGTATTACTCTTTACTTGAATATTGTTTTTTGTGTCAGTATACTGCTGCTGGATTATGTGAATTTCCCCTTGGGATTAGTAAAGTATCTATCTATCTAGTCTTGAGTCTGTAAAACGTCGAGATGTGGGAATGCAGCCAGAGTGCGGCATACAGTATTTGTTTTTGACATGTTTGTTTTCTCTCTCTCTATTTTTTAAGTGAAGGACAGAGAAAAAGAATTCAAAAATTGAATTGCTACCTGTGATAAACATCCTCCCATTTCGCTGTCCACCATGTTGTAAAACTAATATTTTATAAACAGTACTTGATTATCCTGAGTAAGTGCACTCATTTTCTCTCATTCATGGAAGAACCTAAAGCAGTATTGTGTTCCATTTCGCCCCCCTAAATTAGATGTGAAACAATAGCTGTGAAGATTTTTCTTTTTAACAGGCCACACAGTGTGAGGGACTGACTCCTTTCTGTTATCTTACTGGCTATTTATTCAGGGTGCTGTTTTGTTTATGATGCCTCTCGAGATACGTCCATCACAATTACCAATTACTGTGTGGCCTGTCTTGTTTATACTTGGGCCAAATTAAACTTTGCATCCTAAGGTGCACACTCTACTGTTAAGTAACTTTTGTTAACCTGCTGCCTGCAATCATTAAAAGAAAACCAAGTGACAAGGCCTGCCTACTCTTGACATTACAAGCGTTTATATATTCCATGCTCCAAATTCAATTCCTTCTAGGCCCTCATGAAACCTCAAACAAAGAGATCTCTAGACAGTGTATTGAATAAGTCACCATAAGAAAGGGAGTGTCATCTCCGATATACCCGCTGAGGGCTTTCAAACCAGAGCCAGTCTATTACCTTCTGTTTGGATTGCTGGAGTACACGGAGTTCGAGGAAACAATCTCGGATGGGATGGTGGATCATTTACAGGGTCACACTCAAATGCCCACAAAATGAGCCAATTGATTTGAGTAGGTAGGTTTTCTTTCTTAGAAATCAAAATTAATAAAAAAGGAAAAAGATGAACAGTTGTTCTAGGGTTAGGAGTAAATACAAATGGAGAATGAGATGGCCGATGGTGGTGTGGCTTTAAAACAGAGATTTGCATTCCTCAAATGGCTCAATAACCACGTGGGAAATGAGTCAATAGCAGACCTTTTGAGATTAATTCTGATATTGTATATTTGGTGCAAGGAGAATTGTGCTCATCACCAAAAACAGCAAATGACCATCAGTCAAGCATGGTGGTGGCAGCATTGTATTACCCTGCTGCTTCTCTTTTCTCTTCAGTGTTGAATGGGATTCTGGACACAAGAAACGAAAAAATGAATAGCTTCAAATATCAAGATATTTTGGTGCAAAACCTGATGCCCTCTGCTAGAAGGCAGAAGATAAAGAATTTCATAATAACAATCCGATATGCACAACCACTAACCCAAAGAATGGCTTAAAAAAAAAAACGCAAGATCAGTGTCCTAGAACAGTCCAGCCAGAGCTTGGACTTCAATTGTACAGAAAACCTATGGACATGCCTAGAAAGGGCCTTGCACAGAAAATCTGATTGAGCTTGAACACTTGTTGTATTATAACGCAAAGTCCAGGTATGCTGTGGAGTTCATTCCACAAAGATTTGCTGGTGAAATGAAAGTAAAAGCTGCTTCCATCAAATATTAACAAAGGAGATTTTAGCTCTACACAAAAAAGTAAAAAGTCTCTGTCCGCGTTAGATATCCACAATATACTGCCCTCACCACAGTTGTGCCCTGAAAAAATTATTTGATTATTTCATGTAATATTTATACATTTTAGGTGCTAACTTTTTGTATTTGCATTTGGAAATATTTCCTAAAAATCTGGAACAGTGAATGAAGAGTGGGGTGAAAGGCTCCATCAGGATATCAAGGACATGAAAAGATGGTACAAGGGACACTGGCATGTCAGTATCATGGCAGACTATTACTGGGCGAGTCGTAGGGATGAACCAGAGAATGTGGACAAAGAATAGGCCACCAAATGAAGATAAGGATAAAAAAACTAAAAAGCGACAAAAACTAGATAAGCTATAAGTCAATGAACACATATTGTTGTTTTCTTTACAAATGTTTAAATATGTTAGATCGACTAAATAGTTTCATTTTCAATTTAATTTAGAAAAATAATGTTTATATGAATAAATTGTGTAATTTGTTAAATTTTAATTAACTTTCCTTTAAATTTTGTACTTAAATATGACACGATGAAAACATTCTTTTCATATTTGTGTCCATGAATTTAAACAAGGGTGGTACGGTGGCGCAGTGGTAGCGCTGCTGCCTCGCAGTAAGGAGGCCTGGGTTCGCAGTCCAAAGACATGCAGGTTAAGTGCATTGGCGATTCTAAATTGTCCCTAGTGTGTGCGTGTCCTGCCCGCGGTTCGTTTCCTGCCTTGCGCCCGGTGTTGGCTGGGATTGGCTCCAGCAGACCCCCGTGACCCTGTAGTTAGGATATAGCGGGTTGGATAATAGATGGATGAATTTAAACAAAAGTAACTATTCACAATTAATACGGCTTTGAAGAGCTTAATTTTGCAGACCTGTGCAAATGATGTGTTCTCAAAGTCGATCGCTTTTCTAGCTTCTTAAAATCGATTGCACTCACATCAGGAAAGAATGAGCAATGGCCCTCATTTTTAGGAAAACACTCTACATTGTTGACTTCAACGACTCTCATAACAATGAGAGCGGGGTCGCTGTGCCCTAAAAAAGGTTCAAAAAGGTGCCTCCCGGCATACGACATGCGCTGCCCCTGCCAGCCAGGTTCAAGTGGGACCATACTGAGCTCCCCCGTTTACCCGCTGCCGGACAGACAGGCTTACCTGCCAGGCGGCCAATGAGAGTGCAGCTCGCTCTGACCACGCCCCTCCCTGCCGCTTGGCGGCTACTCACCTCACCATGGGGTGGCAGTTGATTTCATGTGCCGGGCAGGGTGCGTACTCTGCGTGCGCGGAGGTCTCCGTCCTGTCGAACACCGCGCAACTCACGTTCTTGTTGATGACAAATGCGCACCAGTTCCTTTAAAACAAAGGTAAATCAAGGTGTTACTCAGAAGGGTTAAATCAGCCAGATAATTAGTAGGGAGAAGCTAAACAGTTTTCTTCTTATTAAATCTGCCTGCCTCTCCTTGAGAGGAGGCTTTAAAGTTGTCCAGGTATCCAAACTTGTAAGACTGGAGATACAAACAGAACCCAAAGCGTCTGCCTCCCGTGTTATTGCAATATACAGTATTGATAAGTGGATGCCAACTGAATCGCTGTAGGGTACCCACTGAGAAAAAAGCATTTAATTGGTTTGGACTGGACGTGTGCGCGTTTACTTACTTGTTTCGAGTCCCGGGTTTGGTTGCCGAACTGGAGTAAGCGGCTCCCGCTGAAAACAGGCTATACCTCGGGGAGGAAGGGGTCGCACAAATGAGTGATCCTCCGATAAGCAGGGAAAGCGCAACGTGCATTCCCGCAGATGCCCGCATCTTATTCATCGTCGCAGTTAGGTGACAGGAGCATGCAGATGAAATCCTTAAAACCGAGGGGAGAAAGCGAAACCGAAGTTAATCCCAGAGCGGCGGCGCCTGGAGTTGAAGCCCCACCAATGCAAATCGGTGGAGAAGGAGGTACGATCCGCTCTCAACAACTTTAGAGCAGGCAACTGAAGGACTTTCTGGGAGTTCCGGAGTAATTACGGACTATTCTTATGTGACGTGTGACTGATATCCACGGGGGGCGAAAAGCCCCTTTGCCAAAATGCAAAAAACAAAGCAGAGAATAGTCGAGCGGTGAAGTCATATGCGCTGATCTGCATTTCGGTGATTTCAGCATATCGGACTGTCTTTAATAAATATATGGAGACACACAGTACTTCATAAACTGAAAAAGTCATGCGTAATGTTCACTTTGAAAGAGACATGATATTCTGGCACTTGGCGACTTGTAGTTGGACATGCATTTGTTTTATTTTACATTTAAAAGAGCTAAAAGAATCTCACATGGATCGATTATTATAGAACTGATAACATTCGTTGGCACTAATATTTAATTAACGTACAACGGAAATGAGTGCCTGCCTTGTTAGGGAAAAGGCGCATTTGTTGAATGCGCGGTTGAAAATGAACATGATAATGGGTAGCTCGAAAGAAAGGCTTTTTCAATTCAGAACTAATATATTTGTTTTGTACTGTTAACAATAGAATGCCATACATAACCATTCCAGCCATCGACCTAATATGTGAACCCACACACAAGGTCACGGGATCTGGAATGCCAAAGTAATCTGTTAAAAGTATACATGTGGCAATGACTTTTTCATGTTCTTTATATATGCACAAAAATCAAGGATTTAAAAATGTATGAAAAAGCAGCACTGCATTCAAACTAGAGTGGGGAGTAAAATCAGGCTATACAAGTATGTGTTAACAATGTTAGTGGTTTGGAACAAAAGGTGTTTTACTGTATATTAATTGAACATATTTTACAAGTTTGTGACACAATGTAGCAATGGCTGTATCCCCTTACCTCCAGCACACTGGTATCAAAACCAGTGCCCAGTCATTGTCTGTGTGGAGTTTGCAGTTTCTTATAGTTTCCCAGTTTTTCTCCCAAAGACATGCATCAGCATGATATGTGACAGTAAATTAGACGTGTATGTTGGCCTAGTTTCTTTTTGTGCCCTGTAATTACCAGGACAGAGTCGAGTCTCACTGCAGCCCCCAATTAGATTAATAATTGAGTTTGAGAATGTTATATAACCCTAATTTGTAAAAACTTGATTGCTATGTATTGATTGTAATAAAATTAATAAATAAAAAAAAAAAAAAGAGAATGTTATATACCCATAAGCAACATGTTAGCCGTGGAGGTGTGGAAAAGGCTATGCAAATAAAAAAATGTCAATCAGACATTTTGCGTTTATTATAAAAAGTAAAATTATCTTTGTTTCGTAGCTTCAAATGCCTTTTGCTTTTCTTTTAATATTGGAATATACCACACAATTCTCCATAGAAAGAGCTGTTAAATCCAAAGAGTAAAGAGTGTGAACACTGGCATTTTATTGATACTATGATAACACTACAGTAATCCCTCGCTACTTTGCGGTTCACTTTTCGCGGATTCACGACTTTGCGGGTTTTTAAATATAGTAGTAGTATTTCCTAGTCTAAGAACAACAAAACAAGTTCGGTGACTAAGTGCGTTGTAACACGGGCTGTGATTGGTACATGGGAGGGAGACGACAAATCACAGCTTCCCGCTTTCTAAGCGAGCTCGTGATTGGTGCTTTGACTGATGCCCAGATCCCACAGCATCTCCCCTTGTCTCTGTCGCCGCCATTTCGCGTCAAGCTTTCTCGCCGAGTGGTTTACTTTACACTGTACTGTGTATGATTTTTTTTGGTGGTTTCTTTGTGTTGAACTTTGCATCAATTTTCACCCCCTGCAATGGCTCCCAAACGTGCTCCTTCTTCCAAGGCTGGTGCTGAGCCTAAACGCCGTTCGATCGGTCCAATTGTGCAACAAGGTCGACGACGTCATGACCGCCTACAAGCTGCTCTTCGACCGGAAAAAGAAGCAGCGGCAGCAACTGCCGATCACAATGTTTTTGCAGCTTCGCACAAAAGAGGCAGTTCCTACTACTACTACGGATATACCTTCGGAAACCGTGGAAGAGGTGCCCCAGGAAATGTTAGGTAGGTCCCTGTTATTAATAGAGTAAAGGGTGGGTTGTAAACAGTACAGGGAGGGTTTAAAAATGTCCAAATACTACACGTTAAATACTTAAATAAATATGGTGTCCCTACTTCGCGGAAATTCAGTTATTGCGGCCGGCCTTGGAACCTGTCTCCCGCGATAAACGAGGGATTACTGTATCTTTATATGAACTTAAATAATACTATTACAGTCCAGCTAAGAGGAATAAGCAAGCCTAGAGACAGTGGATGAGAAATATTAAACTGAAGTAAGTCTATTGGCTATATACCCAAACCAGCTGTTTCATCTGTACCCCCTGTGCCTACCCTCCCATTATATTCTGTGCCAGAAATGTGTGTACCTCTGTGGCACAGTCAGGCACAGACAAGACTTCTAAGGAGGGGGGATCTTTAATACACCAGTGTTAGTTGAACAGAGGAGAGAAACAGCAAAATGAATGAAACGCCTTGAGGAGACACCTTCTAAGTAACTTGGCCAAAGGACAGGATGTCCATTATAGCAACCCTGAATTGGATTAAGTGAGTTTAGGAGTGTAATGGTATGTTTTTATCTGTCAAAGATTATTATTTGACTTTCTTTAGCAGATGTTTGGCTTTAGCTGTAGCTGTGACAAAAGTGACTTGATGGAAGAGCCCATGAGAAACTTTTACTTTGAAACTCTGAGAATTTGAAATTATGGAAGAAAACTCGTAGATTCAGATTAGAGCTCAGCTGAGGTCCCACAAGGCTGGGACATGTTGGTGCATTCAAGTTAGTTTTATTCATATTTCAATGAATACCATTTGTACTTGTGTTGTAATAAATAATCTATAAAAAAAAAAAAAAACTATTTCAGATGTTTATGTTTTGGCAACACAGATAAAGAAAGTTACAGTCAACTTAGCCATACACCTTAATCAATGATGAATTAACAGCACCTTCCTGCCGATGCACCACAGTAGTCAGTCAGTCAGTCAGTCAGTATCCAACCTGCTATATCCTAACTACAGGGTCACTGGGGTCTCCTGGAGCCAATCCCAGCCAGCACAGGGTGCAAGGCAGGAAACAAACCCCAGGCAGGGTGCCAGCCCACCGCAGGGCACACACACACACAGTAGGGATAATTTAGGATCGCCAATGCACCTAACCTGAGTGTCTTTGGATGGTGGGAGGAAACCCACGCAGACACGGGGAGAACATGCAAACTCCATGCAGGGAGGACCCAGGGAGTGAACTCGGGTCTCCTTACTGTAGTACAGTAGTATTGTTGAATAATTCAGATGAGCAAAGTGCACTTCACACTGGCAAGTCTCCTTGTGTAAAACACTACAAGAAAAACTCACACAATAGATTATCCAGATAAGTGAATTTTAGGATCCTTTCACTTCCGGCAGCTAATGTTACCCCATTCCATTTCGGCAAGAGTGATGAACTGTGCAATAAAGAGATTCCATTCATTCATTTTCATTGATCACACCAGCTAAAGAGATTTCAGACAGACATACAGTATTTAGGATTTGGTCTCAATTATTAAACACTCCTCAGTAAGTTGCATTTATAGTTTTCAGGCCTCAGTCTAGCATAGTTTTGTTTCCTCAAATGATTGTTGGCTGAATGCTAGTTTATGACAAACGGGGTCCTTCAAATAGCAAAAGTGTTCGGTTTAGTTAGGCAAGCTGGAATCCTGGACGTATGTGGATGGAGAAATGGATATAAAATTTTATCTTGATTAAATTAATTAAATGCACATAAGGCAAAACAAAAAGACAGAAATAAATAAAAGCATCAATCATCTAGTTAAATTTAACATTAAAATGGAATGAATTATGCAATCATTGCAGAAGGAGTGTTGTAATAGCACTCCCTAGAGCACTGCGGTAGCATCAGCCTAGTACTGAAGATGTTCCATTAGTTGATCAGGGTGTCACCCAGAGGGTTGTGAAACACTAAAAAAAATGTCCTTGATATATACAGGATAATACAGTTTGAGGGCGGCACGGTGGCGCAGTGGTAGTGCTGCTGCCTTGCAGTAAAGAGACCCGGCTTTGCTTCCCGGGTCCTCCCTTTGTGGAGTTTGCATGTTCTCCCCATGTCTGCTTGGGTTTCCTCCCACAGTCCAAAGACATGCATGTTAGGTGCATTGGTGATTCTAAATTGTGTGTGTCCTGCGGTGGGTTGGCGCCCTGCCCGGGATTGGTTCCTGCCTTGTGCCCTGTGTTGGCTGGGATTGGCTCCAGCAGACCCCTGTGACCCTGTGTTCGGATTCAACGGGTTGGAAAATGGATGGATGGATGGAATACAGTTTGATCAAGTTAAAACACTTGTTATAGAAACATTTTGTTTTTCTGACCCAGGATACAGTCTACTATATCAGCAGTAAATGAGCATGGAGAATGATGAGTGTGCAAGCGTTAAATAATTTCGGTATTAAAGCTGCATGTGCGTCTGTATAATTGCACACCATAAACATACCCCATAAATGAACTTTAAAGCAGATGTAAACACAATGAGTTACGTGGCTAAAGCTGCATACAAAATCAGAATTATGCACCATGAGCTTCAAGCTTATAAACATATCAATTGGTTCATGAGAGCTGACGAAATGCAAACTAAAATGTGTACCAAAGGTTTATCCAGGGTGGTCTAAAGTCCCTAATCATAGAGTAAAATTAGAAAATACTCTGAAATTGAGTGCATATCATATAGGATAGCGCTGTGAAGGAACAGTTAGCAGGTGTAAGGCAGAAACCAATTCTGGTTAGAGCATCAGTACATCACAAGTCCCATTCATGCACACACCCTCGTTTAGCAAATTTAGAATCGCCATTTAACCTTCATGTTTTTAGCATGTGTCTGGGGAAAAACTTAACACAGGCATAGGGAGAAGTTTAACATGTTTTTGAGAAATTGAATAGCCTATTAATGGCGATAAGAAAACGGTGACAAAATGCATAAAGAGTTCACACAGGGCCATGTAGGTTTGGATTTTTTTTTCTCCCTAAATAATAAAAACCATCATTTAAAAACTGCATTTTGTGTTTTACTTGTGTTATATTTGACTAATGGTTAAATGTGTTTGATGATCAGAAACATTTTGTGTGACAAACATGCAAAAGAATAAGAAATCAGGAAGGGGGCAAATAGTTTTTCACACCACTGTACTTTACTAGGGGGCTCCACCCCCTGCTCACTTCGCTCACCAACCCCTGGGTTTGGTTTACCGGATATACAATTTAAAGAGATTGCTACATATGCATTATTTTCACTTTTACTTTAAAACTTTTGTCAAAAAAATACTTGTCCTTTATTTCCGGCCCCGGGCGTGGTTACATCTCTTTCTCGCAGGACGTATAATGCTGCTCACATCATGAAGGTGGTGCGGCTAAATGCACACTAAGGAGATGCTGTTGGATCATCTGCTGTCTTTCTGCTGCTGGTAAGCTGCCTGTTCTGCTTGTGTCGCTGCCCAATGATTTCAAAGTCTGTACAGCAGCTGTCCTTTTGCCACTTTGTGTCTCTGCCGCTCGCATTGTGAAGGGGGAGTTAGGGTGGCTGAACGCATGCTAAGGAAAAGCAGTCGGATCATCTGCTGGCTTTCTGTTGCTGGCAAGCTGCGTGTTTTGCTTGTTGCTTGTCGTTGTTTTAACAAATGGGAGCACATGATGCGTGTCTGCCAAAAGCAATCCAACAACTGCTAGGTTAGATGTCCGTGGACTTGTTTTAAATGATGTCTCACTGCCTCGTCTCGCGTGATGTTATAAAAACAATACTTGTCCTTTATTTCCGGCCCCGGGCGTGGTTAAATCTCTTTCTCGCAGGACGTATAACGCTGCTCGCATTATGAAGGGGGGCAGCTGAACACATGCTAAGGAGATGCCGTCGGATCATCTGCTGTCTTTCTGCTGCTGCGGCTGCTATCGTGCTGCCCTTCAATCATTTTAAAGCCTGTACAGCCGCTGTCCTTTTTGCCTCTTCGCGTCTCTGCCACTCGTGTTTTTTTGGGGGGTTAGGGTGACGGTTGGATCATCTGCTGGCTTTCTGCTGCTGGCGAGCTGCGTGTTTTGCTTGTCGCTTGTCGTTCTTTTAAGAGCTGGGAGCAAGTTAAAGTTTCTCTCGCGGGACTTCAGATTGTCTTCTGAGAAGATCACGTCTTGTCTCCCTGTCTCCCTCCCCAAGATTTTTTTTTTATAATGGAGAGATATGTGTAAACAGGAGAATTTTGACTGCTAAATGACATGTCACTATTTTAAAAAAAGAGTACTGTAGAATTCAGCTCTGCGCAGAATGTTTTGTATTTTATTGACTCGATAAATACTTCTTAGGACTGTGTAGACTAGGCTTTGTTTGTTAATGCAGTGCATCTGTTGGGATTTCATTATCAAGACAATGGTACACATACCAAGCAGAAAAACAATAGACAATTAAAATAAAATACAGTAAGTCTGTGTGTCGGTTTGGGATGGCAGGAATGACACAAAAAGAAACTTCACTATGGAATGGAAAAAAATGTAAAACAAATGTTCCAGTTTCCTTAAATGAAGACATAATGCACAGTCGGGCTTAGCAACTAAGGAAAAGTGATGTGTAAAATCCACACACACCACCAGTTCCACCCCCCACCTAAATCTCTCAACAGTTTCTATGGGATTAGCTTTGGATATCCAGCTGCAATATTTTTTTTTTATCAACAAGCACAATGCTCAGGCCTTCCAACCTCGATTATGTGTCATGATTTTCCAGTTGCCAACACAAGCAGAATTATCTACTGAGTTCACCTTTTAGGAGCTTTGATTCATTTACAGTAACTGTGTGAGCCAGAAGAGGAAAAAAGAAGCTTTTTGAGCTGAAAAAATAAAGAGCCAGTATGTATGTGTGAAGAATTAAACTCTGCATATAAAAAGAAAAACTCGCATACTTCAGATATGTGTGAACGATGATATGCTTGTCGCGTGGGGAATCTGACACATAGTTCCCCACATGGAGAATAAATTATGAAATTCTAACAAAATTGCATAGCTTGTAGTAAAAGAGAAGTTCCCGCCACTCCATTCCTAACCTTCTCTCTAGACACAGGAATGAGGTGTAATAAACCTGACTTGAAAAATGACAGACATGCTCACATTTAGGTAGAGCATTTTGTAGGCCTGGATCTGTGGCAGAAAGTACTGGGAGCTAATATTTAAAAGGTGAATAAGAGCAAGTCATGCTGGAGCTCAAGCGTGAGAACTGTCACAAGGGGGTGGAGTAGGGCCGAGCCAATCTGCGCTTCATTCTGGAGGACATGGTGTGCCCCACCTCCTCCTTCCATTAGGCAACACTCTGTAATGCCGGAGAGCACGTGTGTCATATGGAACCGTTTATGTGTACAACTGACTCCAGCGAAAAGGTAAATTGTTATTTCACTGCTAGTACTTGACGTATGGGCCGAACATTTGTTATATATTATATGCGTATCACTCAGCAAGGGATCAGAAAGTGGGGGGCAAAAGTATACCTAAAGAAATGGAACAATTTATACTATTAGGCTTGGGACAACACTGAGGTAGCTTTTTCAGTTCTGTAAAAAATACTTCTCCATTAGCATCTGGTCAGTTAGTTAAAGTAACCACTCAGACCACCCTCTTAGGACCTCCTGATTTAATACGTAAATGCAATATATAAGTGTGTAGAACAATACAAATTCTTCTAAATATTTGTGATTGCTAAATTACAGCCTACATTACAAAATTGCCTTGTGGAGTTTTAGCTCTGCTGTCAATTAAAATGCCACCCATTTTCTTAACCCACGCAATCCCATTGCCTAGTTGCGAAGAGCCAGAGCTGACACTGGAGACATCGCTCATTGCCAGTGATTTTAATAAATGAATGTGCATGTCCCTTTTTGGCCATCATTTGCAGCCAAGCTAACACTAAGTAACACTGAATCATGTGTATTTTACAGGCAGATTGTGGTTTTGTACCATTTAATTATTTCAGTTTGGATAACTGCACTTATGATATGGCCACTTTTCTCATCCAAACGTTCTCTACCCTGGGAAAGGCTTTTCAAATGAGAGGTTAGAGACAGCGTCACACAAAGACCTTTTCTATAAATGATGGTACTGGCTAAACCAGAGGACTCGCATTACACTAAAATATCTCCTGTACTGAGTGTCCTAATAGTTTTGAATACGTCCAGATAGCTGCCAGATGAGTACAAACCTTTGTGTTCATTTATCTTTCTTTCAAACATATATAATCAGAGAGAGAAGCAGCCTGTTCCAACAGCGTCAGACACACTACGGGGACAGAAAGTGCCAGTCATAGCTACAGTAAATGCACTCGTGCACAGATATAAACCAGGCCAGTTTAAACCTGCTGCATTTCTTCAGAATGTGCAAGGAAACTGTAGCATCTGTACAGAGCTAATGGAGACACGGGGAGAATGTGCAGACTCCACACTGACATCAACTAGGCCAAAAAACCAAACCATGGACCCTGGAACCATCAGGCAGGAAAGGCTTCACGTTTCTGCACAATGCTCACTATGCTTTGGAGTGCTGTGCTCAGATCAAGCGGTGTGTGTTGTTTGTAGGTTCATTATTTGTTATTTTGTATATCTTTTTACAACTGAGATCCTGTGTTTCAAAGATAAGTAACCTATTATAGTGGTAGAGCTGCTGCCTTGCAGTAAGGAGATCATGGGTTCATGTCCGAGGTCCTCCTGGGTGGAGAGTGCTTGGAGTAGTGAGAAAGGCATTATTATTATTATTATTATTATTATTAAGTATAGCTCTTCTAGTTTCGAGTGGCATTCTTCACAGTAAGTGACTATTAGTTTATTAAAACATTCAAAAGCCAACTGTGAAAAAGGCGCTATATAGCGCCCTTGAACCCTCAGGAATGACTCCAAACAACGGGTAAAAGTCCAATACTTTTTATTGTGACTCACAGTGCACCAAGCACCTTCCACACTACTCATCCAATAAACTCACTATACTAAACACTCCTCCTCGCCCAGACACTTGCTCCTCTACCTCCCAGCTCAGCTCATTGTCTGGACTGAGGCACCGTCCTTTTATAGCCCCTGTCCCGACAGTCCATAGTTCCTTACTCCTTCCGGGTCAGGGCAATCAGTCCTTTTCTTTAACCCGGGAGCACGTTGTTAGTTCCTGTCACGTGACCATGATGTACTCCCGGGTCATAGGGCATGAAAGAGCCCATAAGCCCCCCCACAGCGACTCCTGATGGCCCCCAAGGTATCCAGCAGGGTTGTGTAAAAATACTACAAGGTCCATAATGCCCTGCTGGACCTCGGGGCATGATCCTGCTGTCGGGAGAGCTCCTCCTGGCGGCCTGGGGGTGCGGACCGGCATGGAAAGCCGGCAATCCTCCACACAACTTAATCCAGCTCTGGGTCAAGAGTTGCCTGAGCCCACTCAGTAACAAAGAGTGCAAGATAAGAACCAATCCTGGGCCATACATACAAAGAAAACAGATACAAGAGTCACACCAGACTTGGACTCTAGTTCAGTCCCCTGAGTGGAGATGTCATGTTCTCCTCATATTCACACTGAGTTTCCTCCTACAGTTAAAGCACATAATGTACATGTCATATATATTAATTAGTGACTCCAGGTTAGCCTGGTATACGTGCAAGTGTGGGCACCCTCTGTTAGAATGGAGCTGGTGTTTGTATTTTACAATTGACTTCTGCTAACTACAACTCCCACTTGCAAAAAGCCAATTCTTGGACTGCAATGCCAGTTTCCGTTATCAGTAATTTATCTTTGATTTCTGTTGGTTCTGTTTGAACTCCCATTGTCCTCAAGCTGGCTGAGTGATAAAGACAATTTATTTATCTACTATATAATAAAACTACTGTGCATGTGATGCAATCTGATTAGCCAGTTTGGCTTTGGTCATGCAATCAAAAGAAGAAGGCAAGAGAGGTGGATGCACATGAGCAAGAGTAAAGGTGTAGGACTCACACCGAGAGTCACCTTCAAAGACTGGAAGTACAAAGGTGGACAGGACATGAGCAAGGTGCCTCGAAATGGCCAAATATGAGAAGTAGGCTTTATGGGAACACGCTCAAGACAGTGCGTAATGGGCAAGAGAAGTTCATGCACATGAGGATACCGACGAAGGGTGAGCAAGGATCGCCGAAGATACTCATGGGGTAAGAGATGTCAAATATTATAAAATGTATTCTATTACCTGTCTTGGACAGGTAACATGGCTAGTAGATGGATAATGTTCAGTCTATAACTTTTAAGTGACAGTATCTATCAGTTATTATTAAATATGTAGTTATTCGTTTTGATTCTGGCATCACACTTTATACCATACGTTGAACTAAATTAACAAAATCAAGGACAACGGTTATAATTATTACACTACATTAAATCTATATGTGTGTATGTACTGTATATATACTGAGAAGTCAAGTAAAATGACACTTTTTATTGGCAAACTAAAAAGATTACAATATGCAAACTTTCGAGGCAACTCAGGCCCCTTCAGACAAGATGTAATCCTGTATATGATTGTGTATTCTGCACAGTTGACTCAGTCACAAACAAAATCACTATTTCCAGGTGAGCTGAAAAGCTGAAATTTGGGAGGATAGCAAATGTAGATCAGTAGATATCCAATAAGAAAGGACATTTTCATACATTGATCTTCTTCTTCTTCTTTTGGCTGCTCCCATTAGGGGTCGCCACAACAGATCATCTTCTTCCATATCTCTCTGTCCTCTGCATCTTGTTCTGTTACACCCATCACCTGCATGTCCTCTCTCACCACATCCATAAACCTTCTTTTATGCCTTCCTCTTTTTCTCTTCCCTGTCAGCTCTATCCTTAGCATCCTTCTCCCAATATACCCAGCATCTCTCCTCTGCACATGTCCAAACCAACGTAATCTCGCCTCTCTAACTTTGTCTCCCAACAGTCCAACTTGAGCTGACCCTCTAATGTAGTCTAATCCTATCCATCCTCGTCACACCGAATGCAAATCTTAGCATCTTTAACTCTTCCACCTCCAGCTCACCTCCTGCATTTAGGGGTAAAAAACCCATAGCAGAAAAACTAAATATCCCAAATTAGCAAGAATGGTTTGGTTGAAATTGGGTGACGTTGTAGAAAAAAGAAAATTAGTCGACCCATTTGTTTTATTTGTTAATGCTGTACATAGTAGGACGTTATAAAGCACCGCATCCTGCATTTTAGCACAGCACTGACGGCAATCTCACAGAGAAATGGAGCATGTTTGTTTATCTAAATGAAGGCCATCTGCAGAAGTGAAGTGAAAGGAGCAAATTTCAGCAAAGCCCTTAGAAGACGTGTTTAGTAAGCGCCTTCCAGCCAGTGTTTCTCAACCTTTATGTTACTGGGACCCAGTTTTACCTTTTTAAGTCCATTGACGACACACAGATAGCATTTGATAAGCGGTGGTGGGGGTTTCCCTCTTTGTGAATCGATTCAGTTAGAAATGGGGAAAAATATCATGCAGTGCTGTAGATTGCTTCAATGGACTAGTGTGTGTCAAGTCAAGTTGGGGAGCATGCACTGGTACAATGCGCTGCCGCACCCACTACACGTCAAAACAACTCGGGATCCTGGTTTGCAACTCCCCCAGGCAGACACGCGGTCCAGTCCCACCCTCCAGAAATGACCCTCTATCTGCCGCAGCCAGGTGTTACGTGGGCAGCAACTTGGCTTGGTCCAGCCACTTGGGTCCCCAACAATGAGGATCTTATGAGCTGGATCACCCTCGGGGAAATGCGCCACATGGCCGTAGTGCCGTAACTGACGTTCTCCCACAGTGCCTCATTCGAGACTCCATGAGCAACCGCTCATTCGACACAAAGTCAAACCAATGGTACCCAAGGATTTTCAGAGAGACACAGTACCAAAGGAGTCCAGTCTTCATCTGAATAGCGTTCATGTCTCACAACCAGCAAGACAGGAAGCACGAGGACTCTAAAGACTTGGACCTTCATCCTTTTGCATAGATATTGGGAGCGCCACACACTCCTTTCCAGCGACCTCATGACCCCACATGCTACCCAAGACCGTCTACTGACTTCACAGGAAGAGTCACCAGAGACATAAATCTCACTGCCAAGGTGAGTAAACCTCTCAACATGATCAACTCTCTCTCCGCAAACAGACACACTGCTGATGGCCATGGCCAAGAGGTCATTAAAGACCTAGATCTTGGTTTTTATCCAGGACACTCTCAAGACCAGACACTCAGACTCCTCACTCAGTCTCTCGAGTACTATTGACACCGCGAAGATCACAGCATCGTCAGCAAAGTCAAGATCCATGAATCTTTCGTCACCAACAGATGCCCCACAGCCGCTGGACCCCATGACCTTGCCCAACACCCAGTCCATACAAGCATTGAACAGAGTAGGAGCAGAACACACCCCTGACAAACCCCAGAATCAACTGGAAAAAACACAGAGGTCCTGCCTCCACTCTGCACAGCACTCACAGTACCAGCGTACAGGCCGGCCATGATATCCAGCAACCTCAAGTGGATCCTGCAAACCCTCAAGATGTCCCACAGGGCAGCTCGGTCAACTGAGTCACAGCTATTAAACACCTCCTGCTAAGGACAGCGACCCACCAGCTGCAACCTATGAGCCAAAGGGTTTCCCCGCTTATTGTACTCTTGATCAGTTTCTGAGAAATATGTATGTTGCTAATCCCTTAAAGAGCAATCTTCCTTGCTTGCTTTCTTTCCCCCAAAGAACACTTAAAAAAACTCCTAAATCCAAATATCTTTTAAGTAAGTTTCACTATTTCAAGCTCACACACAACAAGTAATGTACTGAAAAGGAAACTCAACTGTTTTGCTACTCACTACCTATTATCATTATATTTGACAATCTGTGACGCAATCTTTGAGCAGCGGGTAGTGGCCGTGCCAGGAGTGAACTTCATTGGACTTCACAGGTGGTGCACCGGTGCCCCCTCCATATGTGGCAATACATTTGAAACAAACCAATTACATTTTTTTTTTTTTTTTAATATAAGTGCATAGCCGTAAATTTTTTAAAAAGTTCTCCACTTGCATGTCATGATTAAGTTCACAATAACAATCAACAGTCAGCATTAAACACATTTTGAGGTTTAAAAAAACAAAAAGGAAATAAATACAGCGGTTGGAGATGCTGTTTTTCAGATAGAGATAAAATGACAAATAGAACGATGCTTTTGTGAGAGTAAAAGTAATTAATAACATTTGTTGGTAGGCATTTATTCAAATCCACTTTATACTGAGGCAGCACTAATTTTAGGTTGGGACTCTAATGGAGGGGGGCACGGTGGCGCAGTGGGTAGCGCTGCTGCCTCGCAGTTAGGAGACTCCCTGCGTGGAGTTTGCATGTTCTCCCCGTGTCTGCGTGGGTTTCCTCCCACAGTCCAAAGACATGCAGGTTAGGGGCATTGGCGATCCTAAACGTCCCTAGTGTGTGCTTGGTGTGTGTGCCATGCAGTGGGCTGGCGCCCTGCCCATTGTTCATTTCCTGCCTTGCGCCCGGTGTTGGCTGGGATTGGCTCCAGCAGACCCCCGTGACTCTCTGGTTAGGATATAGCAGGTTGGATAATGGATGGATGGATGGACTCTGATGGAGAGTCTACATTTGTTGCACTTTTTAGCTTTGAATGAATCAACTTTCAATCATTACACAATACTGCTATTGGTGATGTCCTTTAAGATGGAGTTCTCTTTCACACCAACACCACTAAGGACTGTATAAAGCGTGTTCAGAAGCAAGCAGCTCACGTGAACTAATAATATTAGCCCTTGATAAAAAAATATATATAAATATTGCATACAGAAAAGTTCTTAGTTATTTCCATAGTACTTCTGATACATCTGATTAACCAACAGAACTATCACTGTGGCCCGTTCGTTGACTCAGCTCATTTCCAGCTAAACTATTACAGGTAACTAATTACTCCATTAACGGTGGAATGTTGAGAGATAATGGGTTTCAGTTTGGCTTTGCACTCCCACACTGTCATTTTTCTGTGATGAGGCTTTTCAACCTGGTGAATGTTTCATCTTCTTTTTCCTCCCGAGCCCATTAGGACACCAGACCTCTTGGAGAGTGGAATGTTCCAGTTGTTGTAATCCAGCTTTCCTATTCATCCTACTTATCTTCTCTTACCTCAGCTGCAGTCGTTCCTCTCGATCTGCAAGGTTCCTTTATCCTCCCCTCTTATCTTCTCATAAGTAGTCAGTCACTGATCATTTCTCAGAGTACTCCGTATAAAAGGATGACCTCCAATTTACTCCCCCTCTGTACTAAAATAATATTTTTAAAATATCGTCCACTCTTCCTAGAATGTAAATCAGCAACAATTCCAGTTTAAATGGCCATACCATTTTTATCTTACACTGTACAAGTCTTATGCTATTGGTCGTGTTGCCACTTTTGTCCCATCGATACCCCAGGTACTTAACCTCCATATGTACTGGAGGTCCCCCCTTCTGCATCGTTGTGGACCATTGCTGGTGACTGAAATGGTTCCCCAATGTCTATGTAAGCGATTTGAATGGGTTAGAAAAACTCAATATGATATCATTATTATTACTGTCTCTTCTGCTCTCTTTTCTATTGATACCCCCTGTTTTCCTCCACCAGGACTTTTAAGCTGCTATCAACTCTGAATGTGGCCTAATATACTGTAATGTTATCAGTAAAATATATAAAGATATAGTAGTAAAATAGTGAGATAGCAATAATATATAAAAATACAAAAAAATTATAAATTATACAGAATATATGAAAGCGACTACCATAGCTTGCTATACATCTACATTTCAAAAGTAGATATGATTAGCCAAATGGCAACCAAAGACAGAAAAGGAGAATGTCCAGGAAGGCAAAATCTGCAGAAAATAAACCTTTGGTGACCAACTATCCTGGCCCTAGACGTTGGTCCTTCTTGGCATTGCCTAACAGTGAATCGAGCCCTAAGCCTTCTGTACTGCTGGTGAAGGACTGGCTGGCGGGCGGGCGGCGGGCGGTCGGGCGGTCGGTCGGTTGGTCGGTTGGTCGGTCGGTCAGTCAGTCTATGATGTGTGGCTCTCCTGCCACTTTTCACCTTTTATTTTCCTTCACCCCTTTAATTCCTGGCTCAGTGGCTGGACTGGTGCCCTTCCTCATGGTGCTTCTGCTATCTTCTTTTTCCTGGATATTCCTTCGCATGGAATCTAGTGGTTTTTATTATCAATTGGATTCTGGAATTGCTTTAAAGTTGATTTCCTGTAGTTAATACTTTTAGTAGAGTTTGATCACAAAAATATTTTATTTGCACAAGGAATGAGACAAGCATTACACCATTAAAGACATTAAAATAAAAAGGAGCCAAAGCAATGGTTAGAGTCCCAAAAGGTGTAAATAAGTTCTGAGCTCTAGCCCAGTAATGAATAACAGAACACTTTGTCTTTACCCTGCAATCCGGAGTGAAACAGAACCACCATATTGTTTTCTGATACACTAATGTTCTGCCATATCTATTTTAAAATGTTGACATTGCTGTGTTTTAATGTTTTTTAAATTTGGAAGTTTGTCTTGTGGTGGCACAGTGGTAGCGCTGCTGCCTCGCAGTTAGGAGACCCGGGTTCACTTCCCGGGTCCTCCCTGTGTGGAGTTTGCATGTTCTCCCCGTGTCTGCGTGGGTTTCCTCCCACAGTCCAAAGACATGCAGGTTAGGTGGATTGGCGATTCTAAATTGTCCCTAGTGTGTGCTTGGTGTGAGGGTGAGGGTGTCCTGCGGTGGGTTGGTGCCCTGCCCAGGATTGGTTCCTGCCTTGCGCCCTGTGTTGGCTGGGATTGGCTCCAGCAGACCCCCTTGTTCGGATTCAACGGGTTGGAAAATGGATGGATGGAAGTTTGTCTTTAGACACAATGGGAGTAGATTTGTTTCGGCATGCTATGACATTCATCCATTTCTAAACTCACATAATCCATTAGAGGTCAGGACAGCATTATGTACAGGCCGGGGTCTCACTCAGGGGTAGGAGATCAACTCTTCACAGAACATACCCACACATATACCCACTCACACTCTGTGGGATATGGGAGGCAGTCACCTGGAGGTCTGCAGCAGTGGTCTGCTGTTGTGAAATGAAATGAGACACAAACCGCCAACACCCCAGTGGGGTAACCCTTTAGTGGCTCCTCTGCTTTAATACTGGGGTGTAAAACAAAGCTGACCATCCCCTGACACAAGGCCTCAATTCTCATGCGATGACTAAACTCTTCATCGAATTTCAGAAACCGCCGCATATTTCTGATTCATATTTTCAGAAGACTGGATTCACTCTTAAAGGGTATGTTGACTTTTAAGGCTGAAGATGAAAATGCTGCATTAACACCAGAGTCCACACTGAAGGCAGGGGCTCAGCCCTCTTTCATCTTCTCTGGTGCCATGTTTGTTTGTCTGTCGGTCAGATGTTGATTTTTCCCACACCTACAGGATGCTCTGTTTTCTGTCTGTGTCTCCTGCCTTGGACTGTCACTGGAAAGGATTAGTATCAGGAGATTAAGATACAAGAACAGGCCACTCACTCCAGCAAAGCTTGTGAGTTCCTATTAGCCTCATGTTTCCAGGATGACATCAATTACAAAAGTAGAGGGTCTCTTATTTGTTGTTGCATTCTTCTGTATGGTAAAATATATTCCTTACCTTTGCCCACTTGTGCTATTTTGTCTGTGTGCCACCTTCAAAGCTCTAAGAGGTAGAATATCCATACTTATTTGAGTTTTCTAACTACCCTGCTGGCTGCTGTTAACAAGAATTTAAAATTTAGGAATCTCTCATATGTTCTGTAGTGCTGATTTTTAAATGCCATGATTTAGTAAAAGAGGACCCTTTGAGAGTGTACCTTGAGGAGGTTACAATCTAAAATATAACAAAAGCAAACCAGTATATAATTTAAATCATACTAGTATATAGAATACATATGCCTGTACTTTTATTCTGTTTTCATCTATTAATTTCTTTATGAACTGGTGTCTTTACGGATGATTGTAACATATTCAAGATTCATGATCATGTAAAGAACCTTCCAATGAAATGTAACCAGGATAAAGAGAATATCTCTGTGTTTGCATTGTGTGTTAGCTGGCTAAGAGACAATTGTAATGCATGGGAAATTCCGGCCAAAAAAATAAAATCAATTCTCCCAAGTAACGCTCCTGAAAATGGCATTTTTTTCACACTATGTGTGTAATACAAGCACATAAAATCAACATAAGTTCTCACTGTTTCAGCTAGGTGCTCACAGTGCACACAGAATGTTAAGTTCTCATATGAAATAATCGCACTTCAGGCGCCACCTGATTCTCGGCAGCTGAGGGCATTCCAGGTGTTGTCTTCTTTGTTATTATGTGCCATGATGGCTAACCTTTGAGGAACACAAGGTACAGGATTGCAACCTAAGTTTTGACATGCACAGAATGCAATGCTGTGTTACAAGGCGTCAATTAGGGCTTCAACAGATGAGAGGAAAGCACTGAGGAATTTTTAAAGGTATCTCTGTATATAAAGGAGAAATGACACAATAAGAATAAACTGGAAATGTGAAATGATTTTGTACTTGATCAGATAAAAACAAAAGAAATGTTCAGAACATGTTTTTAAAAGCGATGATCCAAATACATGGATGCTTCTGTCAGTTTTTTTTTTGGTCACTTTGTGAAAGACAGATTCTGTACAAGTGTGAATAAGATAAAGAGCAGATGCGTCTTTGTGGGGTTTAAAGGTCTGCAGTAGTTTATCAGGGTAGGTGGAAGAGGGCAAGTAATTTTAGTCTGACATCTGTATTTAACATAAGAAAGGGCCGTTCATGTCTTAGTTGGGAACCACCTTGGAGGTGTGTTGCTCAGCCAGTACTCAGTTGGAAGCGCTTTGCAAAAAAAGAAGTGTGAAAGTGTGCTAAGGTGGTTGTGTGAAGCATAGGAAAAGGCAAAAAGAAATAATAGAGGTGACCAGGGGCCTCATGTATAACGCTGTGTGTAGAATTCACACTAAAACATGGCATATGGACAAAAGCAGATATGTGCGTATGCACAAAAAGATCCAGATGCATAAATCTGTGTGTACACCAACTTCCACATTCTTCCGCTCTATAAATCCCGGTTTGCATGAAAAGTAACGCATGTGGCTGTTGCCACACCCAAACTCCTCCCAGAATTACACCTCTTTGAATATGCAAATATTCCTTACGTTCTATGAAAAGAGATGGCAAAAGCATGGTGGAAAAAGAAGAATTTCAGCAAATACCAAGTAGAGGCAAGGAAAAACTTACTATTTGTTGGTTTAAACAGTGGTATAAACAACAAAAGGAAGTTGATTGAGTGACATAGAGTGTCAGAGAAACTCAAAAGCTCAAGTTCACAAGGGAAACTCAAAAGCTCAAGTTCACAAAGTTGTCACAAATTAAAGTCGCCGTGAAAACACGAGTTGTAGCCCACCATCTGAGTGTCATATGGAAGCATATTAGGGTACAGAGAAAAAAAAAAGAAATAGGCACACAGTGGGGAAAAAAATATTGAAATGTCCACTTTAATCACGTAGTTTTTTTGTCATTAAAGTAGAACATCATAAACTTAATCTTAAAATTGTTTATTTTACTAGTTTCTCAAATCCCATCGTTACTAAGTAGCATGTTAAATGCTTTGTTTTGTATTTGATCTTCTATGTGCTCTATGTGTGTGAATCACTATGTGCTTCTGGGCTTTCTCTTCCTCTGACAGGACACAGAATCCATTACATTCGTGATATCACAGCCCACTGAACAATTTAAATACTAAGATGTGTACTTGATATCATTTTCATGATGATAGGAATCTAAGCATATATTAAACATGGGAACACGGTGACACAGTGATAGTGATGAGCTGGCACCCCATCCAGAAATTGTTCATGCTGCGCCATGCGCGACCTTCAATGAAATACTTTATTGTAGCAGTACTGTCTCTTTCAAACGTACTAACCCCTAATTCCTGTCTTTACTTTTCTTTCTCCAAATACCCAATTGGCACACAATCAGCTCTGTAATAGACGTTAAGCCATCTGTAAGCTTAGAACTCCGATTCTTCAAAACTTTTAAGCAACATTGAAATATCTTAGTAGTACATGTTTAATTATTCTATCCATCCGAGGTCAAGCCACCCCCAGCAAGCATACAGCGTGAGGCAGGAACAATCCCTGAACGGGGCGCCAGCTTGTCACTACTGCTGTCCTCACATGTTTAATTATTAAAAATATAGATTATTTAAATGATGTTAACATTTTATCTGTATAATATAATAAATATACTTTGCTGCATTTCATGAAGAGCTTCAAGAAGATAGAGCTTGGAAATCTAAACCGACTTAGAAGCCAGTCGTCATCACCTGTAAATATGCGCTTTATAAAGTGGCTCAGGTTGTGCAATATTATAACTGTATTGCAAGTTTACAGTGAGGTGATTGTAGTAATAAGTACTAACAGTTCTACAAGGAGCACTTGATGGACTGATTGAGTGCGTTTATAGTTCTTGGGATGAAACTGTTTCTGAATCACGAGGTCTGTACAGGAAAGGTTTTGAAGCGTCTGCCATGTGAGAGCGGTTCAATAGCATGGCTGTGGCAGCGTGTGCTAGATGATGTATACCGATAATTCTCTTTCTGATCAGCTGCTGTACGGCTGTGATTCACACTCAGATACAGTGATATAAATACTCCGAGTGGTCCAGTGAGAGTAACAATGTTAAAGCCATTAGTTTGGCCATTCTGTGGACCATTATATTGTTACAGGTTAATTACAATCAGATGCCTTAAACTAATAAATGATGTGCGGTTAAGTTCAGTGTATTTGATAAAGCCACGTCAGGGATGTGAATCTAAAAAAGAAAGGGAAACCACACTAGAACAGTAGCATTGCTTTGACGCTGAGTGCCGCCAGTTTGCAAAACCGAGTGGAGAGCATGCGTATGCCAGGGATTAAGCTGGCATGAAAATGTGTGTGGCTTTATACCAAGTTTAGTTTTATACATCGCGATGCGAGCGTGGAAACGGGCGTATGCATGATTTATACATGAGGCCCCAGGAGAGGAAATGTTAGTACAAGC
This sequence comes from Polypterus senegalus, assembly GCF_016835505.1. NCBI lineage: Eukaryota > Metazoa > Chordata > Cladistia > Polypteriformes > Polypteridae > Polypterus > Polypterus senegalus. Next base: position 76,458,409 of record NC_053158.1, read on the forward strand.
CAGAAACCCATAACCAAAATTTAGTCCTGCTGATCATTAAAACTAAACTGCAATTTGGATTGGTGGAAGGAATCCTGAGGGCATAGAAGAAGGGGAAGATGGACAGCAGAGGTTGTCTTCGTTGGTAGTGGAGCGTGCATCACGAAACTCCTAAGCAGCCTGAGTGAGGAGAGGAGGGCATGTGCTTCTCTTATTTATCCCCCAGTGCATACAGACATTGGGATAAATGTGGTGAACTGGATATTTGTTTTATTTGAGTTTTGGAAGAAGTCTTTTGTTCCTGAAGCAACCTGAAAAAATGGTGAAACAAAAAAGAACTGGTTGGTGTGCTGTTCTTTTTGACTGCGTAACGTGGCTCTGAAAGTACTTGGTGGTCCCTTATAGCAGCCTGAACAATGGAGGACAGAAAAGAACTAGAGTCGTGGAGTTTTTTTAATGGTCTTCCACTTTATTTCCCCATAAATATTCACATACATAAACAGTAAATTTCTGGAGGATGTACAACTCCTCTGCCCAAAAACTGTTTTTGCTACAGAGATGGCAGGAAGTCAATGCGTAGGTAGTCAATAGCATGGTGAGCTCGGCCACCAGTCTATGACGGTGATGGAGCAAAGTCCTGGCCTTCCATGCGAAATGGATCACCAAATTTGGCAGCTGGAATATTTGAACACTATTTCATACTGGGTAGCTAGCGCAACTACTTCATGAATTCGACTCCTATATATTCTCGGCATTAGTGAACTTCAATGGACCAATAACAGCAAGTGTGTCAGCAATGGCAAGACTGTTCTCTATTCCGGCCATAACAACAACCATATCTACAGTGTCGCTAGCGTTCTCTCGGCATGAGCCATTCTTCTTGGGTGGAGACCGGTATCAAACAGGATCGTCTCCACGCAGCTGCAAGGGCTGCATGTGAAGATTATAGTCAGTGGAGTTCGCCTCTTATCCTTCTGCTTGTCAAATGGCCTTGTGGTGGGCAATTCTTACTTCTTGCACAAGGAAATTCACAAGGCCACTTGGAGAATGCCTACAGATCATAGGCTTAATGAGATTTACTACATATAAATTTCCCAGCGCTGGTGTTCTTTGCTGTTCAACGTGTGTAGGCAGTTGGGGGCAGATGTTGGCTCTGACTACTACCTGGTCATCGCGAGGTGTCATCTCTGTCTGAAGTGTCAACTCATCCATCGCCAGCGTTTCACGTCCTAAAGCTCAAAGCCGCAGATATTCATGAGTGCTACCAAGTCAAACTTTGGGACTGTTTTCAGGCGCTGCTGGTTCCATCAAACCACGAAGCCCAATGGCAGAACCTGCATGACACAGTAGTGGCGTCAGCTGAATTAACAACTGGATGGCAACATGGGTTGTACAAAGAGTGCTGGATTCAAGATAGATCATTGGCCTCATCAACAAGCGGAAGCAAGCCAAGATGGCCCATGAACAAGTACAGCCTGGAGCAGAGAGAGACCCGGCAGTGAAGTGATATCGTGCACTTGATTGCCAAGTTAAGCGAAGCTGCCGCTGCAACCAGTAAGAGTGGATCGATCAGAAGGGCTTGAGTGCCGAAGAGGCAGCAAGTCGGAACGATCCATGCGCTTTGTACTGGGTCCAACGTGAGCTTACAAAATCAAGTACCAGTCACAGCATCACAGTCAGGGACAAGAATAGAAGCCCACTTCTCACTCAAGAGGAACAGGCCCGACATTGGGTGGACCATTTCAGACAGATCTTGAACCAAGCAGCCCCAGCTTCGCTATCTGCCATCTTATCTTCCAGTTTCCCTCTACCCATTCACGAGGTGGAAGTGAAGGCCATTATCAAGTCACTCAAAAATGGAAAGGCAGTGGGGCTTGATGCCTTACCCCTGGAGCTATTGCAAAGTGTCGATCAGACGTAGGTCACCTAGCTTACAACTCTTCTAAATGAGTGCTGGTCATCCTTGATGGTTCCAGACGACTGAAGGCACAGCCTCATCGTGAAGTTTCTGAAGAACGGTGACCTTTCAAATAGCAGCAACTGGCACAGAGTAACGCTTTGTTCAGTGCCGGGGAAAGTCTTAACAATTGTCATTTTGCGGCGACTTCGAAATTATGTATATGAGTCCCAGTGAGAAGAACGGGCCAGCTTTCTAAGTGGCCTATCCTGTACTGAGCAGATTTTTATACTCCAAACAGTCATTGAGCAGTCTCTCAAATATCAACATCACTTCTCGCTCAACTTCATGGATTTTACCAAGGCTTTTGATTCAGTACACCTCAATACACTCTGGAGTATAGCAAGATCCTACGGTATCCCTGCCAAGTACCTCGACCTGATCCACGGCTCTACTGGAACTCCACTTGCTGTGTCAGGACCGAAGATAGATTCACTGACTTCTTTGAAATTGAGATTTGTGTCGGGCGTGATTGTATCCTGTCTCCTCTGCTCTTTCTCCTGGCAGTTAACTTTATCGCATGGCACCCGCTGGATTGCCTGTACCTTGGCCTCCCCTGGTTTGATGGCCGCTGCCCTTGATTTAGCGGATGATATTGCCATATTGGATCTGACTCAGGAATTGCTTCATGACCAAACCTTGGCTCTTGAGGACAAATCAGCTAACACTGGATTGCGTATTAGTGGGAAAAAGATAAGATTCCTGTAGATCATCTTCATTCAGGCGCGAGTATCCATCACAGCGGGTGGACAGAGGATTGAGGAAGTAGATGAATTTATGTACCTCCAATGCTGACTTTGAGTGTGATGTGACTTGTCAAATGGAAAATCAACTGCAGCTTTTCAGTGGCTCCAACCTGTCTCTGTGACCTATTCACTTTCTCTGCTTTTCTCCTCGATTGTCATTCCAACTGCCATCTATGCTTGCAAGACATGGAAAATGACAAAGGCCATAGCCCGAAAACTCCACATTTTCCAATAATGGTGCCTGCAGCGGATCTTGAAAGTCACCTCTCTTGATTGAATAACAAATACAGAGGTATATTGCTGAACAGACTCCAGCCCACTCTCCACTGTGGTCACTGAACGAAGGTTCTGATTCACCGGACATGTTCTGTGGATGCAAAGCAACCAGATACAAAAGGTGGCCATGCTGTGGAATCCGGCTCAAGGGAAGCAGAAGCAGGGATAGCCAAAAATTAGGTGGCAGGGGACATTCATAGTTGACTTGCATACTGCTGATGTCTCGTGGGACAAGGCAGAGAATGCCACGCAGGGCCAATCACGATGGAGACAACTTGCCACACAATGTGCCAAATGACGTGGGAGGATTTAAACTTAAACTAAAACTAGTGTGATTATTCACAGAACTCAGTTTATTTTAACTTTTAATAAAAACTCATATTTTAATATGACCTTGTTTTTAATAAAGAGGTGTTTATTTTTATAACATCGTGTTTTTGTCTCCATTGATAAGGCTACTTGATGTTCACAAGGTTGAACATTGCAAGATACAGTTGTGCTCGAAAGTTTGTGAACCCTTTAGAATTTTCTATATCTCTGCATAAATATGACCTAAAACATCATCAGATTTTCACTCAAATCCTAAAAGTAGATAAAGAGAAACCAGTTAAACAAATGAGACAAACATATTATATTTGGTCATTTATTTATTAAGGAAAATAATCGAATATATACTAATAAAAGGCAAAGCCCTCACTCACTTACTCACTCATCACTAATTCTCCAACTTCCCGTGTAGGTAGAAGGCTGAAATTTGGCAGGCTTATTCCTTACAGCTTACTTACAAAAGTTAAGCAGGTTTCATTTCGAAATTCTACACGTAACAGTCATAACGGTTGACAATGTCCGCCATGTTGAACTTTCTTATTTATGGCACCATCTTCATGAAATTTGGTAGGTGGCTTCCCTGCGCTAACCAAAACCGATGTGCGTACTTATTTCAGTGGTATGACGCCACTGTCGGCCACCATATTGAAGTTTTCAACGGTCTTTGTTACTTATGGGCCCATCTTCAAGAAATTTGGTACGCGGGTTCCCAACGCTAACTGAATCCTACTTATGCACATATATACGTCCATAGCTTGCAGCTCGGTCACTGTGTGAGGTGGCGTTGGGTCCCCCATCCCAACGCCTCCCACGTTGTTGGCTGCCTGCCTATATAAGGCTGCCCGTCGCTCCTGTCTCTACATTCCCTTCCTTGCTTCACCACGGGATTCACGTCTCCCTGCTGATAACTACAGCCTTTTTATTTAATCCATGGCTTCTCCGCTGTTTTATTGTTCATTTATTACGATTATAGTTATTGTGTAGGTATTTTAGACTTACTTTACATTGTTCAGGTACCCATTTCCTTTATCATTCCAACCGTACCCCCATTAACATGTCTATCGAGGTGATCATCATCGATCAAAGAACTGTCACTTACCGAAAGGTTTCCATGCCCGGAGATGCCACCTACCTTTTCCATTCTCTTTGTTACATATTGCATGGCCAATGTAGAGGCTCACTCTTGATATCCGGAGGAACATTGTGTCTTATGTATTGAATGACTGGGACAGGTTCAAGGTGTGGACTGATGACGGTACAGGAGATAATTATACTACACAGGAGCACTATAAGAGTGAAATGCTTAAGCATGCGAGTTGGTGGCTGCCACTGAATTGTTTGGTTGTCGCTTTGTACCGAAATGGCCAAATATTTTACACCTTTCGACAACCTCCAATGCCTCTTAAACATCTTAGATTGACAGGTGACGATTTCAGTAGTGGACACTTTGATATTTATGAATGTTTAAACTCTCAAAAGCTGGATGTGAAGTTATTGATGAAACCGGTTGTATACTTACAACGCTTGACAGATGTTGAATGTCTCTTCAACACAAGTCCTACAAATACTGTCGTAATTGAAACAAACCATGAAACTCAAACCGATTATGACAGCAGCAATCCAAGCTGTGAGATTTGAGACAAGATTACTGTTCACATGGCCAACTGTAACTTTCACGCTCAAGAGTAAGCTCAGCGCACAGTTACAGCTTGGTCATATTACAACCGGAGGGCCGAACTCACAATGTGGTATACAAAGAGATCCTTAAATAATTATTGTTATATTTTCCCTCAGTTTAAAAAGGTTTAATTTTCATCTTAATAAACATTTGAATGCAGTACTTTGCCACTGCGAAGGGCGGGTATTTTGCTAGTTGTAAATATATATATATATATATATATATATATATATATATATATATATATATGTATACAGTATATGTGTGTGTGTATGTGTATATATATATATATATATATATATATATATATATATATATATATATATATATGACAGCAACACTCATAACAGTGACAAAACAATTACATTGACAATCATGTTACGTTATTTTCAAAATGTTTCCTTTTCTTTTTCATTACTTCTTTAATACACTACTTCTCAGCTGCGAAGCGCGGGTATTTTGCTAGTATTACATATTTGTGAGTGGCAAAAGTATGCTTTCAGTTTCTGGTATGACACCCCTTTGTAGCAATAAATGCAACTAAACATTTCTGGTAACTTTTGATCATTCCTGCACACTGGCTTGGAGGAATTTTAGCCCATTCCTCTGTACAGAACAGCTTCAACTCTGGGATGTTGGTGGGTTTCCTCATATTAACTGCTCGCTTCAGGTCCTTCCACAACATTTCAATTGGATTATGGTCAGGACTTTGACTTGGCCATTCCAAAACATTAACTTTATTCTTCTTTAACCATTCTTTGGTAGAACGTCTTGTGTGCTTAGGGTCGTTGTCTTGCTATATGACCCACCTTCTCTTGAGATTCAGTTCATGGACAGATGACGTGACATTTTCCTTTAAAATTCTGATATAATTCAGAATTCATTGTTCCATCATTGAAGGCAAGCGGTTCTTAGCCCAGATGCAGCAAAACAGGCCCAAACCATGATAGTACCACCACCATGTTTCACAGATGGGATAAGGTATGGTGGAATGCAGTGTTTTCCTTTCTCCAAACATAACGCCTTTTCGTTTAAACCAAAAAGTTCTATTTTGGTCTCATCTGTCCACAAAACATTCTTCCAATAGCCTTCTGGTTTGTCCACGTGATCTTTAGCAAACTGCAGACGAGCAGCAATGTTTTTTTTGGAGAGCAATGGCTTTCTCCTTACAACCCTGCCATGCACACCATTGATGTTCAGTGTTCTCCTGATGGTGGAGTCATGAACATGAACATTAGCCAATGTGAGAGAGGCCTTCAGTTGCTTAGAAGTTACCCTGGGGCCCTTTGTGACCTCGCCGACTATTACACGCCTTGCTCTTGGAGTGATCTTTGTTGGTCGACTACTCCTGGGGAGGGTAACAATAGTCTTGAATTTCCTCCATTTGTACACAATCTGTCTAACTGTGGATTGGTGGAGTTCAAACACTTTAGAGATGGTTTTGTAACCTTTTCCAGCCTGATGAGCATCAACAACTCTTTTTCTGAGGTCTACACTTGTCTACAAACATGTGTTGTGAAGAGCAGACTTTGATAGATCCCTGTTCTTTAAATAACACAGGGTGCCCACTCACACCTGATTGTCATCCCATTGATTGAAAACACCTGACACTAATTTCACCTTCAAACTAACTGCTAATCCTTGAGGTTCACATACTTTTGCCACTCACAAATATGTAATATTCAATCATTTTCCTCAATAAATAAATGACCAAGTATAATATTTTTGTCTCATTTGATTAACTAGTTTCTCTTTATCTACTTTTAGGACTTGAGTGAAAATCTGATGATGTTTTAGGTCAGATTTATGTAGAAATATAGAAAATTCTAAAGGGTTCACGAACTTGACAAGCACAACTGTACGTGATGAGTACGGGACATCAAGAGAGAAAGGGCTGGAGAACAGGTATTCAGAAGTTACTCAAAGTGTTATTTAGAAATATACCCGTTACACATTCATAGCCAGAAACATGAGATACCATCATGAGTGGTGTGCTCGAACAGAACTCCTCGTCACGTTCACATCATCGCTTTGACATCGGTGCTTAAAGCCTACTGGATGTCAAAGATGAACACTGCCAGTGATGTACAGCAGGTCAGAGCAGTGCACCAAGCTTGGTGAAAAGAAGCACATTTTGTGGTGGTTTATTAACTTTACTGCTAATAGTTAAACTTATCATTACAGAAAAGAAAAGAAGTCATCTCTATTTGGTCGAGACCTAAGATCACATTGATCTGCTACTAAGTGAAGCAATGTGATGTTCTGGAATCATCCCCACTTAGAATCACCATCAAAAATGCGATGACTAATTTGTGGAAGGCAGCTCACGTGTTTAGAACAGTCCATCTTCTATGCATTGCCACTTGATATCTGTGAACCCTGCCATTATGAATGATGATAATAAACCCACTGTGGCAGATCAGGCTGAAGTTGCTCTGCTGCACCCAAAATTCAAAGGTGAAAATCAGGAAGGCAGAGAGACATGGCACAGACACAGGCACCAGCACACCGTCTCACACACACGGGTCACTCACAGGTGAGCACTGTTAGTATGAAGTGATCCAACCTCTATAGTTGATATCTACTGTGTAATGTGAATAAAAGTACATGCTGCATAACAAATTACAAATGTCATTCAAACAGAAACAGCAGCCATTGGTGGCGCCTTTGTGGTGAAAAGAGAACGATTGCTACGGAGGTAGGCATTAAAGATCCACCAAAGTGCAGCAGCAACAAAGAGCAGTGGAATAAATTCAAAAAAAGCATCTGACTTTGCCAGCAACATCGCTCCCTCACGAACACATTCTTCAAAGTCCAGATAGGATCAGTACAGGTAGAAATAAAAATGATAGTTCTTCTGTTCGTATGTATCCAGCAGAGTGCACTCTTTCTCCCCTGGGGTGTGTTTCTTGATGCAGAATTGACTAGACCCAATGCCATCCAGAAATATGGCACAAAGACTGATACATATTTAACTTGCTTTAAAAGATAACATTCATTCCAAGAATATAATGTATGATCCTGTATATATGTGTACATATTCAGGCTGGAGAGCGGCAAAGGGATATCATAGCCAAGTGAGAGAATGCTGACATACAGATGTCCCATCCAGCAGCGAGGAATGTTGGTGGCATAGTGAGATGTTTCTGATGTCATTATAAACAATCACATAATTACATATACATAGAATCCATGTCAGATTTGGGAGACTCCCAGAAAAACTGGCTGGTTATAATCACCTTCATATTGGTCCAGCAGACATCAGCTCCTTTTAAAATAACCTGCTTGTGTTCTTCACATGTTTTCTGCCAGTCTCCCTAACCTGACTTACAGCTGTCATCTGTCAATCTCTTTCTCTCAGCTGAATTGTAAATAAATAAATGCAATCAATTTCACAAATTACATTTGGCACAAATATCCTTCTTGCAACACCATATCATTACTAACCAATCTTCCAGTTACATAAGCACAATCCCAGTCACTAACACATTTATAGTGTCGCCCCCCCACCTCATTACCAGAGTAAGAACAAATGATGAATTTAAAAACTCAAACCCCTAAACCCGCAATCATTACCCATAACAATAACTGAAATCATCAGACAAATTTTTCATTTTGTTATATATACAAAACAAGATGCACATATACTTTTGATATATCTTTATACATGGATGATAAGAGGCAATTGGGGGATATTTATGAGTATTATAGTGACAAAAGTGTCATGACCTGCATTTCTAAAGCTCTTCTTTACAGCATTATGCAGTCTACCAGTCAGAATTTGTAAAATATATCATTTGGAGTTGTGTTTCCTGACACTAAGTATTATCAGGCACAATCATTTAAAATGTATTGATAATCCACAAATGTTAATTTCACCTGACAATTCAGTCGAGTTTTTGAAATCTGGTGATACCATGCATAGTACAAACAAAGCTCGATGAATAAAGATTTGGCATGCACGCTGAGAATGGAGCGCGGTTTTAAACACGGAGCAGACATACTGTATACAATGGGAGGCAATTCAGGAATCCTAACTATTTCTTGTTCCTCTGACCATAGATTAGTCTCAGTCATTGACCTGCCTTGCCATGGGTTCAAACCGTCGTTAACGTGCTCAGTTGTACAGTATGTGCAGAGCCTTACATTTAGAAACTACTGAATGTGAAGTAAAGCACAGGGAAATAACTCATCCTTAAGTATAAAAACAATTGAAGTTTAACAAGAAGTACCATTTTTCCTTTTTTTGCCTTTTTTACAAGTAGTAATTGACTTCTCACTAAGAAATGGAGTGGAACAAAACCTGAAGCCACTGCAGCCCTCCAGGACCATTGTTACTCATCCCTGCTTCCTACCATTACCCTCTTTATTTCCACTAACCGACCCATCGACCTCCCCTCTGCTCCTCCACTGTCCTCAGATCATATTTCTATGAATCTCTCTCACTCTCTTAACTATCCACATATTCAATTTAAAACCTGCAAAGAGAGCAAGGGTTCTGGGTATTAGACCAGATAGCCCCATTTAATTATAGAAAACCAGTAGCGGCGCACTGCACAATAACGTGCAGAGAACACACCTGACTTGAGCATTCCTCGTTTTCGTACTCTTTCTCTGTACGTTTAGCATTCGTTTGCTCAGAGGTTGATGCGCTTGCTGCTTCCTGAGCAGCTCTTCTTTTCTCCACCCTAGCGGCCCCACTTCTTCTTTTCTTTCGTCAGTCAGTTTTAATGCAAAAGGATGCCAAGTCAGTGTCTGTGTTGCAATTACTTAGTACGTTTTCCTTAATTATTCACTTAAATTGGCACTTAAGTCTTCAATCTTCCTCAAGAATGATTTAAAGTATGAAGAGGTAGGGGAAGTGACGCCGAAGGTGGTAGAGATGAGAATGGTACTAGTATGCATGTTCTGTATGGCCGCCCTGCCCTGCTGGCCGCTGCTGAGAGTTGATTCTACAATAAAATAAAAAAAGGAATAACTTTGGAGCTCAATCGTCACCCTAAAAGTGGACAGCAGACGTAATGTAGTATATGTGTACCAAATTTCAGGTCAACAGATCAAACGGTTTGCGATCTACAGGTGATTTAAAATCCTGGACAGACAAATGGACAGCCACGGTAGTGTATTATATAAGAAGATAGCTTATTTGACTGTGTAACAATAATAATAACAAAAGAAAGAAAAACACTGACTGGAAAACAAACACTTTATTGTGAGCTTCATCTCTATTAGTACCAGGTCCGAAAGTGACAACCTCTGTCTACAATCCGTGTAGTTAAACGAGTGAGAAATGTATCTGTTGTTACTTTTCAATTTGTACCCTCACAACAAGTTGATAATAATACTATAAACCTCACTTGCATCCATGGAAACTCCAGGCCCTATCCAAACAGACAACGGCCCACCAGCATGGCAGAAACAGAAATGGACCACAGGGGGAGAAAAAAAATAAAAAGCTTATGATCTTCACACAAAGCATACTTGGTTAGGAAGAGAAGGCCTAAAGGAGCGACGATGCAAACAGCCCACCGCGAAGTTTAGCCAGTAATCCTGCAGATGACTTCTCTGCCCCTGTGGAGTATGGGCTGACATTACATAATCGAGGGGTTGATTGTTGGGTGACAGCAGTGTGCCTGCACTAGAAACACCTGAGGTTCTCGCACAGTATGAAGGGATTATTCTCCAGTAATGGAATTTAGCAACTTTGTTTAAAAGAGAGTGGTGGACATAATGATGAGGTGAAGCATGCAATAAGTGTAGTGGACACTGCAAATGGTTGCCTTACTGCTGACAACATGCTGGACGATAATGTAATGCATTGGGTGGTTAACCATTGAGGCAGGAAACCCAAACCACTGCTTATACCCTGATATATCTTCATGAGGTATGTTATTTGCTCCCTGCTCACATGATTGGCCATAATCGAAGTCGGTTTAACTGTCCCGGGGCAGACACAGAGGTTAGACAATACCGTCAGTTAAATGAGGTTCACCATTAAGTGGCATTTGAAAACATAGCGATGGATTTTGTAATAGGGCTTGAGTTTTTGCATCTTGGACACAAATGCATCCTTATGATTTAGGATTATGCCCGCCTGGTATCCCAACCCCACTCATTTCCCAGATGGGAACCCCTATAAAGATTTTAATTGATCAAGTAACTCAAGTAAATTTACTTCTGAGACATTTAAACAAACAACCAAGGCCTTTTGCATTACGCAACTGAATGTCTCCATTTATTACCCCCAGCGTAATGGTCTAGCAAAAAGAACTAGCAAGACCATGAAATAAATATTTAAATAAATGATAAAGTATATAAGCTTCATTTTTAAATACTAAATATAATGGAGTTTTTTCCACAAGCTCTCAGGTACTAAGAGGTCCATTATTTGATCAGACAAGTAAACAGAAGCCCCGATGGCCAAGACTACCTTGTAATTAGCAAGCGTGACCTGATCTGGTCAAAGATGGCAGCTTCTCGTTCACGCTGCTTTCTAGCAGTTCTTGGGCTGGTGGGGCACTAGTAGTTCAGTTTCTAAAAGCACTGTGCTCTTTGTAAACCTGAATGTGCAAAACACTACAGTACAGCCCTCAGCAACAGTCAGTGGTTTATAGATCTTCAAGAAGTCCTTACCCGCATGCCAGTGTTAGCGACTCCTAAGTTGTCCTCTCTGTTTATTCTCCAGATGGACAGCACTGGAGGTGTTGTTGGGCAAGATAGTCCAAGCACGGGATCAGCACATTTTGTATTGGGCTAGAAAAAGGGCTAAACTGGAGATATGATATACTGCAATGGAAAAAGAAGCCTTTGACGTCAGATGAGCAATAATGTCTTAATTACTAGGCATGGAGTTCACTCTGCATACTAACATCCAGCCACAAAGACAGTAAATGGTTGCAGCACCAATTGGTTCCTATACCTGCAGTTCTATATGCTTCCCATCGCAATACAGATACTCTCTCCTGAGTCCATGTCATAAACACTTTGACTCCTCATTTGAGTTAAGAGGGGTTGGAGGGGATGCATGCATGTCACTAGCAGGAGAATATTGTAAGCATTGTGGGACTGAACTGAAGGTAACACCGGGGAAAGATTGGTGAGATACACCACAGCTTGCCAGTTTGTCTTATTTTTGTGCAGGACATCCTAGAAGAGGTCTTCTAGACTTACCTTCAAGCCCCTCTCCTTCTGGTCTAAAGGCCTCACAGGACACCCCAACAACTCATCAGATTTGACCATCAGGTGCTATAGACTGCAAGGCCTATCTCTGCAAATAAACAAGCAAGTCCATGTGGATCCTCAAACCTGTTCACTTGTTGTGTCCAATTATTAATTTACACCACAAAACTCCAGAAGCTTGACTCCTCATTGTACTTGGCAAGCCTTAGAGTTGGATATTTATGCTGCTGTCCAAACTTCATTTTATCATTTGCCAATAATATCAGAGAATTCAGGAAGTTCTCTCTGCAAATTAGCTGCCAATTTGTTCAGGCCAGGCCACCGCAGCAAGTTCAGCTCAAGAGCACAGCACAGTATGTAGCTGCACTAAAGGAAAAAAAGGACTACAAATCCCAGCAGTCCCAGGAGTGTTGTTCTATTGGATGACAGTGGAGAACGCACAGGGCTGCAGGGAAGATGATTGGACTGGCAGTGCCCTTTAAAGAGGGAATTGGCAAAACATGCTGAAGTCTGGTGTCCAAGACCAGAGGTCTGAATTCATCAGACTGTCTACTGTCACACTCATTTGGATTACCGTCTCTTGTCCTGGGTTGCAGTTACTGTCTGGATGTATGGTGTGTCATGTGTCAGCCAATCGTGCGAGTATTTGATCGGATTGGTCTCATCTTCGTCAGAGAGAGTGCTCCCAATCTCATCTCCCCTCACCTCCTCAGAATACCAGTAGGACAAACTTTGCATTGCTTACAGTGAATTATTCAAAGGATCTTCATCTCTCTCATCCATCATCATCTGTTGCCACTACATTTGGACTTTGTCATTAATGTTTGTCATTAGTGTTTATCATTATGGCTTGTTGTTTTTGAGTCATGTTATTATTTGTCATCGCTGAGGGGAGTAGGGAGGGTTTGCTGTCTATTTGTTGTTTATATGTATGTTTCATTTAATATATTGCATTACTATCGATTTAACCGTGTCTCTGTGAGCAAGTGTGTGATTCGGGCCAAGGCTGCATACATCTCTCGAGTCCCTGCTGAAAAAAATAAGTAAATCACCGTGTCTTTGATGGCGTGAATTTTAGTGTCACCGCATCCACTACAAGGATGTTCAAAGAATTCTCATGGGACCACCAGGCAGCTCTTGCTAATGTTGATGACAAAGTGCACGAGTCTACCATTATAAAGGGGTTGTACAATTTAGATCTACAAGGGTGGAAACCTTTCCTGTCCAGAAAGAACATTGAGGCGAGACTAAAGTCTGCCCATGAGGACCTACGCCCAGACCAGGAATTCTGGGAGAATGTGTTCTGGCCAGATAAGGGAATAACAGAGTCACTGGGCCACAGTACCAGAAAACTCACTTGGCAATAATCAAAGAGAACAGTTAGAAGTCTAGAAGACCTGAACCCAACTGTAAAGCAGACAGGTAAGAATGTTTTGCTTTGAGGCTGCTTGTGTGTATCAGAGCCAGATCAGCTCACCATCATGGAATCCACTACAAATACTTCAGCATACCAGAGGGTGCCTAAGGATAATGTGAGACCCTCTGTGAGAACACTGAAGCTCAACCAAAAGTGGACATTTGCTGAAAGATAATGAACCCAAGCATACCAGTAAATCCACAAGGAATAGATAATAAGAAAGAAATTCTAGAATGGCCAAATCAAAGCCCAGACCTTTAACCCACCAAGATGCCATGCAGGGGTTTGAAATGGGCTGTAACTTTACTCAGACGTCACACAGGTAAGAGAATTCCGCATGGAGGGGTGGGAAAAACTTTCTGTCTGTTGATGACAGAGACTGGTGGACAGTTAACAGGAAATGCCCACTGGAGAGGGCAATACAAGCTATTAGAGCCAAGGGTGGACTTACTTTTTCCACAGAAGAAAATGGCTGCGTTTATCTGAATATCTTTGGAAAAAATTATTGCAAAGTCAATTTACTGTTTAAATAAAGATTAAATCTTGATATGTCCACATATGCTAAAAAAGGAAAAACATGATGGTTAAGGCGTGTGTCGTCAATTCAGGCAAGGAGTAACGTGGTCTTCCTGTTCTCTCTGGGGGTACCTTGGCCTTCAAACACTTCATGAGCAAATCAATTAAAATGAATTCAAAGTAGTTAATTAGCAGCAAAAACAGGGCACTAATTAAGAAAAGGGTTAGAATTTAAACCTGTAGCCTCTGCTGCCCTCCAGGACCAGAGCTTGAGACCACTGCTCTTACCTATGGAGTGGATGGCAAAAAATAACCAACCCAGCATTGGATGTTACTCTGCCTAAAGTAACAGATACTGGCATGTGCTGCAGTGCGCCACGACGGCATGCTCAGGTCCTGATCAGGTACAGGAAGATATGCCTCTTCATGAAGGCTGTGGTCAAGCCTGTTCAGGGCCGTTTACCTGCAGACAAACTTACAGCACATGTAACCAGGCCAAATAGAGGAGTATATTCTTAAAGTTGATGATTTACATTTATTCAAACAGAATCGTAAGCATGTATGAAATAAACATTATATCCTAATGCATGTTAAAATAGCAAGGGTTACGTCACAAAAAGGCTTGTGCTTGTGTATTTTTTTATTTTTCTTAGCAAGCTGGAAACCAACAATACTTCTTGAGTCAAGGTCAAGTGTAAGAGAGGCTAACAAGCAAGCCCCTCTGTTCCTCAGGTGATGAAGACTAGAGATAATGATGGCAGGAAGTGGACGGGACCAAGGAGGGGAGAAGGCCTGCCAGGTGGTCTTGAAGGATAGGATATGGTGCTCTGTTCATTAGGCTGGGAAATATTGGTGGAACGAACTAGAGGTAAGACCAAGGTCACGGGACACTGGAGTCAGAAAGGAAGGTCGAATGAGTTGAGGTAAAACTTTTGGTAAGAACTGCAATAAATTGCGCAATTCATATGGTGAGCCACAGGTGAGTCAAGTAAAAGATGGCGATAATCCCAAGTATGTTTGTGGTGATGAGAAAACACAAGCAAAGGATGTTGAAATTCACTTTTAAATAGTCACAGCTTAAAGATCGGAGAAGACTGCATGCTAATTATCACAAACAAATGGCATTTATTTTGAAGTGGGCCAAGGGCCTTTTAGGTCAAGTACTACCACATGTAAGCAGCACACTAGAATTTATGTTAACGCATTGACAAAACAAAAGGAAGGAACAAACACCACAAAGAAGCAGACACTTCTGCACATTAAGGACCAAAGGCAAGCATTTGCTTGTTAATCAGAGCCCTCTCTCAACCAGTCAGCATGATACAACGTAGTGCTCTTTATGCTCGGTTTCAACAGACCTGAGGAGAGATCTCTCCATTTGATGGAAACTCAATTCAAATGATTACTGTTTGTTTCCGTGTCCTGGTCCTCCAAAGGGTCATTCAGCAATACCCTGTGACATGACCAGTCAAGACAGTTTCACTGATGAAAATAAAAAGTCTAAGAGCTTTAATTTGTTCATCCTACATTTATTCAAGAAAAAGGAGGGATGGGGAAGGTTGGGTGTCTTGGATCAAATGGGGACAATCTGGGATCTGGAATGCAAGGAATCCGAAAGCAGCTCTAAACAAACTAATAAAACAAACATTATGCCACTCCTTCACATTAACCCCTAAAAGTAACGAACATACAAGGAAACCACACGTTTTCAGTAAGGCCTAGCTGAACAACCCAATGCCACGCTCTTCTGGTTATTCATTTAGCAGCAAAATTACATAAGAAGTGATTGAGATTTTCACACACAACGTTTGACTTATGGATCCCAATGTACATAATCAAGGAAATAAAGGCCATGTGAACAGATATTCTGGAAATGTTGCGGCAAAGCAGACTATTTAAAGGTTTGTGAAGCTCCGGCTCTGTCAGTATGGACTTTTTATGGAGATCAATTAAATGTAGAGCTGAGCTTCAGAAAATGCCAAGTGTGTGGGAAAGGGTGGGCCTCAAGACCACTGCAGGTGTTTCCTGACAGCAGCAGAAAGGGGCACTGAAGATGCATCCTTCCTGAAGATGTTTGTGAGAACTTCACCTGTGCAGGAAAAGGGTGAATATCTTATTTCAGACAAAAAGAGGACAGCAGCGAGGAGGGTGGTTATTCAAGAGGTAAAAGAGCAGGATCGTGGCATTTATCCAGGTGAATGTTAACTGATGAGTTAGTTATTCTCCTAAAGGCTTCACACAGCACATGCTTAATGAAAGATGGGCTGCTGCTAAACAGGGCAGATCAAGTGACATGGGTCCGCTCAGTACTGCAATGTCAACATGTCTGTGGTATTGCAGACCACCTATACCAGGGCACAGTATATAAAACCACAAACAACAATCTGCCACAAAATTGAAACCACCTGCCTAATATTGTGCAAGTCCACCTCATGCTACCAAAACAGCTCTGACCTGTGGAGGCCTGGACTACTCCACAAGACCTCTGAAGGTGTCCTGTGGTATCTACACCATTGTATGCAGGTTGGCCTCCATATATCAGACGTTTTTCCAGCACATCCCACAGGTACTCGATTATTGTAAGTTCTGAGGAATTTGTAGGCCAAGTCAACACCTGCGCAATTTTTGAGTGTGGTGGGCGGCTGAAAGAGGCCAATGCCATCAGAAAATACCATTGGCATAAAGGTGTATAAGTGCTCTGAAACAGTAGGTGGTATGGATTAAAGTAACATTCACATCTCTTCCCCAAGTAAATAACACACATGCACCCATCCATCCACATGAAATAAAAGAAATTGTGATTCATCAGACCAGGCCACCTTATTCTATTGCTCCATGGTCTAGTTCTGACAGTATTGTGCCCATTGTAGGTGCTTTTGGAAATCGCCCCCTCCAGCCACCGCTTGCAGCATCCCCAGACCGAAGGTGACAGAGCGGCAGTTACTGAAGCGCATGCGTCGCAGCTGCAGCCCCATTCGTATGTCCTAGGTCGGATGTACGTAACCTTGGGACTACCTGTATATATAAATACATGCATATATAAACATATACATATAAACATATACATAAATATGTATATATATATATATAAACATAATCATACTGTACATAATACATATATAAATATACACAAACACACACCTTTCCTAGGCAAGGTTGCTATTCGTCTCGATTTACAGCATGACCATAATACCTTGAGTAAAGGAGCGCCACAAGTAACTTACCATAAAACGTTTATATATATATATATATATATATATATATATATATAAAAAAAAAAAGGTTTTAAAGATTGATCAATCCCAGCCCATTTAGACTAGTAATTTATCGCAGCATTACTAGCATTTAGTTATTCAGACTGTCATCTGCTTTTGTTTTCTTAGGCTCTGGGATAATGGAATAGTTTTGAAGCAGGCAGGGGTAAAAGATTCTCGCCAGCTAGTTGGTTGCTGTAGGTTTTCAGAAGACATTCTGAATTCCACCCAGACCACGTGCACTGTGGACCTTAACTCGTATAATAGTCCTCCGTGTGTCATGTACAGAAACAAAGAAGGGTGAATCATGTGATGCTGCAGGCAATCAAATGCCAGCTGCTTGTTGCCACAATCAATTGGAAACAAAAAACATTAAGTTAGGTCTGGAAAGGAAAAAGATATTGGATAAGGTAACTTCCTCATATTTACTGGTGACCAAGGGGTTCTTGCTATGAAATAAATTGTGTTCATAGTTTCACAGGTATCCACACATTTAAGAATCTCATTTACAATGTCTGCATACTTGTAGTCTTATAGTTTATCCTGTGCTTCATTAGTCCAGCAATGTGCCACTTTTCTTATTGTCTCTTCATGTAAACTGGAAGCAGAAGTACTGGCAGGTCATCAGACTACCTAAGTTGGGGGCACAGCAGCGGTAAGTAAGCGAATTTTCTAGGGGTGTAGAAGTGATCCGGAGTATTAGCATGACTAACGGGGCAGGCAAATGCTTGCGATATTTAGGGTAATCTTTCTTTAAGTTAGGTTTGTTGAAATCCACAGTAAACACTTGTATTCTTCAACAGATGTATATAGATTGTTCAGCACATTGTTCATGTTGGCTCACAGAGGAATATTAACAGCAATCAGACAAAACATAGAGGCTCACTTGGAAGATGGCAATTCATTAATCAATATTCCAGATAAAGTGAACAAATCTTGGAGACACTTTTGACATTCGTGCACCATAAACATGCGCCTCCTTTATATCTGTGAGGAGAAACATGCAACATGTCAACACTCTCTAGTGCAATGGGGTGTGAGGTACAGCATATCAATATTAATAAATTTCACAGTTATAAAACAACATGTTTACAGTGAGTTTGCATTGTAATTTTCAAATGTGTTCACAATATATTTTCTTTCAAGGTTAGAAAAATCTTTTCAAAATGTAAAAATCATCCAATAAAACAATTGTAATCATCATTTGTCCAGAAAATATAGTGTAGTTAGTAGTAAAAAAGAGATATCATAACCAAAAACAAAAAAATACAGATTGAGAAATAATGCAGTTCATTTCTCTACTTTTGGACATTATAAAAAAATGCTTAATTCAAGGTCATTATAGTTTTGCCTTTTTATATTCGTTTTTATTTCTATATTTTTTCTGACCTTACTTGGAAATTTGGTTTAGTTTCAGTTTTCCTTCATTGTATATTTTTAGTTTTTATTTCACAAAGACATTTCTATTTTATTTGTATATCTATTAGTTTAAATTTTAGTTTTAGTAATTATGGCACAGAGCTCCTATGGAGTTTTGTTTTGTGTCACAATTAGACAGAATTGTACACTTAATGGATTTGGATATGAGTTTACTGGTAACAGAAACTTACTACACTACTTGGTTTACTATCTGGTTTTGCTTTTGTCTAATAAAAACAAGCATAATCAAAACCAGATACTGAATATGAACAATTTTACACAATTTTGTAATTTTAAAAATATTTTCTATGTCATTTGTGCTGAACAAATCTGTGCTGACTGTTGGCACTTTTTATCTTTTTCTTTTCTCACCCAAAATGGGTCAATTTGTAATGAAATTGAGCTGAATTTTAAGGTTTGAGGGTTTTTTACTCAAAATGTCTACAGCACACAACATATCTCGCTCCAAGACAATGTGCTTAAAATGAAGGCATATTTCACTCAAAAATCTCTCATACTGGGCTTTGTTATTTTCTACCAGCCATACTGATTTCTGATTCCATCTCAGGCACATACAATTTATAGACAGAATTTTGCCACCTGCAGGCCTGAAAAGATATCAAAAATCAGAAAACAGATTGTACTGAGTTCTGACAGGTGTGATCATGAAAATCATGGGGGCTTAGAAATAAAAGGACTCTTAGACTTGAATCAGTGTGCAGATCCCACCTAACTGTATTGAGGGAAACAAAGAAAAACAAGCAGGTAGTGTGAAGGTTAGGAGAGGTGAGACTTGAACAGCCAATGTATAAGAATGGTAAAACTTTTATGAGCAGAGTAAGAGCAGGTAATAGGAGTATAGATGGGCACAAAACGACAAAGACAGCATCTGAGATTATGAACAATATATACATTATCTAAACCTGTTTATCCAGAGTAGGAACCCAGGGAAATTGGGACCTATCCCAGCAGATTTGGATCCAATGCAGAAAAAATTCCCGGTATGCAATATGCATGACATGCCTGATGTCAAGGACAAAAAGAATACAATATTTCAACTATCTACTTTGAGAGAGAGAGAGACAGAAACATTGAAAAAGGGGGACAAATATTTTAAAATATAATTCTAATGGATTTTTTCACAATATCAGGTATTTTGAGTTGTGAATATGAACTAAAAAAGATAAATTATTAAATATAAAATAAATAAAAAAAAACACAGTATGTTTAGTTTTTCATCACTTGGCAGACTCTCTTTGCCTACCTACCTTTGTTTGTATCGCTTCATTTTTAAATGATGTTTTTAAAGCAAAAGTGATTGGTCAGTAACAATATGCTGATCTTGTACAATGACCTAGTCAGTCTCTCGATCAGTGTTGTTTTATTTTCAAAAACCGGGAGTGGTCTCCCCTAGACTTTTTCATATACTCACATATGAGGATAGATATTTGAGGTGTAAAACCGCAAGACAATGATTATATTTTTATATTATGTACATTAAAGAAGCATCAATAACAAATCAAATCAATAATATATTGAACAATTATTATCAAAGTAAAGTTGAATAAATCAGATTCTGCAGCAGCATGGAACTGGCCCAAACGTTAATACAGATCTACAATTTTGTTGTAACAACCACATGCCGAATTTTATCCATCTATCTCATTGTGTTTTTTAGTTATCGTGTTTACACACACATGCGCACACATACACACAGATAATTCCAAAACACGGTATTTTCAGACTTTAACATCAAGATTCATCAAAATCTCGAGGTCAAATTTTTTCATGATTGCTATACTTTATATACGAGAAAGTAAAAATGATTTCTCCTGTGCAAAGTGGCAGGTGAATTACTATCAACCAAAAGCACTCACCTCAGAAATAAACCGTAACTTTACTCACTCGTGATTTTTCTGTCCATATGGTAAAGGTTTTGTTGACCAGCACATTCCGATTTCAGCTTTTTATATCTTGATATAGAACAAGTGCAAAGAAAGGCAGGGTATAAATCGCTTTCTATTTCATACGCTTTATGCGCCCACATTCAGCTTACTCAGTCACTGCAAATGCTGTGTGAACACCTGCACACCTGTGGGCGGTTTGTGGTGGGTGACTTTCTGTTTTAGAGTTAAAAGTTACAAGGGTTAAAGACTTAACTGCAAGAATATTCATTCAAAAACGAAAACTAAAAGTATTTTAGTAAATTATTATTTTATTTCAATTGGTCTTTCCAGCTACTTTAATAGTTTCGTTTAGTTTTATATTTAATGCTTTGTTGATTATTTTATTTCAGTTTATGAAAATGTTTTTTTAATAATAGTTTCAGTTTTGATTTTAGTTTTCGTTAAGTATAGCCTTGGTTCAACATTCTGCTTTTTGGCAATGTGACAAATGTGTCGTGTGCAATACACGACAAGTAGTCCAATGTTTTGGGTGATGCTTTTGATTCTGAGCTTGACCATTTTTGTCATAGTTAAAGCTTATATTGTATTACATGACTTCTAGTTAGAGGGGGATATAAAACTTGACAACTGAATTGCTGATCTCATTGCTGGAGGATGAGAGATTACAAAACTAAAACAAAGGGACTCCACAATGACTTTGCAGCACAGTTTCAGATTTCCAAATTATTGTCAGCTCGCCCTTTGGTATGACAGTTAATAAGTTGTTACCTGGCAGAACCAGTGCTGTGCGAATGCTTATTAGGTGCAGCAAATTTAGCTGCAACCTTGTCTTTATTTTTTTCTTTTTCCAATTCTTTTATGGCATGTAAAGCACATCAGCAGAGAGATTAGCCTCTCTTCTGTTAGCGAGGTCCAAAACACATGCATCCCCTGTTACTTTGCACTTGCATTATATGCACTGCATTTTGATTTCACACTGGTTGGATTGCATTGCTAGGAATGTCAGACTACACGACCAGTGTCACAAGAGCATGCTGCAACTACTTCCGACTTCCTAAGAATGAAGTTTGTGACTAGGACACGCTGGAAAGTTGTATGCACAGTTGGAGATATAAAAGTGTACAGCAGTGGATGCACTGCTCTGATGACAGGGTTACAGCAGTCAGATTCTGAAGTATCAACGAGGTTTGGAAATGTAAATATAACAATTGGTTGTGCTGGGGCAACATCTGATGTGTAACTGAGGTGAATTTGTGTAACTAATCAATAAAAGCAACATATACTTCCACCTGATTGGTTATTTAAGGTTCAGAACACAAAAGAACTGTATAAAATGCAGTGTACTTCTGAAGTATGAAGACACCATCCAACATGTCAAGACAACACTAACACCTTGAAATATGGATGGCTTAACATCGCTGCACAAAGTCGTGCTCTCTGCTTATAGCACCTGCTCTGTCAAAATTCATTTAAAAAGAAAAAAAAAAATTAGACTTTAAAAGGATTTTTTTTTTTTAAAACGATAAAGGATTTTTTTAGCTGATTGCAAGTGATCAACATTAAAAATAACTATATTTAAGTGCAGTCATTAATTTAGAAGTTGTAGGACATTTTCACCAAGGGGGAGGAAAGGGACATTTTTTTTTTTTGTTCTTTATTTCACCTTATACAATTTCTCGTATTAGGAATTTGTTAGTTTACGCATATCCCTTGGGGTCAGAGCGCAGGAGCAATTGAAGATTAAGGGTCTTGCTCAAGGGCCCAGCAGAGTAGGATCTCTTTTGGCAGTGACAAGGATTCGAACTGGCAACCTTCGGGATACCAGCGCAGATCTTTAGCCTCAGAGCCACCACTCTGCCATTGTACTGCTTATTAACTGAATACTATTAATAAAGTGAAGTATTAAAGCACACTACCAACTACACTGCTTTCTCAAATGTATGGACGGAGTACTTATTACTACTTGCTTATTTTTGGATATTGTCTTGTTTACCTTTAAAATAATGTATTTGTATTACATATATAAACAGTCTAACGAGATTTCATGCTTATTTTCAGATTTCTGTTAATGAAACTGGTGTTTATACAAAGAACACAGAACTGGTGAATTGAGCCAACAGACCAAAAAAATAAAACAACATTTTTCAAGGCTGGGTGCTTCATATATAATTATGCATTTTCTTGCAATGCTAAACAAAATGCATAAGGGATCATCAGCAGCTCTAATATTGTTCTACTAACTTTATTTTTAGTGAGGCATTCTTTTTAAATCTCATTTTTAAAAAACTACATATTTATTCAAACTAAAATTCAAAATAACAAAACTGGGCCACTGCAATTTTAAGACAATAAAAATAGAGGTTGGCTTTCTGATTTTCTTTTTTTTTTGTTTTTTTTAATAAAACTAAGTTGTGCTAAAGCATCTTTTATTGTTACTTTTTTATTTCAGTGAATTTCTGAATGCAAAAGTACATCAGCATCCTGAGGACAGTTTTATAATGGACGTGCATGAAGGCTTATTAAATGCACCAAGTACCTTAGTTGTTTTTTTTTTTAAATTAATAACAAGTGTCAAACTTTTTGTCTTCCAACTTTAGCATCTTAAAGACAGACAAGTCAAAAACCTTGCAGCTGTGTTTTCATTTTATGAAATCATTAACATCCATTTTAAAAAAAAGGAAATATTTTATTTCAAGTATCGCATTTTCTAAGAAATAGCCTAGTTTCTGAAATAATGCAGTCATTTTACAAAGTAACTTTAATGTCTGAACTTCCCATACATCTTAAATAATAAGCATTATACTGAGATGCTAACTTGAAATTTAATTTTTTGACTCTGACACAGTACAAAAACAGTTTACCACGCTTGTGATTCAATAATACCTAACATTTACTTACTGCATTTTACTTACTGTTAACACATTAGACGTTTTTAATCTCAGAAGAGTTAACAGAAATTGAGTAGGATTAGAAAGTTCACATGAGACATTCAAAATTGTGACATTTCCTTGAGACAGAGAACTAACGGATTTATTGATTAAAATGCGTAACTCACATCATAGAAAATTACAAAAATAGATCTCATCTTAACTATACATAGCATACAACCTGAAATTACACTGTGTACAATCTCCATAAAGAAGACAGTGGGCAACTTGGATTGTAACATAATGGAATTCATCTCTGTATGAAATTGCTCAGTATTTATTAACAAAACATAAATTAAAAAATATATTGTTGAAAAGTAGCAAACTTAATGAAGGCTCATTGATAATGCCCTGTAATGTAAACAAAATCTACCTGTATAGGACCTCTAAGTAATTAAAATAGTATAAAACATCAACTTTTCACAATGCTTCTTCAACATATTTCACTATACTAGTGATCCTTTAGTGATTTTCAAACAACTTATGCTTATTATAATACTTTAACATTATTATAACAATGACATTTCAAGGATACACTTAACCGATGAACACAAGGCTTCAGAAAAAAAGATATAAAAAAATTAAAAAACACATAAAAATGAAAAAGTGGTCTTCTGAACTGAGACACTACATACAATATTAACAACATTTAAATATTTATGTGTGCATAAAAATACTTAATATAAACAAAGTATTCTCTCTTAATACTTAATTTTCCTCATTCTTGTTATCTCAGCATCTCTCATCTTTTTTGAAGGAGGTGGAAGCAGACCTTCTCTGTGGAGGAAAATATGAAATTTATATATATTAATGTGAATCTGCAAAATTAACAATCATAAGAAAAACAATGACTTATCCAAATCTGAAATGTGACAAACATGAAGATATCATTAAAAGCACAACCTGGATATTAAAGAGAATTATTTACTCCACATTTTTTACTTAGGTCTTTGGTCATTCAATATAGAAAGTTAACAATTTATAATTAGTATTCTGTAAATCACTTGGTAATGTGTGAAATACCCTGTTATTTATTAAATATTTAATTATTTTAAAGGTGTAAGAATAAATAATTGAACATCCATACACTTCTATTATTTCCCGCTGTAATGTTACGCAACAGCATGTTATGTCTTCTCTAGAGTAGAAACTATGCAGAATAGCCACTTCTAGATTCAAGTGCACATGGACAACCTGTTCACAATTCCCAACCAAAAACCAAGACACTACAGCAAGTTCAAAACAGAAACAAAACAACTTATAGGATCAAAAACTAGTTATTTTTACAGAACAGCACAAACATGAAGTAGCAGAAGAAGTGCCCCCACATGGAGAATTTTATCATTCACTATTCAACTAATGACAATGCCAGAAAGAATGCTCAGTGGCCAACCAAGCAGGGCAGAGCAGAGCCTAATCTCTGCAACTCTGGGTGCAATACAAGAACCACTTGACCCTGACCCTGCCTTTTTGCAGGACACATTCATGCAGTGCAATTTATACTCTTTTTATTTTAATAATTACAAAACAATTTAATGTGAAAAGGAACAACTTCAAAAAAAAAATCATGCATTTTTGGTACATAATAACTACTAAGCATTCAAAGTTATGTCTGGCATAAAAAGTACGAATTTAATCAGTAGCTCAATGAACAAAAGAATAATTTCCAAAATTTTCACAAGGCTGAGTTTTATTGAACACTTGTTTAACTCAATAACATGAAATTAAGGTTAATAATATAACTTGGATCACAAAATCTTCAGTTTTACTCAAATTGGTTGAAGCAAAAATGAATACACCCCGCAACAAAAACTACTACATCTAGTATTTTGTATGACCACTGTGATTTGTAAGGACAGCACCAAGTCTTCTAGGCATGGAATGAACAAGTTGGCGACATATCGCAACATCTATCTTTTTCCAATATTCAAGAATAACCTCTTTTAGAGCCTGGATGCTTGATGGAGAGTGATGCTCAACTTGTCGCTTCAGAATTCCCCACAGGTGTTCGATTGGGTTCAAATCAGGAGACGTACTTGGCCATTCAATCACCTTCATCCTGTTCTTCAGAAATGCAACAGTAGCTTTAGATGTGTGTTTTGGATCATTGTCGTGTTGGAAAAGTGCACGACGACCAAGTGCATGGAGGGATGGCAGCATCTTCTCCTTCAGTATAGAGCAGTACATTGTTGAGTTCATGATACCAACAATGAAATGCAGCTCCCCAACACCAGCAGCACTCATGCAGCCCCACATAAGGACACTGCCACCATCATGTTTCACTGTAGGCACCATGTATTTTTCTTTGAAATCCTCACCTTTACGATGCCATACATTTTTGAAACCATTAGTTCCAAAAACAGTGATATTTGTCTCATCACTTCAGAGTATAGAGTCCCAGTAGTCTTCAGCTTTTTCAGCATGGGCCCTAGCAAATTCTAGGCGTGCTTTTTTGTGCATGGGCTTTAGGAGCGGCTTCCTTCGTGGACGATACCCATGCATGCCATTCCTCTGCAGTGTGCGCCATATGGTGTCACGGGAAACGGTCACTCCAGTTTGGCTTTCTACTGCTTTATCTAACTGCAGTGAACTTGCATGGCGATTTTCTTCAACCCTTCTCATCAGAAGACGCTCCTGTCGAGATGTTAACTTCCGTGGACGGCCTGGATGTCTCTGTAAGATGGTTGCACTTCCATCTTTCTTAAATGTTTGGTTCACTTTTGCTACAGTATTTTGACTGATATGTAAAGTTTTGTTGATCTTCTTGTAGCCCTCATTTTTTTTGTGCAATGGTTTCCTTTCTCAGATTTTTTGACATTTCTCTTCCATGTGGAGCCATTGCTGACAGCAAGAAATGGGAAGGACTTTTATTTGTTAAGTAATGCCCTTTTATAGTCACCTGTCTGCTGGACACCTCTTAAATGAATCATTAGACTCACCTGTGGTTGAATGTCTGTTAATTAGAATTTTGTAGTCTTAAGTGTGGCTTTTCTCCTAAGACTATAATTAGACTATAAAGAAGACTCATTGTTGCAACATGGGCTTGAATGAATTTGTTAGGAAAATCACTTTTTTGTGTGTGCAAATTAGCAAATCCTGTTTGCAATCAATGGCCCATATTTGTGGGAGTATTTTGTAGTACAGTATCTCATAGAAAATGTTGATACTGAAAGGAAACTAAAGGTTTTCTGAAAAATGTAGTGGGGTGTACTCATTTATGCTGAGCACTGTAGCTAGGACCATTAAAAAAAAATTCTGATGAAAATACATCATTCAGTCCAACACTGCTTATAAATTCCTTTCCACATACATTTTTCAAAACACTTGGCAATCCCTGATCCTTGCCAATACAAGTAGTCAATGGGTCA
Organism: Polypterus senegalus; assembly: GCF_016835505.1. Lineage (NCBI taxonomy): Eukaryota > Metazoa > Chordata > Cladistia > Polypteriformes > Polypteridae > Polypterus > Polypterus senegalus. Next base: position 76,485,359 of record NC_053158.1, read on the forward strand.
GCACCCGAGTATATGGAGACACTGGTGAAGCCCTATAAACATTCTCACACACTCAGGTCTGCCAGTGAACAGCATCTGCATGGTATCAAGTCTTAATGTTTTCCTGTGTAGTTCCTAGTTGGTGGTACGAGCTACCCACCTCCATCTGTACTGCTGACTCTCTCACTGTATTCAAGAACCAATTGAAAAACCTATATATACATAATGACATATCTTCTTTGAGGTATGGTATCCAGCCCTAATGATTTACTGAAATTTCATGTTTTTAATCCATATAGCACTTCACATACTCTATTCTCTGAATCATATAATGCTTTATTAATACTCCCTTATAGCTCACTGGAAGGCTTTTGACTTTTTCATTGGTAAAACTGTGATAAACATATGGCATGCATGACAGCAATTGTGCTTTTTTAAAGTCTATTTTTAAATATTCTTGATATAATTCAACTTGTCCTTTGCCATTCTCCCTTTGCTAAACATTTGGGTACACCCTTTGAATTTATCTGTTAACTGCTTTTTGACGTCTTTAATTCTCTTTTTACTAATGCTCTTATGTGTCCATAAGCCAGATGTTACTCAGCTGCTTTTTCTTTTACAATTTCTTTATTAACTCCATGCACATCCACTAAACAGAAGTTCAAATGCTTCATGCATTGTAGCTAATACACCTTTCAACCTATCCCTCTACTAATCAGCTGTCCTAGTTTGTCTCTTTTAAACCATTTTATTCTAAACCTAATGTTGCTGTACCTCCACCTCAAATTACATAATGATTATTACAGAATATTAAATCTAGAGACTTAATACTCTCTTGCTGATGTTTTCACATACTGGGTTATCAATCATTTAAGAACTGCCGACTCATAATCAAGAGGTTGCGGATTTGATTCTGGCCGCTTCCCAGAATTACCATTTTGAGTAGTGAGCCGCTGTTATTGTTACTATCATACAATAAACACATACATTTGATTTGAGTCTGTAACAGCTGGTGTAAATACAGTACATCCGGAAAGTATTCACAGCACATCACTTTTTCCACATTTTGTTATGTTACAGCCTTATTCCAAAATGGATCAAATTCATTTTTTTCCTAAAAATTCTACACACAACACCCCATAATAACAACGTGAAAAAAGTTTACTTGAGGTTTTTGCAAATTTATTAAAAATAAAAAAACTGAGAAATCACATGTACATAAATATTTACAGCCTTTGCTCAATACCTTGTTGATGCACCTTTGGCAGCAATTACAGCCTCAAGTCTTTTTAAATATGATGCCACAAGCTTGGCACACCTACACTTGGCCAGTTTCGCCCATTCCTCTTTGCAGCACCTCTCAAGCTCCATCAGGTTGGATGGGAAGCGTCAGTGCACAACCATTTTAAGATCTCTCCAGAGATGTTCAATCAGATTCAAGTCTGGGCTCTGGCTGGGCCACTCAAGGACTCACAGAGTTGTCCTGAAACCACTCCTTTGATATCTTGGCTGTGTGCTTAGGGTCGTTGTCCTGCTGAAAGATGAACTGTCGCCCCAGTCTGAAGTCAAGAGCGCTCTGAAGCAGGTTTTCATCCAGGTTGTCTCTGTACATTGCTGCAGTCATCTTTCCCTTTATCCTGACTAGTCTCCCAGTTCCTGCCGCTGAAAACCATCCCTACAGCATGATGGTATTGGCCTGGTGATGAGCGGTGCCTGGTTTCCTCCAAACGTGATAACAGGCATTCACACCTAAGAGTTCAATCTTTGTCTCATCAGACCAGAGAATTTTGTTTCTCATGGTCTGAGAGTCCTTCAGGTGCTTTTTGGAAAAACTCCAGGTGGGCTGCCATGTGCCTTTTACTAAGGAGTGGCTTCCGTCTGGCCACACTACCATACAGACTTGATTGGTGGATTGCTGTAGAAATGGTTGTCCTTCTGGAAGGTTCTCCTCTCTCCACAGAGGACCTCTGACAGAGTGACCATCGGGTTCTAGGTAACCTCCCAGACTAAGGCCCTTCTCCCCCGATCGCTCAGTTTAGATGGCCGGCCAGCTCTAGGAAGAGTCCTGGTGGTTTCGAACTTCTTCAATTTACGGATGATGGAGACCACTATGCTTATTGGGACCTTCAAAGCAGCAGAAATTTTTCTGTAACCTTCCCAAGATTTGTGCCTCGAGACAATCCTGTCTCGGAGGACTACAGACAATTCCTTTGACTTCATGCTTGGTTTGTGCTCTGACATGAACTGTTAATTGTGGGACCTTATATAGACAGGTGTGTGCCTTTCCAAATCATGTCCAATCAACTGAATTTACCACAGGTGGACTCCAATGAAGCTGCAGAAACATCTCAAGGATGATCAGGGGAAACAGGATGCACCTGAACTCAATTTTGAGCTTCATGGCAAAGGCTGTGAATACTTATGTACATGTGCTTTCTCAATTTTTTTATTTTTAATAAATTTGCAAAAACCTCAAGTAAACTTTTTTCATGTTGTCATTATGGAGTGTTGTGTGTAGAATTCTGAAGAAAAAAATGAATTTAATCCATTTTTGAATAAGGCTGTAACATAACAAAATGTGGAAAAAGTGATGCGCTGTGAATACTTTCCAGATGCACTGTATATGGTACTTGTAAAGGCTAGCTTTTTTTATGCAGTTCTTACCGCTGCACCACCCAAGCGGTCATGTCAGTGTCATACCCTAACCCAATTTCTTTTTCTTTGGTTATATTCTTGAATAAAAGTGCACTTGTCTTGTTAATTTGTATCTATTTTGAAAGTGTTTATTTGATATTTGGACTTCAGTCTTCACACGTTATACACTTCATATCAAAATATTGTTATTAGTACTATAACATGAAAAAAGTTTGTTTTAGGTATGTGTTCAACATTTCTTGCACTTCCTATAATCCTACATTTACATAGATCGTTTTAGACACAGAACACACATGGAATACATGTAATCCAAATAACAATACATTATTTACCCTATACAACTCCAGGCACCTCACACCCAAATAAACAAGATTTGAGCTGGGAGAACTTTTTGCCTGAGTTTAGCTTAGGGGGGGGATGTGGGAGTTTGGGGAGATAGGACAGCAGGCTGCTTGTGCTGATCGACACATTTGCAAAAAAAAAAAAGACGCTAATGGAGAGGTGCGAAGGAATTTAAGGTGGCACGGGACTGCACTTTTTTTGTAGGCTTCAGGGATTCTAGTGTAAATAGTTGGAGAGGTGTTCTATTCCTGGAATTCGGCACCCTTTTTTCTCCAAATATTCCTTTGCACATTGTGGCCATACAGTTCTATTTTGACTTGATCAATCCACAGGATTTGTTCCAAAATGCATCAGCTTGTTTAGATGTTCATTTGCAAACTTCAGGCACTAAATTTAGTGGCTAGAGTGCAGGAAAGATTTTCTTCTGCTAACCCTACCATGAAGGTCAAATTTGTTCAGGTGTTGCTGCACAGAAGAACACTGCACCACCACTCCAGAGTATGCTAAATCACCCCGTAAGTTTTTTTTTTTTGCTTTCAAACAGGGTTTTTAATTATTATACTAACAAATCAACAAGCAGTTCTTTCCAAAGGTTTTCTTAGTCTTCCAACTTCACCTCCACTGTGCTTGTTTACTGCCATTTGTTAAAAACATTACAAACTGAGGAAACAGCTATCTGAAAACACTTTGCTATCTTCTTGTAGCCTTATCCTGCTTTGTGAGCATCAATTATTTTATTTCTCAGAGGGCTAGACAGCTTTGTAGAGGAACCAGTGTCTGCTAATTGTTGGGACAAGGTTTTGAGAAGTCAGAGAATTTATATAGCTTTGCAAATTGTATCATCTCAAGTTTCCTAATGATGACTGTGAAAAAGCCATAGCCCTAACGAGTTAATTAAGGTCTGCGACTTTGGTAAAATTGATCTGAAACCTCAAATATCTTGGGATTCCCAAATATTTGCATGGTACTCCTTTCCTTTACTCACTGTACAATTGTAGATAACAAAAACAATACACTTAGTTTGCATAACATGCTGAAAAGAAACATGTTATCTTGTTAACTTCATGCCTTTTGTTGATCATCTTCTGCTGACTTAACTATTCACAGTAATGGACATTTTAAGCAAGGGTGCGCAAACTTTTACATGCCACTACACACTGCTAAACTGTTTCATCAGTGGTTTCAAGAACACCATTTGGGATTTATGAAGTCTCAAATTTGCTTCCATTGTAAAGGTTCATCCCACTGGCTTAAACCCAGAACTAACTTCATTTCCTTCCACTCCATCAAAATTGCTTTTTGGTCTGTGAAGTACTTGATATTTGCTTTTAAGTGTCAATCAAGTGCTGTGTACATTGAACAGAAAAGTTGCCCAGTGTAATTTATTGTTAAATTTCAGGTCAACTTGCACTTCTGACTTGGCTGGAAATTTTGAACTTAGCTTGTCCTTTTACTGTAGCGCATGAATGAAGTGTTGCATCTTATGGCTTACTGTACATTCAAACCTTTAATTAGACTTCACAGGAAATAAAAGACTTTCCTTTCCCTTTACAGTTGTTATTTTAATAGGAGCAAAACTGTGATTTTGAGAGCGTTTTCACTATTAGTTTCACATTTTCAGCAGCATCCAAGAATGATTTAGGCTTAACTTTTGACAGTCTTTTGACAGCATTCTCATTGGCTGACCTGCTGTTACACATCGCTGAAAACAGTGAACAGTAGTTTAATAACAATAATTAAAACTATTAAAGGCTCAGTTTATTTTAACGCACAATTACTCACTTTCGTCCAATGCACTGAAATGGCATCCTGTGCTATAAAGAAAAAAGTTTAAGCTAGTTCAGTCCACATGCAAATTTACTCAGAACTAGCTGAATAAATTCCAAGGCAGCAGTTGTGCAAACCTGGTCATATCCATCTTAGGGTTGAGCCAACAGTCAATGATATCATCAATCCGCGATTGGCTTGACAAATTGTCGATGCAAATAAACAAAATTGATTGATTCCAAAAAGGTCAAACTGCATCTGTGATTTTTATTTATTCTTGCACACCTCACAAGAAAGCTATGGTACTCATATTTGCAGCATGAAGTGTGTGAGATTACTGTGCTTAGCCAGTTTAGCAGGAAGGATCCCTGTGACTTCCGCCAAGAAACCGTAAGTGAAAAACTGCAGTGATGTATAGCTGTGAGGCCTTGCAGTTAGATATTAAGTTTAGCAGGAGTGCACTGTAGTTGGGGGAAGGCAGCCTGTTCATTACGTCACCCACAAAATTTGAATAGAAAGAGTGCATGCATATTAATTTGTAGCATCTTAATCGCAGACTCCCATGTGCCCATGATTTCTCCCTCTTTACAATGCACTTTTAGGTAGCTCACTAATCTTAAAATGATCACTCACTTTGACCGTACAAATTAGAATTCTTTTGTGACTTTAGCTGGGTTCCCGTTTTAAAGGGAACCCTGAAGCCACTCATTTGCATGTTAGAGTGTCAGCTCATATTGTAGGTGACTGGTTTGGAAATTGTCAGCGATGTTACAGTATTTTGCATTCATCATCTGTTTTCCTTAACTGAAAATTAAGACAGCTTTGACCTTAATTTCCAATTTTCCCCGGAGTTATTGCCATGAAGCCTATTGTTATGTTGGCACTTATAAGGATTAAAAGTATAGATTAGAGATCGCTTGCTCTCTTTCTCTTCCTCCCCTAGTTCCCCCACATGAGGCTGAACCCTACTTCCCAAAGTCCCAGTCCTCTGACATACAGTACCTAGAGACAGAGCACGTCCAAAACAAAACAAGCCCCCCAGCAGTGGTGTATGAGGAATACAATTGAGATATCTATTGCCAATATAGTCCAGTTACTATAAGCATAAAATATAATGGACGGCATGGTGGCGCAGTGGGTAGCGCTGCTGCCTCGAGTTAGGAGACCTGGGTTCGCTTCCCAGGTCCTCCCTGTTTGGAGTATGCATGTTCTCCCCGTGCATGCGTGGGTTTCCTCCCACAGTCCAAATACATGCAGGTTAGGTGCATTGGCGATCCTAAATTGTCCCTAGTGTGTGCTTTGTGTGCAGGTGTGTGTGTGCCCTGCGGTAGGCTGGCGCCCTGCCTGGGGTTTGTTTCCTGCCTTGCACCCTGTGTTGGCTAGGATTGGCTCCAGCAGACCCCCATGACCATCTGGTTAGGATATAGTGGGTTGGATAATGGATAGATAAAATATAATCTTCAGCAATCTTGAAACTGTAAAATAGTAAACCCAGGGAATGCTGTTAAAAAGTGGCCCTGGATAAGCACAGTAAACCCTAATGCAAAAATAACAATAAACCAAAGGTATTATGTTAAATTAGCAGCTGTTGAGTGTGGGAAATCCGGGAAATACAAATATGGTTATCCTCAAATGTAATCTCTTGTTTCTGCCTGAGAAGTGACATTAAAATGTAATTTAAATTGTAATCTTTTGAAGCGCACAATAAGACTCCTATGTTTAGAGGTATTTGATCCTCGTATGCGGTAAGCTGCTGCTATCTTGGCGTCTGATTTAAAGTCTTCTCCAATTATTTTGGAGAATAGCTCAACTATGAATTGCACTGGGTTTGGACTTTCACGATTTTCTGGGAGAACTTCGATTCTAATATTATTCCTTCTGGATCCATCTTCCAGTGCAGCAAGTCTGTCTCCGAGTTTATTGAATTCGTTGCTTTCCCGTCAGCGGTAGATGCCAGATGTTCGGCTGTTTCAGTTCGAGTTGTGAATGTTTACTTAACATCTTCCAACTGATCACAAAGTGCTCTCAGTTGTTTCTCAAACTTAAGATGCATTTTCCTGAATTTTTTCTAGAATACCTTTAAAGGCTGCCTCAAAGCGATTACTTAAACATACCTCCAGGTCTTAAATATCCTACCGCAGCTTCTTGTTTTTCTTGAGCATATTTATTTTTTTTTATATTTTCTCTTCAGCTCCTTTATGTCTTGAGCATTGGTCATTGCATTGATCAATACCTTCAGTTCGGACAGATCAATTCGGCCTTTGTTCTCCACAGGTGAAGTGACAAGCCTTGTTATAGCCGATGCTCCTGGCTCACGAGGAATAGATGAAAACGGAGACGGGAAAGCCCATTTCCAGGTTCAATGGATCTTCTGGAATCAATGAGCTATTGTGACCTGCACCTCTGGTTTGTTCTCAACCGGAGATGATGCAGTGGCTCGGGGTCCCAGGAGATCTGTGCTTTCGCCTGTATGTTACAGGTCAGTCTCTGTAAGGCTGTACCTTGAGGTTGGACTTGGGACTTGATGCTTGCCTACGCGTGGGTGTAGCTTTGGTTTTCTTTTCCATTTCTTTCTAGGCCTCTTTCTTACTGCTCATGTTTATATATGCTTGCACATACTATAATAGAACCTCCTCAAGTTGGGTAAATACAGGATACCTCGGGATGATAAAAATAAGAGAAAAATTAAGACTGCTGCTAACAGAGTTCTGCGTCAGACGTCCATCTCCCGTAACCGACGAGACCAACTCATCATTTGTTTTCCCAACCCACTAATCCGTGGTAGGGTTGCGGGGCATGTTCAGCATATCCTTGTAGTGTTATATTTTACAGTGAGACTCAGGTGCTGGAAAAAGAAAATGGCAGTGTTTTGGTGCTTCTTTGGTTGGGCAATGCTTGAAGTGGTCTGGCACTAATGGCAGTTAAAACTCATAGGGAATACACAAAATTCTTTCTCTTATATTAATATACACACACTTCGACATTCAAAAAGGAGCCTCCCCCACCCCATCGTGTAAAAATAATAATGAATTGGGTGAAAAAAACAACGCTGACTAAACAGTTAGTGCCAGTACTGCCAGTAATTTGGTTTCACTTCAAACATTGCTTGAGGGCAAATGGGAATGTAATTGTACTGTGTTCGAGATAATAAATAAAAAATAAAGTGATTACACTGGATATCAAAGCAATGTCTAACATTTTTAACAAGCCAGTGCTACTGTACACTGTATATTGCAAGTTTACAATACCAATTGACACTCAGCTTTATGCACTTTTTGTGGCATGTTATTTGCGCACATGAAAAAAAGGCAAAATAGGAGCTATAGCCAAAACATTTTTTTTTCCTATAACACATGCTGAATCGCTTTTTTGTCCAGAAGATAGTAGAAAGAGAATAACTGAGTGAGCAAAAAGTTATTAGAATCTTATAGTTTCCTGTTGGTAGATATTTGTTCAAACCCATTTTATGAAGAGGCAGAAGTAATTTTGGAGTTTTGGGCCAATTACGGCATTGTGATTTGTAACAATTTTAAATTAATTTGGAACAAATCACTTTTGAATCATTGTTATAACAGCATCAAATACTGTACAGTTGTGTGTACTTAGTTGCAGCAATCTGTATAAAAATAATTGTGCACCATTCCCCACAAAACCAGATGCCTTCTATGGTACATGGGTAGACCAGCTAAGAAAGGACACAATGTTACAGAAAAAAAGTGAATTTTTACCCTTCTAACACAATTATTATTTTAGGTTCATTCAGTAAAATTTCAGCATAAACAGAATATAATTAATATATTTATATTAATACAAAAACATGTAAACTGGGAAAAAGAACACTTTAAGGTAGGCTTCCATTTCTAAGAAAAAAATGCATTTACAGGTGCCCATAGGACCAAATTTGAAAACCAATGCCACAAAGGATCATGGGATGTGGAAGACTACTTTGGCACAAGGCATTAACCAATACTGAATGGGGTCCCAGGGCATCACAGACAAAAATTACCTTGTAGAGATTTGCAAATATTCACAAATGCTTTCAATTTTACCCTTCTAATAAAATTTTGAGTACATTTGCATGTCTGCATTTCACAACCACTTACTTAGTGTTCAATACCTCAAGTGATGATGAGGACATTTAAACAAAACTTCTACATAACTTCTTCATTTTTGGGTCCCTTGACAGGTACTTGTACTTAGAGCACATTAAAGCACACTTCAGGAAATGCTGATGGCAAAAATTGTCTTATCTAATAAACATACATAAGAACAATTTAAACATATTTATGGGAGAGAATATCATTCTTGCAATTCAATTTGAATCCTAACAGAAAGGATCTATAAAGCAACACACTCTACTTGTCGTTTACATTACTTAAAACAGATAAACAAACAGAGACACTACATTATAAATATTAACATGCAGTTTATTAATTAGTTTATGATGCTACTGTTTAGGACATTTATATTTCCATGATGTAGAAGACAACAAAGTTTAGAAATGACTATTGCCATAACCGGTACTATGCATAAAAGCGATAAAAGAGAAAAAAGGCTATCGTAATAAGCCTGATCTGTAGTTATGTTACATCTAGTAATGCAAAACTTGGAAACTTCAAAAGCTTTTACGTATGCATGAGAACATACAAGTACTTTCCGATATGACTTCATCTAAATATTTTGTTCTAGCATTGCAATATATATATTTTTCTGTGTTTTATATTTGTAATTATTTTAGACCACTTTTCAGAGATCTATTTTCAGGTTGACAGTAAAGAGTCAAATTAAATCCACTATGATTCAATGTTTTTAGCAAAATATGAAAATGTCCAAGGGGGTGAATAATTTTTATAAACACTGTAACTTGAAATTTGAACAAAACATTTTCTTAACACCCATGGTATACCATGACTTGAATACTGAATCAGCATCAAAAAAAGCAAATTTTATCCTTTATGATTTAAGTTATATGACCATAAAATGTAAAAACCTCCAAAGACCACTGCAAGTAAAATCAATGCAAGTAAAAACAACAGTGGAGTTAAAAATCTTACCATTTCCTTAGAAAATACATGCACTTAGAAATCGTATACAAGTAAAAATGTAAAGAAGTTTTAACACAAAAGAATAGTACTATAGTACTGCAAGGAAAACATTAATTCTAAGTTTTTTTTCTGCAAAGGATGAAAGTGATAAACCTAGAAAAAAAAGGTAATGTGGAGGGATAAACTTTAAAGACATATCCAGTCTAGAATTCTCTCAGTAATTCATACATTTTATACATGTCTTTTAAGAAAAGAAAACAACCACTTACTGAACACTACTCTGCGAGCCATCATGACATGTTCTGTTTTCACCATGCCCTCGTTTTGGTGTCATACCTTAAGCAAAAAAAAAATAAAAAATCATAATTGAGCAATTAAAGAAAGATAAAGATAAGCAACGAACAAGTAAAGTCAACTTTACAGTACTTCCAACAAGAAACTCTTAAACAACTTAACAACTTTAAACTTCTTCATTGGATATTAAACAACAGGATATTAGTGTCCGTAAAAGCCATATGCCATTTTAAGGTTACTGCTGGATGGCGTAGTTAATTGTCTTCTTTAAAACTTGAATTCCAAATATATTTCCAGTTTAAACAAGTACAGTGCATTAAATATAAAAGATGCAAATAACATAAACCAAATTATTTTGTTTCAGCTGCTGACAGTGGTTTTGGAAGGATATTTTTAATTCACGAGAAACAAAAAGAACACCATCACAAGGTCAAAATACTAATTAACAACATCATTTTTAACCAATGAGCAAAAAAACACTTCTTTCGGCTGCTCCCGTTATAGGGGTTGCCACAGCGGATCATCTTTTTCCATATCTTTCTGTCCTCTGCATCTTGCTCGGTTATACCCATCACCTGCATGTCCTCTCTCACTACATCCATAAACCTCTTAGGACTACCTCTTGCCTGGCAGCTCTATCCTTGTACATGTCCAAATCAATGCAATCTCTCCTCTCTGACTTTGTCTCCAAACCATCCAACCTGATTTGACCCCCTAATGTACTCATTTCTAATCCTGTCCATCCATATATGTAGCAGATTATTTAAAAAGGATAACCTGAAACAGAGTTGGCTAAAAGTGAAAAGGGTACCCAGACAACTTATTATGTAGCATTCAGAGTTACTAGAAATTATATAAACTTACTTAAGAATATCATTAATCCAACCACTGATCCAGTGACTAAATCCAATTACCAGTCCTTGGGAATGCATGGAATAGGTTTTTATTCATGTACCATCAAGCATAACACACAGTCATATATACACATGGACACATTTCAGACTCACTCATGCAGAGTAATGTGAAGCAAGAAGATTATTTTGTGCTAATATAATCTGTGAAATTTATTTCAAAGTCATGCAATTCAGATGAGAGAGAGAGAAAGAGAGAGGAGAGAGAGATTTCCAGAGAGATGGACAAATGACAACTGGAAGGGCTGACCTATACTATAAACCAGAGTCTGTGATAAATAACGAGAACAGGTCAAAGCATTAATGACCAGAGAGTTTGTCTGGAAGTTGCCCATATCTGACAAGAATTTTATGAATATGTAAATATGTGAGTGTTTAAAATGACAAGGATTCAGCACCAAGTCAGAAGTGCCTTCTCATGCCATCGACACTCCCACTGGATGGGACATCTGGTCGTCAGCATTCCCCCACTTGGCTTCTCTCTGACCTGAATATGTATGTATATCTGATTATACTTTGTATTACTGGGAATTAATTCTATCTTTTAAAGCAAGTTAAATACATTTATTTCTTTTTGTACCATATTTCTATCTTGTAATTATTTCTGCCATGGTTACAAAAGGGATGGTACTGGCTCTGGTCTGTTCTGCATCAAGAAACACATCCCAGGGAAGAAAGAGCACCCATTGTTGGATACACCATGTAAAGGAAAAGGAAAAAGAATCTTATTCCAGCCTCCCTTATGTGGAATGCCATTGCACTACACTGTGCACTGCTTACCTCTTGATAGAATGATGGTATAAAAGGTGGAATTGTCGACTCAAAAAGGGAGGCGGATGGTTAACCCTGTGAAATGTCATATCAATTGAAAAAAGGGGTGGGGTGAGGGGGTGGTGGCTGAGGGATTGAGAGGGATGCTGGAGCCATACATTCTTAAAATCTGGGTTTTTCTGTACATTTTCAGTACTGGTATACTGTGCAAACCTAACACTGCATATATACAGAGAGAGCGAGAGAGGGGTTTTGTGTGTGAACTCATTGTCATGTTCCTCAAACCAATCCTAAATAATTTTTGCAGGGAATACTGTTGTCATGAAGAGGTACATGTGGCCTGCAGCAATATTTAGGTCAGAGGTATGTGTCAAAGTAACATTCACATAATGTAAATAACTCAAGGCTTCTTAGCAGAACATCTTCCTGAGCATCACACTGCCTCCACTGGCTTGCATTCTTCCCATAGTGCATCCTGCTGCCATCTCTTTCTCAAGTAAATGATGTACACACACAACCGTCTACAAGATCTAAAGGAAAACATGACTCATCAGACCAGGTCACCTTCTTCCATTGCTCCATGGAATTGTACTGTCCTCACAGGCTCATTGTAGGCACTTTCGGTGAGGGATAGGGGTCAGTAAAAGCATTCTGACCAGTCTCCAGTTGCACAGCCATATATGCAGCAACCTGCAATGCTCTTTGTGCTCTATCTAATAACTTTCTGTCACGGCCAGCATTAAGTTTTCTAGCAATTTGTGCCACAGTATTTGTATTGTGGAATTGGACTAGATGGGCTGGCCTTCACTCCTCTCAAACATCAATTATCCTTGGGTGCCCAAGACAACGTCTCCAATCATTTGATTATCTTTTCTTGGATCACTTCTGGTAGGTAGTAACCACAGCATATTGGGAACACCCCATAAGATATAACATTTTGGAGACTCTAACCATCACAATTTGGCTTTTGGCAAAGCTGCTCAGATCCTTACGCCTGCCCACTTTTCCTGCTAACAACACATCTCATTCAAGAACTGATAGTTCACTTACTGCCAAATACATCCAATCACTTGACAATTGCCATAATCATAGCTGTTCACTTCAATTGTCAGTGGTTTCAATATTGTAGATCACTGATGTATAAGCTGAATATTAATCACTGAAAATAGAATTTCAGCATCTTGGAATTAATTTTCCTTTTGTTTTCATTAGTACTGATGCCACCTTGACTACCAGTAGTAAATTAAATAAAAACCAGGCTAAAATTACATAACATTCTTAAACTTGCTTAACACAAGCCATTTATTCCAGCAGCATCAAGCACTAGGCAAGAGGAAACCCTGAGAGGGGAGCCAGACAACTGTAGTCCACACTTGTACACTCTTGCCCTACATCCCAACCAGTTCCTTGTTTATAATGGAAGAAATTCAGCAATGCTAGACAGGATAAAGTACAGCAATGTAGAGTTCTTTAATGGGCTGGGCTGGAGGGGTAGTGGCGCTTGGAGAAACCACTTCTCAATAATTTTAAAAAGAATTAACTGACCAGGGTAATGGCCATGCTGAAACTAGTGCTGATGTTAAACAAATTAAATAAATAATATAATTAAATGCACTCTGTCAAAATATAGTTCTTACACTTATTTTTATCAACCATGTATATTTTACCCCCCTTTCATTACAGCCCTGCATGTAAGCCTAGATGAGCAGCCAAGTATAAATCCAAGACATACGCTAACAAGTACATCTGAATTTAAAACCAATTAACAGTGAATGTCACCATAAAAAATATTTTTATTTCTAAGGGAAAAAAAAGACTTCTGTATCTTAGCATTATGAGAAGACTTTGTAGTTAGCAGGAGGCAGTAATGGGTGGAAAGACTGCTAAAGGTGACGGAAATACTACAAGAAAACAGATTTGATTTATAACTCAATACTCCATCTTGTGGAGAAAAAAGATACTGCACCTCAAGCAAAGTGAAGAAAAATCATGGTGACAACCGACTTCCAACTTCAGCTAACACAGGCAAGTTATCAAACACCCTGTACTGTATATACTAATTCTCTAACCTTTGCTATTGTAAATAAACTGCACTGCTCTCTTCCTTGAATCAAAGACATTCACAAAAACAAAAAAACTCCAGACACTTCAAAATCAGAAAACGTAAGATGTCAAGTAAGAAACAAACATTATAAAGACCTTACCAAATTCTACACTATAAATCTAGTATTTTTAAAGTCAGTTTTAGGTGTGCTAGCATCTAATGCTCAAAGTACCTACTGCGGTAGCCATATCTGTCTGTCTTTTTATTTGTTAGATTGCCTGCATGAAACATCTTGGCCCTACCATGGTCCAGTTTTGTTGATATGTGGCATGCTTACTCGTCAAGGAACTTTGTCAAGACAGTTCAATTTCTGTTCAGATAATATCAGATAATATAATATAATCAAATAATTGGGTTGTTAAGCAAAAATACTCATGAATTAAACAGAGTGAGACACAGAGGGGAAATTTTTTACAGTTTATAACAAAGGTGATGCTCTAGATAAATGGCAACCACTGAGGCACATTTGGAAAATATAAATGATCTCTACTGAAGACAGATACCTTTGATGTAGATTTTGGGACTTGCTCTGTTGTGGACTGAAAACTGAAATGCATCTTAAGATAAGGTCACTTTTTTACACAAGGCTGCAATTTTTGTTAGCAAATGAAACAATTTTACATACATCATCAATCAGGAAGTTCTGCAGATGTATTTTTCTTTTCTAAAATAGTAATGTAAACAAAGCCTAAGGGTCCAAAAAGAAAGCCTTTATTAGAGTTAATTTTGTTAATTTGTCCTGCTACCTGCAGTGGCAGATTGCCTAGCACTGATTAATCAGGACATCCCTTTACTAGCTACAAGATACAGCTATAAAGTACCAGAGTTACTGAAAGAGAAGGATGGATTAATGCTTCAGGGTTTCATTGTATTTCACATTCCATGTACAGTATGTGTTTTTCTTTACTGAATGGCCATGTTTTTTATTTTGTTTTTTTCAGGTGCTGTTTGTCAGTGGCAACACATTGACTGAAAAAACAAAGATATTAGAATTAATGTGGTTTGAGTAATAAAAAGAAAAAAAAAACAGACATTTGCTAAAACTGGGAAATCTCTGCTGGAAGGACAAATACCTGCTTGCTTACAAATAAGACATGACATGAGCCCATCATGAAGCATTATATTTAAATTTTCCAAAACATATACAGTGGAACCTCAGTTTGCGAGCATAATTCGTTCTGGAAATGTGCTCGCAGTCCAAAGCACTCGTATATCAAAGTGAATTTCCTCATAAGAAATAATGGAAACTCAGATGATTCGTTCCACAACCCAAAACTATTCATATAAAAATGATTAATACAAAATATAAAGTAAAAATACATAAAACAAATTAACCTGCACTTTACCTTTGAAAAGAATCATGGCTGGTGTGAGTGAGTTTCTAAACTCTTGTGGGATTCCACCTAACGGGACAACATGAGAAAGAGCGTCCCAAAGCAATCGCAGTCTCCCAGAGCTACAACAGTTTGCCGTAAAAGCGGACGTGCTATAAGCGCCTGCCGTCGATGGGTGATACAAAGAACATTATAAATGTGCAGGGCACAGTACTACTTGGCAACAACCCTGCCTGAATGCTGTGTCTGTGTATAGGAGAGTGGCAGACCCCGCTACAATAAATAACCACGCTGTTGCTGTTTCAAGCTGAATAAAGCTGGTGTTGTTAAAGTACTGAGACTCAGCTTTGTGTTTTGGGGCACAAGATGGGGACTCACATGTCACAGCACGCGCGTGCGCGCACACACACAAAGTCACAATGCTGTAGTAAACTGTATAAGCTCGTACTGATGTTGACTATATAAGTGAGGCACACCGACTCAGACGGAGAATAGGAGACGATTGCCCACGAGAGAAAGAGAGAGAGAGAGACACACACACACATGCACACAAGAGAGAGAGAGACAGACAGACACACATGCACGAGAGAGAGAGAACCATCAGCTCAGTTGTGATCACATGACACTCAGCAGACAAAGCGTATCCATACTACTTGCTCGTTTATCAAGTCAAAATTTATTAAAAATTTTAGCTCATCTTGCAAAACACTCGTAAACCAAGTTACTCGCAAACCGAGGTTCCACTGTATAGTAAAACAACAAGATGTGACTGATCCCCTAAGCAAAAGTGAACATAATCTGAAGTAGTTTTCAATGGCATGGTGGCACACACAGAGTTGGTACCACTGCCTCACAGATCCAGAGACCTTGGCTATAACCCAGGTTAGGGCACTGTATAGAATTTTGAAATTCTTTGTCTTTTTGGATTTCTGCCTATATACTAAAGATGTGTGCATTAACACTAGAATCCCTGAAGCCTACGAAAAAAGATATAATCTTGGGCCACTGTAAATTCTTTCCCACCTTCTCATCAGCGTCTTTGTTTGGCAAATGTGTCAATCAGCACAAGCAGCCTGCTATCCCATCCCTCCCACCGACATAGCTAAAGTTCTCCAAGCTCAAGTTAAATCAGAGAGGGAGAGTCAAGTTCATTGTAACACGTGAATGTGACTGAAAGAATAAAACAGAATAATAATAAATAATAAAAAAAAAGTCAACTTTTACAAGTAGAAAAATACACACCAGGTGTTACAGACTCAAATCAAATGTATGTTTTTATTATATACTAGTAATAATAATAGCAGCTCACTACTCAAAACAGTATATGTGGGGAGGACCCAGGCTCAATCCTGCAACCTCTTGATTACGAGACAGCAGTTCTTACCTCTGCACCAGCCAAGCTGACATGTCTATTTTGTGTTGATTGATATTTGGGCTTCGGTTTTTATACATTGACAGCAACATGTAAATTGAATAATTTCTTTTCTTCTTCGGTTGTATACTTGAATAAAACCACACTTGGTTAGTTATACCTTTTGTGTAAGTGTTTATTTGATATTTGGTCTTCGGTCTTCACACATTATACACTTCACATCAGCATTTTGTCATTATTAATATGAAAAAAGTTTGTTTTAGTTATGTGTAACATTTCTTGCCTTGCAATTTCTGTCACCCTACATTTATACAGACCATTGTAGACACAGTACTAGAGGCTGTTATATTTGCAAAAGGATGCTCAATTAAGTATTAATGTAATATTTTTGTTGGGGTTCCCAAATATATGCACCTGTCTAATTTTGTTATGATGCATATTGAGTATTTACTGTTAATCCAATAAACTTAATGTCACTGCGGAAATACTACTGTTTCCATAAGGCTTGTCATATATTAAAAGGAAGTTGCTACCTTGAAAGCTCAGCCAATTATGCCTCGGTGGGGGATGGGATAGCAGGCTGCTTGCGATACATTTGCAAAACGTTGCAAGACGCTGATGAGGAGGTGCAAGGGAATTTAAGGTGGCCTGGCATTACGAATATTTTTGTAGGATTCAGGGATTCTACTGTTAAATATGTTATATAAAAAAAAAAAAAAGTGATGATTTCAAGGTTTATTTGATTTAAGCCTTAATGTTCCAGTGTGGCTAAAACTGACCAAACTCACCTGCAGCATAGCTTAATATAAATAAATTCAAAGTTAAACAATACACACACACCATATCTCGATCAACTCACCTAGTTTCTTTTCGATCTCTTTCAGCTGTTTCTCTTGTAATGAAAGTTCTTCTCTTTTTTGTTTCATTTCTGGAGAATTCAGAGCTTCCACCTGTAAATTTAATTCTTCATTAACTGTAGAGCATTTGATTACTGCAGTGCGGTACTGCTGAAGAAGATCTGAAGAAAAAAAAGATGCACTAATTATTAGTAATATGTATTTATATATACTTAATTTCTTATAGTATACAATGTCTTGAAAAAAGTATTCAGCTTAGAAGTAATTTTCACATTTTATTATCACGGATACTAACAATATATTAAAAGTAGGAATTCACCCCAGTGATCTACAAAACAGTGTACTGTACATCATGCTATGTCAAAAGAAATAAATCGAAAAACTTGCATCAATTTGCTGAAAAGAAAAATCAAAAACAGTGATATACATTAAAATGCCATGAATATAGGGATAACTTTGCTCAGGTGCAGTATATTATCTTACCAACACACCCAATTTGTTGATAGATTCCACCTGTTCTCAATTAATTTATGATAAATCCTCCTTCTCAAAAAAAAAAACAACACAACAAATGAAGACAAAAGAGCTTTCAAAATAAGCCGGGGATATAACTGTAAAGAAGCACAGATCTGGGGAAGGGTAAAACACCGTCTCAAAGACACTAAAAACACCTCAGTGTGAAGTCTACCATGAGGAAGTGAAAAAATATTAAAAGTACAGCTACACTGACTAAGTCACACTGTCCCTCTAAACTTAGATGTTGAAAAAAGAATGCCATTTGTCATTAAGGCTACTGTGACACCAACTGAGTGTCAGAAGTGAAGTTACTGCACAAAAACAACCTTTATGGAATTAATGCAAGAACGAACCCTGGGTTGAAAACAAATTTCTTCCTAATAAAAATTAGAGGGCTCTGCTTCACTCGCCAACCCCTGGATTTGGTCCTGTGGAAATACAATTTAAAGTGTTTTTTTTCATGGGAATTGTTACATATGCATTATGTTCACTTTTCATTTTAAAACTTCAGTAAAAACAATATTTGGAATCAACTTTTCTTCAAGCTTGCATTGAATTTTGATTCCTTGTTTGGTCTTACATCATGATCATGCAACGTATAACTAGCCGTGAGTGAATATCGTTTCTTCGTCTCTTATAAATAAGCGACTTTTTAAAATCTTTGCCCTTGTGATTTGTTAATTGTCACTGCAAAAGCTATTCTCACAGGAAACTTAACGCTTTAATATGAACGGCATATCAAGATTTCCTTTTTGTCCAAACATCGTTTCAAGTTCATTCAATAAAAATAAAACTTTGTGATAAAACAATCTACTTACGAAAGTGGGAATATCCAGAGCCGATGTAGCCGGTAGCATTGTTCTCAAGAAGCTGCGGATTTCTGGCCATTGTGGATTGCACATCATTGTAAGAAATAAATCTGGCGGAGCGATAGTTCTGGATATTGCCATTGCATCATGATATAACTGTTGCAAAGCTCTTGGACTATCTTGATATGATGATGGTAATATTACTGCTTTACCTATTTTGAATTTGTCTGAACTATTGATATTTGAATTTTGAACGTGATCAATGAGACATTGCATATGTTCTGTTCATCAAATTTAGCTTGATTCGATTTAATAAAGATGAGATGTTTAGCTGCGACTTTTATATACGCATTAACAATGTGATGTTGAGATGACAGAAGTGGGTTAAATACATGGGAATGTACCACTAATTTTGACCCGAAATATTGTGCGGGTGTTATTCGTTTTTCTGAATGCGTTTGTTTCATATTGTCCTGTTTCACCATCTGGAAAAGCAAAGGAAAGAGTAAAGGGTCAGCATGTGGTGATGCATATGACATAAATGACGAATCATGCTTTGCCTTTGGATATACATGAATATCTACTCTGTCGTGGATATCTCTGTCTTTTGAAATTATTATCGCTGACAATTCGTCACATGTGGTTTTATTATAAATGCGACTGTGATCTTTCGGATTCATATAGAAATCCAAGAAAATTTCTTTGTCCATGTTTTGCTGATAAATTTCGTGTAAAGTGTGATACATTTGGATGTATTGATTTGTATCCATTATTCTCTGTATAATTTCTATTACATCGGATCGTTTAACTCTTTCGATTGTAGTATGTTGCATCGCTTCTGTGTGATCATAAAGATACACCTGCCAAATTGTGTTTTTTTTCGAAATTAAACTTGTTGTAGCTGTAATTGTTGTGGGAACACAGATTCTCATAGCGTCCATTATTGTGCAAATCAACGTTTTGTGCACTGAATGATGCTGAGGCGAAAAGATTATTGTAGACGCGTATATTTTGCCTGTAGTGTTTGTGAATTTCACTTTCACCAAACAAATCTTTGAATTCTTGCGGAAACACCTATTCATTGGGAAGCAGCAGCAGTACTTTTCCCTAATAGCAACATGAATTAGATGATCTACAAGTCTCTTACTTAAACTTTACAACCTTACAATATCTACATACTTCCGATGTATCACCTATGTCCATATATTCGATCTCTTTTTGCTGTTCCGTTATTTCATCTAGTAATAATTTCCGTTTGTTTGCGCAAATGCGATGTATACCCTCTTTTTTTGACAGTTTTGAATTTTAGTACTGTCATATTTTTTAACTTGCGCTGCGTGTGTATCGTGCCAAGGTTTATTTTGAGCAGCTCAAATTCCACTGCTTTCATAATCTGTAACCTGCTGTGCGTGTGTATGGCACCAACATTTTTAAACGTCTTTATGAAGTTCTACTGTGTCTTTTACTCTGTGTTTTATTTTACCCTGTTTGGACCTGCAAGATTTTCAATTCTACTTGTTCCAGGCTGATTATTACTTTCCTTGCCTAGGTCACCGTCTCATGGGAACATGCTGTCTCAGCCTCTCTGAAGTGTCCCTCTTCAGAACATCATGTCTCATCTCAAGATTTTCTTTTATAACCGAGAGATTTGTAAATCATATGGAAGATATTGCAAAGATGCAAGAGAAAGTCTTGAGGTCCGATAATGTTTAGGTCTGAACACAAAGTGATATGTGTAGTGTAAAATCTAACACTGCACATCTGTCAGGTGATACAATCCTCACAGTAAAGTGGGGTGGTAGTAGTATCTATTACTATTTTGTGGGAATTCTCTTCAGAAGCAGGGACTGGCAGTCTGTTTTGCACTAACCAGAGTGAGTAACTCCCGCAATTTATTATTGTAGAAGGAAAGGAGTGCCAATGTCATTGGAATATTCCAAAATTAGTATTACCAGAATGTTCAATGCAGGATAATTTCTCAGTTCTTACATCTCCATACCTTGACACTAGTTTTGATGTTGTAGTTATGGGTACCAATTCTTTTGTCCAAAACATGACTTTTCTTTGACCGAGTGGTGTTTACTTCCTTCCTCCCATATGCTTATGATTTAAAGATTGTAAAGGGAGTTCCAGCTTTTTAAAATAATATAAAAATACTTGTTACATTGTCATGTTGGATCCAACAGTATTATTTTTCATCAGTAAGAGATCCTTAAATATTTTTAACACTCAAGCATTGTTTCAAGCATAGTTGTCTTGGGTCCATTGCCCATCATGTTAAAAGGGACCAGGTCACTTAGCCAATTATTTGTTTTCAAATGCTGCCTGAATGCCTTCTGTTAAATAAAATATCTTCCCCTTATAGGCGCTTTGCATTTAAGGCTTTGACGAGAACAGGCCACACATCCCAAAAAAGCTCACCAGTCCTATCCACGTAATTTTTCTAAAATAACAACTAGTCTAGTTTTGAAGGTCCCTAAAATCCTACTGTCTACCACGCTACTTAGTAACTTATTCCAGGTGTCTATGGTTCCCTGTGTGAAGAAAAACTTCCTAATGTACAGTCATATGAAAAAGTTTGGGAACCCCTCTTAAATCTTTGGGTTTTTGTTTATAATTGGCTGAGCTTTCAAAGTAGCAACTTCCTTTTAATATATGACAAGCCTTATGGAAACAGTAGTATTTCCGCAGTGACATTAAGTTTATTGGAGTAACAGTAAATACTCAATATGCATCATAACAAATTTAGACAGGTGCATACATTTGGGAACCCCAACAAAAATATTACTTTAATACTTAATTGAGCATCCTTTTGCAAATATAACAGCCTCTAGATGCGTCCTATAGCCTTTGATGAGTGTCTGGATTCTGGATGGAGGTATTTTTGACAATGCTTTCATACAAAATCTCTCCAGTTCAGTTAAATTTAATGGTTGCCGAGCATGGACAGCCTGCTTCAAATCATTCCATACATTTTTGACGATATTCAAGTCCATGGCCATTCCAGAACATTGTACTTTGTGCTCTGCATGAATGCCTTGGGATTTAGGACCACCTCATACTTCATGATTGGACACACCGGTGTATGAAGTTCAAGGCTTAACAAGTTAATCCAACCAGTTTGGTGTTGCAAGTAATCAGTATTGGGCAGTTACATGCATTCAAATCAGCAAAATTACAAGGGTACCCAAACTTTTGCACAGCCAGTTTTTCACATTTGATTTAATTTCATACAACTAAATGCTACTTTACTAAAAATCTTTGTTCGGAAAACACCCCAGTACTCAGATGTTCCTAGGAAATGAAAGACATACCACTGTTATCTTTTTTTGTTGAAAGTAGAGTAAATTATGCAGGCTGAGACTATTTGTCGCTAGGACGTATAACTTTCAGCGCTTCAACTTGCAAGAAGGATGTCAGCAAATCAGTACATCTCAGTCTCTAATCTTCATCTCCCTGTAACCGCTATAATAGATAATTTAAAGTGTAATTCTCTCCAGTTTATTCTATCGATCTATCTTGCTGCTTGAGGACATAGGCATAGAAGTTAGTGCAACATATGCATGACAAAAGTATGAGATTTGGGACATTTTGTTAAGATTTACGTAATAAAGAGTATAAAGAGGAAAACAGGGTGACATGGAACACTACATAACAAAACATTCCCCTCTTTTTTTATGTGGTGCTGTACTGTTTTCAAAAATGGAGGAGGAAAAGTGATGACGACAAAGTTTCAGAGGACTTTAATAATGCTGCATGTGAGGGATATAAAGAAATCTATCCATATTGCAACATGGTATAAAGTTGAAGAGTAATAACTATGAAATAAAGAAGTATATTCCTTTTCACAGAAATACACAAAAAATCTTGCAGCTTTCCATAAAAAATTAAAGACAGACGTGGAAAGTGACCAATTGAAAAATGAAAAGGTAAATATGGGAAGGTTAAAATGGATGCTAAGTTTTGAATATAGGCTGTAAAAGAGACATATGAGTGAAACAGCAGCACTACTACACAAATAAGAATGAATCCAAAATAACATAAACAGAGTTATATAAACTATAATCAGCACATGACAAGTTAGAAAACCACCACTATTGAGGTGGGATTATATGCAATTCAGGCACCCATAGTCTATTCTATTTTCTTAGTAATAAAGTGCAAGTATAAAGTCCCATAACGCCTTTACTGTGGCGTTCATCTGACCAGGTAACATACCTCTTATTTGCACATCAAAAGCTCAAATAATGAACACACATATTTTTAAAGCTAGCTAGCAAAGACTGCACAATCTTAAGTGTTTAACTGCATCAGTTTTAAGTCGCTGCTTATCATACAATAATATGAGGAATAATCATTACTTATCTCCACCTCTATTATTGTTTTTTCACTGGTCACATTACAAACAATATGATTTGATGGACATTTCCTATTTAAGTTTTGCAGATAAGCAGCCATTCCACTAGTGTTAAATTAGCTGTAGTGGAAAAAAAAGCTATAGACTTATAAAAACCCTGAGGATGTGCCTTCAAATCTTACTACTAACAAGATTTGACCACGAGCAAGTTGCTATACCTGTCTGTGCTCAAATTGGAAAAAACAAATTAAATGCAACAAAATGTATCTCAAATGATCCAAGTCACCTTGGATAAAAGTGTTAGCCGATAAAAAAAAGTAATGATAATAAAAGTAATAAAATAATCACACAATACTAATATTATATATACACTTATTTAATTTGAATTTGTTACTATATATATTTTCAATGTGACTCTTAAAACATTTTTAAACATTTTAACCTGTAAAATAACAAAACATTAACAGCTGCACCCAATTTTACTTGGACAGGAACTAGCTCCCCAATCCCAGTGAAGTCATAATTAATATAATAGGCTTCAGAATGTATGTGTGGTTGTATATACAAAATAGAAAAATTGTTTAGTAGGTTAGCGGAAGTTGATTATGTAATTGTACAAACCAATTTTTGCTTCCAGTGTAGCACAAAAACTTGGCAGAGGAGCGCCAAAGACCATTCCTCTCAGCTTCTCCATTGTTGGAGCTTTATTTTGAAGGCCTCCAAATTTTCCATTGCTACGGATTCTATCTCCTTGCCTTGTCAGCAGTGTAGGGCAATGTGTAATTTTAACAACCTAAAAAGAAGTAAAACACGCTAAAAATATTAATACAAAATACTAGTGATATGAAAATTAATGTTGCCTTTGCAAATGTTAAAACCTAAACCATATAATATGAAAGGAGAGACTGTAAAATTTCATTTAGCACTGTTATTCCTATTCTACCATTAATCTCAATAGCTCAAAGAGAAAACGGCTTATCTATAGAGCTAACAATTATTATAAAAAATTACATTACAAAATAAACATAAATTTTACTGATTATTGTTTAATAGCATGGTAGAGAAAAAATATCTATAAAATTCATACCTCTTTTCTATAAAGATTAGCAGAATCCAAGTTGTCTAGAATAATGGAATCTCCTAGCAGCATGCCAAACACTGAAGGAATATAAAAAATGTATGCACATGAAATCTAAATCTGACATTGCGTCCTCCAATTATATGTTAACACCACATTTTATTAATAAGCTAAACATGTAGCAATAAAGTACACTAATGAACTAAGAATAAAAAATATTTACTGTGCAGTTAATTAGCAGTGCACAAACAACTATTGTTGAGTGAACAAGCAAATGTATTTTAATATTTTAACATTTTAAATTTTTTATTTTAAAGAGCATTTAAGACTAAAACATTTTAATCATTTCAACATTAGGAATAGGAGAGCTTAGAAGTGATTAAAGGAAATTTTGACCTTTTACCTATTTTGCAGTCTTCAACATGTTCTGGAAAGATAAGCAAATCCCTTGCAAATACTGGATTTCCTGTTGGCTGAAAATGACACTTTCCATTCCGCAGGTGAGGTAATGGTCTGTAAAGAAACAACAATTAAATTGGGGTACAGTATATGAGAGGAGGAGAAAGAAGACACAGAAAGAGAGAAAAAAAATACTTCACTGGTAAACATCTAATTCATAAGACAACCTCTGTGTCAAATATTTCACTTACAAACCTCTGTGTTACATGCTTGGTAAGCAAAAATAACCAAAGGTGTTGCTTGCAATGCATCATTTGCTAGTGATAAGACTAATTACATCTACTAGGGTCACTTGCTACGGTTATTTTAGGAAACAATTTGAGGAGTAGGTTTTGACCATATTTTGTGTTTTTATAGTTTTTAAAACAATTACCATGTTTTATACTTTTTTGAACACTTGTGTTTATTATGACATTGGAAAAATGCTTACTTTTCAGAAACCTCTTTAATAGTAAATATAATAAGGAATTGCTAAGGCCACAATGAAAACCTGAAAATAAAAATTGTGTTGGGGGCTACTGATAAAAATATTATAAACATGTTAAATTGTTATAAGTTACCCAGTGCCCAGCACTGTAAAAAAAATTGTAGCAGAGTGCAAGGAGCTCTTCAGTGGCTGGGCTGGAAGGTGCTTTAGGCTGGACAGGGAGAGATGAGGATGTGTGGCAGCAGGTTGGGCATAGCGTGATGTTCTGACTGGCAACAACTTGAGTGAATCCTTTAAATCAGAAGGGTTAAGGAAAGAGGACAGGGACATTCTTAGGAAACGAGAAACTCTGAACCCCAAGGACAGTTAGCTTGCATTTATGGGTCATCATCTCTGTGATGATGAAGAGTGGCACCATGTTAAGTGTTCTAGTTAGAAACATGATACTTGGAGTTGGTCTCGTCCGGCACGGGAGATGAACATCTGAAACGGAACTTCGTTAGCAGCTGTGTTATTTTTTCTTTTTTTTTATCATCCTGAGGTTTCCTGTACTTACTTAACCTGAGGAGGCTCAATTACAGTATATCCAAGCATATATTAACATGACCGGCAGAAATAGGGTTTAGAAAAACGCAGTTAAAGCTCCACCCAAGGCTAGACAGTCATCAAGTTGAAGGTATGGCCTTTCAGAAACTGACCTGGAACAGATAGGCAAGAGTACAGATTTCTTGGGACCGGATGCTACGGCATCATTTCCAGTCGAGAGCGAAAGTGGGAGTGATTGTATAAGCGAATTGGTCCAGGATAGCATGTCAGTTCCAGAAGATTCAGGGAAACTAAAAATTGCCTTACCTTCCTCATTGTCAACCACTCCTCGCGAGCCGGAATTGACTTCACTGGCGGCACAGAGGGAAGACCGAAACGAGCTGTCTGAGCTGAAGGTAATGATCGCCGTGATGGCCACCGCTCAAGACATAAAAGAGCTCAAGAATGATTTAAAGATAGATATAAAGAAATAAATAAATGATATAGGGAAACAAATAAAGAACAAACAAGACAAATGAAAAGCTGCTTCAGGATATTAAAAACCAAGAAAAACGTGTAAATAACCACTTTCAGGCTGCCTTTAACGGTGTGCTAGAAAAAATTGAGGAACAAATACAGGAAAAGGCATCTACGTTTGACAGTAAACTTACAGCACTTGACACTCAGTTGGAAGACGTTAAGCAAATACTCACAACTCGTACTGAAACAACTGAACAACTGGCATCTACCGCTGATGGAAAAACAATGGCTGCAAATTCTGAATGCAAAGCACTCAGAGAAAGACTTGCTGCACTGGAAGATAGATGTGGAAAGAATAATATTAGAATCAAAGTTCTCCCTGAGAATTCTGAAAGGCCAAATCCAGTGAAATTCATAGCTGAACTACTCTCTAAAATAATTGGAGAGGACTTCAAATTAGAAACCGAGATAGCAGCAGCATACCACATACAGGGATCAAATCCCTCTAAACCCAGAACTTTCATCGTGTTTTGAAAAATTACAGTTTAAACTTAATATAATGTTACTTCTCAGACAGAAACGAGATCATACAGTCATATGAAAAGGTTTTAGGAACCCCTCTCAGCCTGCATAGTAATTCACTGTACTTTCAACAAAAAAGATAACAGTGGTATGTCTTTCTATGGCTGTGCAAAAAGTTAGGTGCCCTTGTAATTTTGCTGATTTGAATGCATGTAACTGCTCAATACTGATTGCTTGCAATACCAAATTGGTTGGATTAGCTCGTTAAGCCTTGAACTTCATAGACAGATGTGTCCAATTATGAGAAAAGGTATTTAAGGTGGTCAATTGCAAGTTGTGCTCTCCTCTGAAGAGTCACAGCATGGGATCCTCAAAGCAACTCTCAAAAGATCTGAAAACAAACATTGTTCAGTATGATAGTTTAGGGGAAGGCTACAAAAAGCTATCTCAGAGGTTTAAACTGTCAGTTTCAACTGTAAGGAATGTAATCAGGAAATGGAAGGCCACAGGCACAGTTGCTGTTAAACCCAGGTCTGGCAAGCCAAGAACAATACAGGAGCGGCATATGCGCAGGATTGTGAGAATGGTTACAGACAACCCACAGATCACCTCCATTAGACCTGCAAGAACCTCTTGCTACAGATAGTGTACCTATACATCTTTCTACAATTCAGCGCAATTTGCACAAAGAAAATCTGTATGGCAGGGTGATGAGAAAAAAGCCTTTTCTGCACTCACGCCACAAACAGAGTTGCTTGTTGTATGCAAATGCTCATTTAGACAAGCCAGATTAATTTTGGAACAAAGTGCTTTGGACTGATGAGACAAAAATTTAGTTATTTGGTCATAACAAAAAGCGCTTTGCATAGTGGAAGAACAACACCGCAATTTCAAGAAAAACACCTACTACCTACTGTCAAATTTGGTGGAGGTTCTATCATGCTTTGGGGCTAGTTCAGGGACTGGGGCTCTTGTTAAAGTCGAGGGTCAGATGAATTCAACCCAATATCAACAAATTCTTCAGGATAATGTTCAAGCATCAGTCTCAAAGATGAAGTTACGGATGGGTTGGATATTCCAACAAGACAATGACCCAAAACACAGTTCGAAATCTACAAAGGCATTCATGCAGAGGGAGAAGTACAATGTTCTGGAATGGCTGTCACAGTCCCCTGACTTGAATATCATTGAAAATCTATGAGATGATTTGAAGCAGGCTGTCCATGCTTGGCAGCCATCAAATTTAACTGAACTGGAGAGATTTAGTATGGAAGAATGGTCAAAAATACCTCCATCCAGAATCCAGACACTCATCAAAGGCTATATGAGGAATCTAGAGGCTGTTATATTTGCAAAAGGAGGCTCAAATAAGTATTGATGTAATATCTCTTTTGGGGTGCCCAAATTTATGCACCTGCCTAATTTTGTTATGATGCATATTGCATATTTTCTGTTAATCCAATAAACTTAATGTCACTGCTGAAATACTACTATTTCCATAAGGCAGGTCAAATATTAAAAGGAAGTTGCTACTTTGAAAGCTCAGCCAAAGATAAACAAAACTCCAAAGAATTAGGAGGGGTTTCCAAGATTTTTCATATGACTGTATTTGAAAATAATTGAATTCGTATTTTCCCAGATTTCTCACCCTCAACAGCAGCTAAACATGCCGCATTTTACAACATTAAACAGTGCTTACGGAAAGGTGAGATCAGATACAGCCTCTTGTATCCTGCTAAACTAAAAGTGGACATTTAAGGCAAGCTATACATTTTAACTTCTACGGAGGAAGCTGAAAAAGAGCTAAAAAAACTGATCCTGACACTTTTTTGAAATACGAGTGTTGGTTGCATTCTGTTCAGGCACGGCAAAGATGATCTTACCGGCAATTTGATCAGCCTGCAATGATACTGGCACCATTATTATACATCCAAATTACTTCTTGGTCACTTATTGTTTAGGTTTTATTTTTTAATAATTGTTTAACATCATTTCACGGGTTTGACTCTGTTAACACTAGTATTACCAGAGCCTACGAAAAAAACTCGTAGATCCGGCCCACCTTAAATCCATTTGCACCTCTCCGCCAGCATCTTTTGTCCTCTAAATGTGCCGATAAAGACAAGCTGCAAACAGCCGGCTATTCCATCCCCCCACCAACTTAGAACATGCACGAACTTCTCCCAGCTCGTGCCTTAATTGATTATCTGGGAGTGAAGTGGAGTTTTGGAGAGGAAATAATAGATCGTTATTTGGAAAACAAGCATTTCATGTGTGTTCCGTTTCTACAGTAATCTGTGTAAACACATTTTTAAAACAGAAACGTTTTTCATATTTTAGTAGTAAATGACAAAATGTAGGCATTGTCACACACGTGTGCATGGGAGGCAGCTGAAGGGCTTAGAAAATACTGTTTATACATCTGCCCGGGGGATGGGGTACGCTGACGCTCTTTCTGAGTTATTTGCAGGTCTTACCCGGGAAATCCCACCAGGAGCCACCATTTCCAAGAATAAGGTCACTTCCGGTTCCGGCCCCAAGGATGATGTCACTTCCAGTTCCGGCCCAGAGGACGACATCACTTCCGCCCTCTGTCCTATAAAGCCCACTGCCTTTGCTCTGGCAGGCAGTTCTGTTTTGGACTCTGTTGTATAAACTTGAATATAATGTCTCAAGTACTTTTGCAGCCAGGAAACCGAATTAAACGGGTGGCTGCCCCAAACCTTTTAACGCCTCACGTCTCATCTTATTACAGCATAAACTATATAATGTATAAAGCCTGCAGTCCAAACATCAAATAAACACTTCCACAAAAGGTTCAAGGAAAAGACAACAGCTTCCGTGGCTTAGCGGTCAGAGAAAAAGCCGCGTTAGCATGCAACATTGACACGCATTTACTATGACTGCCTCCATGGCAAAACGGTATCTGCTGCTGACTGGGAATCAAAAGGTCATGAGTTCAATCCCGCACGACTCCATTTTGAGAAATGAACTGCTCTTATTCTTACTACTTTAGAATAAAAACATACATTTGATCCCAGTCTGTAACAGCCGGTGTAATTTATACTTGTACAGGTTAGCTTTTTGTTTTTTTATTCTCTCAGCTGCGTTCACGATCCCAACTCCCCAAACCCCCCCAGCATTTGACACTGCTGTTTTCACATAGACGCGCTATAAAAGAGGTAAACTGAAATCATGACGATGATACTACCTCGGATCAAGAATACACTTTTGCCATCGCTGTACTTTGTATATGTACATGGGAAACTCTGCACTCGTGATTTTACACTGTAGGAAGTAATTAAGTAAATAAAGGTAAATAGGTAACAGACGGTGCATGTGCCCAAAACATTAACATTTATATGTTACTTACATAAAAGCCAGATCTAATGTTATTTACCGACACAGGCATGCTCAAAAAAATACACGTGTAATGCCACAAAAGTGCATGCAGACACTTCAGTTCGCAAGTATTGGTACGAGAATGCAGTCACAAGCAGACTGCAGAGCTATAGCGCGTCTTTATGTGAAAACAGCAGAGAATGAAACTGAATTAAAAAAAACCAAAACAAAGCTAACCTTTACAAGTATCATAAATTACACCAGCTGTTACAGACTGAAATCAAATGTATGTTTTTATTCTAAAATAGTAAGAATAAAAGCAGTTCACTTCTCAAAACGAAGTTGTGCGGGATCGAACTCATCACGTTTTGATTCTCAGTCAGCAGCTGATACTGTTGCGCCACGGAGGCAGTCATACTAAATGCATGTTAATGTCGCACCCTAAT
The DNA here is from genome assembly GCF_016835505.1 of Polypterus senegalus. Lineage (NCBI taxonomy): Eukaryota > Metazoa > Chordata > Cladistia > Polypteriformes > Polypteridae > Polypterus > Polypterus senegalus. The sequence continues at coordinate 76,515,751 of NC_053158.1, forward strand.
ACAGCTTTTTTTCTGCAGTTATATTTTTGAATAAAAGCGCACTTGTTCTGTTATACAGTATTTGTACCTTTTGTGAAAGTGTTTCTTTGATATTTGGACGTCTCCCAAAATAAACGTTTTGAGTAGTGAGCTGTTGTTATTGTTAATATTATACAATAAAAGCATACATTTAATTTGTGTCTGTAACAGCCGCTGTAAATGTATAGTACTTGTCAAAGTTAGCGTCTTTTTTTAGTTTTACTTTATTTACTTATCTTCCTACAGCATAAAGTCACAAGTATACTGCAGAGCTTCCTCTGTTTGATCATCAAGGGCATGCTCACAAATTACACGTATAACGCCATGAAAAATACCTGCTGACACTTTAGTATGTGAGCAATGGTACAAGAATGCAGTTAGACTTTTTTTGGGCACATACACCAGGCTAGTGTTTAGATCTGAATGGTGTAGCATTGGCGAGCTCTGTAAGTCGTGTTGTTTCTTTGAAGGACAGATGATTGGCAGGATGACGCCAGACTTTCGCCTTTATGCCTGGTGCAGCTGTGTTGTTCTTAATATGTGAGTGGACGGTCAGTGCCACAGTCTCCAACCCATATAACATAGCTGGTCTCACTACTGTCCTGTAGACCTTCCCTTTCACTTTTGCCGATACCCGTCTGTCACAAATTACTCCTAACACTCTTCTCCACCCATTCCATGCAATCTCTTTTTCACCTCTCTTCCACAATCCCCATTACTCTGTACTGTTGATCCCAAGTATTTAAACTCATCCACCTTCGTCAACTCTACTCCCTGCATCCTCACCATTCAACTGACCTCCATCTCGTTTACACACAAATATTCTGTCTTGTTCCTACTGACCTTCATTCCTCTCCTCTCTAGTGCTTATCTCCACCTCTCCAGGGTCTCCTCAACCTGCTCCCTACTATCACTACCGATCACAATGTCATCAGCAAACATCATAGTCCACGGGGACTCCTGTCTAATCTCGCCTGTCAACCTGTCCATCACTATTGCAAATAACATCCTCAGGTGGTGCTCTTTCTTGGCATGAAACCAAACTGCTGCTCACTAATCATCACCTCACTTCTTAACCTAGCTTCCACTACTCTGTCCCATAACTTCATGCTGTGGCTCATCAATTTTACTGCTAATCCGTTGCACTTCCTGATTCACTATATCCACATCATCCAACCTCTTCTGTCTCTCGTTCTCTTCATTCATCAGCCTCTCAAAGTACTCTTTCCATCTGCTCAACACACTCTTCTCACTTATGAGTACGTTTCCATCTTTATCCTTTATCACCCTAACCTGCTGCATATCTTTCCAAGCTCAGTCCCTCTGTCTAGACAATCGGTACAGGTGCTTTTCTCCCTCCTTAGTGTCCAACGTCTCATGCAACTCATCGTACGTCTTTTCTTCAGCCTTCGCCACCTCTCTCTTCACCTTGCGCCTTATCTCCTTGTGCTCTTGTCTACCTTCTGCGTCTCTCTGACTATCCCACTTCTTCTTTGCCATCCTCTTCCTTTGTATACTCTCCTGTATTTCCTCATTCCACTACCAGGTTTCCTTTTCATCCTTCCTCTTTCTAGATGTCACGCCAAGCACCCTTCTTGCTGTCACCCTTACTACATCTTCTGTAGTTTCCCAGCTGTCTGGTAACTCTTCACTGCCACCCAGTGCCCGTCTCACCTCCTCCCTAAACTCAACCTTGCAGTCTTCCTTTTTCAACTTCCATCATTTGATCCTTGGCTCTGCCCTCACTCTCTTCCTCTTCTTGATCTCCAATGTCATCCTACAGACCACCATCCTATGCTGCTTAACTACACTTTCCTTTGCCACCACTTTACAGTCTTCAATCTCCTTCAGATCAACCCTTCTGCATAGGATGTAATCTACCTGTGTGCATCTTCCTCCACTCTTGTATGTAACCCTTTGTTCCTCCCTCTTCTTAAAATACGTATTCACCACAGTCATGTCCATCCTTTTGGCAAAATCCACTGTCCTCTGACCTTCTTCATTCCTCTCCTTGACACCATATCTACCCTTCACCTCCTTGTCTCCACTGTTCCCTTCACCAACATGCCCACTGAAATCCGCTCCAATCACCACTTTCTGTCCCAAAAATCTTCTTTCTCACCCATTGCACACCCAACGTGCGGTGCATGTGCACTAACAACATTCATCATCACACCACCAATTTCCAGCTTCATAATCATTACTCTGCCTGACACTCTTTTCACCTCCAAAACACTCGACATACTGTTCCTTCAGAATAACTCCTACCCTATTTTTCCACCCTTCCACACCATGATAGAACAATTTGAATCCACCTCCGATCCACCTGGCCTTATTACCCTTCCATTTAGTCTCTTGCATGCACAATATATATCAACCTTTCTTCTCTCCATCATATCTGTTAACTGTCTCCCCTTACCAGTCATACCGTCAACATTCAAAGTTCCTACCCTCAGTTCCACTTTCTTTACTTTCCTGCTCTCCTCCTGCCTCCAGACACGTATCCCCCCTCTCTTCTTCTCCTTCTTCGGCCAACAGTAGCCCAATTTCAGTCAGCACCCTGTTGGCTAAAAGTTAAGACTACAAAATGACGGAAAAAGCTCAGTAGTAAGATCTTCATGATCAAACAGTGAATTAAGAGAGCTGGAATGTTAAAGGGCTGAATCATGAATTAAAGAGAAAGAAAGTATTCTCTCACCTAACAGGTATTAAAGTCAAAATAGTATTTTTACAGGAGACCCACTTATTAAGCAAGGATCAGTTTCGGCTGCACAGACACTGGACTGGCCAAATATTCCATTCCAGCTTTACAAAGAAAACTAGAGGTGTTGGAATTCTCGTACATAAAACAATAACATTTGTAGTAACAGTTGTAGTATCTGATCCTGAAGACAGATATGTGATTGCCATAGATTATTATTAAACTGTAAAGTAATTTTGATAAAAATCCCACCTACCCAATGTAAATGATAGGGACTTTATCCAAAATGTACTTGCATCCATCCTAATGTGAACACACATAAAATTATAATGGCTGGGGACTTTAATTGTGTTTTAAATCCAGACCTAGATAGGTTTCGTGCCACAGGAACAATGACGTCTAACACAGCAAAAACAATTACACAGTTTGTAACAGATCACAACATGATACTAGCTACGTCTTGCTTTCAGATCATATCTATGTTGAAGTTATTTCCTGTGACCCAAAGAGATAGGAAATAAATTTGACTTGTTAAGCTCTGAGGGGGCATTAATGTTGTATGCATTTTTCAGTAATAAACAAGCCTGTTAGTGAGAAGAACCCGAGGCAGCACTACCGAGAGGACATAAAGTCTCAGTAGTAAATGGGAAAATACTTGGTCATGCACAGGTAAGTGTGTACATGTGGCAAAAAAAAAATAAATAAAAAAAAGGCTTTTATGTGTTGTTCTTGAGTGGTTTTTTAATACAATTCACCTTTGCATGACACTCCATACAGACCATTACACTGAAGAGCTCTTTATTTAATCTGCCAGGCTAAGAGATATCTTAAGAGTGATGGCCGTAGCATAATCATAATATTACCATGTAGCACCTATAAACATGTAAGTTAAATTATGTTTCCTAATATAAACTATCATAAAATAATTACGAGGTTCAATGAAAGCAAAGTATAATGATCAGCATTAAGGATTTACCCATGATTTTTGTTTATTGTGTCCTCAATAAAGTATGCAAAGAAGACAATGTCACCCGCCAATCAATGCACATGGTCAGTTTATCCCGCAAGACCAATGATTTATAGTGCACCATAGTGAGCAAAAAGCAAAAATAAAGAGTGTAATCAATTAAGTTACAGGAGCTGGTGACCAACAGAGGGCAGCAACTGTGAAATTTAATTGGTAGTTTTAATGTAAGCCAAATTGAGAGCTGCTTATACTTTGAATTAAATCAGCCTTTAGCAATCTACACAAAGCCTTAAGCTGCAGAATGGTTGCCATGCTGAAACTAAAACTGTTATGGCCAATGCCAATTGGTATTTTATTTTAGAATTATTTCATCAGCATTCGTGTTGAGCCTGTCCATCCTTAACTTCTCGTAAATAGCTGCATTGCAAATGTTCACGTAGCTGTGGCTGTGAAATTCTATTTGGAAAATGTGACCAATTTCATCTATTACTGCCACAAGTAATGCCACTGAATGTTGGTACCCAGGTGTGAATCATGGTTTTTCACAGAAAAAAAATGTAATTATAATGACTCACATTGTTTCAATACGTGTAATAAAAAAGCCAATAGTCTAATCTAAAAACTATAGATATTTTTATTTGGTATACTTTGTTAATCTCCAAGGAGAAATTGTCTTTTCACGTGACTTATGTCACTCTCATGCCAGAAAATATTTATGAAAAGGATGGAATTTGGTTTTAACTTATTTATCTAAAGTATATTTACCATTTACAGTTATGCATTTTATGGGTTTATCTTGTAATATGCACTTGTAATGGAATTAAGGGTATAACTGTAAAATACTGATTATTATCACTGTTTTTATTTTCTACAGAAAAACTTTACATTATACTTTCTGTGTGTGGATAATTTGATAATTTAAGATAGGACTGTCATTGAGCCTTGGCAGCGGTTTGAATGTAGATTTTTATCTTAATTTATTGCATGCCATTTCAATGTTTTACGGCTCCACCTAATTGCTGTTCAAGCTAGTGCAGTTATATTAATGAAAATTTCTGAAAACGGTATGATCATATGCACAGCAGACTGCAGACTAACATCGTAGTCTTCATTTATTCAGTAATTCCAAAATCAGAATAATAGTGCATGTGGTTTCATGAAAGTTACTTAAAGACAAAGCATAAAGTCAGAGTAAAAAAAGATCAGCAAATAGCAAAATAGATCTTTCTGAAGGTTTTATACCTTGCCCAGTCAGGAAGGTTCTTCCTAAAGATGGAATCAAGGGGAAGCACCTGCTGTCTACCTTGAGTTTCATTGTAGATTTGACGAGCTGCTTCTGTAGTAAGAGTAACTACACAGTCCATATCGCTGGCCAAATGCCAAGAAATTACTTTTGCTGCTTCATTGTCTTCAATTAGTGCCAAATGAGCAATCTTAAATTGAAAAATAAACAAAATACATGTACACATTATTTTTGGAATTCAGAAAAATAAAGCATAAAAACATCATGTGAATGACATCTATTGCTAATACAATATACATAAAGGAAAATTTATTTATTACCCACAATTTTTAACCTTGCTTAAACATTTGTAACATGAACATTAATATCTTGTTTATTGAATAAATTGATAGCCAGTGTGACAGTAAACTGGCTATGTGTAGGAGTGCAAGTAAATGTGGTCTTCAAAAGACTGGCAGCAGTCCAAGGTTAGTTTGCTTTGTATTTGTTACTTTTTCTGCTCAAACAAAACACATTTACTTGATATTGGCTAAACAAGCCATGGAATATAAAGCTTATCTTTTGCAGATGTAATTTTTCTGCCTTGGAACCTACAGTCACCATGCAAAGTGAAAAATACCAGCTTTGGAACAATTTTTATGAATGATAATAGTCACTTAAAAAATATTCAAAAAGTTCCCTTTGTAGCCACTGTGGAATCATTATTTCTTTTTGGGAAACCCCCTTGAAGAAGTAAAAAAAAGTATAAGCCAAGAAAGCGTCTAGAGCATGGGAAAGGCGCTATAATGTATAAATAAAATGTATTATTAAGCAAATTCTTAAAAGTAATGTGTACTGCATTGCACAAAGTGAGCCAAACAGTTTATTTTTAAAAACATTACTTCAATATTATAGAATGTAAAGAAACTACTGAATAGCTTTTATTCTATCAAGCCAAGATATGGATGTTGAGACACAAATGTGTTGTGGGTGACTGGAAATTGAAGCAAACATGATACCATGAATTGTTAAACTATCTAAAAATGGGTTGCATGCTATCTGAATTTGGGTCACACAGGGTCAAGATTCACGGTTTGTGGAGTGTCTTGTGATAGGTTGCTATGTGCATTTACACCAAAAAGCATTGATTCGTTATAACCTGTGTTGCAAAATGTCCAAGAGGAACACACCACCTCCCAGAGAAATACCACCCTCAGGTGACAGTTGTCAGTGATTATCTAAGAGGGACAACAACCCCAATACTTCCACAAACCTAAAACCGAAACCCCAAATCCATACCCCCAGCTTGGGATGACGGTCTTTTATTATAATTTTTAAATTAAATTAAATTAAATAATACTCATTGACCATCAACTAAACCTGACAATGATAAAACCATTAAAACATAATTGATAACAGTATTCTTTTGTTCTAACTAATTGAGTGATAACATATGTGTTTACTGTAGTTAGGAAACACCATTGCTAGAACAAATTCAACATGTCAAACTTATATTGCCTTGATAATTCTAATATTAAAAATGTAAATAATTTTCTTAAAGATGGAAAAAAGCATTATTTAATAAAAAAGATAAAATACAAGGAATTATTACTATATGTTTTAAATACGCCTAGAGTCAGAGTTATATCATGAAATTTTAAGATTTTCAATTAATTTAAACCAATTGCTGAATTTTTCCTAGAAAATGCATACCTTCCCTAAAACATTGGAGTTGCCTTTAGGAGTGTTAGGAATAGCACATACTCTTCTTGGTTGCTTCATTATTTTTTGTTTTTCAGCTAACATATCCTTTATCAGTGCCTCAGTCTGTTGTACCTGCAAAACAATGTTATTATATGCATCTACATACTGTAATATAAGTTACCTTGTTCAAAAGTGACACAAGGTACATCTTGATAGGAAAAGAAGCTTATAAATTAAAAAAAATAAATAAATCAATTTTGAAACCTACCAGATGGTATTAGCATATCAGTACAGCCTTTGCAATTGTAAATTTCCATTGTATGCTCAATGCAACTGTAATCTATAAAAATATTTTTTGAAGCATGTAAAATTTTCTTTATTACTGTACTGCTAGCTTGCTTCAGTTTTGTTGTTGAAGGACCTTCGACCCTACAGTGTTCATGTGTGTATATGTAAAACCACAACATTTTATATTTTTGCCTAAGGGATAGAGCACTTTATAAATGATCCATTAGCTGATTTTTTGGTAGCACATTTTAAATGGTGTGAACTTTTACCTATGACTGAAGGAGTCATCATTATGATTATTATGAATCAAATCATGTACTTATATATAGTACAATTTAGCATCTTTACTATCAAAATTAATATTAATTTGCGTTCTTCTTTTAGAACTAAGTATTTTGTGTTGTGATATTTTTAAATACTCTTCATTTGTTGTTATACAATATAACAAAATAGTAAGTTGATAGATGTTCATTTTGTGATTTTGTTATGGTATAGTTCAACCGACCTATTACAGTTGAGGCCAAAATTATTAGCCCCCTGGAATCATGGAACATTTTCCTAAACTTCTTCCCAAAGTTTGCAACATTGATGAAACTTGATATAATCAAACATCCACCAGTGCTATTTACTAGCTTTTGATACATTTTGTAATATAAAATATATTTTTAGTCTTGCTTTTTATCAAATATAGTAAAAAATGGGGTGGTCAAAAATATTAGCCCCATGTTAAATGTTTGCTTTCAAAACACACCTCCACTAATTAACCAATCAGCTTTGAAACCACACCTGTGCAATCAATTGGCTTCCTAACAACACCTGCAGTCAATTGGCTTCCTAACAACACTCAATCAGCATAAAGAGACTCCCAAGGAACAGGGCTCTTGAACACATGAGGGACTACTGTTACTGACCATGCCAAAGACAAAGGAAATCAGTCTGGAGCTCAGAAAGAAGATAGTAGAGGCTCATGATAAGGGGCAAGGCTACACTGCCATTTCCAAGCGATTCACAGTGTCTAGAACTGCTGTACGTTGCATCATTGCCAAGTACAAGGAGACAAATTCTGTTAGAAACAAACCTGGCCGTGGCCGTAAGCGCAAGATTTCAAGAACTTTGGAGAGAAAAATAGTCAGAGATGTCAGCAAGGTACCCCGGACATCTGCCAAGATGATTGTTGCTGACCTGGCCTCTTCTGGAGTTGATGTTTCAAGGAACACAGTTGTGAGGGCTCTTCACCGTGGTGGGCTTCACGTCCATCGTCCCAGAAGAACCCCTTTACACAAAGAGCGGCACATCACAGCCCGACTGAGGTTTGCCCGTGAACATTTGAAATGTAAAGATGATTTTTGAAAGTCTGTGCTTTGGTCTGATGAGACTAAACTGGAACTGTTTGGGCACATGGATGTTGCTTATGTTTGGCGAAGAAAGGGACAGGCCTTCAACCCTAGGAACACAGTTGCCACAGATAAACATGGTGGTGGGAGCATCATGCTGTGGGGCTGTTTTGCAGCCTCAGGCACAGGGAGCCTTGTTGGTGCATGGCATCATGAAAAAGAAAATTATGTTGACATTCTGAGGGAGAATATGCAGAAATCTGCTCGTAGTCTAGGCTTAGGTCGTCGCTGGGTCTTCCAACAAGACAATGACCCAAAGCATACATCAAAATTAGTTCAACAGTTTTTCAAGGATACCAAAACCAAGATCTTGGAGTGGCCCGCACAGAGCCCAGACCTCAATCCCATTGAGAATCTGTGGCGAGTGCTCAAAGTGAATGTCCATGCTCGGAAACCACGCAATTTGGACCAGCTAGAACAATTTGCAATGGAGGAATGGACCAAAATCCCTCAGGAGACCTGTGCTAATCTAGTAAAGACCTACTCTAATAGATTGTTGTTGTCAGTTGTGGCTCAAAAAGGGTACAGTATTGACTATTAATGGGCATGGGGCTAATAATTTTGGATGTCTCATTTTTGCCCTTTCTTGTTTCCACTCAGTGTGTCAAAATATCCAAACTACAATTAGTGGACCTTGTTATTTTGGACACAGATACGCTTTAAAAAACAAACATTTGTTGTTAATGGTCATTTTCATATTGGAATCAGGAGTGTTGCCTAATTTCATAAGGGGGGCCTAATAATTTTGGCCACAACTGTATCATCACTTGTACTAGGAGACTAATATATTATGAAATGCAGTGTCAGAGCCTTGCTGTTTCACACAAAGTTTAGTGGAGTGCTATTTTGGCCATCCTCCAGCACAGCTGCTGCTCCCATCTTCCATGGCTGCTTCCATGCAGCTCCAATGATCTTTTATCTGCTATATCCAATGCCTTTAAATTCATGTCACTGTCCTCATCTCACCTCACTTGGGGTCAGAGGCAAAAACCTTCACCAATTTTATGAGCTGACCCCCACTAGGATCCTCCCTAAGAAATGCCAATGGCCATATACACAAGGAAATGGATTTAAGCAAAGCAGTGGGTGTCCTTGGTCTTCTCTCGTGCTTTAGTTCACTCTCTCTCACACAGAAGGGCTACTCAACTACTCTTAGGTACTAGAATGGACAGTTCAGCCAACATCTGAACCACAGATTCAGGAGGCAATGACAAATGATGAAGAACGGACCATTTAAGCATGGTTTAACTGGAGTTTGGCTTAACCCACTTACCATGTCAGAGTATCTCATAAAAAACAAGAGGACCTCAAAGTGGATCTGTACCTTATCTGGGATTGAGAAGTGTCTGTTAAAATGACTTAGATGTGTAATGTGGATATTTTATGCACACTTGCATAAAAAAACATGACAACAGAGGGAATATATGGAGAATGCTGCAAGAAGCAGAATGGGCTGGTCTGCCAAAATTTTCATGTTGCCGTCATGTGCCTTTTGAAGACAAAAAGATGAAGAGTGAAGTAATCTGTCTTGGGATACGTTGTACAAAAGAATGATATTTGTAAAATTGTTTTAGAAAACATCTACTTTATTACTGATCTGTGTCACAACACTAAGTGCAGTAATTATATTACGGTACACATTAATTTCCTTTTCATAACTTATTACGAACACAATAGAGGAATTACAATAGAGGAACTAAACAAGTCTGCCAGTCAATACACCCATCAGACAAATAGGAGGTAGGCCTGGGACATAACATGCTAGATATATTAGCCTGGCACATCATCTTGTTATGTTTGCATAAGGAAGGTATTATTCAGGAGCTTTAATTTGAAATAGTGTGTGTCAGTGTGTGTGTATATAGGATGCATTAATTAAAGCCGCAAAGTCATTTACAGTGCATCCGAAAAGTATTCACAGCGCATCACTTTTTCCACATTTTGTTATGTTACAGCCTTATTTCAAAATGGATTAAATTCATTTTTTTCCTCAGAATTCTACACACAACACCTCATAATTACAACATGAAAAATGTTTACTTGAGGTTTTTGCTAATTTATTAAAAATAAAAAAAACTGAGAAATCACATGTACATAAGTATTCACAGCCTTTGCTCAATACTTTGTCGATGCACCTTTGGCAGCAATTACAGCCTCAAGTCTTTTTAAATATGATACCACAAGCTAGGCACACCTACACTTGGCCAGTTTCGTCCATTCCTCTTTGCAGCACCTTTCAAGCTCCATCAGGTTGGATGGGTAGCGTCGGTGCACAACCATTTTAAGATCTCTCCAGAGATGTTCAATCAGATTCAAGTCTGGGCTCTGGCTGGGCCACTCAAGGACAATCACAGAGTTGTCCTGAAGCCACTCCTTTGATATCTTGGCTGTGTGCTTAGGGTCGTTGTCCTGCTGAAAGATGAACCGTCACCCCAGTCTGAGGTCAAGAGCGCTCTAGAGCAGGTTTTCATTCAGGATGTCTCTGTACATTGCTGCAGTCATCTTTCCATTTATCCTGACTAGTCTCCCAGTTCCTACCACTGAAAAACATCCCCACAGCATGATGCTGTGCATAAGCACATTTCGGCTTTTGTGCTTACACCATGTTATAGTGCGAGTTCTACGCACGGCGTTATACATGAGGCCCCTGGTGGTTTCGAACTTCTTCCACTTACGGATGATGGAGGCCACTGTGCTCATTGGGACCTTCAAAGCAGCAGAAATTTTTCTGTAACCTTCCACAGATTTGTGTGCTCTGATATGAACTGTCAACTGTGGGACCTTATATAGACAGGTGTGTGCCTTTCCAAATCATATCCAATCAACTGATTTTACCACAGGTGGACTCCAATTAAGCTGCAGAAACATCTCAAGGATGATTAGGGGAAACAGGATGCACGTGAGCACAATTTTGAGCTTCATGGCAAAGGCTGTGAATACTTATGTACATGTGCTTTCTCAGTTTTTTTATTTTTAATAAATTTGCAAAAACCTCAAGTAAACTTTTTTTAACGTTTTCATTATGGGGTGTTGTGTGTATAATTGTAAAGGAAAAAATGAATTTAATCCATTTTGGAATAAGGCTGTAACATAACAAAATGTGGAAAAAGTGATGCGCTGTGAATACTTTCTGGATGCACTGTACGTAAAGAATCAAAGATGACACAGCAAGAATGCGATTCATTTCCTATGATGCTGCAGAGGGATTTTCAAATCCTCCACCCCCATCCCCCATCTGCACAATTAAAAAATAAAATTGCTGTTTTGGAACAGTCATGCATGTAACCTGGGACAGGGAGGGGGATAAGCAGGCTTGGAGGAGAAGGTAGTGTGGTTTACATTAATAAATAAAATACACTTTTCTTTTAAAGATTACTATAAGAGATTAAGAGTAAGATAGATTCTGAACGCTACTGCATTTACATTTATTTGCTTGGCAGACAATTTTATCCAAACAGACTTACAATAGAGGTAACCATGATCGAGTAACATTAGGTCCAGGGCCTGTTTGTTCAGTAAGTGTATGCAACAGGACAAGTAACAAAAGTTGACTGCAACAAGTGAAAAGAATGAATAATTTACAATCATATATTATAATCGATAAAGTAATTAAACATAAACAACAAATTAACCAACAATATAAAGGATCAAACTAAATTGACAATTTCGCCCAATACAGTCAATATAGGAAGTTTTCAATTAAATCCTAGATATAAAAAATGTCAGCTACAACAGGGTGAGATCAAAATATTTAAAATGACGAGGTTGGTATTTTTCCAAGTATAAGTTATTTCTTTACAATCATGGAATATTTTTCTACTTTTCTCTCTGCAATTCTCTGGTTATGTTCTGCCATAGCTTGTAACAAATAATGCAATGGGTAAATGTGTGCCAATTGTCTGATATAGTGGCAAAGCTGTCAGTAGGCTATGAAATCATCTGATATTGAGTATGCATCTGCCATCAAACCATTGTTACTATATGTGCTTCAGAATGTGTGCCTGCAGCAAATCTGTACTCAAATCCTATTTTTTTTAATGCAAACTATACTCAATATATTTTAAATGGAATACTGCTGCATGTACTGAATCACATACAGACACTGTGGTTTCATGGCAAATAAATCCTTTTTCCGCTAAATGGAACCTTACAGTATATACAATTAAGATCCAAATTGCATCTGGCCTTTTGGCTGCAGCCACCATACAATCTCAGACATGTGTCAGCATCAACTAATTAAAACTGACTATTTATTGTTGAATTGCACACTTGTTAGGTTTGCCATATTTGTATTTAATAATGTCAATAAATGCTAGAGGAAACCACACTCCTGGGGCTGAAAGGTGAGGTGAAGTGCACTGCCTGCCTCCTTTTAAAATGAATCTGAAAAAACGTCTTTTTTTTTTTGCTTTTTCTCCCTTCTTGTAACTACATAAATACACTGAACAAAACTTCATGTGGCAAATTAATACATACCATGACTGCAAAGCAGAATATTTTCCATGAACAACATGAATTACTTTAAGCAGGAAAGCACATTGTTTGTGTGTTTCTGTTTGTTTTATGTACTTCTTGTTTGATTGATTTTTGCTTTAATGCTCAGGACATTATCATTTTTGGATTTTTTTTGTTTTGTTTTAGTAAAGGTGTTTTTCAGCATTTTGTTTATGATGTTCTATTTAACTGTGGTTTTTATTATACCATACATTCCATTTTTCAGTCGCCCTTTGTTTGTGTTTTAATTCTTGACAGTCTTGTGTTGTAACTCTTGTATGGTTTGTCTCAGCTTAGTTATGGATAAAATACTAAGATAAGAAATATTTGGGTGTATGAAGAGGGCTGAATTGTTATTCACGTAGATGTCAGCTCTGCCATAGGCCTAATAACAACAAACAATGCATTACAAAAAACGTTTGTGACATATTAATATATATATTTATGTAAGTTAAATTGAAAAGGCTCGAGAATGCTGAAATCAGCAATCAAACTTTAAATGGTCAAATTAAAACATGTAATACTTACTGAATTTAACAGTGATACATCTATGTTATGTTTAAATAGCTGTGATTTCAAATTAGATTCCTTATTTGCTGCTTCTTTTGCTTGACCTGAAAAAACGTAATGAAGTACAGTTATATAAATCTTGTGCAATCAGCTTTCTTTACTAAATACAAATCAAAATGTTGCAACCAGACACCCAGCATCACAGGTCAATCATTGTACATACATCACAATGCAAAATTATCTAAGTAACCTCCCTCTATAGACTTGGCCCTACATCATTGCTTTTAAAATTCAGTTCTGAGGTACAATTGTGGTATTGCTGCAGGGTTTTATTCCATTCAGATTCACAAAACAGTGAATTACTCTTATAGCTAATTATTTTAACTGTTTAATAAGATGGCCTATTTTCTAATTGTATCTTGCATTCAGATGTGTTATAGTATCACAAGTAAAAGACCAGATAAAGTTAAATTTAAAGTCAGTGACATAATATGGCTTTTGCAGGTTGATGAAGAGGAAACAGACGTATGCTCCAGTTAGCCAAGCTTCTTCACTGTAGAGGGCTCCAGACTAACATCTGACAGATGATCTAGTCTGGTCTTAAGAGAGCCTGGAAGTTCACTGTATTTAAGTCATAAAAAAAAACAACCGTTTCCTTCATTTTCTTCTGAAACTCTGACATACACACATTAAGGGTCTCCCAGGCACCAACACCATCAAAACTGTCATGAAAGACTGTACAGTGAATAATACAAACCCGTGGAATCTGAAAATTTAACTGGCACTGGATAAAAAGGTAAAGAAATGAACATAAATACTACAGAAAGGTCTGTATGGTTTGTGAGTGGAGATAAAAGAACATGGGGAATGTTTAAGCAATCACTTCATGGCAACGCTGAGAAAAAAAACTAATCAATAACAATATGCAGAATACAAAACATGCAGGTTAGGTGCATTGGGGTTCTTAAATTGTCCTAAGTGTGTGCTTGGTGTGTGTGTGTGCCCTGCCCGGGGTTTGTTCCTGCCTTGCACCCTGTGTTCGCTGGGATTGGCTCCAGCTGACCCCCATGACTAACTGACTGGCAGAATAAAATGAGCAAAACCAAAATTACGATGATTCTGTTTGGAGCTCTGCTTGAGAATTTGAAATATATTCTTTACAGCCAACACTGAGAAACTGCTACTGACAAAAGAATAACTTTTCTGGAAAGTAACTGCAAAACACTACATCATAAATTTATGGAGTCTAAAGACGGATCAAAAAGTACTACTATTAGACTACTGTGACTACTGGAAGCAATAGAATCCAATAATTCTTTGAAATTTGTGGCAGAATTCTAAAATCCTGGGTTATAACTTCAAAGAAAACATGGCAGTATCAAGTACATAACACACTACCAGAAACGGGTTCCTGAGATGCTTATGGTTAAATCTGACGAATGTCACAACAAAGAAAATGTACTATTTCAAATCAGAAAGAGATGGTGGAGATTCTTTTGAAAATATAACAATTTTTCGGAAGTGACCACTGGAAAGAGAAATAAACTTTACAGTACCAAGGAGAATCAGCAAAAAGTAAACTTTAGATAGCTTTTGTTCCCAGCCATGCTGAAAATAATATATATCTACAGTTTGATAGAAGAAAGTGAAAAAAGTAAAAAAAAAAAAAGGAATAATTCCTATAATTTTAAGAACACAAATGAAGCAAAAGATGGCCAAATGGGCTATCTAAAGTCAGTAATGGACACTAACATCCACTAACAAAAATGCAAAAAGGAATGTCAGTAAAGTAAGAGTTTTGTTAAACCTAATAAATCAGTAATATTAATTTTATTAATAAAGATGATTTCCTTTTTCTTGGTCTTGTACTCCTTATAGAAAAAATACATTTTGATCATTTCTGGCATTTTAACTGACATAACATTATCTCTCTATATTATAAAAGAAAATCCTGGAATGTAAAAGCCAGGCGACGAGACATGATCTTCTCAGAAGTTCTCGAAAGACATTTTAAAGACCCGCGAGACAAAAAAGACTGACAATGGAGCGTCTCTTAGGGGCCGTGGAACGTAAGATTCTTGCAAGACATGCCCTTCTTATCAAATAAGACCACGGACATCCAGCAAAACATTCAGTCATGTGAAGCCATGTGGCACACACAGATCCTGTGCCTTCAGCAAAGAAAGAGCAGCGCGGAGAAAAGACACCCAAGGCGAAATACATATGCAGAGAAAGGTACAGAATGTGAAAGCAGTAACAGGCGAAAGTACTGTAGCGTCCCAGCCAAGCTGAAGCCTTTTTTGATTTAAGTGACTGTTAGGTCCGCTCGAGGGAGGGCAGAGTACAGCACGGCATACTGATAGCTTGGTGCTGATTGATGCGGTAAGGGGGATGCGAGACCCGTGGGAGGAGGGGTTGGAGAGGGTTCTAGAAAGTTGTGTTTGGGGTTACGCAGTCTGCGATTGTTAAAGTAGAATTTCTGTGACACTTTATTACGTCAGTCGCTACAGTATCAAAAAAATAAAGCATAGATCGCACTGACAAAAAACAAAAGGAAATTAGCTTAAGTCAGAGAATTTCAAAACCGGGGTTTAAATCAAATGCATCTATTGGCTACTTTGCAAAAAAATTATTAACTGCTGATGATGTGGATCGTTTTATCTGTGCTGAAATTCCAAACAGAGAAACCTATCCTAAATTATGGTACAAAGTCAATAAACACATGTCTCACAGACCTCATTTAAAAGATTTAGCATAGTGGAACAAGAAAGATTCCAAATAATGTTTTTACAGAATTTCTGAAATAAAAGTGAAACTAATGAAATAGCAACGGGAGGGCAGAGTACAGCACGGAAGACTGATAGCTGGGTACTGATTGATGCAGCAAGGGGGAGGCGAGACCCGTGGGAGGAGTGGTTGGAGAGGGTACTAGAAAGTTGTGTTTGGGGTACGCAGTCAGCGATTGTTAAACTAGAACTTTTGTGACACTTTATTATGTCAGCCGCTACAGTATCAAAAAAAAGATAACACAGATCGCATTGACGCAAACAAAAGGACATTAGTTTAAGTCAGAAAATTTCAAAAACGGGGTTTAACTCACATGCATTTATTGGTTACTTTGCAAAAAATATATTAACAAGGCAACACTGACTCTTTATAAATAGAAAAATCTCTCTATTGTATAAACAAGACAAGACTTTGTGGAGACGAGACCTTTTGGAAGAGACATTTTTTCAAGTCATGCCTTTCTCTCAAACAAAACCTCAACTCTCATTCGTGTAAATGCTTTTGTCAGACACACTTCCTGTTCTTTCAGCTCTTAAACATTTTAATGTTTTCCTCACTTTAAGTTCCCAATTAAAGACGATGTATTATGTTCAAATCTTATTGAAGAATTTCATCACGAAGGGTTATCAACATAAAAAATTAGTACACACGCAATCCTAGCACTGAGAAACAAGGATTGGTTATACATTAAATTGGTTAAATGCGTCTGAAAATATTGAATGGTTACACAGCAAATTGGTTAAATGTGAATCAATGGACTATGCTGAAACAGCTGGAAGTGATCTTGCGGAAGATGAAAACAACAACTTACAATACCCCAAAGAATATCTACAACCATTAACAACGTCCGATCTAACAAAACGCAAATTACTGAAGAAAGAAGGATGTATCAAAAAAGATAATGTAGTACCATCTTCTGCAGATAACATTAGACAACAAAGGAGATCTTGATATGCCATTTGTATTAAAAGTTTCCAGTTAGAATAGATTTTCCAAAGACAATTAACAAATCTCAGAGCCAAACATTCTAAACGTCTTTTTATTTAAAAGAAGGAAAGAAACAAAATTCAATCACGGGCAGTTATACGTTGTGTTGATGCATACGTAACAATTCCCATGAAAATAAAAATCTGTTTAAATTGTACACCTGCATCCCCATACACGAGTGGCAGAACCACAAAGAGACTACCACATAGTGCAGGCCGGAGAGGTTGGCGACAACATTACAGCCTAGAGATGCTGGAATAGCAACTAAAAACAAAGATTACCACATGGTCCCATAATCTTTATAACTAAAATTGTAAGCTGTTTGCTTGTCTGTTTTTTTTATTTCCCAAATGACACAAAAATGGATGAACCATATTTTACAAAATTTGTATTGCTGTTGATCTAACTTGAAATACAGACTATATGGCATGTCAGAGAAACGTAGTGGGGAAATCAAAAACCAGCACTAACACAGGCACTGCAGTTCCCATCAGGTAGAAGGAGAGTGCTGGGGCTAATTGGAGAAAACTTATCAGCACACACAAAGTTTTATAGTGGCCAAGGAGGGATCTCATCTCAGGCCACACAAGTACAGAGTTTTCTTTGCAACTAATCTGAACGACAATTTTATTGTCTTGCTTAATTACAGCTTTTGTCAGACACTGCATGATTTTGTCTCACCATGGGTTGTGTTTAGTTACTAAGAAAGTGATTTTCTCCATTTTTTTCATCTGGACAATTTTCTGAGAAACGCACTGTATATGGGTTCAAAAGGGGTGTACAGTGTTGCCAAACCTTTAGGAGGCAATGGTCATTTCTTTAACTCCCCTTCCCCAACCCACTTAAAAACCTCAGTTAATCAGTTTTGTGGTTAAAAAACGTTATGCGAAATAAAGTTTGGCATCAATTTCCTGAAACTGGAAGAAACTGAGCTGTTTAACATGCCACTCACACACCACATCAATTATTATGGTGCTGTCATATATAAAGTAACTAACAGAGCAAGTTTATCAGTCGAACATACAGATAATTTTATTGCACCGTGTACACATGACAATGTACACTACATTTACTATCCACAAAAAATGTTACATTTTACAAGCCATAATTATTTATTATTAATCCAACCACACAAAAAAAGACCAAATTCTTGATTCATAAAAGCAGAGAAACGATATATATCAGAGAAGTAGTGTACATGATGGACAGTGCACTTGCATTACAGCCAGCATTGACAAAGGGGTCAACATTTAAAAAAACACGTAAATATTTGCTTTCTTTCCTTAACCCGATTTATAAACATACCCAGGTATTCTGTCTAGTAAAACATAAATCATATGTCAATTTCTATACTACTAAAGACTATCTAATTTGAAATTATAAATCAGTTGTTTGATCTTGTTATAGAATTTTGCAACTACAGTTAACTGAATCTTCCTAAACACCTCAACAAACATTTTCTATGAATACAACATTATTAATTAAAAAAAAAACATACACTTTATCTCAGTAAGTAGTTGTTTTGTTGTGTCAAACAAACTCCTGTAGGCACCGATGGACTGCCTAAGCTGGTCCTTCTCTCTTGTCAGGGTTGCCATTTGCGCCTGCTTTTTAACATCTGAGAAAAATATGACAGAAAATTTAGTTGACCAAAAAAAAGAAAACTAAGCAACAGGATATTCAATGATTAATTTACTACAGCTAAGATGTCTGTTTCAATATCTTTATAACATAAAGGAATCCAAGATACAGTCATATGAAAAAGTTAGGGAACCCCTCTCAGCCTGCATAATAATTTACTCTACTTTCAACAAAAAAGAAAACAGTGGTATATCTTTCATTTCCTAGGACCATCCGAGTACTGGGGTGTTTTCCGAACAAAGATTTTTAGTGAAGCAGTATTTAGTTGTATAAAATTAAATCAAATGTGAAAAACTGTCCGTGCAAAAATCTGGGTACCCTTGTTAATTTTGCTGATTTGAATGCATGTAATTGCTCAATACTGATTACTTGCAACACCAAATTGGTTGGATTAGCTTGTTAAGCCTTGAAGTTCATAGACAGGTGTGTCCAATCATGAGAAAAGGTATTTAAGGTGGTCAATTGCAAGTTGTGCTTCCATTTGACTCTCCTCTGAAGAGTGACAGCATGGGATCCTCAAAGCAACTCAAAAGATCTGAAAACAAAGACTGTTCAGTATCATGGTTTAGGGGAAGGCTACAAAAAGCTATCTCAGAGGTTTAAACTGTCAGTTTCAACTGTAAGGAATGTAATCAGGAAATGGAAGGCCACAGGCACAGTTGATGTTAAACCCAAGTCTGGCAGGCCAAGAAAAATACAGGAGCAGCATATGAGCAGGATTGTGAGAATGGTTACAGACAACCCACAGATCACCTCCAAAGACCTGCAAGAACATCTTGCTGCAGATGGTGTATCTGTACATCGTTCTACAATTCAATAAGCACAAAGAACATCTGTGTGGCATGGTGATGAGAAAGAAGCCCTTTCTGCATTCACACCACAAACAGAGTCGCTTGTTGTGTGCAAATGCTCATTTAGACAAGCCAGATTCATTTTGGAACAAAGTGCTTTGGACTGATGAGACAAAAATGGAGTTATTTGGTCATAACAAAAAGCACTTTGCATGGCAGAAGAACAACACTGCATTCCAAGAAAAACACCTGCTACCTACTGTCAAATTTGGTGGCGGTTCCATCATGCTGTGAGGCTAGTTCAGGGACTGGGGCCCTTGTTAAAGTCGAGGGTCAGATGAAGTCAACCCAATATCAACAAAGTCTTCAAGATAATGTTCAAGCATCACTCACAAAGTTAAAGATATGCAGGGGTTGGATATTCCAACAAGACAATGACCCAAAAAACAGTTAGAAATTTACAAAGGCATTCATGCAGAGAGAGAAGTACAATGTTCTGGAATGGCCGTCACAGTCCTCTGACTTGAATATCATCTAAAATCTATGGGATGATTTGAAGCAGGCTGTCCATGCTTGGCAGCCATCAAATTTAACTGAACTGGAGAGATTTTGTATGGAAGAATGGTCAAAAATACCTCCATCCAGAAACTCATCAAAGGCTATAGGAGGCGTCTAGAGGCTGTTATATTTGCAAAAGGAGGCTCAACTAAGTATTGATGTAATATCTCTGTTAGGGTGCCCAAATTTATGCACCTGTCTATTTTTTTATGATGCATATTGCATATTTTTCTGTTAATCCAATAAACTTAATGTCACTGCTGAAATACTACTGTTTCCATAAGGCATGTCATAAACTAAAAAGGAGTTGCTACTTTGAAAACTCAGCCAATTATAAACAAAAATCCAAAGAATTAAGAGGGGTTCCCAAACTTTTTCAGATGACTGTATCTTAAAATGTAAAAATAGATGCAGGGCATTTGCCAAAATGCTAATGACGTGTATGTAAATTCTCATGGTTTTTCAGAATTTTTTCCTTATACTTGAATACTTGCACTCTAACTGGAGTAGCATTACCTGCACAATGATAAAGCTTTAAAATGAAAAAATAAATAGATAAAACTACCATAAACATTTCATTGTAATTATTTAGATGAGAACTAATGTTATTCAACAAGAAAGACAACACAGAAGACTTTATAAATAATAATGTTAATTAGACTTACTGCATACATTTTAGGTACAGAATTTTAGTTACAATTCTGTACCACAAGTGGAACACATTAACATTCAGTCCTCAAATAATAGGTAATTGAAAATGTACTCAGAGGTGGTGTAATGTGGATGTCCAAAATGAAAAAAATGTTTTATTAAAAAAAACAAAAAAAACAAGAACATTGAAAAAAGAAACATAGGACGGTAATATCACATCAAACAAAAAGACTGAAAAGAAATATAGTAGGTGAAGTGAAACCATTTTAGTCAAAGTATACAGAAGTTAGAAATATTTACAAGACTTCTTTGTAAACCACATTATGATTGTCTACCTTACCTTGAAAAGAAGTGTGTCATATCATGACTTTAATGTCTTCAGACTGGGTGAATGAGAAATTGTCTGTATTGAATTTTATAAGTGGGCTGCACAGTGGTGCAGTGGTAGCGCTGCTGCCTCGCAGTTAGGAGACCCAGGTTCGCTTCCTCTCTGCGTGGTTTGCATGTTCCCCTTGTGTCTGTGTGGGTTTTCTTCGGGTGCTCCGGTTCCCTCCCACAGTCCGAAAACACGCTGGTTAGATGGATTGGCGATTCTAAATTGTCCCTAGTGTGTGCTTGTTTTGTGTGTGTGTGTGCGCGCCCACCGCTGTAGTTCATTTCGCAAAGAACTTTCTCAGTGCTCAGTGTTTATCTTTGAGTGAAGTGGTGGAGCTTTATAGGGTAAAATAATACATCATCATTTGGAATACAAACATTTCATGTGTGTTACGTGTCAACAATTTATGTAAAACGTAGTTAACACAGAAACGTTTTCATGTTTTAGTAATAATTGAAAAAATGTAGACATGAAATGTATAATGTGTGAAGCCTGAATTACAAATATGAAATAAACACTTTCACAAAAGGTACAAGTATAACAAAAAAAGTGCACTTTTATTCAAGAATTTAACCGAAGAAAAAAGAAAACAGGTTATGGTAAGCGGTTGATATGACATTTGCGTGGTGCAATGCTAAGAACTGCTGCCTTCCAATCAAGAGGTCGCGGTTTTGATATCAGCTGCTTCCCAAATTTGACATTTTCAGTAGTGAGCTGCTTATTGTTAATATCATACAATAAAAGCATACATTTGATTTGCATCTGTAAGTTGATGTTTTTTTTTTCAGTTTTATTCTCTCACTCATGTTCAAGCTCCCACACACCCCCCCGGATTTGATGCCATTTTCAGATAAAGACGTGATACAACAAACAAACTAATTATTTTATTATACTCCCTGTTTATTTGAAACCGTGTCAGATCTTGTGCGCGAACAAGACTAGGAAAACTGTGGACGTGGATATGAGTGGTGTGCGTGACTGAGAATGACTGTGGATGTCAATTTGTTTTTATTCAGTTTTATTCTTGAGTGCTCCTGCTGAATTAGTATGCATCTTCTGATCCATGATGTCAAAGCCGTGCTGACAAAAAAGAGAGACTTCGGTATATATGACATTTGGAATAATTCATTTTATGACCTGTAATGTACATTTCGGAAAAAGATGTTGCACTAATGCAACATTATATTCATTTACATACGTTCATGCGGTTGTATTTAGTGACCGGGTTTGGTTTTTTGTTCCGATCTTGGCCAGTGTCCACATGTTGCTGCATGTTGGTATTTCTTTTGAACTCCAGGAGATGCAGAGGACAGAATAGTATAGATAGTTCATTTCCCCGCTATATACAATCATCAGATTCAAATGTTAACAGTTCCCACACACACCCAAGAAAAAAAAAAGAAAGAGACAAATATACAGGACATTGGTTATAAATTTACGGTACTTGTAATAGTTAGCTTTTTTCAGTTTTATTCTCTCAATGACGATCACGCTCTAACAACCCCCAGCCCACCCAAGCCTCTTCTGATCTGACTCTAAGTAACAGCGCCACCGTAAATTCACACCCGATCTGACGCTGTTCATTTTCAAAAAATATTGCATTAGTGCGATGATGTTTTCTGATTGGTACTATTCATGACATAAAATGATTTCTTCAAAATATCACATATACCTATGTTTGTTTTTTTTTTTTTTCCACATTATAAACCTTAAGGTGCATACTAATTCTGCATCAGCAGGAACACTTAATAAAACTGAATAAAAAAAAATAAAGTGACAGTGAGATACAAAGAAGGCAGATTCACCTGCGTTTGTGTGTCAGCTTTTATCAGTTTTTATCCCACCAGATCAGAGAATGTCCAGTTCCATTACCTCAAAACACTACTCACATCTACAGTTATTCCCAGTTTCAAATAAAAACTAACAGCGTCAGATCCCTAGGGTGGCAGTATGGATCATGATCATGAGTGAGAGAATAAAAGTGAAAAAAAGATAACTTTTATAAGTACAGTACTATAAATGTACACGGTCTGTTAAAGACGCAAACCAAATGTATGTGTGTACTGTATAATTTTAACAATAAGAGCAGCTCATTACTAAAAACGGCAAATATAGGAGGCAGTGGGGATCGAACCAGTGGCCCCTTGATTACAAGTCAGCAAATCTTACCGCTACGCCACAAAAGCTGTTGTATCGTCCTTAAACCTTTTGTGAAAGTGTTTATTTGATCTTTAGACTTCAAGCTTCACACATTATATAGTTTATGCCTACATTTTGTAACATTTATTACTAAAATATGAAAAAGTTTCTGTTTTAACAATGTGTTAACAAAGACTACTGTAGAAACGGAACACACATGAAATGCATGTGTTCCAAATAACGATCTATTATTTCCACTCAAACTCCAGCAGTTCACTCACTCCCAGATAATCAAACAATGCACGAGCAGGGAGGACTCAGTGAACGTTCTGCGATGGTGGGGGATGGAATAGCCGGCTGCTTGCGGTGCAAATGGATTTAAGGTGGACCAGATTTACGAGTTTTCTCGTAGGCTCTGGTAATTCTAGTGTTAAGGCAAAAAATAAGCAAACTCAACATGTTTAGGAGCTGCGGATAGTTTTAAGTTTTTTTTCTAGTACATATGGTGAAAGTTATATGTGGTGTTTTATATAGAGAAAACAGTACTCCTACATTTCGATAACACTTTTGTTTTCCACCTGAAAAACAGTATTCCACAGTGAGCGCATTGCTGATGCAACTTTCCCCAAGTAGTGGTCAAACAAACACTGATGTAAGGATGTAAAAATTAACATTTGTACATGGGCAGGAATTCTTATAAGTTGAAAACCTGCTCGTTTTCTGGCAGACATTTCTTCATGGCTGTTGTGATAGCAGACTGTACTGTGGTGTGAATCATGCCCGAGCATCAGAATGCTGCACAACGGGGCGATATTCAGGATGATTTCACATTGAATTCTGAGGTTTCTCTTGGAATTAATAAAGTTTATCTAATCTAATGCTCTGTGTGTGGCTTGATGGTATTATTTTCTTTTGCGATGAAGTGTGTGTCCTTCTTGTCTTGACCCTTTGTATGATCAGTCTGTGTAATGCACTTCACAGTAAGTAGCTGGAAATGTGGCCACCATGAAACCGAAAAGCCCAGGTCACTCTGCTGAAGGTGCAGCCACATTTTTTTATGACCTGACGAAGTCCAGAACTTTGTTTTGCTTTCGGATAAAGTCAACCCAATATCAACAAAGTCTTGAAAATCTATGGGATGATTTGAAGTAGGCTGTCCATGCTTGGCAGCCATCAAATTTAACTAAACTGGAGAGATTTTGTATGGAAGAATGGTCAAAACTACCTCCATCTAGAATCCAGACACTCAACAAAGGCTATAGGAGGCATCCGTTCCACCTCTCCGTCAGCGTCTTTGTCCTGTATATGTGCCGATTAAGACAAGCAGCCGGCTATTCCATCTCCCACCATCGCAGAACGTTCACTAAGTTCTCCCTGCTCGTGCATTGTTTGATTATTTGGGAGTGAGTGAAATGCTAGAGTTCCGTTTCTACAGTATTCTGTGTAAACACATTGTTAAAAGAGAAACTTCTTCATATTTTAAAAAGAATATATGATTTATGTACTTATGTGTGTATTGACCACAATCGCTCAGCCTGTGCAATGCACTTTACAGTGAGCAGCTACTGGACATTTCTATTACTGTTAGGAAAAGCACAGGAGCACATATGATGTAGAAAGAGTCAAAGCCCAATTACGGGGCCACCTTTGTCCAAATATCCAAAACATGGATTGTGTTGCACGTGTCACAGAATAAATTGTCAGCTAAGACTGGATCAAGCTTCAAGTGCCAGGGGTTTTTGAGTCTTTGCATAACAGACAGAAGACACTATACATACAGAATAATAAATTTATATTACACACGTGGACAAAATTGTTGGTACCCTTCAGTCAATGAAAGAAAAACTGAAAATGGTCACAGAAATAACTTTAATCTGACAAAAGTAATAATAAATAAAAATTCTATGAAATTTAACCAATGAAAGTCAGACATTGATTTTCAACCATGCTTCAACAGAATTATTTAAAAAAATAAACTCATGAAACAGGCCTGGACAAAAATGATGGTACACCTAGAAAAGACTGAAAATAATGTGACCAAAGGGACATGTTAATCCAAGGTGTGTCCACTAATTAGCATCACAGGTGTCTACAATCTTGTAATCAGTCAGTGGACCTATATATAGGGCTCCAGGTAGTCACTGTGTTGTTTGGTGACATGGTGTGTACCACACTCAACATGGACCAGAGGAAGCGAAGGAAAGAGTTGTCTCAGGAGATTAGAAAGAAAATTATAGACAAGCATGTCAAAGGTAAAGGCTATAAGACCATCTCAAAGCAGCTTGATGTTCCTGTGACTATAGTTGCACATATTATTCAGAAATTTAAGATCCATGGGACTGTAGCCAACCTCCCTGGACGTGGCGCAGGAGGAAAATTGATGACAAATCAAAGAGACGGATAATACGAATGGTAACAAAAGAGCCCAGAAAAACTTCTAAAGAGATCCAAGGTGAACTTCAAGCTCAAGGAACATCAGTGTCAGATCGCACCATCCGTCGTTGTTTGAGCCAAAGTGGACTTCATGGGAGACGACCAAGGAGGACACCATTGTTGAAAACAAATCATAAAAAAGCCAGACTGGAATTTGCCAAACTACATGTGGACAAGCCACAAAGATTCTGGGAGAATGTCCTATGGACAGATGAGACAAAATTGAACTTTTGCCAAGGCACATCAGCTCTATGTTCACAGACGGAAAAATGAAGCATATCAAGAAAAGAACACTGTCCCTTCTGTGAAACATGGAGGAGGCTCTGTTATGTTCTGGGGCTGCTTTGCTGCATCTGGCACAGGGTGTCTTGAATCTGTGCAGGGTACAATGAAATCTCAAGACTATCAAGGGATTCTAGAGAGAAATGTGCTGGCCAGTGTCAGAAAGCTTGGTCTCAGTCGCAGGTCATGGGTCTTGCAACAGGACAATGACCCAAAACACACAGCTAAAACACCCAAGAATGGCTAAGAGGAAAACATTGGACTATTCTAAAGTGGCCTTCTATGAGCCCTGACCTCAATCCTATTGAGCATCTTTGGAAAGAGCTGAAACATGCCGTCTGGAAAAGGCACCCTTCAAACCTGAGACAACTGGAGCAGTTTGCTCATGAGGAGTGGGCCAAAATACCTGCTGAGAAGTGCAGAAGTCTCATTGACAGTTACAGGAATCGTTTGATTGCAGTGATTGCCTCAAAAGGTTGTGCAACAAAATATTAAGTTAGGGGTACCATCATTTTTGTCCAGGCCTGTTTCATGAGTTTATTTTTTTAAATAATTCTGTTGAAGCATGGTTGAAAATCAATGTCTGACTTTCATTGGTTAAATTTCATAGAATTTTTATTTATTATTACTTTTGTCAGATTAAAGTTATTTCTGTGACCATTTTCAGTTTTTCTTTCATTGACTGAAGGGTACCAACAATTTTGTCCACGTGTGTATACAGTGGTGTGAAAAACTATTTGCCCCTTCCTGATTTCTTATTCTTTTGCATGTTTGTCACACAAAATGTTTCTGATCATCAAACACATTTAACCATTAGTCAAATATAACACAAGTAAACACAAAATGCAGTTTTAAATGATGGTTTTATTATTTAGGGAGAAAAAATCCAAACCTACATGGCCCTGTGTGAAAAAGTAATTGCCCCTTGTTAAAAATAACCTAACTGTGGTGTATCACACCTGAGTTCAATTTCCGTAGCCACACCCAGGCCTGATTACTGCCACACCTGTTTCAATCAAGAAATCACTTAAAAAGGAGCTGCCTGACACAGAGAAGTAGACCAAAAGCACCTCAAAAGCTAGACATCATGCCAAGATACAAAGAAATTCAGGAACAAATGAGAACAGAAGTAATTGAGATCTATCAGTCTGGTAAAGGTTATAAAGCCATTTCTAAAGCTTTGGGACTCCAGTGAACCACAGTGAGAGCCATTATCCACAAATGGCAAGAACATGGAACAGTGGTGAACCTTCCCAGGAGTGGCGGCGGCCGCCAAAATTACCCAAGAGCGCAGAGACGACTCATCCGAGAGGTCACAAAAGACCCCAGGACAACGTCTAAAGAACTGCAGGCCTCACTTGCCTCAATTAAGGTCAGTGTTCACGACACCACCTTAAGAAAGAGACTGGGCAAAAACGGCCTGCATGGCAGATTTCCAAGACGCAAACCACTGTTAAGCAAAAGAACATTAGGGCTCGTCTCAATTTAGCTAAGAAACATCTCAATGATTGCCAAGACTTTTGGGAAAATACCTTGTGGACTGATAAGACAAAAGTTGAACTTTTTGGAAGGCAAATGTCCGTTACATCTGGCGTAAAAGGAACACAGCATTTCAGAAAAAGAACATCATACCAACAGTAAAATATGGTGGTGGTAGTGTGATGGTCTGGGGTTGTTTTGCTGCTTCAGGACCTGGAAGGCTTGCTGTGATAGATGGAACCATGAATTCTACTGTCTACCAAAAATCCTGAAGGAGAATGTCCTGCCATCTGTTCGTAAACTCAAGCTGAAGCGATCTTGGGTGCTGCAACAGGACAATGACCCAAAACACACCAGCAAATCCACCTCTAAATGGCTGAAGAAAAACAAAATGAGGACTTTGGAGTGGCCTAGTCAAAGTCCTGACCTGAATCCAATTGAGATGCTATGGCATGACCATAAAAAGACGGTTCATGCTAGAAAACCCTCAAATAATGTTGAATTACAACAATTCTGCAAAGATGAGTGGGCCAAAATTCCTCCAGAGCGCTGTAAAAGACTCATTGCAAGTTATCGCAAACGCTTGATTGCAGTTATTGCTGCTAAGGGTGACCCAACCAGTTATTAGGTTCAGGGGGCAATTACTTTTTCACACAGGGCCATGTAGGTTTGGATTTTTGTTTCTCCCTAAATAATAAAAACCATCATTTAAAAACTGCATTTTGTGTTATATTTGTCTAATGGTTAAATGTGTTTGATCATCAGAAACATTTTGTGTGACAAACATGCAAAAGAATAAGAAATCAGGAAGGGGGTAAATAGTTTTTCACACAACTGTAGATGCGTTCAGTCATAATCCCGCAGATGGTAGCTTTGCACCATTGGCTCCTCAGCAAAGCACACACACCAAATGTCTGAACCTGCAGTTCCTCTCATACTGAGCAAGATTGCCCTGTGACTCAATTCATACCAACAATGGCCAGCAATTTTGTTTGGTCCTTTTGCAGGAATGGGATAAAATATAAATGTAAAAGGTTATGGTATATACTTTTATTTTTCATATCAATCCAAATTGCTTTAGTATATAGCGATTTTGGCTTAATTATTTCAATTCATACGGAAGGCACAGTACCAGAGGGGAACATGGAAACAAAAGTATTTTAATTCATACCATCCACACTAATGTTTAGTGGACACATGTTTATATTTATATAAGTTTAATATTAAACATCTTATATAATACACTACCGTGGCTGTCCATTTGTCTGTCCAGAATTTTAAATCACCTTTAGCTCGCAAATTGTTAAAACTATTCACCTGAAATTTGGTACAAATATACTATGTGACTTCTACTATCCGCTTTAGGGTTGATGATTAACCTCCAAGGTTATTCCTCTTTTTATTTTACTGTAGCATCAACTCTTGGCAGCAGGCAGCAGGGCAGCCGCATGCCACATGCGTAAGGGCACCATTTTCATCCTTACCACCTACGCCGTCGCTTCCCCCACCTCTTCAAATTTTAAATCAATCTTGAGGCAGATTGAAGACTTAAGGGTCAGCTTAAGTGAAAAAGTAAAGAAAACATACTAAGTAATTGCAACACAAACACTGACTTAATCAGTTTTAACGTAAAAAGATGCCAACGAAAGAAGAGCAGAAGTGGGACGCTAGGGTGGAGAGAAAAAGAGCTGCTCAGTAAGCAGCAAGCGCATCAATCCCTGAGCAAATGAATGCTAAACATACAGAGAAAGTGTATAAAAACTATAAATGCTCAAGTGTATTCACTGCACATTATCGTGCAGTGTGCCATTACTGGTTGTATATAACTAGACAAATAATTGAAGAAACACCATAAAAATCATTATATTAAATAAAATACTGAATATAAGAACTTACCATTAGAAAACATGAAATGAAGTTCAAATGGCTCCAACTGACTTTCTCCCAGCTCTGGAATGACTGGATAAAACACAAGTACATACTGACTACTGTCTTTTCCAGGGCTATTTTCAGCAACCAAAAGACTCTAAAAGTACACAGAAAACTAGATTTCAGATCATGTCACATATTTTAATAATACAAAAGAAATTTAAATATGTATACACTAATATTAAGTGTGCAATTCTACTACTGCTTTTCAAAATACATATGAGTGAAAAGAAGGGCTCATTATTAAATAAAAATAAGTAAATAATAATGTTACAAATATATATCAGCATTTTTTAAATAGTGAGAACATCATACAGCAATATTTTGCAATAGAAAACCAAAAGTGCTTCCAAAAGTAATGCTTTGTAATAGACTAGAGTTGGGTTATATAATGCAGTAGCAAAATACCCGCGCTTCGCAGCGGAGAAGTAGTGTGTTAAAGAAGTAATGAAAAAGAAAAGGAAACATAACATAACATGATTGACAATGTAATTGTTTTGTCATTGTCATGAGTGTTGCTGGCATATATATATATATATATATATATATATATATAAATATATTACATATACACACACACATATATATATATATATATATATATATATATATACAATATATTACATATACATATATATATATATATATATATATATATATATATATATATATATATATATATATATATATATATATATATATACACACATATACATATAAATACATATATAGCAAAATACCTGCACTTTGCAGCGGAGAAGTATTGTGTTAAAGAAGTAATGAAAAAAAAAAAGGAAACATTTTGAAAATAATGTAATACGATTGTCAATGTAATTGTTTTGTCACTGTTATGAGTGTTGCTGTCATATATATATATATACACACAGTGGAACACCTCTAGATACGATCACCTCTGTATACGAGAAATTCAAGATAAGAGGAAAGTATGAGCGAAAAACTCGGATCTAAATACGAACATTGGCGTAACGAGCCACGAGCCAGGCTGTGGTTATGCATGACGCATTTCCCGATCCGCCTTGACTCGGGGATTCACCCAAGCGGACGCTGCCAGCCCGTCAGCTCACTCAGTGTTCCTTGTTCTCCCGTAGCGTGAGGATTTACGCGTTTGTGCGCTTATGATTTCATTGTTTCGCTGTAGCAGTTCGCTGTATAATTATTAGTATAGATTAAAAGACAATACAGATTTGTTTTCATTCAAACATATATTTTGTGGATTATCTGCTTTTTATCCTAAGGCCATGCAAATTAAAGATGTATACAAGTATAATGGGTGATTTTTGCATAATAAAACCTTTAAAATTTAACATGTGTATTTTCTTTTAAGATTATTTGTATAAAATGAGGGCGGCACGGTGGCGCAGTGGTAGCGCTGCTGCCTCGCAGTTAGGAGACCTGGGTTCGCCTCCCTGCGTGGAGTTTGCATGTTCTCCCTGTGTCTGCGTGGGTTTCCTCCGGGCGCTCCGGTTTCCTCCCACAGTCCAAAGACATGCAGGTTAGGTGGATTGGTGATTCTAAATTGGCCCTAGTGTGTGCTTGGTGTGTGGGTGTGTGTCCTGCGGTGGGTTGGCACCCTGCCCAGGATTGGTTCCTGCCTTGTGCCCTGTGTTGGCTGGGATTGGCTCTAGCAGACCCCCGTGACCCTGTGTTCGGATTCAACGGGTTGGAAAATGGATAGATGTATAAGATGAAGTTTTTAAATGATGAAACTGTTTGAACAAGACTGTAACTATAATTATAGAGCTCATAAGGGAAAACTAACAATGCTTTAAATTGTGTGTATTTTAACAGAAATAGTTAGCAGAAGGTTAAGAAAAGCTAATGCAGGCATATGCCAATTCAGCTGAGAGGCAAGTAATGACATTATGCTATCAGGGAGAGCTAGGTGGAGAACATTTAGAAGCTGAACTGTGAATTAAAATATTATCTGAAGGTTAGTAAGAGAAGGTTTTCATTTTATTTTATTAAAAGAAAATAACATTCCATACATACAATCAAGTCAAACATAAGACTAAGCTCAATTCAAACCCTAACCAAGAGAAATATACTTTACTTCAAGATAAATTCTTATTGTAAAATGTTATTGATTAGATAATATCTGGTTTTAAAAAAGTTTTGGACAGATCCTCTAAGTGAGAATTAGATTTTTTTCCAGTTTCAAATAGTATATAACATCAGTTACCCACTGACTTAAAAGAGGTGGGCTAGGATTCTTCCAGTTGAGCAAGGGAAGTCTAGGTGCTGGTAGTGAAGTAATGGCAACTACAGTTTGTCCTTCTACACTTTAAGCAGAAATGGGAGTACACCAAACACAGCTGTTAATGGATTAGGAGTGACGGTGACACTAAGGCTCCCTGACAGGCACTTAAAGATTGGTTGACATCAAAACATGTGGCCCAGTGAGGGTGGAGCTCGACTGCAACGTTCACACATTGGATCATGCCCTGAAAACATTTTGGACAATCTTAAATGAGATAGATGTGCATGGCTGCCTTCCACTCCTTTTCTGAAATGCTGAATAAAAGATCCTTTCCCCACTGTACTCTGGGATCTTTGAAACAAAAGTTTTGAATTTGGAAATAGTGGAAAAACTGTGTTGATAGTAAGCTAAATTTGCAGTGTAATTGCTTGTTGGATGCCAAGACATTATCTGTATACAAATCTCTAAATGATTTCATCCCATACGTTTTCAAAAACGGTGTAAGTTTGAGAGGGCAGAAAAAGGTGGTTATTGTGTAGAGGCGCCAAAGATAAAAGGTTCTCTATCATTAAGTGCTTCCTACAATGGTTCCATACTCTTGAGTGAATGAAGGACAACTAGGTTGTTAGTATATTGATGGTACTTTATATTTACTAGTGTACAAAGCATGGAATATAAAGAAGTACTGCATGAGTTTATTTCTATTATGGACCAAGCTTGTGCGTGTTCATCTATTTTTCTCAACATCAATTGACAGTTAGGTAGAGCCATGCCACCTTTTGCTTTATGTCATTGTAGGGTTGCCCTTTGGATGGATTAATGTTTTGAATTTCAAGTAAATGAGTTATTGATCGAGTCTAATTTCATAAAAAAATGATTTGTTAATGTATATGGGAATGCTTGAAAGAGAAAAAGCAGCTTAGGAAGGAATTCATCTTAACAGTTTTAATTCTCCCAGTTAGAAAGTGAGGTGGAGAGTAAACCATCTATGCACATCTTGTTTATGTTTTTCATGCAGACAGCAAAATTTTGTTGAAAAACAGCTTTATCTTTACCTGTGATGTTTAACCCTAGGTATTTAAACTGATTGGCGATGATAAAAGGGAAGGTGTCCAATTCTAATGTTAAGTGCTGGAGAGTTCACTGGAAAAAGCAAACTTTTATTCAAATTAATTTCGAGTCCAGATATCTTTTGAGATTCTGCTAGTGCTGTTAGGAATGCAGTCACATAATTTTGTTGGCCTTATATACAGTGGGTACGGAAAGTATTCAGCCCCTCTTCAATTTTTCACTCTTTGTTATATTGCAGCCATTTGCTAAAATCATTTAAATTAATTTTTTTCCTCATTAATGTACACACAGCACCCCATATTGACAGACAAAAAAAGAATTTTTGAAATTGTTGCAGATTTATTAAAAAAAAAAACACTGAAATATCACATGGTCCTAAGTATTTAGTAGAAGCACCCTTTTGAGCTAATACAGCCATGAGTCTTCTTGGGAAAGATGCAACAAGTTTTTCACACCTGGATTTGGGGATCCTCTCCAGTTCTGTCAGGTTGGATGGTAAACATTGGCAGACAGACATTTTTAGGTCTCTCCAGAGATGTTCAATTGGGTTTTAGTCAGGTCTTTGGCTGTGCCATTCAAGAACAGTCACAGAGTTGCTGTGAAGCCACTCCTTCGTTATTTTAGCTGTGTGCTTAGGGTCATTGTCTTGTTGGATGGTAAACCTTCGGCCCAGTCTGAGGTCCTTAGCACTCTGGAGAAGGTTTTTGTCCAGGATATCCCTGTACTTGGCCGCATTCATCTTTCCCTTGATTGCAACCAGTCGTCCTGTCCCTGCAGCTGAAAAACACACCCACAGCATGATGCTGCCACCGCCATGCTTCACTGTGGGGACTGTATTGGACAAGTGATGAGCAGTGTCTGGTTGTCTCCACACACACCGCTTAGAATTAAGGCCAAAAAGTTCTATCTTGGTCTCATCAGACCAGAGAATCCTTCAGGTTTCTTTTAGCAAACTCCATGCGGGCTACAACTTTCTCCCATCTCCTGATTGCATCTCTGGAGCTCAGCCAAAGTGATCTTTGGGTTCTTCTTTACCTCTCTCACCAAGGCTCTTCTCCCCCGGTAGCTTAGCTTGGCAGGACGGCCAGCTCTAGGAAGGGTTCTGGTCGTCCCAAACGTCTTCCATTCAAAGATTATGGAGGCCACTGTGCTCTTGGGAACCTTAAGTGCAGCAGAAATTTTTTTGTAACCTTGGGCAGATCTGTGCCTTGCCACAATTCTGTCTCTGAGCTCTTCAGGCAGTTCCTTTGACCTCATGATTCTCATTTGCTCTGACATGCATTGTGAGCTGTAAGGTCTTATATAGACAGGTGTGTGGCTTTCCTAATCAAGTCCAATCAGTATAATCAAACACAGCTGGACTAAAATGAAGCTGATCTCAAGGATGATCAGAAGAAATGGAAAATCACCTGAGTTAAATATATGTGTGTCACAGCAAAGGGTCTGAATACTTAGGACCATGTGATATTTCAGTTTTTCTTTTTTAATAAATCTGCAACAATTTCAAAAATTCTTTTTTGTCTGTCAATATGGGGTGCTGTGTGTACATTAATGAGGAAAAAAATTAATTTAAATGATTTTAGCAAATGGCTGCAATATAACAAAGAGTGAAAAATTGAAGGGGGTCTGAATACTTTCCATACCCACTGTATATATAGTACCATATCATCTACATATCGTGATATTTTCTGTTCAAGTCCTTCTCTGATAATCCCATTTATCTCAGATACATTTTGAAAGTAAACAGCCAATGAATTGTTCAATGGCGATTGCAAATATCAGTGGTGACGGGGGCATCCTTGTCTAGTACCGTGTTTTAGTTTGAAGTAGTCTGAAATAAGGTTAATACAAACTGAAGCTTCTGGACTGGCATATAATAGTTTGACCAATGCACATATGTTTGGGCCACACCCAAATTTGTGCGATGTAGTGAATATGTAGTTCCTTTCAACCATATTGAATGCTTTTTCTGCATCCAAAAATAATAAGATCTTTGGTGTGTTAGACTTTATGGGTGAATATACTGCATTAAACAGGCATTGAAGATTGGAAGCTAAGTGTCTGGTTTGGCCTTGTGATATTACCGAAAGGAAGCACTTTCTCAATCCTTCTAGCTAGAACTTCAGAGAGTATCTTAACAGTGTTATTCAGAAGTGAAACTCGTCTGTATGATGAACACTGTAACAAGTCCTTATTTTTCTTAGGAAATACAGTAATTAATGCTTGGCAGAAAGTCTGAGGTAGACTTTGTCTTTAGCTTCTGGAAATGTTGCTAAATAATAGCCGAGAATTTTTTTTTATAAAATTCAGGAGGGTAGCCATCAGTCTGAAGTATGTTTATAGTGTCTAGTAATTCTGAGAGTGCCAGAGGTTTATCCAATTCCTCTGGTCTGAGAGTATCTAGCTGTGGTATCTGAAATGCATCAAAATGCTTTAGATTGTGTATTTTATTCTTTTATTAACTGAAAAGAATGTAAGGACATATAGCAGTCTCTAAATGTGTGCATTATATTTTTATGGTCAATGATTTTATCTCTGTCTGTGTTGGTGATTACTAATATTGCATTGCAAACTTCCTGCTTGTGGATTTGTTGAGATAAGTTAGCCTTCTCTCCATGTTCATAGTAATAAGCTGTTCTATTTGTTTTGTTGTCAAGAGGCTGAGTTCTAATTGCAAAGCCTGTCTTTTGCTATAAAGTGCCTCATTTGGAGGCCTTGTGTGTTCTTTATCTATTCTGGTAATTTCACCTTCTTGGGTTCCGATTTATTTTTGTGGGAGAGATATGAAATAATCTGTCCTCTTAAAAAAGCTTTCAGAGTTTCCCAGAGTATTCCTGCACAGTCCTCTATTTCTCCTGTCTCCAAGAAATAATCAATTTGCCTGGATATAAATTCTGTACAGTTCTCCTCAGCAAATAATAGGGTGTCAAGATGGCAGTTGCTTGATAAGTATGTGGGGTGTAGTGATTTGTGCTCCATGATCAGAGGTGCACGGTCAGATATAACGATTGTGTCGTACTTACAAGATTTGATCTTGGGTAAAAAAAAAAAAAAAAAAAAAAAAGTATCTATATTAACACTAGAATTACCAGAGTCTATGAAAAAACTCGTAGATCCGGCCCACCTTAAAATCGTTCACACCTCTGCGCCAGCATCCTCTGTCGTGTAAATGTGCAGATAAAGACAAGCTGCAAGCAGCCGGCTATTCCATCCCCCCACTGACTTAGCACGAACTTCTCCCAAGTCATGCCTTGACGGATTATCTGGGAGTGAAGTGGAGTTTTAGAGTGGAAATAATAGATTGTTATTTGGAACAAACGCATTTCACGTATATTCCGTTTCTACAGTAATCTGTGTAAATTGTTAAAACAGAAACTTTTTCATATTTTAGTAATAAATGTTACAAAATGTAGGCATAAACTATATAATGTGTGAAGCATGAAATCCAAACATCAAAAGGTTCAAGAACAATACAACAGCTTCTGTGGCTTAGCGGTAAGATTTGCTGACTCAGAGCCGAGCAGGCTTTTCGTGGCTCAGAGACCAGAGTTCGATTCCCCGATGGGGAAAAAGTCATTTTTCTTTTTAACCTCAAACGGACATAAAATTTATAAATTGGTATACATTGTCAGTTAATGAGATTGTTATATTTTCATGTGGGATGTTCCTTTAAAAATATTTTTTAACAATTGAGACTGCAATTAACATGAACAAGTGTCCTTATTAACTGTTATTTTTAAAATCCTTAACACACAGACAGACAGAGCACTACATAATAGAGATACAGACAGGCAGAGAAGTCACTAGATATATAAATAAACAATGAAGGCACATGTACTGAAAGAAAAAAAGATCAACATGATCCACAATTCAATGTGTTACCAACTGACGAGGAAATGTGGGAAATAAGTGATTATTTCCTTATCAATTTTATTCTCACAAAATACTGCACATTGTTTTAATTAAAAGTACAACTTCTAAGGAAGTTAACAGCCACATTTTTGTGAAGAAACCACTGCATCTCTTGCCAAATGATGGTGATTTTGACCATAAAGTTAAAAAAAGTGTGAGAGCCTTTGTAAAACATACAAAACCTATGCATTATTTTTTAATTTTTTGAAAGCCAATGCACTCTACATTAATACTGTTGATGATGCCATTCACACAACACGAACTCTGGTACCGTGAAGGAGTGTAAGCTGTAGTGCTCTAGGGGCTGGTTCGCCTCACTGAATAATGGTGTCTAGTGGGGCAAGCATGGAAGAGGACTTCCCTTTGTATCCAAGGTATGACTGCGGGAGTGCGAAGGAAGATGGGAGGAGAGTAGACATTGGATGGTATGGCTGCGTGGTTGGAGGCAGATAAGACGGGGGTCAGAGGATTGAAGTTTGTGGCTGCTGAGTCTCTGCTGGCTGCGTGAGTAATGGGTGAGCTGGGAAGACGAAGAAAGAGGTGGTCTGAGATTGAAAGGAACCAGTGACTGCATTTTAAGCTCTGGTTTTAATGGATTTATTTATTATGGGTTTTATCCCCCATTTTTCACTTGGTTTTTATGCATTTATTTATGGACATTTGGAAAACTGTACTTTGGACACAGACCATTACTGGAAAACATTTATAATGCCACTGACACCATAAGGAAGTGGCTGTAAGAATGCTTTGAACTCATAATACTTTGGAAATTTGAACTGTGTTGAAAAAATGTCATGCAAATCAAGTTATTTGTCATCATAATCAATTCCTATTCACATAACCTAAGAGTCTAAAGGCGGTGATCTCCAGCAACTATAGTTGTTAAGTTTGGGATGCTACCTGACAGTCATGCAGTACTGCTACTGGTCTGTGATAAGCATACTATTTTCTCAGTTCAGTTACGTTTGTTAATGAAATCATACCTAGATTCAATGGTGTAATTATTTATAAAAGTGGCAAAAGAGATAAATGTATAGATTGCCTCTTATATTATACACATGATCATCAAAAGGTAAAAATGCATCTGGCCCATCTTAAAAAGGAGTATTATGGTGAATTTAGAAGCTACATAAAGAATGCATCTAAAACAAGTTTAAATTTCATATTAACAATTTCACTTGGCACATTTGTTGATCATTATTGGGCTAAATGGCCATCTTGATCTTCATTCTGGTGCATGGATGGTGGTGGTAAACTAAGCAAAAGGAAACCTTGCAAAATTTTTGTATTCTAACTTTTATTAGTATTATACTCATAAAATGATCAACATGTAACAGCAGGAAATGACTGTATATGCATATAAGAAATAACAAAGCTACTGTAAATGGCACTCACCAGCCACATCTCCCACCCATTTTGAGTCCTGCATTATACCAACTGGAACAGCTGCAATCAAAACCACCCCCACACTGCCAAACTCAATGGTTTGACCAGGGTAGCTGCAGAATACCAGTGTTGAGCAGACTCACAGGGTGCTCTATTAATTCACAAACCAGACACCAATGAATCAGATGCGGACAACTGCTTTCAAGTAATTAATTCAAGAACTTCTACAAGGAAGCAAGCAGCAATTTATCAGCTACAGATACACTTATGCTGGTGCACAGACACACCATGGCCTGAGAGAGGGAAGTGGTTTTAAATTAAGTAAGCTGTTTTCAAGGAGTATCTAATATTATTAAACACTGTGACCAAAAGGTTGGTGAGATCCTGAGACCATTGAGAGATGGACAGGATGGGTTTTACAGGGTGACTTAAAAAGCAAGGAGTTGAGATCAGAACCAAACTTTCCTGAAAGGAAGGTGTGGAGGATGGCCGGCTGTTTATCCCGGCCAATACCCCCAAGCCGCCAGGTGGAGCCCTCCTTGCAGCATGGAGGTCCTCAGAAGACCAGCAGGGCATCATGGACAATGGAGTTTTTATGCACCACCCTGCTGGATGCCATGGGGGCCACGAGAGGGAGCTGCAGGGAGGACCGAAGAGTTCTTTGTGCCCTATGACCCGGAAGTTCATCATAGGAAGAGTGACGGGCTTCCGGGGTGAGAAAAAGCATGGTTTACCCTGACCCGGAAGGAATAAGGACTTATGGACTGTTGGATTGGGAACACTTCCGGGTCGGGGGATATAAAAGGACTGTGGGAGCTCCCAGACGGCGAGCTGAGATTTATTATTGGAGAATTGTGGAGAGGAGCGTGCTTTGTGCACATAATTATTATAATAAATAATTATTTAGACTTTTATCTGGTGTCTGACGTGTGGTCCGAGGGTACAAGGGTGCGAGAAAACCCCTAAATCTGTCACAAAGGAAACAATAATTGATAACCCAAAGAAATGGGGCATTTCAACATGAAACATTAACAGAACAGAAGGAAGTGAAACGTGAAATATAGCAGGCAAAGCTGAAGTATATGAACAGGATAGAGAATCAACCGCATACTGATAACCTGGGCTCATTATGGAACGGCATAAAGATGATGGCTGACATTCACACATAAAAGCAGTAACTGAGTTGAGCTGGCAGGGGTCAAAACTGATTATCAGTTGACACAAAATTTTAATGAATTCTATTCAAGATTTGAAACACAGGATTTTGCTTCTTAAGTAAGTCAACAAAAGAAAAGACTGAAGACCGGAGCTAGGAGTCAGCCTTTCTTTGACTGTGCCATATTTGAAATGTCCTTGGATTTATAACAAGTACCCAGCATATGGAAACAGACAGCCATTGGCAAAAACTGCACACTCCAAAGCATTAAGTGACTTTAGACCAGTGGGATTAACTTCTCATATCATGAAATCCTTTGAGAAGTTAATTAAGAAATAACTACTTAATAAAACAGAGGCTTTCTGGACCCTCAAAAATTTGGATGCAAACCAAATAGGAGCGTGTAGGACATTACAGCAGCACTTTTAAATTTATTGTATGAGGACTTGGAAGGATCAAAAAACCATGTAAGATGGCTGTTTATAGACTTTTCGTCAGCTTTTAACACAATCCAGCCCCACATTTTAGTTGAGAAACTGATCGATCAATTCTGTTTGGACCCCAACTTGGTAGGGTGGATTCTAGACTTTATAACAAACAGAATGCAAAAAGTGAGTGTCAATGGCTGTTTCTCTGATTGCCTGTACTTGTGAAGTTACCTTTGTTTTCAGTTTTATTCTGTCAGTCACGTTCATGCTCTCTCTATCCCCCAGACATAAATTTACATCCAATCTGATGCTGTTCATTTTCAAATAACTCTGTATTAGTGCGATGATGTTTTCCGATTGGTACTATTCGGGTCATCAAATGATTTTTTAAAATGTCACATATACTTGTCTCTTTCTTTTATTCCCCCAGGGCTGCGTTGACATCATGGACCAGAAGGCGTGAGCTTATTCAGTATGAACAGGAACATGCAGGTGGTCTGTTGCTGTGTGCTACAATATGGTTGACCAGAAGGAGATGAATGCACATGTACTGTACAAGGTATGCATGGGGCCCACTGAAAAAAGATGTTCTTTGTTCACCTTGCAGTGGAACTTCATCGTTGCTTCTTATAAGAAAAGGTGATGGAAAAAGAAAAAGAGGATGCAATATGGACAAGCTTCTGTTCTAAGACCACCGCTTCCCCCAGGAAAGCAAACTCAGTGTCAGGTGCCCCTTCAATGTAATAGGAACCATAGCATAGACAGAAGTGTGTACATTGAAAAAAGTACACGTCATAAATGTAGGAAGGACAGTCTTTAGGTGTGTGGAACTTACCTCTCTGTACTATTTTTTCCTCTGTATGTCCTGGAGTAGAAAAGAACCACCACAATGCACCAAAATGTGGAGACTGGGCAAGATCAGGAGAAAAAAAAAAACCAAAAAAAACAAACAAAAAAACCAAACGCGCTCACTAATTACAACTGCAAAAAGTCATGCGAATGAATATGAATAATGTTGCATGAGCAACACAATATTTTCCAAAATGTACTATACGGGTCATAAAATGAATTATTCCAAATATCATTTATACCTGTATCTCTGTTTTTTTGTCAGTGCAGCTTTGACATCATGGACCATAAGGTGCATACTAATTCAGTGTGAACACTCGATAAAAATAAATAAAAATTCAAGTTGACAATGAGATACCAAGAAGCCATGATTCACCAGCATTTGTATCAGCTTTTATCCCTCCAAATCAGAGAATTTCCAGTTCCATTGTCTCAAAACACTACTCACATCTACAGTTATTCCCAGCTTCAAATAAAAACTAACAGCAACAGATCCAGCTCTGCTCTGGGGGTGATGGTGGGGGATGAATGTATCATGATTGTGACAGAGATTAAAAGTGGAAAAAAAAAACCCGCTAACTTTTACAAGTACTATAAATTTACACCGGCTGTTACAGACGCAAATCAAATGTATGTTTTTATTGTATAATATTAACAATAAGAGCAGCTCACTACTCAAAACAGTAACTTTGCGAGGCAACCAGTATTGAACCTGCGACTTTGATTACAAGTGAGCAGTTCTTACTTCTGCACCATGGAAGCTGTTGTATTATACTTATCCCTTTTGTGAAAGTGTTTATTTGATATTTGGACCTTTACACATTACACAGTTCATGCCTACATTTTGTCATTTATTACTAAAATATGAAGAATATTTCAGTTTTAATGATGTGTTTACATATATTGTTGTAGACACGGAACACACATGAAATGCATGTGTTCCAAATAACAATATATTGTTTACCCTATACAATTGTAGGTAACTCACTCCCTGATAATCAAGGCTTGAGCCGGGAGAACATTTTGCCCTCTCTGCGGCAGTGGGAGAATAGGATAGAAGGCAACTTGCTGCTTGTCTTGATCAACACATTTACAAGACAAAAGATGCTGATGAAGAGATGTGAAGGGATTTAAGGTGGGCCCGTATTATGAGTTTTTTCGTTGGCTTTGGTAATTTTAGTGTTAATGTTCATGTGTGTGTAAAGGCAGGTGTCCCAATACTTTTGGCAATATAGTGTATCTGCAGGTGGGCAGCACTTATGATATTAATGACTTTTAGAACATGTTCCTTCTGATAATGTTGAACGTCACACCCATTTATAATATTTTTAAAAAATGGCAAAATTTCGTTAAAAAGGTATGTCTAAGTTAGCAAAAGAAAATGTAAAGCACTGAAAAAATATCAAGTGTATTTTCATCATTCAAGTGACTATAAAAGGCAAGTTCCTATAACAGAAGCAAATAATTTATCATTCTAGAAAAGGACAGGGCTGATATAATGAGAATAGTTAACTAGAAAATTAACCAGTACTTACTGAAATTTTAGAAATGCCATTACTAAAATTAAATTCAACAGATGCCACATCTCCTTGAAATACAGGAATTTCAGTTTCATTCTCTTCGGAGCTTCTAATGGTGACAATGATTTTCCCATTCATTTTTTCACAAGTTGGATTATTATACTCATCCTAAAAGAGATATAAAAGTAAGTTTCACAACTATTGCATGTAGTACTAGGGTGTTGTACCGTGTTAGCCATTCTGGATGTAGTGAGAAGTCAAGCAAATTGACACCTTTAACATCTTGACTGAAGAAGGGGCCGGAGTTGCCTTGAAAGCTTGCATATTGTAATCTTTTTAGTTAGCATATAAAAGGTGTCATTTTGCTTGACTTCTCACTATAACTACTGCATAAAATACTGATTTTTTTTAACAAAAACCAACAGTTTATGACTGCCACCTCCAATTTACATTTGGTCTAAAAGCCTAACACAAGAAAAAAAATCTAAATATTTTTGCTACCATTATTTACACAATGTAATAAGCATCTTTTTAGTGAAAACATTTTCAGAAGGGAATTTAGTTAACATCTTTTCTTTCTTTGTGCTATTCCTGATGAGGGTCAAGGGGCTAACACTCTTATCTGGGCCGACCTGGCACTCCTAACCCCATACCTTCCTGGGGAAAATCCTGATGCTCCCAGGACACAAGAAACAGAGAAATAGAAATAAATATGTCTCTATAATGTATGTCCCTTATCCATGTGGGCTACATTGTGCATACCTCCTATGGGATGCGTTCAGGGACCACCCTAGCTACAGTATATACCCAAACCCACCTCAACAGGCTCCTCTCAAACCACAGTTTTTCCACCCTGAGGTATTGCCATATTACTGGGCTTCTCATTCGGTCTGGAGAGTGAGTCGAGCAACTAAATGCAGGAACCTCACTTACTCAAATGATTAAGCAAAACCTAATTTTTCCAGGTACCACATAGTTAGTGACCTCAGGCAAGGACAGTGAACTAGACATTCTTGTAAATCAACAGGTTTTTCTATGGACTTAGTTTCTGTTTCACCACAATGGTTTGGTCCTTACTCAAAAACTCATATTTTTTTGTCAACCTCTCAATATAATACAATTTCTATTTGTATAGCTCAAAATCATATAATGATTGGCCTTGACTCTCTAAGACGACAAGGAAAAACTCCCAAAAAAACCCTAGTAGGGAAAAAATGGAAGAAACCTTGGGAAAGGCAGTTGAAAGAGAGACCACTTCCCAGGTAGGTTAGGTGTGCAGTGGGTGTCAAAAAGAAGGGGGTCAATACAAAACACAAGTAATCCTCAACACAGTATAATAGTATAATAAAAATACTACAAGTACAGAGCAGAACTTAACAGCATATGGTATCATATAATATGATTTGGATTGGAAGCAGAGGAATAAACTCTACTTTCACTTGTGAACACCCTTTACCTCCAAGAAACGTCATTCTTTGGCATGAGAGATACTAATTCTCATCCACATCACACCTGACTGTAAACTACTCCAGTGCACACTAGAGATCACTTCTAATGAGATCAAGAAAATAATGTAATCGGCGAACAGCAGAGGTGCAATCCTTAGGATCCCTTACTGAATATGCTTCACACCTTGGCTGCTCATGAACTTTTGTTCATGAAAATCACAGATAAGAGAATGGACAGAAAAGATCTTTGGTGGAGTTCAATGCCCAC
The DNA here is from genome assembly GCF_016835505.1 of Polypterus senegalus. Classification (NCBI taxonomy): domain Eukaryota; kingdom Metazoa; phylum Chordata; class Cladistia; order Polypteriformes; family Polypteridae; genus Polypterus; species Polypterus senegalus. The sequence continues at coordinate 76,559,358 of NC_053158.1, forward strand.
TTCAAACAGAATGGACTTAATGCCAAGAATGCAAAAGCAATCCCTGCTCCACAAAACAAAATGTAATGCAGCAGCTGCCTGAAAACAAAATAATCTAGGAGCACCTTTTAAGATACCAAGGGATGAATTGTGAAAAGATTTTTCCCATGTCCACAAGGCACATTCCTGTAACCGTTCAAATATCTCTGCAAGGGTAGAATTGGTTCAATTTGGATGGAATCTGTTATATTTTCCCTGGATCAAGCTTCAACTATTGGAGTCTCCATTCCAGAAGAACAGCATAGGCAATCCCAGGGAGGCAGAGACATGTGACCATTCTGTGATCAGAACACACCCTCTAATCCAGATTTTAAAAACAAGGGCACCACTGCAATCTGCAAATCCCAAGGCATTATCTTCTACATAAGAACTACTGGCACATTACCCTAAAAACTACTATAGAACTCTCATTTTAGGATGCATCTTCCTGAAACAGCCTGACTGCAGAGTTAGTTATACAGAAACAAACACTTATACCAGTGTTTCTCAGCCACATAAGCCACAGGAGACTGTTGCCGGCTCAATAACATAGGAGGTTTGTTCACAGTATAATACATCCATTACTTTTCCCTATAACGCCACAGAAAGGCTTAACACTGCACTGTGAGACTTTTTTATCCAGTTTCTAACCGCCATCTCTTCAATCTCCCTTTCCCCAAGAACTGCTGATCAATTTTATTTTGTTTTTGTAATTGTTTTCTCTCTTCATTGATGGCATTGGTGAGGGAACTTGGGGTGAAGCATATATATATATATATATATATATATATATATATATATATATATATTTATTTCATGGCACTGTCTATCCCTGAATGGGGGCAGGGGTAATTATATGAACAAATCACTAGCTGGACCTCAGCCATCCCTTCAAAGTCATACTAAGCAGTACATACAAGTCCAGTGTAGCCTTGAGTCTTTAATCAAACATACCATTCTCAATAAAGTCAAAATTTTGCTCAGAATCTGACTCAAGCTTTGTGTGCAACAGTGCAGAATGATGCATAATGGTTCGTAACGATGGGAAGTTACATAGGCATTCCTTTTGTTGCAGTTTACGCACAGCTGTTAACATACACTATAAATGACCAACCATGGACAACTATATATTCTTTGAACCTCCACTATCCAATGGTATTGAGCCTTTCACAGTTCGCATGCAGTTTGACATAGCAGGGATTTTTGGTAAAAGCCAACTCACTCAGCTGTGACACGCTGTTCACTTCTGGGTATACATGTGCAAATCACATATTTTAATACTGACAAAAAGCAGTGAACATGGAGAAAACTTACAAATTATTTGAAAGAAGATACCTTTGAGTATGCAAAAATACCATTAATGCTTTTGATTGACTTGTGCAATTGATGGATTGATCGTATTGTACACAAACAACTTTGAAGTATGGTGGTATGGTACTTCTGAATATTTTAATTCCTGGGGAAGTTAGGCCAAAAAAAAAAACTCTAAATACCTGGTCTTTTTTCTCTTTCCTTACAATGTATTCAGAAAAGCACTGTAGTGTGATTTTTAAAGTTATATGTTATTATAGTTATTGCTTTAAATTCTTTCTTTTTTTTTAAATTAATTAATTTTATTGCAATCATTCCATACAAATCAATCAATTTTTACAAAAAGTAGGATTGAGAAAAAGTCGACCCCCATCCCTGAAAGAGAGCAAGGCCAACGGAGTATTCCTATTATTTTGCCCTATCTCTCTGCAGTTTGTTCCCTTCACTGTATCCTAATAATGACATTTACTGTAAAAACAAGCAGAGTAGCCACTAGGACAGATACACTGAAAGATGAAAGGATACAACTACTTCAGCATCAGACTCACTAATTAGTAAATTACGGCTTAAATAAATACCTGAAAAAGTAGAATGAACTCAGGATGACAATATTGTTAAAAAGAAAAACACTACAGTATCCCCATAAAGCTGCTTAGTACGTTTTATAAAATACTTACCAAACTTAGTTTTCTAATTTCTACATTGACCAACAAACACATAAACTGAACAGTAACATCTGATTAATTAGGCTAGGAGTCCAAATATAAACAGAAAGATAATTGAAACAAAAACCTGCAGTCATAAATTATATGGTCTTAGATCAGATGAACTAGTACCCTTATGAACAATTTTTTGTTTATTACGGACAATCCATGTCTAGCACACAAATCTGGCTATAACTACCTGTTTGGAATCAAATCAGCATTCCTTCCATAATCTCTTCAGTTATTTCTACCATTAATTGAATTCTCATACTAGGACTATAATGTCAGTAGATGGTATACTTTCAAGTAGCAAATCCAATGTCTGCAAAAAGACAGAATTCTTTGAATTTTTGTTCAGTGTATATATTTACACCTCTGCAAGTTGAGACAACCCTCTTACCCTCTGAGACAAACTCTAAATGTATAGAATCCAGCCAGGGGTTTGAGAGTATTGCCACACTCTCCCTAGGGTAGCCATGTGGAGCACCCTCCATTGTATTCTAATCCTAGCTTTACTCACAGATACTAAAATTGTAATTACTATACTAGTAATTAGCACTACAATTACCAAAGCCTATGAAAAAACTTGTAAACCCGGCCCAACTTAAATCCATTCGTACCTTTCTGTCACCATCTTTTGTTTTGCAAATGTGTTAATAAGCCCAAGCAGTCTGCTCTCCCATCCCCCTCCACTGCTACAGAAAGGGCAAAACAACCTCCCAGCTTCAAGCCTTATTTATCTGGGAGTGAGGTACCTAGAGCTGTATTGGGTAAATCTAATATATAAAGCTGAGTCGATGTATGTATGTGTGTATGTATGTTTGTTCGCCATACAAATCTGCACCGGGTGTCCGATCACCACAAAACTGGGAATGGGGCTTCTTTGTGACCAGGAGAAGGTCATGGGGTATGTTTGGTTCAGAAAAATGTTCGTGGTGAACTGCCTGGCATTTTTTCACCGACACAACATTCGGCACACATCCCCAAACTTAAGATGGCTGCATGTTGCAACAGAACTTCACTGTGGCACAATCTAGCGGAAGCTTTGGTCTCTGTGCGTCGCTCTTTACCCATGTTTCTTTAAATTACCAAGAGATGGCGGAAGTCTCCAAGTATGAAAAGGCTGACTGCTTTCATCGGGTGAAGAGGAACTGCCGTATTGATGTAAAACGTGAACGACCCAGTGCACGTGACCAGCTGACACACCCGAATTTCCACATGTCACACTCCCACACGCACTGATAGTGCTGTATTCATTTGCCAACGTCCCTTATATGCAAGCACGTTTGAACTGAGACTCGCCTTAAAAAGGCAGCATCCTTCCCCCACCATTTTCCCCAACTGCAGCACCAGTTGTATGTCACTTCTCTCTGTAGTTCTCTCTGACTGCTACTATTTGTTCGCTTCCAATATATTGTAAATAATATAAATTCATCTCACTGTGGTGCTTATTCCGCAAGTAATTCCATGTAACACATTATAATTGTCCTACATTTCGCTAATATACCCATGCCACCGATAAAAAGACGTAGAATTGGAAGGTCCACTTCAGATGCCACAACAAAGTCTATTTCACGGCCGTCTGAAATGCCACACCACACAGAATCCACAGTGGAGGAACTTACAATAAAATGTCAATCAGAAAAATGTTTGTTCTATTTCTATGTTCTGTTTCTTTCATTTGGGAAATTCACCGGTTACATGTTCCCGGGCAACGCCGGGTACTCCTGCTAGTAATACATAAACATTTTTGGAATACATGCATTTCATCTGTGTTCCATGTCTGCAAAGATGTAAGTGTAATGCAATGTAAGTGTAGAAATGTTGAACACATACTTAAAAGATAAACTTTTTTCATGTTTAAGTACCAATGACAAAATTCTACTGTTAAAAAGCAGGTCTAGGATCTTGGTGGTGCTATATTCTTTCCAATAGTAACTATCTTGAACATTTTTAAGGATATATCAGCCTTCTGATTTTGGTATTTTGTACATTTTTATTCTCAAGGCCAACTGTAAACTCTGTTGTCTTAAGTTGATTATTTGTAGACTTTAAACAAAAAAAGGAGCATCAATGGAAAAGTTTACAATTGCAGTTTTGGATAATTTGATTACTTTCCCATTTTGTTAGGCTTTCAGTGACACACAAGGCATCTTCCGTAAAAACAAAAGACTAAATAGAGACACAGAAAGTCATTAGAACCTCTGTATAGTCAATATTTGTTGCACTGGCTTTTTGGAGTTCATCTGATAACAGAAGATTGCATGTCTGCAGTAAATTATTTATAGGCAAAAAACAACATACAAATGGAGTTTAAGCTTGCAACTGTGCACTGCACAAAATTAAACACCAATAAACAGAACATGATCTAAAACTAGAAGGCACCTCGATCTAAGATCTAATCACCAGAGTCTACATCATCCCTTAAAACTAGTTGAATGCATCTCTTTGTTCTCTTTTCAACAGGAGGGTTACACATTATTCTGGGAAAAGAAAGATGATGCATTAATTTTGGAGCGAGCAGGCTCATCTATCTTTAGTGTTAGTTAGAAGGCTCATTCACTTCTTTAGGTCTGAAAGTTCATCTCTGGTGAGCTCTTGGATTTAAAGACTCTGAAAGTCCTCAGTGCGAATAGCCATTCTGAGAGCCAGTTTTTACATTTAAGTTTATGAATGCCAGTAATACAGCCCAGGCTGTGAGGAAGCCTTACTTTAAGATGAGAACTTCAGTAACTGAACTCCTGTACCAGAAAGAATCACTATTTCCCTATAATGAGGCAGGAAGACAAATCAAAGAACATAACAGTAATTTGAAGAAGATATCACAACACCACAAACATTGACGCAGATATGGAAAATGGTTTACTTTCATTTCATGTTTATTTATAAAGCACTTTAAAACAACAGGAGTTGAAACCAAACTGCTGTACAACACCATATACCAGGTAACAAAAAGTAAGAATTTAAACAACAATAAATAAATGACAGACACATTTAAAACCAGGACAAAGTGTGAAGAAACAACTTTCAAACTGTGTTAAAAGCCAGAGTATAAAACTAAGTTTTAAAATACAATTAAAAAACAGACAGTGAGGGGCCATCATAACATTCAGGGGTAAACCATTCCACAGTTTTGGAGCCAGGACAGAGAAAGCCCAGTCTCCTCTCTGTTCCAGCCTAGCTTTTCCAGCAGTCAACAGAAACAAATCAGCAGATCTGAGCAACCTTGCCGGGGTGAAGGGAATAATCAAGTTGTTATGGTAGGTGGGATCCAATTCTTTTAACATTTTGAAAGTTAAGATGAGAACCTTAAAATGTATCCTAAACTGTATTGGAAGCCATTGGAGGGATGCAAGTATTTGGATGAGATGTTTATATTTCTTAGAGCCTGTTAAGTGATGTGTTCCTGCGTGAACAGATTGAAATTTGTTGTTCTGGCACCAGCTAATCCACTGTTGTGAAACTGCCGTAAAGCGAACTGGCATGCATTTTGAGATCCAGGAATATCCAAATCTCTCTTTCTGGAACAAACCACTGCTTTGTAATATTTAATTATTTTGGTGTAACAAGCTCATGTAACTTTAACTAGTCTGGTGACAAAAAGCCCAGAGGGAATACCAGCTTCTCTCTCAGATATAGCTGTGAATTAGAAAAAGGGTAAGCTGCCTATGACATCCCATAAAAATTCCAAAACTATCACTAAACAAAATATTTGTAAAATTAAGAAATTCTAGAAAACAAGCTAAGAACAACTTCTTCACAGTGTCATATTTCTCTCTCATGTGTGCCAACATTTGTGCAACTCTGTGAAGGCACATATGTTTCTATAATCATTATGTTAATTAATAAATTGCATTATACTATTTTTTAAATGAGTGCGCTTCATTTATCTTGATATCAGCCGATTTGTCAGGAAAACTATTGGGAGCCTTACCAAATACATTATTAGCAATGACGTAAATAAAACAATTACCAGTTAAAAATTACTATCAAGTAATCAATTCATCTTCATTCATATTAAGATGCAATTACCTAAAATGTCTAAAGTCTAAGGCAGCTAACTATACAGGAATTAATCAGGGGTTATGCATAAACTATAAATAGAGTACTATTTATAGCTACAGTTTTTTCATTTCATCCTCAAACTTCAGATCTGGCTAATGCTATATTAAGAGGCAACATTAACAGTTTCTGTATTTTGTAAGAAGGCATTTTCTTTCTCATCCTATTAGAAAAGCCAAGAAACCCACAAACTAATAATGCACACTTCCATCACAAGAAAAAAGAAGTATGTTGTATAGAGAAATTATGTAAAGCAAATTAACAAAAACATACTGAAATAGCTATTTAGAGGACGGACCGACTAGGATTATGAAATGACTTTTTCAGCTAATTCTATATTTAGATGTTTATATGATGTAAGAGATTTAACTTAATATTATATGAATTAACTAGGAAAATACCCGCGCTTCGCAGCAGCGAAGTACTGCATTAAAATTTTAATTAAGAAGAAAATGTAACCTTTTTAAACTGAGAGAAAATATGCCAATAACTATTTGTTAAAGATCTCTTTGTATACCATGTTGTCAGTTCGGCCCTCCGGTTGTAATATGACCAAGCTGTGCGCTGAGCTTACTCTTGAGCATGCAACTTACAGTTGGTCATGTGAACAGTAATCTTGTCTCAAATCTCACAGCTTGGATTGCTGCTGTCATAATCAGTTTGAGTTTCATGGTTTGTTTCAATTATGACAGTATTTGCAGGATTTGTTGTATTGAAGTGACATTCGGCATCTGTCAAGCGTTGTAAGCACACAACCGGTTTCAGCGATAAAATCACATCCAGCTTTTGAGAGTTTAAACATAAATAAACATCAAAGTGACCACTACTGAAATCGTCACCTGTGAATCTAAGATGTTTAAGAGGCATTGGCGGTTGTCGAAAGGTGTAAAATATTTGGCCATTTCGGTACACTTGAAAGCGACAACCGAACAATTCAGCGGCAGCCATCAACTCACATACAGAACCACAGGTGAAGGGCTTAAGCATTTCACTCTTATAGTGCTCCTGTGTAGTATAATTATCTCCTGTACCGTCATCAGTCCACACCTTGAACCTGTCCCAGTCATTCAATACATAAGACACAATGTTCCTCCGGATATCAAGAGTGAGCCTGATATGGCCGTGCAATATTTAACAAAGAGAATGGAAAAGGTAGGTGGCATCTCCGGGCATGGAAACCACTCGGTAAGTGATAGTTCTTTGATCGATAGTCATGGTAATGGGGGTTGGAATGATAAAGGAAATGGGTACCTGAGCAATGTAAAGTAAGTGTAAAATACCTATACAATAACTATAATTGTAATAAACAAACAATAAAACAGCGGAGAAGCCGTGGATTAAACAAAAAGGCTGTAGTTATCAGTAGGGAGACGTGAATCCCGTGGCGAAGCAAGGAAGGGAATGTAGAGACTGGAGTGACGGACAGCCTTATATAGGCAGGCAGCCAACAACGTGGGAGGCATTGGGATGGGGGACCCAACGCCGTCTCACACGGTGACCGAGCTGCAGGCTATGGACGTATATATGTACGTAAGTAGTATTTAGTTAGTGTTGGACACCCGTGTACCAAATTTCTTGAAGATGGGCCCATAAGTAACAAATACTGTTGAAAAGTTCAATATGGCGGCCGACAGTGGCATCATACCACCAAAATTAGTACGTACATTGGTTTTGGTTAGTGCAGGGAAGCCGCCTACCAAATTTCGAGAAGATGGGGCCATAAATAAGAAAGTTCAACATGTCGGACGTTGTTGACCGTTATGACCATTACGCGTAGAATTTCAAATGAAACCTGCTTAACTTTTGTAAGTAAGCTGTAAGGAATGAGCCTGCCAAATTTCAGCCTTCTACCTACACGGGAAGTTGGAGAATTAGTGATGTTGGAAAATTCAATATGGCGGCTGACAGTGGCAAGTTCAATATGGCGTGAAGATGGGGCCGAAATAAGAAAGTTCAACATGTGTTGACCGTTATGTCATACCAATTGAAGTAAGCTGTAAGGAATGGCCTGCCAAATTTCAGCCTTCTACCTACACGGAAGTTGGAGAATTAGTGACGTTGGAAAGTTCAATATGGCGGCCGACAGTGGTGTCATACCAATGAAATAAGTACGGACATTGGTTTCTGTTAAAAGTTCAATATGCCGGCTGACAGTGGCGTCATACCACCGAAATAAGTATGTACATTGGTTTCAGTTAACGCAGGGAAGCCGCCTACCAAATTTCGTGAAGACGGGGCCATGAATAAGAAAGTTCAATATGGCGGACGTTGTTGATCGTTATGACCGTTACGCGTAGAATTTCAAAATGAAACCTGCTTAACTTTTGTAAGTAAGCTGTAAGGAATGGGCCCGCCAAATTTCAGCCTTCTACCTACACGGGAAGTTGGAGAATTAGTGACGTTTGGAAAGTTCAATATGGCGGCTGACAGTGGCGTCATACCATCGAAATAAGTAAGTACATTGGTTTCGGTTAGCGCAGGGAACCGCCTACCAAATATCGTGAATATGGGAAGTTGGAGAATTAGTGATGAGACAGTCAGTCAGTCAGTCAGTGAGGGCCTTGCCTTTTATTATAGATTACATAAATCCATTTTGCATGTCATTTAAAATGTATTATTGGGTGGCTTACAGCTATTTTGGGGAAGGTGCGAAGAGACTAAAAAACTGCTTCACAAAGGATGTATAGAGATAATTTAACGTTACACCTATTTACACAAGCAATGAAGACATTTACAATTATAGATGGAAGATAATATACCCGGTGTAATCCATCTGTTTTGAAAGTCTTTTCCAAATTTAAAATTAAAAATACATTTGCATGCTCTATTTCCCATTTATTGTAGATTTGCTATTTTAATCCTACATATGTAAAACAGTGCATGCAAGTCTTTTGGTCTAGATCTTTAAGCAGAGAGGGAATCACCAGCCCTACGCCCAGGTAAAGACTGTAAGGGCAGAGAGCACTGAACGCTGTTGACAAAGCCTGAGCAGAGATGCAATCTGTATTTAATTGCTGCTTGTTGAATAATTCACACTTACAGTTTGGGCGAGTATTTGACTGCATCCATCCACTGTTAAAATAACTGAAACATTGTGAGGATACAACTCCTTTCACAGCAGTTTAGTTTTATAGCTGAACACGCCAGCTTTTTGTTGAACAGTCAAGGTTTCTTTTCTGGTGTCCTACTGAAAATAACTTACTATGCCTTGTTAGTCCTTTGCCTTTGAAATAAAGATCGGAGCCATGGCGCACACCTGCATCCTATCAGGTATACATGAAGGGGTGTAGGATAATGTCAAAAGCAGAGTGATGAAGCACTTTTTTAGAGGGTGGTGGATGGCATTGTGGGTGTCTCTCCACAACAGGAACCTATGGAAGTCAGAGTTGCTTGCTTGTTTTAAAAGCATCCAGAAAGGAAACACCAGAAAAGTTTTGAAAAGTGTGATCAAGAAGTTTTTTTGAACCATGCTGGCTGGGGATTAAAAAGTGGCACATCAGCAGGCATGGGATGGGAGACATGAGCAAGTGCACATGAGGTTAGCTTATTTGATTAAACAAGTGACAATTACATAGGTGGCAAGGTCAGTTGTCAGCTAACAGCAGCAGAAGCTTATAAAAGCCAGGCAAGAATTCAGTAGGCAGTCAGGTGAAGCTGAGAAAATCTGTGCTAGTTTAAATAGTTGCTAATGGATGTGTACAAGTTTTGTTTTTCAATAGTGATAAACAAATCCGAAACAGTTTCGCCAAGCTGAACGTTTTCGTAAGCTTTACCAAACTCTGCAAAAAGCATTGAAATCAATGAGGAAGGAAGAGCTGAACTTGTTTTGAATGGTGCAATGTTCTTTTAAGTGTCCTGGGAAGCAACTGCCAACAATGCTGGATTGATTATTATGGCCAAAAATGTGTCCTGTGCTGTGAGGTAGCAGGGTTAACCACTGTGCCTTAAACAACAAAAGACACAGACAGAACAAAAACCACAAAGAAAATAAAACATGTACTATTTAAACTGTTTTTATCTATTTACTTCAGTATTTATTTCACAATAAGTTGTAACTTTTTTTTTTCAAACTGCATCACTGTGTTCACCTCCCTTACTGTTACATTGGCCTCATTACCTCTATCAATGTCTTGGGTTCTGTCTGATTGACAGGTTGAGAACCCTGGGGCTTGACAAACACACAGTCCATTGTCTATGTTTGTTTGGAAAATCCACAGTAAGGGCAATGAACAAAAGTAGGTAATTTGCACTGCTTAGGCTGAACATTTTCAAATTTTTAAGTAAATAGTAAATCAAAACAAACAAAAATAAATTACAAAAAACATTACCATTATTTTTAGAGAAAGATGTTTCACCAGAGTCCGACTGGCAACAGAAGAAATATTTGAAACAACTGGAGTGGGAGGCTGAACAACTGGCATAAGTTTCACTGGCTCATTAGGTATTACATTTATTGAAATCTGAAAGAAAGCAGAGGAGGTGATTAGTAGAAGACGACTTTTAAATTAGGAATAACAGGAAAAGGATTAAAAAAATGCAATTTGCATTATAACAATGAACACTACTCAATGTAATGGCTCAAATTATACAGAAACTCTACACCATAAAATAGTCTAAACAGTAAGACTAAATGTGTATAAACAGAAATTAAAAGGTTGCATAATCTGAAGGCTAACAAGGAAAATTAGGAAAACTGGAGATGGGCATTAACTTGCTTAAAGTAAAATAAGGAAAATTAGATCAGGGTATTTACTTACTTAACCAAACTGATCAAGTTTATTATTTAAATTGAAAAAAAGAACTTTTTTTTTTTTTTTATTAAAGAAAGCTAATTTTCAATTAACCTACCGGTTCACTGCAGAGCATTTTTGATTTATCAAGCATATACATGAACTGGATGCTATACACACCGACTTGATCTGGAATTATCTTGTCTCTAATAACATAAGAAAACAAATACAATATTTTCTGAATAAGATACAAAAAAATTACATAAACTTAATTTTTGACAGCAATCAGTAATAGGAATATATGCTGTAGTTATAATCAAAGTCATAACAATTCAGTAGCGCCAAAAACTGCATCCTAATTTTAGTAATGTGTGTAAATGTGTGAAAATATCTCAAAATTAATATGCCACACCCAAGGAGAAAAACACTCTTACAATCTAGAAAACACACAATATACTGCTTAAACTAATGTGTTTTAATTGCCTTATAAGCTACATGAGAAAGATAAACCAATTAATCTCCTTTATTTAAAATATATACTTACTAATGTGTTACACATATTATAAACAATCACAAAATACCCACAAGCAAAAAGTTATACTATGAGAAATAAAGTATTTGGAGTTACAGAAAGAGCAGAGTAATCAATGCAAAAACTGGAGATTAATATTTTTTCCCTTAATTTTAAGACAAAAATTAATATTCCGACACAATGCTTTTTGAAAGTTTAAACAGATTTAAATATATTAACTAAGCTGGTCTATGCCAATCAAATTAAATTTCTGCTTTGCTGGTTCAAGCACTCATCTCTAGATGACTTTTATCTTAGACATCAGACAGTGCATCCAATGGAGTTATACCTTCAGATTGGGGAAAAGGTGGCAGTTAAAATGGACAAATCTATAAAATGGGGTGAAAGCATCTGGTCAATTGGGATGTGTGGATCAATACTGAACTATCGATGCTTCTGATTCTGAACTTTTAATATAAACATCAATACATTAAAAGTATCGATAGTGCACATTTCCAAAAACTTGCAAGTTTATTAGTAATTATTTTTAAAAAGCATTTAATGGTGAGAACTTAATTAACTCTTTGAGGGCTGAATATTTTTCCCAAAAAACTCAGTTTTCTGAAAAGCACACAAAGCAATGGTTTCAACATAACACGTCTGTGGCTACATGCTGTGGCTGCTGTTGGCGCATGTTCGGCAACTCTGGTGGCAGTGGCTGCGCAGGGGCACCTCGATAGCCAGCAGGAATGCACGGTGGGTCGGCTGCCTGGCTGTCTTCGTGCATCTGCTGGGCAGCAGTGGCAGTCACAGTGTGACACAATATGGGTTGTACCTCTTGTCATCATAAGCGGTGGTCCTCCCAGGTGAACACTGCTGTAGGCGTATCCGCTACACAGACGTGTTCAACACCACGATCAACTGGGGACTGATCAGCTGATGCTTCACTTTTGTTTTTGATGTCCATCTTCTGATCACTTGCATCAAATTGCCAAGAGGGGACTGGGTGGTCTAGTGGTCTGGAACCCTTACAGATTTTATTTTTTTTCTCCAGCTTTTGGAGTTTTTTTTTGTTTTTTCTGTCCACCCTGGCCATCGGACCTTACTTATTCTATGTTAATTAATGTTGACTTATGTTTATTTTTTATTGTGTCTTCTATTTTTCTATTCATTTTGTAAAGCACTTTGAGCTACATTTTTTTGTATGAAAATGTGCTATATAAATAAATGTTGATTGATTGATTGAAATTCCAAGTCCAACAAGAAGTCAGTCTGATTCAGTGATAATATGTAAAATATCCATGGAGTATTTAGTCTCTCACCAGATATCGATGTCATTTTAGAGGATCTTTGCTCTTCGCTACTCATGCAGGGAATCGAGGTCAAATCAACAAAGCTACTAAACTTTACTTGTAGCAAAGAGAGTCAAACATAAACGCAAGGGTGAGTTTTGTCGCAGTTTACAGGCCATTACCGTCCTCTACCTCTGAATTTCGACAAAAGTGGGAGCTGCTTTTCATCATCCTGCAGTCACACTGGCAGTGCTGCCATCCATCAGCCAAAACAGTGTGACTGCATATGTGAGGCAATGGCAGAAAGAAAGTCAAGCATTACTTGCCCCACTGAACAATAATGATGCAAATTTTGATATGTGTCAAAAGACTGTACATTACTGCGGCAACTTCACAAACCTTGTAAAACATGTGAAAGTCAGTCATGTTGCCAAACACAAGGAGTTACAATGAAAGCGACCAGAATAGAGGATAGACAAAAAGGGTAAAAAGCCTAACAAATTACTCTTAAAGATAAGCGTAACTTGTAGTATATAAATTATTGAGTCTCCAATGCAGAAGACAGAGGTTTCAAAGCTTTTGTCAAAACCCTAGATCCAAGCTACAAAATTCCGAGCCGCAAGCACTTCTAGACACATTCAATTGCAGACATGCATAAAGAATGTCAGGACACAGTAAAGAAAGCTTTGCAAAGTGCACACAGTGTAGTTCTTACAACAGACATGTAGACATCTCGGTCCACAGAGGCATATTTGCCTGTCTTCTGTCATTTCATCGACAACAGCCAAATGAAAGATTTTGTTTTAGAGACCAGTAGTTTGCATGGACAGCAAATATAACATTAGCAAAGATCTTAAAACAAATACAAGTCAATAATGCATAACTCGGAAAATTTTAGGTGTTGTCACAGACCATGGGGCAAATATGATATATACAGTGCACAAGGCTGGGTGGAAGCATTATCCTTGCTTTGTTCACAACTTAAACTTGGTGGTTATAGATACCATTAAAGCTGTTCCTGATGTGCAGCTTGTGGACAAATGCAGTAGCATTGTTTCTTTTTTCCAATCAATGCACAAAAGCCACAGAAAAGCTTAAAAATTCAAATGCAGCTGAAGCTGACAGATAATAAATTAATTCAGTGGGACACAGCTAGGTGGGATTCAGATTTTATATGTTGTAGACACACCATGAGCAGAGAGAAGCAATCATTACAGCCCTGTGTCTATTTGGTAAGAATGCTCTCTGCTTAAGCGAAGAGGAACATTCTGTAATTCACCTGACAAGTGAGACTCTGAGACCCTTTAAAGAGACAAACATGAAGTGTCAAATGAAAACATGTGACAGCATCAAGAGAGATTACACTTGTGTCATTGTTTCACATAGCAATTTCTGCTACTGAGTGAAGTAGCTCTCTCAATACAGAACTGACAATGCAATGCGATTGTGGCAATGAAATCTTTCACAGTCTTGCTGCCAGTATCTTCCTGGACATAACAAAGACAATGTAGAAATCACAAAAAAGCATTTCCTTGATGAATTGCAGGAATATGGTCAGTCCTCTTTAGACTCTGTTCCTGCAGGACCAAGCAGTGCCTCTGCATCTGTACCAAGTCATCCCTCTGCACCAACCTCAAGTTCTACCCTTGTCTACATTAAAAGTAATTTAATTTGCTGTTGTTCCACATATTGTTTGCAAGAACTGAACATGTTTAATAAGTTCTGCTAATAACCAAGGAAAGAAGTCTGATCTTTGGCACTATATGTAATAGTCTACACTAATACAAAAAAATTTGATGTCTACAGAAGATGCTCTGTTTTTACAGAAAATTAACCATTCTTGCAAGATGACGCTCTGGCTGCATCAATATTGATTATCGGCAATACTGGCCTCAGAATCACCCAGTATCAAAAAGAAAATCAGCAGTATTGCCCATCACTACTGATTAAATCTACAATTTCAGAAAGTACACTTTACAACCTCTGCAGTTTGGGTGTCGGTATTGTAAAGAAACAGAAGAGGGATAGTCAACAGCTTTTCTCATCAACTTACCCAGACTAACTACTGCCAAACTGCAAAGCAGTTCAGCATAATATGACAGGCTACGTGGGACATTTGAGGCACATTTTAAATGGGGACTACATACTTAACTTTATAAAAAGTTGTGGTTTAAACTTTGGAGGTTTTGGACTTTCTAAAAGTATCTAATAATACATTTGAGAGAAATGCAGGTGTTTTGAATGTTGATTCCATATGACTGGATAATTGACATGTGGATTATTCGACACAAATAACTTGAAGATTGTGTTTCATGGGTGCTTCAATATTGTTTTCAGTTTTCCATTACTGTTCCCCTGTTAAAACTGCTGCATCATAAACTCTGTAATCTCCATTCTCCTTGACAACATTAGATTCAGTTTTTTTCTCAGCCATCACTACAAACACCACAGGGTAAGTAACAGTGCAAAAAAAATATATATATTCTTGGGTTGATTATTCCTGCAAAGCTAAAAATAAGTATTACTCCTTACCAGGAGTAAAATATAGAACCTTCATTAAAATATATTAATATTTTTCTTCAGCATAAATTAATTTATATTTCCTTAAAACACCTGGAGAGCCAGTATTTTTTGGAAAAATTTAATTTTGTCTTTCAAAATGATGGTTGACCTAAAAATGAAGTCTGTCTCTAATATTCATGAAGGATAGTATTTCTATTTTATATTCGTTTTTGAAAAAAAAAAAAAACCAAAAACAAGAAAAAACATTAAAAAAAATAGGAATTCCAAAAACAACTCAAACATTACAATCATACCTGAAATAGAAATAGCCATCTTTCTCATTTTCCTTTGGCTTACTGCAATTAAGCACTGTTGCCTACAATGACAAAACATAAATCAGAAGCAGTGCAAAAAAACGAGTAAATACATCTACAATTAGTGAAACAAGATTGCCAATATTAAGACATGCCTTTATGATTCATCTTTAGTAACAAACCAAAACATAAAAAAAAATTACTTATTCCACATTGCTCCACTTACATTTTGGTGTTATTTACATAGTAAATCGTTTGATTTCTCTTGAAAAATCAAAAAGATTTGCCTAAAGGCTTGACATCATTTTCTGGAATTTTCCAAGTTGTTTAAAGGAAGAGTTAACAAAACGTATGTAAACTTGTGGCCCACTGGAACTGTGATAAGAGTATTTCTTCACTTTTTATTGACTAAATCTGTGAACATTGCTGGAAAAAATAATTTTCCACTGCACAAAGTAGATGTCTTAAATGATATGCCAAATTTATAGTTTGTTAGTATATAATCTGTGGAGGAGTTATAAAGTGAGTTTTAAAGAATTCATCTTTTTTAAACCATGCCAGTTATGCATAATATTGATTATTTAAACTAATGAAGTGTAGAAAAAAAAAGTGATGAAAATTTGTTTGCATCTTTAATTTCAAAACTGTTATTGAATGCCTTTGCCATTACATTTTAAACTTCCTTACTGTGTAACAGCATTAGTTTGCATGGTGTTCAAAACCCAGCAAACCAAGAAGCTTTGCACTATCAGGCAGTGTTGGGATCTGCAGAGTCTGCTGGATGGGATTACTGTAATGAGGCACTACTTTTAAAA
Organism: Polypterus senegalus; assembly: GCF_016835505.1. Taxonomy (NCBI): domain Eukaryota; kingdom Metazoa; phylum Chordata; class Cladistia; order Polypteriformes; family Polypteridae; genus Polypterus; species Polypterus senegalus. The sequence goes on from NC_053158.1 coordinate 76,575,617, forward strand.
AGCATCTGTAGGACACTAAAAGGGAATTGTGATTGTCTATGTTCATTTATTTCAACATGTCACCATTAATCAGATTACAACTAACACCTCTGATTACAGATGTTTTGTCCTGTGCATCTGCCCGTTTGTGTAATGTCATCTGGGTTGGATATGTTTTTATCTGAGGAGCACTCCCAATCACTTCAAATCTTCACATAATAAATGGAACGTGGTAGGACAAAACTTTACAATTCATTTAGAGTACTGTTCACAGGGGTTTTTCATTCCACTCACCATCATCATCTGCATCTGTTGAACTGGACCATGTTTGGAGGCTTACTTTGAGTGTTTATCATTTTGTGCTTTGTCGTCTTCCTTTTTCTTTTGTGTTAAAAATTGTTAACAAGGAAATTGGGTTGGATTTGTGTGTGCAGTTTTTTTTTTTAAACATACTTTGATATATAACATACTCTTTATGATCGATTCATTTGTGCGAGTGTACAAGCCGGATCAATGATGGGTGTGTTCCTGGCATCCCCAAAATAAACTAAACATATCACCATTTTAGGACAGTGTGAAGCTAAACAGTTTGCTACCGCTACAACTGAAAACAAAATTAAATCAATTACCTTTATAAACCACAGAACAATTTTATTTTGTAAGCATTTTGTGAACCATACACATATGAATGTTATTCCCATTTTCAGATAAAAAGTAACCGTGTCAGATCTGGGGAGGGGGGTAGATGTTGTATTGTGATTGTGACTGAGAGAATAAAAGTAAAAGAAAAAAAAGGTAACTTTTACAAGTACTATACATTTACAGCGGCTGTTACAGACACAAATCAAGTGTATGTTTTTATTATATAATATTAACAATAAGAGCAGCTCACTACTCAAAACGGTAAATTTGTGGGAGAGCTGGTTTTTAAGTCAGCAGCTCTTACTGCTACACCACGGAAGCTGTTATATTGTACTTGAACCTTTTGTGAAAGTGTTCACACATTATACAGTTTATGTCTACATTATGTAATTTATTACTAAAACATTAAAAAACTTTTCTGTTTTAATGATGTGTTTATATAGATTGTTGTAGACACAGAATACACATTAAATTCTTTACTCTATACAACTCTTAGGTAGCTCAATCCCAGATAATCAAGGCAGGAACTGGGAGAACTTCTTGCCTTTTCTGCGGCAATGGTGGGGTGAGGGGGGGCGGGGGACGATGGTATAGCAGGCTGTTTGGGCTTATCGACACATTTACAAGACAAAACACGCTGACAGAGAGATGCAAAGGGATTTAAGGTGGGCCAGATTTATGAGTTTTTCGTAGGCTCTGGTAATTCTAGTGTT